>NC_081224.1:6379979-7020604 GCF_902713425.1 Acipenser ruthenus | reverse complement strand
AGGTACATTCAAGCTTACCCTTACTTTGTATATATCTATTTCCCTTTACTTTGATTATTTTCTTTAGGCTCATATATGCAATTTTAACATTCAAATGATTAAATATCCCGCCTTAGAAAATGTAATCAAACTCTCTGGATAGGCGTGGCAGTTTCAATGTTGCTTGGTCTGATGTAATGTCACAGTGATCACATGTAAATTGACCCCTTAGTGATCAGGTAGGCGTGCACAAAACTCTACCATACCATGCAGATTACTGACGCACACCTGACTTTGGTGCGAGGGCCTTCTACAGCACTTCTAAAATAACCAGAGAGCAGAACAAGAGGGCATAAATGGAAGCAGAGTATGTAAATGTAAGCCTGTGTGGTACTATAAAAGGATGTTATTACAGGGTCAGTAAAAGCAAAAAAACCTGCAATTGTTTTAATTACAAAGATTTACATATTCCTAAAGGCATCAAACATAACTACTATATTTTAATGCACTTTACTTTTTATGAAGCTCTTAAACAAATAGAGGAAACTGAATGGCCATTTCTGGAGGATCAGGAAAACAACTTAAACACATGTTAATATATGGAGTTACATTCTCACCAATTTACAATGCCCAGTTATGTTTCCTCACAGCAGCAATACCCCACAGCAGCTCAGGAGAACTAAAGGTTGAGTGGCCGTCCTCCGATCCCACGACCAAACCAGCTTCCTCTTTGACACCCAGGAATGAGAGTGGTTGTCTGCAAGCTACTTGCCTCTGCAGGACAAAAACCAGCCCTGCAGGTGTCCTACTGAGCTAACTAGGCGCCTGGCGAGTAGGGTCTGCTGTAGAGTGTGAATAGAAACTCCCTTCCGGTTTTACCTCCCTAACCCGCAGGAGTGCTAGAGCCAATGCAACGCTCCCTCTGACATCCCCACAGAAGACCGGTGTCTTCGCACAGTCAGCATGTGAAGCTGTGCTCACCTGACTGTATGACTGACCCAGCACACCACATGGCAGTGCTTTTACCAGGTGGGCCACTCGGGGACCTAAAATCCTACTCTTAAGAAGACACAAATCTGGTTTCTGTCTGAAGTGTTTTCTAGTTGAAATAGTCATACTGGTTTCCTCTAATTTCACTGTTTTCTCTTCAGGGCTGGTGTTTCCCTTGGCCCATGGATACCATGGAAGATCTCTATGGATTGGCCTTATCCTTGGCAAGTACAAATGTCCCTTAAAGCTCTCCTTGATTTAGGGGAGTTCTGTAAAGTGCATCAAGCTAACAAAACAAATCTTGCAAGGATTCAAATAAGAGGTGCTCGAGTCCAGATAAATTGCTTAAAAGAAATTCCATTAAAAAAAATACACTTTTCCTGTAACATATTTTATAGGTGGAAGTGATTGTCTATCGTTGTGTAGTTCGTTTAAAAAAAAATATTTATACCCCTGTCTTGTCTGCATTGCGTGCAGTGGACCAGAAACATAGTTGATTCCCTGTGGGGGATTCACATCCCCATTAACAGAGTGTGGCAATGTGCCCTGCACCTGTGTGCATTTCTGTGTTATATGTTGCGTGTGGTGTGTTAATGTTGGTGTATTGTAGTTGCTGCAATGGGTGTGTGTAGCACAAGTTATTTAAAATGTATAATTGTATTTAGGCACGGGGATTGCACTTCAC
Organism: Acipenser ruthenus; assembly: GCF_902713425.1. Classification (NCBI taxonomy): domain Eukaryota; kingdom Metazoa; phylum Chordata; class Actinopteri; order Acipenseriformes; family Acipenseridae; genus Acipenser; species Acipenser ruthenus. The sequence goes on along the minus strand of NC_081224.1, from coordinate 7,018,950 downwards.
TTCACGTGCATTTAAAGTATTTAATAATATATAAGCACGGGGTTGCACAGATTTAGTTCACGTGCTGGGATTCAAGTGAATAATTAATTGGTAATTGAATCCCAGCACAATTGTATATACAGATGCACGTTTCATTCACTCGAGTTGTGTGTTCGGTGAGTGGAGAACAGGTGTGGAGAAGGAGAAAATAAAAAGTAAAGTAAATATAAGCTGCTTAGGCTCACCGTGTCTGTTGTCTGTTTACTGTTTTGTCATTTTGTTTGTCTATTTATTTTGGCCCAAAGTGCCATGTTCTGTTTTGTTCAACCTTTTATTTTTGTTTGTTTAATAAACGTACTGAGCGCAGTCATTGCGTCTCAGTTTCACTCATTAGTACTGCCTGTCTGTGTGTTCCTTTCTGGCCTGGCGTCACCCCTAGAGCTAGCCTGTCACACAGAGCTATAGGGAGTTGTCTATATTCAAAAATCTGGAGTATCTGTGGGTGTACAGTATGGAGATTCAAAGAGGAAATTACTGATTTCTGCAACATAGTGGTATTTATGTCATTCCTGCAATAACAAAAAGATTTTGAAAATAATTACTTTAATTAAATATATTTATAGCCTAGTTTTACTGTGTTTATTTTTATTTTTATTTTTGCAAAAAGTGAAACATTTACAAAGATTTAACATTAACTAACTGCAAACATTTGAAGTGATACAGAAACCATCAAAACAAAAAACTGAGAATGATATCAAACCCGTGAACAAGGCACAGGAACCGCAAATCGTACAGCTCTGAAAGCAGACAGCACACTAGACTAACAAATGCATGTCTTTTTATACATACTGTATTCTGTTCGAAGCAAGACACTGACGTACCAACAGATCACTGCAGACTGCGGAAGGACACGACATAGCCCTGATTTAAACTGAAAAAAAGAAATGAAAAAATACATAAAAGCAACTCAGTAGAAGTGTTGTATAAGTCTAATATGCTATGGTCCAACTGAAAATATGGAATTTATTTTTACTCATTATCCTGACCTCATCGACCCTGCTTGTGGCTCCTCCACTAAAGGTGAAGAGGCCAATGCATTGGGTGGGGGTGGGGAGTAGGTCGTTCAACAAAAGTAGGATGAAGGGGATGTGATGATGGATGAGCAGGATCCAGCAGAGGGCTTCGAGGGAGTCAAAATCTTAGGTTGCTGTGACAGCCAAAAGCGAGCTGGTTAGCGAAAAGAATTGACCCCTGGGTGGCAAAGAGATATTGGTCCCTCCAGGAGACAGCGAAGAGAGGCAGAGTGAACAGTGGATTGGTATACCTTGAATTGATTGGAGAAATTGCTTTGTTCAGCTCGGAACCTCTGCCGGCTGCATTGCTGAAAGGGAAGTGAGAAGAGGCCTGGTCCTTGGAGATGAGGGAGTAGAAGCGCTGCTGGAGGAGTCCCCTGCCGAGCTAGCCGGAGATGCCTATTGAGGAGGTGTCTATTAGGAGCAAGCTTGTATGGAAGGTATAGCACGCTGTGCCGCAGATCTGGAAAGACTGGATAATGGAGCTCAATGACTGGGAATAGGAGGAAGCGACATCCGCCTTACCTAAAGACAATCCCAACAATGAAAAATAAACATATGTCTTCTCAAAGCAGATCCTGGGTAACAGAAGAGACTGTGAAGAATCGTCGAGGTTGATAGAATTAATAGACATGGATCCTGAGGCTCCAATTATGTTGTGTTGCGGAGGTAGGCCGTGGAGAAAGGACCAGTTCTTCAAGCTGTAGCAAGAATGTATGAGACTGTTCTGTAGGAGCGTGGGGGTGGGGGAAGAGAAGCAGGTTCTAATAAATGTGCATCAGATTCCAAGGAGTCATTCATGGTGGAGGAGGCTAAATATCTGCTGTGATTTTTTTTTTTCAACCTTTTTCATTTCTTTCTACCCCCATGGCAAAGAGGAGATGAATTGATTTATTTAGCTAATAATAATATGAAGGCGCAGTTAGAAAATACACAGATTTTGTAGATTCATACCCTGGGCAGCTGCAATGGAGTCACAGGGAGTAGGAGCAGAAACAGACCAGGTCCTGTAGGGGACGGAGCGTGGAGGAATGCCGGATGGAGCGTGTTTGTGTTCCTTGGGCTGGACTTCCGGTGGCTGGTTTCCATGTTGTGCTGGAGGAGGAGGGGGAAGACAACGGTGATGATGGAGTGGCAGAGAAGAAACAGAGAATTCCGATGGCTTCCCGTTGGGATTTCAAGGCCATATTTAAAATGCTTAGCAGGGATTGTTGGTGGGCCAGTCTTTGACAGAAAGTCAGTCCGTATTGTAGAGGGAAGCAGCTCAGAGAGGAAACCCTCTAGAGGCTGGTTTAGATAAAGGCCGCTCCTGGAAGATTCAATACCCTGGACAGCTGAGATGATGCTGCCAATTGAAGTGAAGGGGCTGTGAATGAAAGTCGTGGATCCAGAACCGAGTGGTTTTTTAAAAAGTTACGAGGAGTGGATTATTCCACAGCTTTTTCCTGGGCTACTTTGCTGGAGGGATGATACCGGCATCAGAAATTTCAAATTCATGTCAGAGGGTGATGCAGGTATCAATTGATTCATATATTTGTCTAGAGTTTTAGTATGGTAAATTAAATAATACGGTTTATGATAGCGATTTTGGATTTGTTCAATTTATTGTCTAAATTGTATTAAAGTTGAAGCTAGGGTCTGTTCATGGAGCATAACGAAAAGCCAAGACAAAACTAAAAAGCAGGACAGAGAATAAGGACCTGACCTGGGTTTAAATAGATCAAATAAATTAATAGATATGTTTGCGCCTGATGGTTACAATGTTGATTTCTTCCATGCAAAATAAAACAGTATTGTCTGGATAGTTACTCTTCATACTGTAATATTAACTATGTTTAACATGTTGCAACAGATTTTTTCCTCCTGAGGCAGCTGTTCCTACCATTTTGTCTCTTGTATTCTCACATAGCTGCTGGTGTATATAGGGAACTGTGATCAGGTGGCTTGCAGTGGTGACGTCAGACCAGAAACACAGACTCAGGAAGTAGCGGGGCAAAGCTGAAGCACAACGGCGCTCAGCGTTTTATTAAATAATAACACAACAAAAGATTTAAACAAACACAAACACACTAAACAAAAAGGTGCTTTGGCCAAACAAACAGAAATAAACAAATAAGTATTGTGCTGGTGTAAAAACCAGCACGCTTAGTTGTTGTTTATGTTTTAATCTCTCTCCTTGCTCGCTCTCCCGTACACTCCTCTGTACACTCCTCCCGAGGGTAGAGAGCTGCAGGTTTATATACAGGTGACCATCTCCCAATTTAGCAACAATTAATCAATGAATTAACTCGGGCGATGGTCACCGTCTGCACGAGTTTAATAAGGATGCGTGACTGTCAGCTAGTTAAATAATCAGTAGCTGATCAGTCACGCATCCTCTCGAGGTTTTAAAAAGATAAAACAATAACAAATAATATCGGCTTTTGCCGTCATGCTTCAATAAGCTCAAAGGCTTAACCTCTCATCAGCCGTCAGTCGAGTGTCATTTCAAGACCTAAATCAGTGTGTAAAAAAGAAAGCATGTAGCTTAACAATAACTTACACTGTACAGGAAACAGGAAAGGCAAAGCAAATCTAAAACAGATTGAAAGGCACCCAGCATTCTTAAAAGTCATTTATGAGTTGCAAAACCATTTTGTTTCAGTTCCACAGTACTTTAAATACAGTAGGACATATAGTAGAATGTATTACAATGCCTGTTCTACTCTAAATTGTTAGGGTGAGCTATGGGGATATGCCTACAAAATTTGTGTCTGACAAAGGCACTACATAGCTGTCATTAGTACTAATTTCTCTCTCCTCTCTCTCTACAGCAACATCATCTACCAATGATTTAACTGCATCTACAAATTTCACTACTCCAGCAGTTACCACTACTCTTCCTACCACTCCCATTGGTCCAGCTACCACAACTCTGGCTCCCACTGCTACCCTTCCACTTTCCACTAATGCAACTCTCGTTCCCACTAATGCAACTTCTGGAGAAGGAGCGCCAATGGCTCCCACTGAGACAGCGGTGACAACTCCAGCTCCCACTGCTACCCTTCCACTTTCCACTAATGCAACTCTCGTTCCCACTATGGCAACTTCTGGAGAAGGAGCGCCAATAGCTACCACTGAGACAGCGGCGACAACTCCAGCTCCAACATCTACAACTGCAGCAGGGCCCCTGACTTCTCCTCCAACCACAACTCCAGCTCCCACATCTACAACTGCAGCAGGGCCCCTGACGACTCCTCTAACCACAACTCCAGCTCCCACATCTACAACTGCAGCAGGGCCCCTGACGACTCCTCCAACCACAACTCCAGCTCCCACATCTACAACTGCAGCAGGGCCCCTGACGACTCCTCCAACCACAACTCCAGCTCCCACATCTACAACTGCAGCAGGGCCCCTGACGACTCCTCCAACCACAACTCCAGCTCCCACATCTACAACTGCAGCAGGGCCCCTGACGACTCCTCCAACCACAACTCCAGCTCCCACATCTACAACTGCAGCAGGGCCCCTGACGACTCCTCCAACCACAACTCCAGCTCCCACATCTACAACTGCAGCAGGGCCCCTGACGACTCCTCCAACCACAACTCCAGCTCCCACATCTACAACTGCAGCAGGGCCCCTGACGACTCCTCCAACCACAACTCCAGCTCCCACATCTACAACTGCAGCAGGGCCCCTGACGACTCCTCCAACCACAACTCCAGCTCCCACATCTACAACTGCAGCAGGGCCCCTGACGACTCCTCCAACCACAACTCCAGCTCCCACATCTACAACTGCAGCAGGGCCCCTGACGACTCCTCCAACCACAACTCCAGCTCCCACATCTACAACTGCAGCAGGGCCCCTGACGACTCCTCCAACCACAACTCCAGCTCCCACATCTACAACTGCAATTCACATTAAAGCTAATGCTACTACTCAAGGTAAGTGCTTCAAAACTTGTCAGATGTGATGTCACCATCGGACTAAAAATCTCATATTCAAAACCTAATTTCCATTTCTGCGAGTCTATTTTAAATAAAGAAAATATATGCAGCACTAATTATTTGAAACTACTTACATTAGTAATAAATTGACTGCTCACATTTTACCAACAGAAAATACACAACACAATTAAGCAGCAAGGAATATCCAAAAAACAAAAAAAGTCCAACAGGGTACTAGATATATACAATAGTTTGAGTCTCCTTCAACTTTGGTGTTAGCAACAATAGTCTGCAAACTTCAAATAAATTACTTAAGATGCTGGAAGAGAATATTCAGATTCAGAAGTTCAGATTTTACAACCGCTTATTAAATTCACTGCATAACATTATAAAAAAAAAATGTAATAATATTTTAAAAGTAAGCACTGAAACGATAGGCTACTCCCCGAAAACGAAGCATCACAACATTTTCCACAGTGGGTCCAGTACGTCATTCACAGTAGGTGTAGCCACTCTTCAGCTGAGCGGTGACTTTGCAACCAAGTAGCACGTAACTTGTGGGATCCCATTCTGTAAGTGGGAGTCAAGGCAGTCTTAAAAACATAAGTGCAGATACCCGATTGGTTAGGATTCTTGAGCGTGTTGGAGATATTATTAGGTTCATGTGGCTAAATCCGCGCTCACGTTCTGCAGAGCTGCATGGAATTAGTTTTGATTCAGCAAAGGTTGCAATTCTTGTGGAACTTATTGCCCAACTTCGTCGACATAATCTCTGTATGCGTTTATCACAGTAGTAGATGGCAATTTAAACCACTTGCAGAGAGAAGTTACTTCTAATTCTCCATACCCTGGAGGCGTATGAGCTGGCCAGTATTCAGAGTTAAGAACTCACATCTGTTCGATTAGAGAAGCATAGCTGGATTGAGCCTGAGATGCCGTGAACATCCGTTGTTTCAGATTATTAATGAGCCTTGTAAGAAATTGCTGACGATTTAATGTTGATAATCTTGTTGTTACTAGTTAGCAAAACAGTTCCAAATTTTCCTTCTGCAATTGCAATTTCAGTCCATCCAAAAAGCATATGCTGCGATGGATCAGTTTGTCTGCGTAAACAATTGTTGTGGTACGTTTCTGTAAACATTCTGAGAGCAAGGCAAGTTCATTCAGTGTGTCGCACATGAGATAAAAATCCAGAAGACTGCTTCGAAGACAGACCTTGTTAGGTTTTTCTGTCTGACACTGACCTTGTTCCATCTTTTCATAGCAAAATTAAAGTGAGCGCACAATGCTTCATAGTTACGCCACACTGCTGACACAGTTCGAAATGAACTTGCTACCCATCTTGTGCTTAAAACACAACCAATCTTTGAAATTTGCAGTTCTAGTTCGGAAGTGCACTCTGCAAGTTGCCATTGATTTTGAGGAGATCTACTATAAAATGAATAAAATTTGTCCATAAATGAATAAAAATGGTTCACTCCACCAACTTCTGAGACCGAGTCACCCACCGCCAGGTCTAACCTATGGTTTAAACAGTGCCAAACAATAATATTTGGGTACTGCTCCAAAAGTCTGTGAGCAACGCCTGATTTGTCACCAAGCATAACACTGGCACCATCGCTAGTGAAGGCCACAAGGTGTTTCAGATACGAGTCGTCAAAACCGTGTTTAGCTAGATATTCAAGTAGATGTTTAACAATTGTGTCAGCTTTTTGATCTGGAAGTTCAATGAGATCTAAAAACATGAAATGTGGTTCAAGTCTTTTTTATCACTTTCACATTTAAGGTACACAATCGTGCTGTTTTGCTATTAAGGTTGGTTGACTCATTTGTGGTTAAGTGGGTACAGGTGCAGGAGTAATGCAGGGCATGATAAAACAGATAAAGAGAGTTATAATCCAGTTGGAAAGGAATTTAATTGTATCCAGGTCTGGTGACCAAATAATAAGACCCTGACAATACACAACAATGTGTATTGCACAGCGTAAATAACAATGGGTTGCAGTCCCAAACAATAAACACAGATATCCGCTCCACAATAATACTAACACGGTCACCAGTCCTGGGTGCGTGCAGCAGTGCTCGTGGTGGGTGATACAGTTTATTAGTGACAATCGTGCAGTGCTGTTCCGGCTTCGTGCTGGCCCTTGGCGACAGCTCCAGAATCGTGTCAGCCGTCTAGTAATTTACAAAACAAGACAATTACAGACAAACAAACAAAACACTCACGAAACGTTATTTCTCACGGGGTCTCTCACAGTCCTTTACAGGTTTAACCTTTTGCGGTCCTATGTCGGACGTGGTCCGACATCGCAATTTTCCCTTTCCGGTCCAATGTGGGACCCTGTCCGACATCATCAAAAAGACGAGTGAGACCGATAGGAGCCGAAAAAAAGGGGGCGTATCTCACCAATACAGTGTTTGTGCTGTGATTTTTGTACTGGTTTGAAATGTGGTAGTGAAGGCTAATGCCCAGCCTACATGTAGTTATTCTTTTATTTAAACCTTTTATTTTGGCCCTCGTGCTGCGTTTAATTTATTTCTGTTTTTGTGTTTGTTTTGGTTATAAACGTGCACACCAGTGCTTAAACTGCAGCTTTCTGTCTCTGAGTCTCTCATGCCGGTAACAGCTTGGGCTGTGATGCTACCCTGTCACAATCCCACCTCAGCCACTGACTCATTGTGTGACCCTGAGCAAGTCACTTAACCTCCTTGTGCTCCGTCTTTCAGGTGAGACGTAGTTGTAAGTGACTGTGCAGCTGATGCATAGTTCACACACCCTAGTCTCTGTAAGTCGTCTTGGATAAAGGCATCTGCTAAACAAACAAATAATAATAATAATACATACAAAACGACTGAAACACTGGTACTGTATATGTTAAGCTACCTAACCTTAATTGGGGAGACACCTGGTTACTTGCGTAATTTACTGGAGCTCTCTTCTTCGTTGTACAAGTTATCTGAGGTGGCTTTTGCCATAGAGTCGACTCATTACTGACTAACCTGCACCTGCCAAGCTGCTGGTGAGTTTTATTTTTTCTGATTGATTTGTGTTTTTTATTCCTTATTTATTGTGGTATATGTTGTTTGCTGTGGTGTTGTGACTTAGTGCCAGGTCGTCATTGTAAATGAGAATTTGTTCTCAATTGACTCATCTGGATAAATAAAGGATTTGACTGATTGATTGCCTGATTGAGATGTGACTAGCAACACAATGGATTGCATTTGAAAATGTAGGCTATTGAATATAGGCTATTGAGGCTGCACAGTCAGCACAGTGCTATACTTTGCCACCCTCTGAAGCATATTATATGTGCTACAAGCAAAGGGCAGTACAGGATTAAGATTACCTAACACTGCCAGGGGATGATGGTTTTACTTGGCCACTGAAAGCGTTGCCTGCTATTCATTATCACAATTAGTTTGAACATTTTGTATTTGTATTTTTTAAATAGACATTGAGTGCCCAAGCTGCGGTACCGATACAACATGGACCAAAACGAATGGAAGATGTGGCTGCTCCTGCAGATCTGGCTTCCAGCCCACCACACTTGCATGGATTGAAGGCCAGACGCAGTGCACAGGTACAGTATGTCAACAGGCGTTTCACAGACGTCTAAACCAACCAACCCTTTCAAAACCCAGAGACAGACAGTATAGTTACTGCAAAGAAATATTATTATTATTATTTGTTTATTTAGCAGACGCCTTTATCCAAGGCGACTTACAGAGACTAGGGTGTGTGAACTATGCATCAGCTGCAGAGTCACTTACAATTACGTCTCGCCCAAAAGACGGAGCACAAGGAGGTTAAGTGACTTGCTCAGGGTCACACAATGAGTCAGTGGCTGAGGTGGGATTTGAACCGGGGACCTTCTGGTTACAAGCCCTTTTCTTTAACCACTGGACCACACAGACTCCTTATGGCATAATATGGCATAACCACAGGGGCGCCTAACTTTGTTTAAAACCCACAAAATTGAACAGGTGTTTCAACATAAAATATATACTATTTACTAACTGAGCATTTATTAAGTACAAACACAAGTAGCACCAAAACGGCAAAACCAGCTCCAGTGGCATATCTGCATAATGCTGTACGGCACCTATAATTACAACATGCAGCTTATTAAAGAGAAGTACGAAACAAACAATAACATGTACAAAATGTTATAATATGGCTTGTTTATTGATAGATATATTGGCATATGTATGTCAAGTTTTAAACGAGACTTTTGGAAAGTAAACACTCTCTATAGCAGTGCAATGTGGTGCTGATAGGTTGAAACAATACAAACCCGCCCTCACATGGCAATGCTTAGTGCTAATTGGTTGAAACACTAAATCCCAGCCTTCACACAGCAATGCCAATTGGTTGAAAGAGCTAATTCATGACTTTGCAGGCAGGGCAGATCAACCATACACTGCTCATACATTAACAAGAAAGAGTACAGCTGTGTGTTCTCCTACTTCCCGCATCCTTAGGCACCAAAATAAATAAATAAATGAATGAAAAAAATGGATGCGCCAAGTATGTAAATTACCTGCCCCCGACCTAAGAGATTTCAGTATATCATAATGAGCTACATTGGTAAATACTGAGTCGTCCTTTTTATAAATCAGCATTATTTTGACTGTAAAAAATGTAGTTCAGGTACATAATATACCTAAATGTTTATTATTAAACGAAGATGAGCTTAAATTATTAGTACGTACACACATTTTTATATGAAATCTGAAAATTAATCCCTTTTTCATATAACCAATTTGGGTTAACTGAATCCCTGTTCTGATTTAAAAGAAGAGATTGTAAGATCTGGTCACTTTGTGTCCAAAACCATTTGACAATACCTACTTTTACTTAACTACCTAAATCCCCATCCCTACCTGAGATTCTTCTGCCTCATGTTGAGGCACCTGCTCTTCTCCACTGCTACTGACTTGGGCTGCAAAGTATTTCAGCAGACTCATTTAGACAGAAATTAATAGCATTGGACTACCTACTATGCTGGTCTGCAAGCATTATAACTATCTGAAATTTGTTATTGTTATGTCTTTAAGCGGCAGACCTCCAGTGATGCTAAACCTTTTGTTTTTCAACCTATGTAAATAGCAACAAACTGAAATAGCTTAAATATATACAGTACACAAGGTGAAAGTAGCATGATTCACGACAGCTCCATAGCAGTACTTTCATAACAGCGACTGTCAACAACAGATACACCTGAACAAAAATATACATGTTATATATTTATGAAGCAATTCTGTGCATTTTTGCAAACTTTAAGTACGTGATTAATATTAACAAACATAAACAAGTGTTTTCCCCAATGAAAAGATAATGACATAACAATTCAGAAGGCTGACAGTTGCGTGTATTGTACAAACGCCGAGCAGTGTTTTAAACGAGGCTAAATAAATCAGAAAAAATCAATTTCAACGACAGATTAGAGACATGCAAACAATATTCATTCAGTCTTTTGCACAATGCATAATAACTTGTTTATGATATGAAAATGGACAACCAAATAATTGTAAACAATCAGTTACTTTTTTTATTTCAACATTTTTGTAATAATTTATGGACATAATGTACCGTAAATGTTTATTATTAAATGAATGGGAGTTTAAATTATTAGCAAGTACACAAGTTTCGATATAAAGGCTGAACTTTTTCACTAAAGTAAAATTAGGCTTATATGATTTTTAAATGCCACTTGCTATATTTACTACTACTTAATCTAAGTTAAATAAATAAATAAATAAATAAATAAATAAATAAATAAAAAAAAAAAAAAGATTTTAGTGGGAATTGAACTTGAACTCTTTCATGGCCCTGCGGCAACATAAACCTGCTAACTTCTGATTTCATTTTTAATAACGGTCTGATACTCTCTCTTCCTTTTTTCAGAGTTTTTGGTAGTAATAAATAAAAAACATCTCTCTTGACCACCGTTCCCGCCATTACCTTAATAAATAACGTTTTTTTTGTTTGTTTGTTTGTTTTTTTGTAATTGTTAGCTGTGGGGGAATTGATTGTCAGTGTTTATAAATTTGGTCCATTGTCTAAACACCTTTCAATTTTTAGATTTTATTTTAAACCTTTTTTTAAAACAAAAACAGTGTTAAACATAGTATAATGTGTATATAATGAACAAAAAAAGTGGAGGGGCAAAATATACAGACGTGCTCAAATTTGTTGGTACCCTTACAGCTCATTGAAATAATGCTTCATTCCTCCTGAAAAGTGATGAAATTAAAAGCTATTTGATCATGTATACTTGCATGCCTTTGGTATGTCATAGAATAAAGCAAAGAAGCTGTGAAAAGAGATGAATTATTGCTTATTCTACAAAGATATTCTAAAATGGCCTGGACACATTTGTTGGTACCCCTTAGAAAAGATAATAAATAATTGGATTATAGTGATATTTCAAACTAATTAGTTTCTTTAATTAGTATCACACATGTCTCCAATCTTGTAATCAGTCATTCAGCCTATTTAAATGGAGAAAAGTAGTCACTGTGCTGTTTGGTATCATTGTGTGCACCACACTGAACATGGACCAGAGAAAGCAAAGGAGAGAGTTGTCTGAGGAGATCAGAAAGAAAATAATAGACAAGCATGGTAAAGGTAAAGGCTACAAGACCATCTCCAAGCAGCTTGATGTTCCTGTGACAACAGTTGCAAATATTATTAAGAAGTTTAAGGTCCATGGAACTGTAGCCAACCTCCCTGGGCGCGGCCGCAAGAGGAAAATCGACCCCAGATTGAACAGAAGGATAGTGCGAATGGTAGAAAAAGAACCAAGGATAACTGCCAAAGAGATACAAGCTGAACTCCAAGGTGAAGGTACGTCAGTTTCTGATCGCACCATCCCTCGCTTTTTGAGAGAAAGTGGGCTCCATGGAAGAAGACCCAGGAGGACTCCACTTTTGAAAGAAAAACATAAAAAAGCCAGACTGGAATTTGCTAAAATGCATATTGACAAGCCACAATCCTTCTGGGAGAATGTCCTTTGGACGGATGAGTCAAAACTGGAGCTTTTTGGCAAGTCACATCAGCTCTACGTTCACAGACGAAAAAATGAAGCTTTCAAAGAAAAGAACACCATACCTACAGTGAAACATGGAGGAGGCTCGGTTATGTTTTGCGGCTGCTTTGCTGCGCCTGGCACAGGGTGCCTTGAATCTGTGCAGGGCACAATGAAATCTCAAGACTATCACGGCATTCTGGAGCGAAACGTACTGCCCAGTGTCAGAAAGCTCTGTCTCAGTCGCAGGTCATGGCTCCTCCAACAGGATAATGACCCAAAACACACAGCTAAAAGCACCCAAGAATGGATAAGAACAAAACATTGGACTATTCTGAAGTGGCCTTCTATGAGTCCTGATCTGAATCCTATCGAACATCTATGGAAAGAGCTGAAACTTGCAGTCTGGAGAAGGCACCCATCAAACCTGAGACAGCTGGAGCAGTTTGCTCAGGAAGAGTGGGCCAAACTACCTGTTAACAGGTGCAGAAGTCTCATTGAGAGCTACAGAAAACATTTGATTGCAGTGATTGCCTCTAAAGGTTGTGCAACAAAATATTAGGTTAGCGGTCCCATCATTTTTGTCCATGCCATTTTCATTTGTTTTATTATTTACAATATTATGTTGAATAAAAAATCAAAAGCAAAGTCTGATTTCTATTAAATATGGAATAAACAATGGTGGATGCCAATTACTTTTGTCAGTTTCAAGTTATTTCAGAGAAAATTGTGCATTCTTCGTTTTTTGTGGAGGGGTACCAACAAATTTGAGCACGTCTGTATAACCAAGCATCCTTTTTGTAAATAAAGGTTTGGAATAATTTGGAACACATCTGTATGTCACCTCACCTCACCTTTCCATTACACTAAATTGCAATGGACCAAAATATCCACAAGTTCTAACCTTCTTTCTGCATCTCCATCTCTTTTCAGACATATTGAGTCAACTAGGCAATGTGAAATGCCCAGATTTACTGCATACAGTAAGTGACCAACTTTAAAACTGTTAGGAAAACTACACATCGGAGTAAAAATTGGAACTTGCCAAGGTGGTTTTGTTCCAAATATGCGGACTAACAATAACCATGAATTAGCTAAAATACGCTAGTTACATTTTAACTACATGTGTGCATCAGGGGCATCATTTAGGGGGAGGGGGAGGGGGAGGGAACCCAAATGGCAGTTTCTGTGAAAAGTTAAAAGGCTTAAAGGAAAGTGTTCATGCTTCGGGACATCGAAAGCGCAGCGACTAGCCTGACAATGCAACGCTGTTGAATGAAACATTATCTTTTCTTTCTTGCTAAAAGCTGAAATGCTACTGTGTTTTAAAATTGTTCTGCCTAAAAAAAGTCATAGCAACAGCCCAGAGGCCTCGATGCCAGAGGGGGGCCCCACACACATACAGAAATAAAATTGGAAATATGAGTAAATGTACTATTTCTTTGCCAGCTATGCTACTCAAGCAGCCTTTAGGACTAGAAACGTTTTGTTTTCACTCAACTAAACTGTATGCGTGCAGTGCAGTGAAACTTTTCAGATCTCCCCCCTTTTCTTGTAAAGCCGAAAGCCATTGGCTGAGCTCGACATACATTATTCATATGTGCCAATTAAAGACATCCTATAATTTACTGTCCAACAATCAAGACTTTCATTTGACAAGCATTTTGTTGAGCCTCACTATCATAACGTCTATTATTATCATAACACCTAAACACCTACTATAATACGATTTTAAACCATCAAAAATGAAACCTGCCGAACCTCTGGAACCTCCAAATAAAAAGAAAATCAAATCTGGATGTCAAAAACGGAAGGAAAAGACTACAAAATAAATAAAAAAAATAAAAACCACTGCAGTAAGTACAGTGTCAAATCTTCCAAAATATATATTTCTGTAAAGTTTGTGTTCTGTTTTCTGGTAATTGTGTACTAAGTAAGCTACAGTAAAAACGAAAGAAGGTCCACTGGAGGTCCATTGCCTGAGGCCCACAAAGACCTGGTGCCGGCCCTGATAATACCCAGTGCCATTTTAACTCATTAAGAAGTTACTCAGTCAAAGAGGTGAATGAAAAGCTAAACTCGCACACCCAGTAGTTTTTATTCTTTTTTTGAGCTGGTACAACTCTAAAAGGGTACTTGCTATTACATAGTAGTCATCACTCTTCCAGTAACAACTGCAAGCAATGAGCATCTGTTTTATGTTTGGCTAAAACCTATTTACAAAATTCCATGACCAATCCTTGTCTGAGTGATCTGCTTGTAATGGCAAATTAAAAATCATTGGTAAAGAAAACTTGATTTTAATGTCCTGGTTGATATCTTTACTAAGATGGACCAGTCACAGCGCAAACATACTGCAATTTGCATTTTTGTATACAGTATACTAATATACTAATTTAAATATTTGTTGCATCATCTTAGTGAGATCTTTAGCATTGCGAGAGGCAGTTTAATCCCAACAGATTCTATAGTAGGGCCCCCACCATTTCACCCCAAAATAAAAATGTGTTTCTATCAAAAAGCTTTTCATAATCATACAGTGGCCCCTCGCTAAACCGGACATGCTTGTCCAACATAAGGAGGTGTTGGGTTTCAAAAAAAATAATTAAATGCAATCGCACACATTCATTTATAGTGATCAATGTATTTTAAATGTAGAAATCATTGTGCTGAAATAACACTAATATGTTTTGGGTAGACGATGTAAAATGTTAGGTTACTGATGTAAGCCTGGTTCCCTGAAAGAGAAGACAACCAACCAATATTTTTGGGATATGCCTGCCACAGGTCAGGTTTGCGCAACATTTTATGTCAGAGCTGCCGATAGGCCCCTCCAGGAAATGACGTCCTCGGTCCCGCCTCCTGAGGGAATAAATAGTCACTACACGGAGGTCACTTCCTCTTTTGCATCGAACCCGCGAAGCAACCGATGCGACCTCGCAGGTTGGTGGTTGTATTCTCTTTCAGGGAACCAGGGTTACATCCGTAACGTAATGTTCCCTTTCAATTTGAAATTGGGAAGAAGTATACCAAAGCCATTGTGAGGGAGCATGAGCGGAGACATCAGACGAGGGACTAGTGTTTGTGGTGCGAGCGTGCAACCTCAAGGACCCTTGTGCCCAATGAAGGCATAGAGGGATCTACCACATTAAGTCGGTAGTATCTGGTGAAAGTATGTGGAGTAGCCCAGCTAGCTGCAGTAAATATATCAGCCAATGAGGCTCCTCTAAAGAGGGCCCATGACGTAGCCACTCCTCTGGTGGAGTGCATGGCCACCTGCCCAGTTGGGGGTAGGCCGGCATTAGTATACGCAATCTCACTGATTGTGGACTGTGTCCACAATCAGTGAGACAGCCGCTGCTTCGAGAGGGCTTGACCCAGGGTCCTTGCACCATAACAGACACAGAGCTGGTCTGACTGACGTAGAGCTCTCATTCTGTTAACATAGCTTCTCAATGCCCGAACCGGGCGGAGGGAGTTTAGTCTCCGATCCCCCTCCGAAGAAAACGGATGGGGATGGAAAGCCTCTAGTTCCACTGATTGATTCAAGTTGAAAGCTGTAACCACCTTAGGGAGGAAAGCAGGGTTCGTTCATAATGACACCCTGTTTCCATCATCCCAAACATGCATACAGGAGCTGTGCACCAACAGAGCCTGGAGCTCACTGACCCGCTTAGCGGAGGGGATGGCAAACAAAAAGGCTGTCTTCATAGAGATGCTTCAACTCTGTGGAATGCATAGGCTCAAACGGGGCCTAGTGAGAGCCTCCAAAACCACATCTAGACTCCACTCGGGGAGGGTGTCCTTTCTAGGAGGAGGTAACCGCCGAGCATCCTTGAGAAAACGTGTCGCCAGGACATGAGCGCCTCGGGACACCAAGTCTATGGGGACATGGCATGCAGATATGGCTGTCAAGTACACTTTCAGTGTAGAGGGGGATTTACCCTCCTCTAGCAGTTCTTGCAGGAATTGTAAAATGACCACTATCCGGCAAGAGATAGGGTCATGACTCCTGGTCAGACACCAATCCTGAAAATACCTCCATTTGTATGCGTACAACGACCTTGTGGAGAAGGCCTTTGTGTTTTGCAGTGTACTAACGACTGCATCTGAGGCGGACAGACAGTCCCGTTCTGGGGCCAGACCCATAGCTGGAGTCTGCCCGTAGTTGGAGTCTGCCAGAGAGTGCCTTTCACCTGACTGAGGAGATCCAGGCATAGTGGGATCTCCCAGGGCTGGCATTGCAGTAGCTGGCAAAGGTTTGAAAACCAGATTCTCGTAGGCCATTTGGGGGTCACCAGTAGAACTGTCGCCTTCTCTCTCCGGACCTTCTCTAAGAAGGCCTGGGAGCAATGGTATTGACGGGAATGTGTACAAGAGTTTCCTGGACCACTCGTGCGCTAGGGCGTCGATGCCTAATGAACCGCCGCAGTGGTGGTGGAGGGAGAATCATAGGGGGCAGTCAGTCATCTCTGCCGTGACAAAGAGATCAACCCTTGCCTTCCCGAAACGTTCCCATATGCGCTCTACCACTTGAGGGTGGAGTCGCCATTCTGACGGGTGAGGACCCTCCCTAGAGACGAGGTCCGCCGCCCAATTCACCACTCCGGGAAGGTGAACAGCCCGGAGGGATAGCACGTTCTGTTGTGCCCAGGTTATAGCAGGAAGGCTATGTGATGCAACCCCAGGGACCGAAGTCCTCCCTGGCGGTTGATGTACGCCACTACCGACATGTTGTCTGTCCGGACAAGAACATGTCTCCGGTAGAAATTGCTGGAGAGCAAGGTGAACTGCTTGCAGCTCCAGCGCATTTATATACAGGGATGTCCAGCAGCCCTTCCAGGATCAGTGGACTCCTCTGCCTTCCCAGACTTCACCCCAACCTGAGCTGGATGCCTCTATCATCACCACCTGATGGCTGCGGATCACCCCCATGCTTACATGTGTGTGCATGTGGGAGTCTTGCCATCAGACCCAGCAATTTCTGATACAACACCACAGGCACTATCGATCCCTGTTGGAACAGGGATAGACACTTCTGAATGGCGGCCAGTCTGACATGTAGGCTCGCATTGTAAGGGAGTCCAGCCGGAGTCCCAAGTAAACCATACTTTGCACCGGGATTAATTGGCTCTTGGCATCATTGAGGGTGAGACCCAGCTCCGTCATGATTGTCATGTGGGCCACTGCTCCTTCCTGCGACTGGAAGCAGACCAACCAGACGTCCAGGTAATTCAACATCCTGAGCCCCTGCAGACGCAAGGGGGCTAGGATGGCATCCACATACTTTGAGAACGTGTGGGGGGCTAAAGAGAGGCCGAATGGCAGCACAGAAAACTCAAAGACGCTTCCCTGAAAGGCAAAGTGGAGATATTTCCTGTGCACGGGACGTATAGGGACGTGAAAATACGTGTCCTTTAAGTCCACTGTAGTAAACCAGTCGCCCGGCCAGACAGACTGGAGAATGTGACGGTGTGTGACCATTGGAACCTCCTTCTTCGGCACCAAAAAATACCTTGATGAGAACCCCTCCTTGATGAGATCCCATGCCTGGCATCCTCCCATCATTGCAGGTTGTCCTGGCTTTTAGTTGCCGCGAAAGCCAAGGTGATGCCTCAAGTGGGGAGCAGTGGGGATCGGGGCCATCCGAGTAACCGTGCATGTCGTGGGAGGGTACCAACGTCTCACTCTCTCCCGAAGCACGGGAATGGAGTATGGCCGTGGGATATCAGTGCATCCAGCAACACTGCCTTGTCCTCGTCCTCTTCCGGGACTAAGGAGGCCAGTGGGACTGCCCTCTTTTGTACATTCGGTGCCGAAGCCGGGTGGCTCCAGGTGGACAGTACTTTTTCGAAGAAGTCTCGGAACACTGGGAAAGGCTGGAGGCGTGAAATAGGCTGGATATTAAAAACAGATCAGCACTGTTCGGGCGCTGCCTTCCAAGACACCTGCAGGAACTTGGAAGCCGGCTCCACCAGCACTGGGATCGAGCTTGAGATCGGGGAAACCCCAGCGTCAGAGGTTATCTCTGAGCTTGGGCCCATCTCAAAGGTCAGCTCTTGGACCTGTCCTTCCTCCTCCTCCTCCTGATGGAGGGAGCTACCCTCCCAAGAAGCAGCGATCGAGATTGCATCTTGGTCCTCATCAGCCATGCTGACATCTAGCTCTGGGACACCCAGGTGGACCACCAGTGAATACGGGGTCAACTCCATTGAGCCTGCTGCTTGGCCAAATACTCAAGGACTTGAGCCATCTGGTTTTTCAAGTCCGTAATGTCCTGCACATGTCTCGAGTGTTTGTCCTGCTTTGATCTCTGAGTTGGAGACTTAGAGCGGGTGCGAGACCGAGGCACCGAGCCTGAGCGCAGGGAATGCTCTGCGAGGGGCGAGGGAGGAGCAGGTGATGTAGCACCCGTAAACTTATCAAGCCTCCTGCATAGCACCCGAGGCTGGAATGCTGCACAAATAGAGGATAACATCCTTGCAGGAAGTGCAAGCATGGAAATTAGCCACAGATGGTTACGACGTGCTGGGGAGTTTAAGCACCGAGGGCACCGAGCACCGAGCGTGCACCAAGGGCACCAGGGACATGCTCTGAGGCAGAGAGCACCGAAGCACCAAGGGCAGCGAGCACCAAGGACGCATTGGGGCTGAAGCACCAAGGCACGGAGCGTTTCAGCACAGAGGGCGCCGAACACCAAGGGCACATGCACCAAGGGCGCCAAGGGCACTGAAGCACCGAGGGCACCGAAGCACCAAGGTACTGGGCAGGTGCTTAGCCTTAACCTTGTGTAGTCACTCAACCTGGGGTAGCATACGCCGGGGTGGATACACAAGCTCTGGTGGCTGCAGTTAGGCACACGGGAGCAGTGCAGAAAACATGGTGCTGCACCAAAGTGCAGCATGGGCAATGATTTGAACCGCGTGCAGTCAAATACAACCACAGCAGCGCATAGCACTGGCTTAAGAGCTGCGGTAGTAAAGAATGCAAGAGCAGGTGAAGGAAATCACGCGTCTATTGTTTTTTATTTATTTATTTTTTTTAGCTGCACTAGCAGGTGAAAAACACACACAACAGCAAATGCGGCAGAGTTAGAAAGCAGACTACAATCGGCAAGCGATGCAGGCTGTTGAAAAGAGAAAAAGACATTTAAAATAAAGTGCCATTGCGCAGCGTTTTAGCTCAGTTCCAGATGCCGAGTTTCTGATTCCGGGGACGTGGCAAGCCGACTTCCAGTAATAAAATATTGCAGGGGGAACCAGAAAAACTCGAGCGAGAGCTCTTTCACACAAACTCAACCATAGCAACCGAAGAGGTTTTTTATACCTACCTTACTTACCTGATGTGAGAAGCAAAAGAGGAAGTGAGCTCCATGGAGTGACTGTTTGTTCCCTCGAGAGGCGGGACCGAGGACGTCACTCACCGGAGGGGCCTATCGGCAGCTCTGACATAAAATGCTCAGTAAACCTGACCTGTGGCAGGCATATCCCAAAAATATTGGTTGGTTGTCGTCTTCTCTTTCAGGGAACCAGGCTTACATCCGTAACCTAACATTTTACATCATGTAATGTATAGCCTACCCAAAACATATTAGTGTTATTTCAGCGCAATGATTTCTACATTTAAAATACATTGAGCACTATAGGTCTCTCCGATTCTCTTGGGGGAAATTAACAATGTTTCTAACTAACTAACCCTACAACTCAGAAGAACCACAAAACGGTGCGAGAACACAAAGCCACATTCCGAGCATTCTCCTGCACTCAGCTGCAGTGGATTCAGCTGAGCCGGAGAGCTATCTCCAACTTCATCCTTATAACAAGAACCCAAATAAGGGAAAGGGCTGTAGGAACTGTCACAGGGACCCTACAAACCCTGCACCTTCACAGCAGAAATCACCTCTTTGTAGCAGAATCGCACGGTTCTGAACTGGCTTTTTCTAGATAAATATAGATTAAACCAGTGGTTTTCAAAGTACGGGTCGCGACCCAATACTGGGTCGCGGAAGATAAGGCACTGGGTCGCTTGCAAATTTAAAATATAAAAATGTTTTTCGTTAGTTTTAAAATAATATTACACAATAATATTAAAGTCGGACGAATTACTTATTTCCGGTAAGACTTATTTGTTTGCAGAGAGTTTCATCTTACACACGACGCACTACACGTGATCACAACGTAGCAGTTTCGAATGTAGCTAATCACACCTAACGACGTAACGTGATTGCATTCTGAATCCAAACACTGTCAGTTTGTTGTTGCTGGGTAACTGACTGAGAATGGATCGTTTTGTTATCAGAAAAAGAAGTTCGGAATCAAATCCATCTACGTCAAATACAAGTGTAAGTACGCCGCCCGAAACAGGAAGTTCTAATTCTACTAGTCGTACTAGTATTACTGCCAAATCGACGTCTGAACCACCAAGTAAAAAGAAAAATAAATCATGGACGAGACAGTATAATGATTCCTTTTTGAAATTTGGTTTCATAAATTGCGCTAACACAAATCAGGATCCTAAGCCCCAGTGTGTTGTGTGCAGCGAGGTGCTTGCTAACGAAAGATTGAAACCATCAAAACTGAAAAGACATTTAGAAACGAAACACGGGGAACTCGTGGATAAGCCTATCGAGTATTTTCAACGGAAGCAACGTGAGTTAAAGTTATCGGCTCAAGTGCTTAATCGCTCAACTACCTGGAATGACAAGGCACAACTGGCTTCATATTTGGTTGCATACCGTGTGGCAAAAAAGAAAATGTCTCATACAGTGGCCGAAAAACTTATTCTTCCAGCATCTCTGGATATGGTGCGTACAATTTTCGATGACAAGTCTGCAGAAAAATTGAGAAGCATACCTCTCAGTGACAACACAATGTCTCGGCGAATATGTGACATTGCAGAGCATTTGGAAGCCCAGCTTATTACTCGGTTACAGTCAGCCGGGGATTTTGCTATCCAACTTGACGAGAGTACTGATGTTTCAAATTGTGCAACACTGTTAGTTTATGTGAGGTATGTGTGGCAAGATGACTTTATGGAAGATTTGCTGTGTTGTCTGACTTTACCAACAAATACAACAGGAGCACATATATTCGGAGCGCTGGATGACTGCATTGTTGGAAAATACAAATTGAATTGGGCTAATTGCAAAGGAATAACAAGTAATGGTGCAGCAAATATGACAGGTAGAAATAGCGGAGTTGTGAAAAGAATATCTGAGGCAGCTGGTAATGATGTTGTTTGGAATCACTGTTTCATTCACCGTCAAGCTTTGGCATCCAAGGGTGTTTCCCCTGATCTTATGGCAGTACTGAAGGAAGTAGAGAAAATTGTTAATTTCATTAAAGGAAGCTCGCTGAACAGCAGGCTTTTTGAAGCTTTATGCTCAGAAATGGGAGCGGAGCACACTCATTTACTGTTTCACACTGAAGTACGGTGGCTGTCGAGGGGCAGAGTACTAACAAGGGTGTACGAACTCAGGAATGAGATTCACATTTTTCTGGTAGAGAAACAGTCTAACTTGGCAAATTTGTTTGACGATGCCAATTGGTTAATAAAGTTGTCATATCTCGCTGACATTTTCTCAATTTTAAACGAACTCAATTTGAAGTTACAAGGAAGAGGCAATGATTTATTCCGACACTGCGAGCATATACAAGCATTCCAAAAGTCGTTAGTACTGTGGCAAGCACAACTAAAAAGTAATCGTCCCAGCTACTACATGTTCCCAACACTGTTGCAACACACTGAGGAGAACAGCATCAGTGAAGAAAAAGTGAATGACATTAAAAGTGTCATAGAGTTACATCTCGCTGCTCTGTCTGACAGTTTTAGTCGCTACTTTCCTGCAGAGGGGTTTGAAAATCTGAAGGAAAAGCTTTGGGTGAAATATCCTTTTGCTTTCGAAAATCCTGAATCAATAATGGAGCTAAACTTGATGCCTGAGCAAGAAAACGAGTTGCTGCAACTCACCTGTGATAGCACACTGAAAACACGCCACAAGTCATTACATTTGTCATCGTTTTGGATCAGTGTTTTCAAAGAATATCCACTGTTAAGTAAGATTAGTGTTCTATTGTTGCTGCCATTCACAACCTACATGTGCGAACTGGGATTTTCGACTTTGACAAGGTTAAAAACAAAAGAAAGAAACCGACTCAACAGCGCACCTGACATGCGAGTAGCGCTTTCATCCTGTGATCCAGATTGCAGTGAGATCATGAACAGCGCACCTGACATGCGAGTAGCGCTTTCATCCTGTGATCCAGATTGCAGTGAGATCATGAACAGCGCACCTGACATGCGAGTAGCGCTTTCATCCTGTGATCCAGATTGCAGTGAGATCATGAACAGCGCACCTAACATGCGAGTAGCGCTTTCATCCTGTGATCCAGATTGGAGCGAGATCATGAACAGCAGGCAGGCCCACCCGTCACATTAGGTAAGTAAAACTTACCTGATCGTCTTTTTTTTTAAAAAATTTTTTAATTGAATTTAAAAATGTTATACAAGTAACGTCAATGTCTAATTTTAATTATTACTTAAAGTGAAGCGGTTAAAGCTAGCATGTATCAATTGCCCGGGCTTTATTGTGATTTTATGAAAACTAGTCAGAAGATATTATTGTTTTGGGACGCAGGGTTAAGTGTTTTTCCTCCACTGGGTCGCGAGAAAAAAGTTTGAAAACCACTGGATTAAACAAATGTAGTGCAAAATAGATTTTCTGCCTTTGTATATTAAGAGATTATGTTTTTGATGTCTGTGTAATACCCAATACAATGCAGGTCAATGCCCTGGGACATTCTCCCATACAGTCCCCAGTTCACTACTGCAGATACCCGTTACAGTTCAGGGTTCAGGGTTTTAGGGTTGAGTGCATTTTTCATTTTGCTGTTTTTGCATTTTTATAAAATTCATTATTTTTAAAATCTCTTTGTAGACACATTTTTGTTTAATTGGCAATATTACGACGGAATTGAGAAAGAAAACATGCACCAACTGCAGCACCTCGGACAGGCTTGCGGTGAGTAATGGATTTTATTGACAGACGTTTTATTTTACACCCAGAGAGACTTCTTGTGCTATTGAGAAATGTATACAGTATTTATAATAATCAATTGGAAGCATTAGGAAGCATGTTACTATTAAAAGACACATTTTGCTACAACAAGCAAGCAGTCCTGGGTCTCTCTCAAGCAAAGGCTATGGTGTTTGTTTTGTGATGAAGATTAAACTAATTGGCAGTTTAATGAGATTAGGTAACCTTGGAAAAGCTACTTAACAAAAAATGGTTTTGTAGTTATTTGTAGTTTTGTTTATAAGTGCAATTTTCCTACTGAAAATTGTGTCTTAATGTGTATTTGCAAATAACGCACAGTAATCCATCACAAATATGACTGTGGTAGGACCAGAGTAAGGACGGATATGTAAAAAGGTGGATAACTGAATCCTGTTTAAAATACCATTATACACAACTGTAACAATTACTATATTCACACAATTATTGTTTTGACATTCAGCTTTTATTAGGGAGCTCCCCTAAATCCCTTGTTTAGAAAGATAGAGGTTATTAATGCTTGTGACAGGGTAGTCGTCTGCCGTGTGGGTGCATGCATTCGCTGCTGAGTGACAGGCAGGAGATGGAGACGGAGGTTGAAGTTCATATGCCCCGCAGACGAACAGGATTTATTTACATATCAACACACTGAACAGCCCACGTGACACTGCCAGCAATGGTAGCGCACAGAGCACATACAACACCCTATATGAAAACGTTGGTAGGGTCTTGTGGCGGAGTGTCCCACCCCTATATATTTATGTGAGGCGTGTGAGTATCAATGGAATGTCCAGACAGTGATTTGTGTGTAAAGGAATAAACCGTTTTATTATTAGTTTTCTTTACACAACAAAAATAATCAACAAAGAAAAAAGAACGGCGTGAGGGAGGGGGTGCTGGAGTAATAATCAAAAAGAAGAGAAGTGGAAACGTCCTTATTCGTCTTCACGGTGTTCCCAGACATAAAACAAAAAGGAATAAAACATAAAAGAAAATATTAGTACAGTTTCCAATCGTATCTCCAGAGATTCAAAAAAACCACCACCAAACTTTCGTTTTTCCCTCCACCCGTTACTCTGCCTATTTTCCCTCAGGACCAACCCTGAACACAGTAGTATGTTCCCTTTAGTATGCAACGTCCCGCCTCTGTAGTCAGTGGAACACCAATCCCCAACTGACAAGTGTCCTTACAACTCACTTGACTCCAATGACTGGAATTTACATACTCGTACTTCCGCCCCTCACCAAGGTGCCGCCCCTCATAAAGACGACTTTCGTCATGGTCACGAGACCTTGGTAAGGGAAGTCCCGAGTTGGTTTGATGCCTTCTACTGTCAGGAGGCTGAATTACAGACCGAAACCCCTTTGACTCATCACAATTTATTTATTATTATTTGTATTTTTGTTTGCGGCGCAGTTCAAAGCGCCGCGTATTTGTTATTGTTTTTATATTTTAAGAACCTTGTGAGGATGCGTGGCTGATCAGCTACTGATTATTTAACTAGCTGACAGTCACGCATCCTTACTAAACGCGTGCAGACTGTGGCCGAGGGGTAATAAGATAATTAACAGCTAGTTAACCCCTCGACCAGAGTATAAGAACCTGCAGCTGTCCGTGCTGCGAGGAGAGGAGTGTACAGAGGAGAGTATGAGGAGCAGAGAGAGCGAGGAAAATAAAATAAAACAACTGCTAAGTATCGTGCTGGGTTAAAACCAGCACGCTTATTTGTTTCCATTTGTTTGGCCACCGCGCCTTTTTGTTTTGTGTTTTGTTATTTGTTTAAATCTTTTGTTTTGTTTTATGATTTAATACATATGCTGAGCACAGCAGCATTCAGCTTCACCCGCCCATCCACTGTTTTGGTTCTGTTACTTCCTGGTCCATGACGTCACCACACCTCATCACTGCAAGTCGTTCTGCCACAGGTCTACAATCTCTGAACTAATCTACTCTTTTCAATTCTAAACTAACGTTGCTGAAGAGCTTGATCATGGTGGATAAACAGTTAGGGCGGATATGTGACGGGCGGATACATGATGGATTACTGTACCAATGATGGTTGTTTTATTAGCCATAGAGAAGGGAAAGGCAGACGCTTGCCACACACTACAGCAGCCAATGCACACGACAGCAGTGTCACTTCATTTTAGCTGCTAATACTGTTGTACATTTGGTTTCATTCATAATGCACACTCTGTATCTGCTACAGCGACACCTACTGTACCCTTGTGTACCACACTCTCATAAGAACTATTTCTACTGTGAATGCAAGTAAAAACAGATTGGCACATGACTTGGCGTCCGGTCAAAATGTACTGTTTGTCAGAATTGGGACCACATCCTCCTTATTGACTCCCCCTGGCCTACAGTAACCTCTTGTAACTCTCTTCCAGGGTGTGGCTGGTTCTTTAAACTCTCTGATGAATGCTAAGGAGCTTTGGAGTGGGCTGACCATGGAGGAGACCGTTAAAGCAGCAAGTTTTTTTCTGAACACTACTGAGAGCCAGGTCAAAACCTTTCTGGAGCCAGCAAGTGACTGGAAGCCTTTGACTGTGGAAACACAAGATCTGGGTATGGAATCGAGCAATCTCCTTCAGTCTTTATTTTAGAACTAGCCTTCAGCCCAGGTCACAGATCATTTTACACAGTCTGTTATGTTAGCAAGAATGGACAAAAATCCATTCTGAAGACCCCACAGGGCTAATTTTCTAAATCATGATGGCGACGCATATTAGCATTGCGCTGTACAGGCACTGAAGCCTGTGCAACACCTATATGCTTCCCCACCATGCAATTAGTCTTGAGGAGTCTTGCTGGAAATTCTTTTTTGATGGAATTGATGAGTTAGCCTGGCAAATAATTATCTATTCGTAGTCAATAAAGAATTATACAGAACATAAAGGATAATGCATTAAATATTAGGATAACATAATTAATTATCCATTTTAAAGTTTCAAGTATGTATTAGGATTAATATTATGTTGACGTACTAACATAATCTAGTAAAACTGACAAACGTTGACTATAAATCTTTATCAAGGTCTTAATGTAGATTAATGAGGTTTGTGAGGAATCTTATACATTGGGTGTTTGTTGTTAGCTCCACACCCAGGTGTAAAGATCTCGCATTGGTCCTATTGAAAGAAAGAATGTCCATCATTGGTCTGCAGGATTTAACCCCAGGTGTGAAGACGTCAAACCCCACGACTTACCATCTGTAGGAACAATTCTATAATTGATAATTTAGAGTTTATCTGGGTTGGTTAGTTCTCCTATTAAAAATATTTAATTGTTTTACCAGATCGAGGATTTACTGTGAACACACATTCACGCGCAGACACAAGGAATGTATTTTATTAAGTACAAAAATATTTAACAGAAATCAGAAAAGGCAGAAAGTAAATATCTTAGTCTCTAAGCACAAAATCAAAAGCTCGCAAGTCAAAAGCTCTCACTTTGCCTTTCAAAAAAAACCTGAAATATGACACCACCTATACCCTCACACACCAAGCCGCAGTTATCAGCACACGAGCAGGCTGTGATGTAGCTAGTAGCTTGCTGACACATACAAGCCCACACACACGCCCACATACACACACAGCCTAAACTGAAACGATGCAGACAATATATCATAATAATCTTATTAATGATATATAGATTAAGGATATAGCAAGGACAGCAGACAAACACTGCCAGAATGAGAGTGGCTGCTCATAGCCCATGTTTAATGACTGATTTCCCATTTCCGATGTTAATCAAGCTAATAGAGGTAAGACAATGGATACTGAAGTATTGGTTAATCCTGCTTTAGCTGGCAGGTTGTGCTGAGGACTTCCAATGAGTTCATGCTCACAGCTTGGTCTGTTTCCCTTTTAGCAATAACACTGAAGAATGGATCTTCATTGAAAGCACAAGAAACCACAATGGAAGTTAACCTGAAGCCCCTCACTGAAGAACAAGGTAATTGAAAGTGGGTTCTTGAAATTGATTAAGACAAGAAACTGGAGGTTTATGACTTTGTAACAATCAATATTCCCAGAATCAGAATAGGGTACTGCCAAAAACCCATTAAATAATACTGTAAAACGTAGATGGCAGAAAGGCAGATTGACAGCAAAAACAGGATTGCTAGGTTCATTGATTGCAAAACATTTAATTTCCAAACCACATACAAGCGGCACACACAGAACTTTGATACTTGCTACCTGAGTAATTTTGTAACCAAAGTTACAAAGGTTGGAAAGAAATAGAATGCTTGAGGCACAGGTAAGAACCACAAAGAGAAAGAAAACAAAACGTTAGCGTGACCACTTTCACTCTCTAACAACGTATCAGTATGCACATACTGTAGATGCAATAAAGCGATAGCGATCAGGCAATACAAAACAATGTCCCGTATTAATAGTCCTGTAAAACCATTCTCAAAAAATAGTCCAGCAGCAAAAAACCATAGAGGTAGAAACAGCACAAAAAATCAAAACGTGTTTGTAATCCAACTCAAGTAAAAAATATAAGAAAGGTCACAAACGACAGGAGGCCATTCTGCCCATCTTGCTTGTTTGGTTGTTGCCTCCTCCTATTTTTGTGCTGTCTGCAAATTTAACAAGTGTACTTAATATACCAGAATCTAAATCATTAATGTAGATTAGGAATAGCAGAGGACCTAATACTGATCCCTGTGGTACACCATTAGTTACCTCGCTCCATTTTAAGGTTTCTCCTCTAATCAGTACTTTCTGTTTTCTACATATTAACCACTCCCTAATCCATGTGCATGCATTTCCTTGAATCCCTACTGCGTTCAGTTTGAAAATTAATCTTTTATGCAGGACTTTGTCTAAAAGCTTTCTGGAAATCTAAATAAACCATGTCAAGGAGGCTGTGAAAAGGGCTTGTAACCTGGAGGTCCCCGGTTCAAATCCCACCTCAGCCACTGAGTCATTGTGTGACCCTGAGCAAGTCACTTAACCTCCTTGTGCTCCGTCTTTCGAGTGAGACGTAGTTGCAAGTGACTCTGCAGCTGATGCATAGTTCACACACCCTAGTCTCTGTAAGTCGCCTTGGATAAAGGCATCTGCTAAATAAACAAATAATAATAATAATGTGCTTTGCAATTATGGAAAATCTCTAGGTAACACAAAAAAAAAAACATTAATCCAGATCATTCATATAGCTATTCTTACCTTCGATATACAATATGAAAACTTTCGTTAACCAGTAAAATGCCATTGTGAAATCATTGGTATAGCTCTCACTTTAACGTATTATTAATATTTTATTCACATTTTACATGACACATTCTGGCCAAGCCTCGGATGAAACGATACTATACTGTCATATACAATTCTGAAAAGAAAATGAAGAGATAATGAATTAAAATATAGTTACCTAGAATTTTTCCAGATCACAAGCGGTAGTGTAAGAAATGGCGGGGAAAATGGCTGATTTTCATTTCATTTGGCAGTACATCGCAATGCATTGTTGGTAGCGGCAAGAATGCGAGCTCACAGGAACGTAAATTGGAAGACAAACTGCACTACTGAGTCGACGCTTTTCTAGTGAGACCAGGTTGCCTGTCTGGATACACACGGCTTGTTAAATGTAACAAATAGCAAAATGTAGAATTAACAAAGAAATGACATGAAGTATAAATTCTCTTATGTGTTTGCATTAAAAGGGGTGCTATTTAAATTGCAATCCAGGGATACAAAGCAATAAACCTGTTAGCAATGGAGCGAGTCGCGTTGCTTTTATCTGTAAGTAATTCTTTAGAGTGAAAGAAAGATTGAAAATTGATTTGTTTTGATTTGAATTGTTTTATCTCTTAGTAGTTTCACCCACTCCCTTCTTTATAAACATCTTGCATCCCTCCCCGTTTTCCTTTTATGAACGTCTTGCATCCCTCCCCGTCTTCCTTTTATAAACGTCTTGCATCCCTCCCCGTCTTCCTTTTATAAACATCTTGCATCCCTCCCCGTCTTCCTTTTATATATATCTTGCGTTTCTTTTTTATATTTTGTAACTCCCCCCATTACATTGAAGTTTTAACATCTACTCTCGTGTAATGGAAGTCATGAAGTTCTGGATACGTCCAGTGACTGCTGTGAATAGTGCAGCTGGCAACAAGGGAAAGACCTTGTGACAGCCTGGAGAGACAGCTGACAGGAGGAAAGAGACCCCATTGGGGCTGGTAAGGGTTAGCTACCCTTGTCGGCAGTATCCAGCTCTGTGTTTACAGGATGCTGGAGACACCCGCCCAAGGCTTCTAAGAAATTAAAAAGAAAAATACCCCTAGAGTCTGCGAGAGCGGGGGCGGAAGATGACTCAACGTTGGACAACACAGTTAACGACTTAGGAACGGAAACGGATATGAGTATGGAGAGTACTTCACAAAAGACTAGTTCAAGATCTGCAGTTAACAAAGACATGGAACTCCAGGTTTGTGTCTGCGGCTGGAGCAAGGCGACAATGGTCAGGGGTTTGAAGATTCATCAAGGGAGAATGAAATGCTTGAGGGAGAAGGGACAAGGGCCTCGCATTGATCAGTACTTCTTACGAAGTCAGTCAAGTCAGTCGAATGAAATCCAGCGACAGGAAGCAAACCACAGTTCGCAGGATATCAGCACCCCTGTCATAGATGTGAGGAGGACTTGCATGGACACAGTTAGTGATGAACCTAATGATCCTTGTGAACCCGGTCAGACAAACCAGCATAAGAGACAAAAGAACCTCAACGGGCACAAGCCTGGAGTTAAATGGCCAAGAGCTTGTGAGAAAACTGCATGGGACACAGTAAACACAGATCTCTGCGTTGCATTGGAAAGATTAAGTGGAACAGTTGAAAAGAAGCTGGATAAATTTGGGGACATCATCTACGCATATGGAAGTGAAAGGTTTGGAGTTGAAAAAAGGAAGGAAAAAGTACAAACTATTCCTGGAAAGTCTAGACGGAGATTGAACGCTTAGTTAGAGAAAGAAGACAGCTGAGGAACCAATGGAAAAGAGCAGAACAAAGTCAGAAGGAGGGACTCAATCTCTTACAAAGGGTCATAAAAGATAAGCTTGCAACATTGCGCAGAGCTGAGCGCCTACGGAAACGCTACAAAAAGAAGGAGCGTGCGAGAGCTAACTTTTATAAAGACCCATTCAAATTTGTAAAGAAGTTATTCACCAGTGAGAAGAATGGCACACTAAAAGCATCTAAGGTTGAGCTGGAGAGATATTTGGAGGAAACACATACAGATTCAAAAAGGCAGGAGCCTATGTCATTTCCTTCAGACATCCCACCTATCAATCCACCAGAATACCAAATGGAGGACTGTGCACCTAAGTGGAAAGAAGTAGAGCAAGCTGTGAAAAAAGCAAGGGCTTCAGGGCCTAATGGAGTTCCGTACAGAGTGTACAAGAGTGCTTCAGGAGTTCTACGAATTCTGTGGAAATTGATGAAAGTGGCATGGGAAAAACAGGTTGTACCAAGAGCATGGCGCCGAGCAGGTGGAGTCTTTATACCTAAAGAAAAAGATTCTACAAGCATCAGTCAGTTTCGTCCCATTTCCCTATTAAACGTAGAAGGCAAGATTTTCTTCAGCATTATTGCTCAGAGATTGTCAGATTATCTATTAAAGAACTGCTTCATTGACACTTCAATACAAAAAGCGGGCATTCCAGGTTTCCCAGGTTGCTTAGAACACATCAATGTGATCTGGCAACAAATTCAATCAGCTAAAAAGGAGAGGAAGGAGCTCCATGTGACATTCCTGGATTTGGCTAATGCATATGGTTCAGTGCCACATGAACTACTTTGGGCAGCATTTGATTTTTTCAGTGTACCGATGACAATAACAAATTTAGTGAAAGCCTACTTTGGAGATTTGCAATTCAGTTTTTCAACTTCAGAATTCAGCACTACATGGCAATGCCTAGAGGTTGGAATAATGGCAGGAAGCACCATTTCTCCACTGGCTTTTACCATGGCAATGGAAGTAATCATTAGGGCATCAAAATGGGTAGTAGGAGGAGAGCGTTTGGCTTCTGGAATGCGACTACCACCAATTCGATCATACATGGATGACATGACAACCATGACTACAACAGTAGCCTGCACTAATCGATTATTGGGCAAATTAACCAATAACATTGAATGGGCACGAATGCAATTCAAGCCCACTAAATCAAGGAGCATCTCTATAATTAAAGGCAAAGTAGTAGATAAAACATTCTTCATTAATGGTGCGGCAATACCAACAGTGTCTGAGAAGCCAGTGAAGAGTCTTGGGAGATGGTACGACGGGGATCTAAAGGACACAGTTCGTGTGGGAGAAGTTAGACAACAAGCAGTGGAAGGGTTGAAGAGCATAGACAGCTGCGCTCTACCAGGTAAACTAAAACTCTGGTGCTTTCAGTTTGGTCTACTGCCGAGGTTGCTGTGGCCACTGACTGTGTACGAGGTTTCTTTGACAACAGTAGAGAAGCTGGAAGCTTTAATCAGTTCATACATCAGGAAATGGTTGGGAGTTCCACGCTGCCTCAGCAGAGTGGGACTTTATGGTAAAGGAATACTGCAGCTACCAGTCTCTGCTCTAACTGAGGAGTTTAAGTGCGCCAAGGTCAGACTGGAAATGACATTAGTAGAGTCACGCGACAAATGCGTAAGGGAGGCAGCACCTGTGTTGAAAACTGGAAGAAAGTGGGCAGCAAAGAAAGCTGTGGAAGATGCAAAGGCTGCCCTTCGAATTGGTGATATCATGGGGCAAGTTCAGCATGGAAGAGGGGGTCTTGGTTTCAGTTCAGCTCCTCCTACATGGCACAAGGCAGCCCCAGCTCAAAGGAGGAAGCTGGTAGTCAACGAGGTGCAAAAGCAGGAGGAGAGGATGAGGTGTATAAAGGCCATTTCCCAGGCCAAGCAGGGAGAATGGATGAGATGGGAGAGTGTGGAACAACACAAGATTGGCTGGCAAGACCTATGGTCAATGGAACAGAGCAGGATCAGTTTCCTCATCAGGTCAACATATGATGTTCTCCCATCACCACAGAACCTAAACCTCTGGGTAGGAGAGGATCCCTCATGTCCTTTGTGTTCATCACCTGCAACATTAAGGCACATTTTGACAGGATGTAAGGTGGCTCTTAGCCAAGGACGATTTACTTGGCGCCATGACCAGGTGCTGCGATGTTTGGCCTTAGCATTGGAAGACAAGCGTAACATGACCAATAAGTTGCCACCTGTTCCATCAAAACATTACACACAAAAGACAACATTCCTCCGCCCAGGAGAGCAACCACCAAGAAAAGGTGTTAAAACCAATCCTCGCCCAGGACAACTGGAAGCTGCTAGAGACTGGAAAATGCTGGCAGATGTTAGTCAACGGCTTATTTTTCCACCTGAGATTGCCACCACTAACCTTCGACCAGACATTGTCTTGTGTTCTGGATCAGCACGCCTTGTTCACCTGGTAGAGTTAACAGTGCCATGGGAGGATGCTGTAGATGAGGCGTATAAGAGGAAGAAACTGCGGTATGCTCAACTAGCCACTGAAGCGGAACAGCGAGGATGGAGAGTCCGGGTTTACCCAGTGGAAGTGGGTTGTCGAGGATTTGTGGCACACTCTACAACCCGGTTTCTCAGAGACGTCGGATTCAGTGGCCAAGAGTTGCGTCGCACAGTGAAGAACTTATCTGAAGCAGCAGAGAGGAGCAGCAACTGGCTGTGGTTGAGACGGAAAGATTCTGGCTGGGGATCTCAAGCACAATAGAAAGAAAGAAACGCTGATGTACGGGTAAGTAAGCTGGGCTGAGTTGAGTGGTGGACGGAGGGGGATGATGCTGGGACGCCAGAATCACCGTCGAGCCCTCTTGAGGTGTCGTGGGCTAGTCGACGAAACACCGAGGATGGAAGGTGCCCACTTGAAGACCCCAGAGATGAACCCTACTTAGCTCAATCCAGACGGTTGTCATGCTGATGCGCTGGGGAGGCCGCACTATGGTTGATCCCCGGAGCCAGCATCGCAGCCGTTGTGTGTGCTGATGCACCAGGGAGGCAAAATAAGCTGATCCCTGGAGCCAGCATTACACTTCAGCCATTAACACCAGACAGAAGGATATCTACATCATCATATGGAAGGAAACGTAAATGGATGGAGACACATATGGATCACATTAGTTTACTGTAAAGCTACGTCTTAGTTGGTGCTTATCTTGGCGAGAGCCGAGTTCAAATCAGCATGACGTTTTAACATCTACTCTCGTGTAATGGAAATCATGCGGTCAGTTACAAAATATTCAACTCAAAATGTAACAATCAACAATGGTCAATGGAAAAACTATTTTCTACTGGAAGATAAAAATGAAAATGGCAGTTTGTCATGCCGTAGCAAGAAACACAGTTATACACCCATTAAAACAGACGTAAGCTTACCTTGTTAATCTGCCTTCCTGAGCGATTGAACGTCTCTTCAGAGTACTTACCGAAAACATAAAATGTCAGTTTCTACTTGAATCCAAACTAAATAAATCTCAAATTCCAAATACAGTACTAGTATGAGCCTACTAATGGAAATTATTGTGCCTCACTGGCCTGGGCTGTTGCAGTAACAGTTATAAAAGGGCATAGTGAATAAAAAAATAAAAAAAACACGAAAGAGAAGACAGCACCGCTAAAAATACAGTTTAGAGCACAATTTATTTTGTTTAATTAAATTAAAATAAGTGAGACATAGAACGTGGACTGGTTCTTACTGCTAGTAAAAAGAAAGGCAGTCAGGTTATGATTTGTTTATTGAGAAATATATTGACACATGTTAACAGTTAAATATCCTTTATTCTCGACGGTTTAAATGTGGTTCTGGAAATTACAGAGATTCATTTTTAATGTTTTTTCATCCCACATTGTTAAACACACAGATATCATAGCAAAACCAGCTGCTAGGTCAGGACACATTTGTAAGTAAACGCTGTCTCTCGCATGACAGTCCTTGGTGTCGATACCATCAATGATAGGTTGGAACAATGAACATCGCCTGCACCCCCATTTCCTGCGTCCCTGCAGTGTATACACTAATATAATATTTGTCTCCATCACTCTTGGATAACTAAGTTTCTGTAACACCTATCAAATCGTAGTTACTTGTTAGTGAGGTAGCTTCAAGTTCTAACATTTTGTTTCTGAGACTTCTAGCCTTTAGATAAATACATTTAATGGATGTCTTACCTGAGTTGTTGCCCTTGTTTTGATTTAGTCTACCTTCTGTTTTTTTTTTTTTTTGTTAATTTCTCCCCCCCTTAGTTTAAATGCTTCTAAACCTCCTCGAGGATCCTTTCTCCGAGTAGATTGGTTCCCTTTTTCTTTAAGTGCAGTCTGTCCCGCCTATATAGATAGTCCTTGTTGTAGAATGTGGCCCAGTGTTCAAGAAAGATGAAGCCTTCCTGTGTGCACCACGATTTCAGCCGTGCATTTAGATTATTTATTTCCAGCTGTCCATATGAACCTTTGCAAGGTGCCGGCAGTATCCCAGAAAATACCAGTTTTGGTCTTGTCTTTTAATTTCTTTCCTAGCTCTCTGAATTTGTTTTGCAGGGATCTTGGTCTGTCTCTTCCAATGTTGTTTGTACTTATGTGGACGACTACTACCGGGTCTCCTGTTCGTTCTAGGAGCCTGTCCACGTTCTCAGTGATGTATGTGACAAAGGCTCCTGGAAGGCAGCACACTGTTGTTGTAAGGGGGTCTAGACTGCGCAGTGAACTTGCTGTGTTTCTCAATATGGAGTCCCCGATAACCATGACCTCACTCTCTTTTGCTGCCTGGCCAGCACTGGGTGTTGTTCCTTTTGTTCTCTTGATGCTGGTTTTGATCATCAAAATTTTGAAGTGGGTCAAATTTGTTTGACATTTTGATTTCTGGTGGTTGTGTTTGACTCTGTTTCTTTCTTCCCCTGTCTCTGCCTATCTGAACCCAGCTGTTTCAACCCTATTCTATCTTTCTGGTGGCTTTCTGTCTGTTAGGGGTGCAAACTTCCATGAATTGTGGGTGTGCCAGCTCCTCAAGCTCCTGTTGCTCTCTCATTTTGTGCAGCTCCATTTCTAGCATACTTACTAGTTTAAGCAAGTCCTGGATCGTGCAGCACTTTACACACACTTGGTTTAGCTCTGCTGGGTTTTGTCGGATTTCCCACATAATGCAGGTGTCACTGTTTACTGGCTTTTTTTTTTTTTTTTTTTTTTTTAATTTAGTCGTCGCCAATTATTTTTTACCCCGGTTTTTCACCCCAATTTAGCATGCCCAATTATTATCTGTATCCCCGGCTCACCGCTCGCAACCCCCCCGCCGACTCAGGAAACGGAGGCTGGAACACGCGTCCTCCGAAACATGCTCCTTCCAAGCCGTCATTTTTCGCACTGCAGATCCACAGCAATGCTACCAGACCTATAGTGCCAGAGGACAACACAGATCTGGCGGCTCCGCTGCAGAGCCACAGGCACCCTATCGGCCACAGGGGTCGCTGATGCGCGGTGAGCCGTGGATTCCCCTGCCGACCTAAGCCCTCCCTACCCGGGCAGCGCTCAGCCAATTGTGCGCCGCCCCCTAGGAACTCTCGGTCACGGTCAGCTGTGACATAGCCTGGATTCGAACCAGCGATCTCCAGGCTATAGAGCACATCCTGCGAGGAGCGCCTTTACTGGATGCGCCACTCGGGAGCCCACTGTTTACTGGCTTGAAGACCATGTTAATTTTTTTTTGCAAGTTTAAGTTTAGTTTCTGCAGCTGTCAACCTGCTTTCAAACTGCTTGTAAACTGCTCTACACTTTTCCACGAAGCACTTCTCCCACACTGCTGCTGTATGGACTGCCTTGCTTTTGTGTGTGTGCCTGAGTGTGCTTTGATCGTCAAGGATAGGATTTATATCTTTCCTATTACGTCCCCGGTGTGCGCCAGAGTTAGTCTCCTCCTTCCCAGCCTCCACCTGCTTTTTTTGGCTTTGTCTAACGGGGAAGGCAGCTATCTTACCCCCTGCTCATGGCTTACCTATGGTCAGCCTCTCCACTTAACTGAAACCTAATTTAAGGGCAGGGGTACCTCAACTGAAATAACATTCATTGCATTATCTGTGATCTGAGGAGAGCAAAACCAATTTGAAGGACTCAATTTATGGTCTTACTATTCCTCTCAGATTTGCAATAACGTGCACCCCATTGTTCTTCAATTCTTAATTAAAACAGATTGACTGTTTCTGTGTTATAGTTTGTACTGACCAAAAAAAACAAAAAAAAACAGAACTTTAAAAATATACGATGTGATGAGAAACAAAGGGAAGACAGAAACTGGAAAACAAATCAAATGAATGACACGTGGGCAAGAGAATAATTTGCATTTGTAAACCCCAGAAATACTTACAGTAATACTCAGTCATTACAAAAGTAATTTGTAAATGTGAATAGACAAATGGTACGAATGCCAAGTTTCACTATGCTACGTAATGGTTCTCTTCATACAAGTTCTTGTATCCCCACTTTCTACTCTCAAAAGAATGGTCTCCTAACCAAGTCTGATGACAGTGATAAGTGGTCCTCCACTGACCCCAGCCTGCTTGTATTTTGTAGCCTTGGTTGTTGGACTCAGTTGTGTCTGGTGTATTTCTTCCCCAGGTTTTGCAGCAGCTGGCTTAGTCTCTTATATTGGGCTGGAGTTGGTTTTAGACCACACATTTTATCAGAGGGGACCTGAGGAGGAGTCTGGAATGATCCAAATAAATTCAAGAGTCATCTCAGCTCTTTTAGAAAACACAGCGAACCTCGAGTCTGTGAAGTTCACTTTCAAAAACAAAAATGTAAGTTGGAATAGAGTTACCATGGTAAACTTGCACTGAATTTCTGTGTTTGCTTAGTTAAAAATGCACCTTTTTATTTTATTTGAAATAACCTACCAATGTGAAACTGAAACTGGGTGAAAATTGGTGCAAATAATTAATTTACCGGTTTTCTGAGTTAACGTTGTGGTAATGTTAGGGGGAAAAAAACACTGTGAGCAAAGAATTCTAACTTTCTCAGTGAGCATGTAAAGCTGATACAGTAACTGGTATCAGTACTACAGTTACATAAATGGATTGTTTGGGGCATGTTAATAAATATAATAAATAAATCACTGAAAGTAGTACCCCCTCCATTTGTTCTGCAATCCCATAATCTCATTTTAGACTGAAAGAAGCCAACACAACATGGAACTATCAAACCACATCTCTCTATTCTAACATATTATTTATAAAAATGTTAAACAAAATAATAAAAAATGAGGTCAACATGGGATAACAATTTCAAAAGGTAAGTTAAAAAGCAAATGTAATTTCTATAATTTTTTTTACTTATTTATTTTTAACTGCAATTAGATTTAAAACTTCTTTTTTTAAAGACCCGATTATTGTTGTTATTATTTTTTATATTTTTTTGTAACATGCCATTACTTTGTAATTTTTCTCATGACAGTGTAGGAATTTGAGGCATTTTAACAAACCTTTCTCCTATCCTTACTCAACTTCAGATGTAACAGGATAGCCATTTTTTTAATTTTATTTATTTCTTTATTTATTTTTAGGAAACAAGAAAAGATGACAGGCTGATCTGCGTCTATTTGAAAGATGAGAAATGGTGGTCCCGGGATGGCTGTAAGACAGTGCAGTTTAATGAAACGTACACAGTCTGCAGCTGTACTCATCTCTCCACCTTCGCTGTCATAATGCAAAGGGAGACGGTAATTCATTTAATGAAACCGGTCCAGGATTGTAAAATACACTCACAAAATATTCACAGGATTGTAAATATTGTAGCGAACTCGGTTAAAGCAGGCAGGCGCATCACACAGGGCGAGGCAATCCACACACAGGCGGAGGGCGGGCGCGAACCCGGGACCTCTCACACTAAAGCATAGCGCTGATACCGCTGTACAAAAGTGCCGGCAAAAGGAGCATATATCGGGCCTATGTCTTCATGTGTGATTACGTCACCTACCAGCCCTGCTGCTGCCTTCCCCCGTGCACTCTGCAATATTTTAGACATTTCCAAATTGGTTATACCTTGCTATATCAGATTGTGATTTTTATCGTGTGCTGATTTGCTAACCTGGGTAGACAGAGGCATCAGGGACTGTTTT
Organism: Acipenser ruthenus; assembly: GCF_902713425.1. Classification (NCBI taxonomy): domain Eukaryota; kingdom Metazoa; phylum Chordata; class Actinopteri; order Acipenseriformes; family Acipenseridae; genus Acipenser; species Acipenser ruthenus. The sequence continues at coordinate 6,980,738 of NC_081224.1, read as the reverse complement.
TAAGAACAACCCAGGCCTGAAGGCATTAAAGAGAATAATGAAAAGTATGTCTGTTTAATTGTGGTTACGTGCAAGTATGTCAGCCTAATATGAGTTGATTGATTCTTTCTCTGACTAGGTATGTACACATACTGAAAGAAGTTGTATCAAGGTCTTATGCTATAATGCAGTGATTCTCAATTGTGGCTCCTGCAGTCCATTGTGGTCCAGGATCTTGTCTCAATGATTGTATTGCACAGTGCTGAGCAGTGCTCTAGCTAGGTCTTTCATTTTTTTAACAGAGCCTGTGGGTTCAGTAAGCGTCTCTGCTCTTGGTAAGGCAAGGTCCTGGATTGGAATAGACCCGAAGAGCCAGAGTGAGTACCAGTGCTGTCACGTTTGTGAGGATCATTTCTCCTAAAAGCAGTCCCATTAATGGAAGTTGCATGTGCAGTTTGAGCCTGCACAAGGATGAGATCAAGGGGACAAAATAAAAAGGGTTCCTGGCTGTTCTCTACAGTGAAACATTAGTAGTGTTTAGGGTCTAAATATAAACCGTATGTGCTGAACATATCTATAGACATATCTGATCCTTAATTTATGGAGCCTTTAATTGAGGTGTACGGTTATGAAGCATTCAATTTGGAACCACTAATCGGGAATCTATTGAATTAAATGGTTCTATTTAGACCCAAATAATGTCTGTAGTACTATATGTATAGAAGAATGGTTCTACATAGAACCCAAACACTGCAAGGGTTCCAGGGGAATCCAAAAGAAACACTATGATTCAATATGGGAGGCGCATTGTAAGAGCAAATAGTGCTGTATCTAGTTACTTCCAAAAGGGTGTCTCATTAAATGGACCATTTGCCTCTCTTGTATTGAACTTGTTGGGTGCAGCACTGTGACTTTTGTCTGCTGTCTGAGATTGTTCTACGTTTTAGACACTGCTAACCACAACAGGATTTGTTAAGCAAGTGTAGGGCTGGTTTACATTTTGATTTAAGCTCTTTGTCACATGGATGCAGAGCGAAATAGTATTTTTTATTTATTAATTGCATCGTGTAACCCTTTGTCAGTGACAGTGAGGTGCAAACGTACCCATCTCAGACCTCTTTGAAGTCCCCGCGACACCTCCCCGTAGTTGATAACTGCTTCCTTTGCAGCATTCTGTTCATTACCTGCTACTGTATTCAGTTAATTTTGCAGTTTATGTTTCTGTGTGTGACTTTACTGTTGATAGGACGGTGTTGCTTTAGTTTTTAATGGGGATTTTGCCATCCACTGCCAGGACCTGTGAACAACAAAACTCTTTATTTATTTTTTTTAAAAGTCCCTTTTGTGTTTGACCACTGTTTTCATTCATTGATAATTGGAAAATATAATTGATCATGAATGAATGGATGGATGGATTAATTAATTAATTAATTAATGTAATCCCTTAGGTCTTGTATTTAATGAAACAAATATTACATTTGATCTCAAACCCCTATTCGTGTCTTTGAATGCCAGTTGACATTTCCTGAAAACACTGTTAGCCAGGCAAGCTGCACTCAAATGTATTCTAACCTGAACAGAACCCACAGCACTTGTCCCCAGGACTCTGAGATGTTTTTATTTTGCAGTATAAGGAAGACCTGCTGCTCCAGCTGATCAGCTATATTGCAGTGGGGGCAGCCTTGTTATGTCTCGCCCTTGCAATTACAACATTCATCTGTACAAAGTGCATTCAGAGAGCCAGCAACACCATTCACCTGCACCTGAGTATCAGTCTCTTCCTGGCTCACCTTCTCTTCTTAACTGGAGCGCTCCAAGTAGAGTATGAGGTATGTCATGGGACAGGATTGCCTAAATATACAAGGAATGCTGAAATTGCTTAATGGGATACTTCATATCATATTGTCCCAATATAGTTCTGTATAATTCTCTTTGGTCGTTTCTGCTTATTTTAACCATAACTATTACACATTCAGTTATGCTAATAATGACAACTTTTTTTTTTAATACACTGATAATGACTTTACCATGCTTACTATTGCAGCAATTAACAGTTTCTAAAAACACTAACAAATCACCCCCTACTTATAGTTAAGCACTCAACAGCAACACAAAGCTTTATATTTCTCACTACAGAGCAAGGTAGGTATTTTAGATTCTGGACAGGTAACATTTTGTCACACATAGAAACCTAATAACACAGTTAACCACCAACTCAAAAAAAGCAGCAACATTTATTTCTGTCAGTTCTGCCCATATATTTGATATTAAATAAAATTGATTCATTTTATTTCTATTTCCTCTTCCCACAAAAACATTACAAATATATATTGATCTTTTATTTCTGATAAAAAAAAACACTTAGCTTTATTATTAATTTGCTTTTGTTATTGAATTACTGTATCTCCTCCCCTCACAACACAAGTAATTGAATAGGATCTCATTTTATTATTGCATTTTTTTCATTAATCATTTTATTTGTACTGGGCAGTGGATGTTATTTTGGGGAGAAAATGGCAAGAAGGCAGCTCAGTGCAGAGGCTGCTGTAAGCTCCTAATGGAGTCTGGCTCAGGGAGTGATTTTGTGCCAGATGACTGGCAGCGAATATGAGCCGAGTGACACTTCCTCCAGTGAGGAGATCAGCAGTGGTGAGGAAGAGGAGCCAATTGAAACAGCCGGAGCACCTGCGTGAACCCAGTACAGAAGGTGGGCCTGGACTGATGGGTGGGAATTTTCAGCCATTCTACCACTGGAGCCCCCCCAACATCATCCAGCCTCAAATATCTCCTTTTTATGGCATACTGGGTAGCAGTGTGAACATAGCTGGGTTTATCCCAATTAACCTTGTCCAGTTGATCATCACTCATGACATTTTTTGAATTTTGGGGATACGCCTAGAATTGATTTATTTTGGTCCACCAACCCAATCCCTGCTGGCCCCCTTTTCCCGTCCACAAAGAGCCGGGGCAGATTCCAGTTAATGTTAAGGTTTTTGCATTAAAGCAACAATGCTAAGGCTCTCCCGAGGGACCATCCTTAGTGACAGGCTCTTCAAATTACGGCTAGACCATCTGAAGCATAAATATGAAGAGATATCTACATCTGGTCAGAATATATCTGTGAATGAGTCCCTTCTGCTGTTCAAGGGGAGGCTTCTCTTTAAACAGTACATAACAGTGCCTGTATGGGATTAAACAGTGCAAACTGTGTGAGAGTTCCACTGGGTACACTCATGGGTTCAGAGTGTACAAAGGGAAGGACTCTCAAATTGACTCAGCCTGGCTGCTCGCCATGCTTGAAGACCACTGACAAAATTGTGTGGGATCTTGTTTTTCCCCTCCTAAATCTTGGCTACTATTTGTATGTAGGTTTCTACACAGGATTGCCTCTGTTTAGGGCCTTGTAAATATCCAATACAATTAACTGTGGTACAATAAGAGCCAACAGGAAGGGATTTCCATGTCAAAACAAGCTGCACCACAAGGAACTGGGTTTCTGTAGTTCCGATAGAGTCCCTGTGGTGCAGCTGGGTTCCTATAGTTCCGGTAGAGTCCCTGTAGTTCTGGTAGTCCCTCTGGTGCAACTGGTTTAGGAGCTGGGTTCTTGTAGTTCTGGTAGTACCTGTGGTGCAGCTGGGTTCCTGTAGTCCAGGCAGACTGCTTGTGGTTCAGGTCCAGGGGTTATTCTTCAGTGTTGACCTGCCCCCCTGCCTGTTCTTTCTCAGGTGCTGTGTGCAGTCATAGCTGGGCTCCTGCACTACCTCTTCATGGCTAGTTTTGCCTGGATGTGCCTGGAGGGAGTGCAGCTCTTCCTGCTGGTGAGAAAGCTGAGGGAGGTGGGCCAGAGCAAGACACAGGCGCTGCGAAGGAGGTTCCTGCTGCTGGCTGGGTACGGCCTTCCTGCTGTCATCGTGGCTGTGTCTGCTGGAGTCTTTCCAGATGGATATGGGGATAAAGAAATGTAAGACTGTGTTCCTTTTAGTTTTCAAAAACAGCCATGAATTTCGTATGGGTAAAAGTCTTTCCCCATCCACCGGAAGGACATGGATTTGGTATCCCAGTTTAAAAACTTTCAAAAATGATCACCCAACCCCCACCATTTTCATACAATTTAGAAATAAATATTGATTCTCTCACTAAATACACAGCATGTTATGTCATCATTAGACAATTCAAATATCAATCTGCAAGCACAGATCATGGTAAAAACATCCCACACAACTCTTACAAAACACAATTTATTAGACATAAAAGATGTAACCCTCATTGCTGCGTTCTATATGCTGTACTGTGCTATAGCATTTGTTACAACATTTCAATACTGTACCAACAGCTAACAGTTTGTATTGGCTGGCAGCCTATCCTACAGTCAATGGGTGTAGATTTTATTTAACACAGAAGATCACTTAGCATAACAGTGTGCTTTTGTTTGTCGTAACCTGGAGGTCTTGAGCTGGAGGATCGCGATGCTGTTCATATTCACATCAACGTTTTTTATTCCAGATGCTGGCTGAAGAATGAACGGGATTTCCGCTGGAGTTTTCATGGCCCCATATATTTCATAATCGCAGTAAGTTGGTTTATTTAATAGATGAGTTACATTTCACAATTTTACATAAGGTTTTTACAACAAGTCAGAACTTCCTTATCCAATTGCAATTAAACTTGGTTAAGACATTATTTAGCATAGGTTTGAGTATCAGAAACTGTAGAACATATGGAAGAACCTGTCAACCCCTAAGTGTGTCTATTGCATTTTTATAAATGGATGCTATAGGTTTTCTTTATAGAAAATGTATAACTTTTTAAATATCCATCCAAAAAAAGCAATGAATAAAACCTTTCAAATGAACCATTTTCTTCACACAATACATCTGTATGTTGCAGGTTAACATCTTTCTCTTTATTGCAATTCTGTGGACTCTGAAAACGACACTGTCTGTGCTGAATGCAGACGTATCCAAACTTAAAGATACTAGGTGGGTCCAGATTCAATGCAGATCACAAAAACTTATGACCATTTTCTTTGTTATTTATAAAACAGAAAGTTACATAGCCACAAGTCTATGAAAAATAGACACCATTTACAATACTGATTACACTTGAAGGTTCCAAGAAGCCACATTATAAGATATCCTTGTTACCTAGCTCATTTATAATCTGTGGCTGCATGCAGACCACATTATGCAAACGCAGTATGCTGGTACATCACAGAGTCCCAAGTTCACACAAACACACACATACGGATTCGGGATAATGCTTATTCTCAATGTCGCATGTATTTTGGGTGTAATCTTATATACACAAACATTTTGGTTTAAAGAAGTTTCCTTTTTTGTTTTCCAGGTTGCTGGTTTTTAAATCCCTGGCGCAGTTTTTGATCATGGGCTGTACCTGGGTCCTGGGGTTTACGGTGCAAGATCAAATGTTCAGATTGTTGTTCGTCATCCTCAACTCTCAGCAGGGGTCCTTTATTTTCATTGTGCATTGCTTGCTGAACAGAGAGGTAAGGTAGCCACTCCGAATCCTTACACGACAGAGTGCTCGGTGACAATTCAAATAAAAGAGCACATATCCAGCCTGTACTGTGAGCTTTCCCAACAGGTGGGGCCAAACAACCACACAACATTGATGAACATGGGAAGTGTATATTTAGTACAAGATGGAGTATCAGAGGAGATACTGTGGGAGCCCCGTGTTCCGACCACAGTGAAGCAGATTCTTCCAGCAGAATTTTCAGCACAATTGACGTTGCGATGTGCCAGTTATTTAACCAGCAATTATGTGTTTACCACACTAGATGGCACTATGTGACTAGAAATTTCAGTAATGATAACTGAAGTGCTTCTGTTCGCCAGCAGGTGTCGCACGCTGAAATTCATGTTACAATGGAAAACAATCTATATACAGTGCAGTCAGTTTATAAGAATCACATCCGTCCCGGAATATCTGATTCTTATAAGCAGTTGATTCTTAAAAGCGGACTGGTATGATTAGTGCTGCAGAATCAGTATGCCAGTTAGGAAATGAGAAGCGCTTTGTTCCCTGCAGTGCAGTGGGTTGACCACTAGATGCCATGAGTTCCTGCATGTATCTGGAAAATCCATAGTTGTTTCCTTAACGAAGCTCGATAAAAAGGTCTTAGCCGATAGCTTTGTGATGGAGGTATAGAGGAGTAAGTAAGTGGAAGCATGCGTGCATTGCGGAAGCAGAAGTGAAAGAAAGAAAAACAAAAAAGAGAGCAAGTAGAGATCTGTTTGTTACAGTACTATACTGTCCAAAAAGTAAAGTAGTCAAAGTATATGTAAATCAAGACTCCAGCCTGATCATTTACACTGCCCTCGGCCACGTCACATTACAATTAACAAAAGCACCTCCGCGCTCAGCAGTTTAAATACAGTATACAAATGTCCATGGTGCTGAATCAGTCATTTATTTGTCACAGAAGTGTATAATGTTATTATTTATGTATTTTATTTTTGTGTCAGATACATTCGCTAACATTACAGCAAAGGATACGTTGCCTTTGATACATTGTATAATCAGACAGCAACCAAATTATACATTTTCCTTAAAACTGAATGATCTAGGCTGAGAATAGAATTTTTATTTTGAACGACACATTTTGATCTGACGTGTAATCATACGGAGAAGACGTCAACACACAACATTAAATGTTGGTTTAAATAAAAAATAATAATAATAACATACACAAATATAACTCTATGAATCTGATCAGTTCCCATTCATTATGACATGGCGACGGGAAGTTTTGAATGTTCTGTTGTGATGTGACTGAATGAAGTGCTGCTGATTCAAGGCTTTTCATTAAATTCTCCATTGCTGCCTTGCAGCTCCATCAGCGACAGGAGGCACGCTCTAATCTGAGGCTCAGGTGTATGAACAGCCACACCCCACTGTACTGAGGGATCTTTCAACCTGTACCTTAATATGACATATATCTACAGAACGTCCTATTCAATTGTCAGGGAATTAAAGTTATTTCTCAATCTGGGGATACATGGAAGCACCTGTCTTTATGTATACATGTTAGACATATATTTGATATACATGTACAGAAGTGCTTATTGAATTTGGTAAGGGAATTCTTTTGCTCACATGTTACTGAGAGCATCTACTATTCGTTTCCAGGTGAGAGCAGAATACAGGAAATGGTTCACCATTCTCTGCAGACGGAGGAATACCTTTAGCATTACCACGAAGTCTGCTGGATGCACCTCAAAGGTAATAGCACTATGTTTGACTCGACACATGTGTAAGGTGTTTCGATATTCTGCAGGAGTACTTGCTCATTGATTGTCAGTCTCTACGTCCTTCAGCAAGGTTTTGTTGTATTGTACCACTAAGTCTGTTCTCGAGTTCTGGGTGTGAAAGAGGCAGCTGGCTCGGTCGTGGGATCCGAGGACAACGTCTGAATCTTCAGTCAGGTCTCCTAAGCTGAGTGGGGCATTGCTGCAGTGAGGGAGCATAATCGTAAACTCTAAACTTCTTCTCAGTAGCACCACCTGCAGGCACTGTGTGGAACAGGGGATCAGGAGTGGCCAACCTGTTTCAAACAAGTCATTTTTAAAGCTTGGTAACTTCATGGGAATCCCATTCTGTGCTAGTTTCTAGACAAGGAAGAACAGAACATCTGTTAAAATTGAATTACAAAAAATATCAATAAGTAGTAAGCAGTCAGTAACTCTTCTCTTTTTATTGAAGGGTAAAACTGCTCCTGAATCCAAATTCAAGATGGTAGAAACTACAACATGCAGCCTGAGGAACAACTAAAAAGTCATTTTATACTTCAGCGTACATCGGGACATTTGATTCCAGCAGACTGGTTCAACGCTGTTCTAAAATAATTCATTGGCTTGTTTAACCAACTGATTGACACGTGTGGGGTATGATTTATGTAGGGTTTATATATTTCATGGGAAATTACTTTCATAAATAAAAAAATACCGTAAATCTGTGATGTAACCGTGCACCATGCTCTCCGATGCATTGCACACACTTCTTATCATTCCTGTCATGAGTTTGTTGTATTGCACTTTCCTATGGATACCCCGGTAACATTACATTCCTCTGCATACCAGACACAGCAACAAACAATCCAGTCAGCTACTAACTCTGCCTTCACACAAGAAACAGCATATCACGTTTAAAGTCTGTAACACACTATGGAGCACTTAGATTTTTAGATTTTGTTCAGTGAAATATGTATCTTATAAAAAATGCTATTTGAAATGAAGAGTAAGGCTAGATTTAAATGTAATGCGACGCCTCCCTCTTTTTGCCATTTCTCTCCCTGCACGGCCAGGTAAATAACATTAAATGCGACTTCTTGTTTAATTTTTTTATTTGTATTTTGTTATTGCATTTTAAGAGTAAGATCCCACCACTATATTTGAAAAGCGCCAATACATTTCTATGGTACGATGTTGATTCAAAACACAGGCTGATTGAATGCAACAACTAGAATAAGCTTAGGAGTTCAAATATCATGCTTTTTCATATCACACAGCTTTTCTCAAAGACTTTTCTAACATTACTGGTAAATAACGTATTAACAAATCATTATTTCCCTGTGTTTTACAGATCGTTCAATTATATTGTACATTAAGATGAGTAATCAAAACACTTATGTCCAATGATTTAATATTCAAGAACCATTCTATTTAAATAACTGTATTAAATTATTTTACGTGACCATTTTTATCCAGGTGCAAAATAATGTCACAATAATCAGTCACGTCTACACAGCTGTATCTTAAAATGGATATAATCAAACTTAATAAACTTTGACTTGATGTGAAATATATTTGATGTATTTTATGTTTATTTTATTTTTAAATGCATCTCTCTGCTTGTTATGAACAACACGCTCTATGTATCTTCTAACATTAAGACTGCATCACGCTTTTTAAAAATAAATAAATAAAATCCAAACACATCCATGCTTCTATTTTATTTGTACAACAATAAAAACAATAATGCAATTTCCTACCTTTAAATGTACAGTACCTTGTAAATACGAAAGACTGGAGACGACTGCGGTCCAAGTTTATTTTGGGAAAAAGTCTGAGGAAAACACAGGCACAAGTACTGGGGGGTGAGTCGCAGCTGTGATCGCATGATTTAAATTAAATACATTAAAAAAAAGGGCTTGATGGCCAAACAAACAAACAGTTTAAACAAAAGAAAAACTGAACAAAGCAAAAGGCACGTTGTCCAAAACAAACAAATAATAAACAACAAACAAGTATCGTGCTGGTTTTGACTCCGCACACGTAGCAATTGTTTTAAAGGTTTTATCTTGCTGTCAAATAAAATCAATCCCCATATACAGTGTGTATATATATATATATATATATATATATATATATATATATATATATATATATATGTAACAAATTAATGTACTTTCCCATCACACGTGATTTTCGACTCCGTCACCAGTTTTCTGATACAAAGCTACAATGTTACAATGTACTTGTTTATCCGTCACAGCCCGCGTTTTCTCGCATTCCAAATCAGTCTGTCTTTAGTTACACAACGCTTCCTTCAATTTCACATGACAAAAATGCAGCAAAAACAAAGTGAACGAGACAGAAATGTAAAAGTTAATCATTGAACAGTTTTTGTTTTTTAAATCTGTGATCTTTAGTTGCTTTTGTGCATTTTCATTTGCAAGTGAACTGTGACATTAGGGTCTTATCAAGCACGATATTCTGCAATTTTGAATACTGTTTTAATTCTGTAAACTGGTGGTATTTCTTTTAATCTTGCTAAATTGCATTGCCTTTTACATTGTACGCAGTTCTGTGCATGGGTAACATTTTTATTTAATTTTGCTGTTGGGTTGTTAATGAGGAATTTTACATACTGCTACAATACATACCGGATTTAAAAGTATGTACTGTATTACAGTCCACGTGTCCAGTCATCTCATTTGGCAAGTGATATTTTCAGAATCATATAGTTCTAAATTACAATACTACTTATGTTGAAAATTGAGTACTGTACCAACAAAACCAATTACAGTACATCTAAATGGAAGCCTACTTATTTTAAAACACAATACTTTCAGCCATTTATTTTTGTGTTCCCTGAAGGATTGGAACGGGCCAAAATGAAATAATCAGATATACGTCACACTCGTTTAACCATCACTGAAGTCTAAATTGTATAGGGTCGGATATGCAAGTGCTGACTGTACATAATGAATTTGGGAGATGGCCACGTTATGCACGAGTTTTAGCTGGATGGGGATTTTAACCCCTCCCATGCTGTAAAACAATAATAATAAACATTGTGTTTTAAACATCAAACAGTACATTTAAATAATAATAATACAACACAAAATACAAATAAGCACAGGGGCAGGGTGTACCCCGTCACACAGATGAAGACAGCTGCAGAAAAACATGGGGAAAAAATAAACCACATACAACTGTCTAAAAATCAAGACACTTATCCAACAGATTTGGTTAAGAGGTTCTTTAGTTATTGAGATAGCGGTATCTGGCGATATAAACTGTATGTCTTACATATGTCTAATCCATAACTATAAACACTCGATAGTGCTGAATTTAGAACTACTAAAAGAAACTTAAATTCAATGGCAAATGTCTATTTTTGAGACACTGAAAAAGCTTCTAGTCACAACAGTTGTGATTGATTTGATTTCTTGTAGTATTTCTAAATGTATGTATGTATGTCTGCAATTATTTCAGATACAAGGAGATTTGTCTTTACCTTATGTTAGGTATAATAGTTTAATAGCACCCCCCTAAAGTGTAATAAAGCATAAAGGAATACTAAAGTATATGTAAGCATTGTAAAGTCCAGAGAGATATGTTGAAACTATGGTAAATGTATAGTGTGTCTGAGGAAAATGTGAGAAAGCTGCAACGTGACAGTGATAAACTTTCATAAGGGTATGTTTGCACTAAACACTTACATTTCAACGTATTTTGTGAACCACCTACCAATTATGCCACTTACCAATGATAAAACTTAAATCTGGGGATGTGTACACATTTGACTTTTCTACATGTGTGTATGTAGCTCATGGGGTGGGAGCACTTACTGTTATTTTCAAAGTAAAAATAAAGTCAAAAAGCAATGCAAATGAGTTTTAGTTTTGTTTTCTCAAAAGCTGTTGTAGGAGAGTCAGTATTGTTCAGCACACCTTGGACAGCTACGTTAGGGGATGCTGATGGAAATTTAGGATCAGCAACTTGGACAGCAGCTCATGAAACCGAACGGGAGCGGGCTTAATCAGGCGTCACCTGGGGCCAGTTTTTCAAAACTTTTAATCTGGATCAAAGTGAACTGGATTTTGGAATCCTATATTTTGTGATCGAAATTACTTTTATCTGGATCATTTTGATCAGTTTTTTTCAGAAAAAGTCACTGCTGGATTACATTTATCAAGATAACAAATAATCACGATTATGAAATCCAGTTTTTTGATAGGCTAGTTCTTAATATTTTTTAAGAGGTCTTATTCATGATATAACCTAATTTTACAAAAGAAATAAGATCGAGGTAATAATGAAAAATACACAACTATTTATTTTGTTTTATATTATAACAAAATCACTTTTAATGTTAGTGCACATATAACGTATGCAAATAATGGTTATTTTATTTATGCCTACTTGGCAGAAATTAAATAACAATCTAAATGGAATAAAAATAAAACTTTTGAAAAAGGAGGCGTATGCTTATTTTTTTTAAAGTTATACCACTAAATCTGTTTTCCTTTTTGCTTGCATCGATACAAAACCTAAATAAATATGTAGATACTGCATTTAACACTTGGACATAGAGTGTGATTTCCATGACAATTCAAACACAATATCGCTGTTCTATGATCATTTAATAAAAGCTAAATCCACTTCAGCAGTAGGATCGCAATAATCCTGATCTCCTCTTTAAATTCTGAACAACCCAACTGCAACATTTAATTGTGATTAAGATCGTTTTACCAAAACCAAATCTGGATCGCAGTAATGCAATGTTTTGAAAAACCAAATGTCACAATATAATCCAGATCAAAACGTGGATATCCGATTACCAAAGTTTTGAAAAACCGGCCAAACAGGAACAAGTTTAATCAGGAGCCAGCGTCAACTGGGGTCGGTTAAATAATGGCCTCCTTAAAAAAAAATACATTATATGTGTGTGTGTGTGTGTGTATGTGTAATATATATATATACACACAGTATATATACACACACAAACTATTCCATCCTACTGAATCATCTTAAAAGCACAATGGCACTGTTTGACCTGGTCCTATCCTGGTTCAAATCTTATATTTCTGATAGGTTTCAGTTTGTCTCTATTGGGGAGGTAAAATCGGCATTATCAGAAGTTGTCTGTGGTGTTCCACAGGACTCCATTCTAGGTCCCTTGCTGTTTTCATTATATATCCTACAGTTAGGTGACATTATCCGCAGACACTGAGTCAACTTCCATTGCTATGCTGATGATACCCAGCTAGATTTGTCCCTAAAGACAGGAATTTCTTCTGCCTGGGTGTTATTAGCTATTTGCCTTACAGACACCAAGCATTGGATGTCACAGAATATTCTAATGTTAAATTCAGATTAAACAGAGGTTAAATTAGTGGGCTCACAGAACCAACTAAAAGGAAATGTGGGCTTGCATGAGCTCGACCCTTGCAGTCTCTCATCAAAACTTAAGCTAGAAATTAAGAGTTTGGGGGTCATCTTTGATCCTGACCTATCATTTGAGACTCATATTAGGATAGTTACTAAAGGTATCTTTTTTATCATTTGAGAAATATAGCCAAACTTAGACCAATTATTAGTGGCTGAGCCAGGATTTGAACTGGGCTTCTGGTATAAAGCCTTTAAGCACTGTCCCTCAGTGTTGCAGTATGTTTAACAAAATGTTTTATAACATAACATTGTAATATCAGATTGGAATGCAGCAAAGTAAAAAATCTATAATTATTTGTACTTGCTGTACGACCAGCTCAATTGGTTCGGAGGGCCGTTCCTCGTCGAATTTGTGTGCAATTCAGAACTTTGCGAAGCGTGCATTAATCCCATAGAAGAATCAGTGATCAATTGTAATGTAATCCAATGGACAGATTGGTGATAGACTGAATGAAACAAGTATTTTCTTTAAACAGTTGGTGTTTACATAAAATCCAACAAAACAAAACATAAGAACTTTCACGTTATGTCTGGTAAAATGGCACTCTCAAGCACAGCTGGAGAAGTGTGGGACATATTCCCTGAGTATGATAATACATGAACGTGTATTGGAAATGTAACAGGATTAATTAATGAAACTGTGTGTCTTGAGAAACAGGGCAAACTGCTTTGTCTTGAGAAGACAGCCTCTTTCTTGCAGACATAGTGAACTTTGTGACCTACTAAACGAGGGACCGGGGCTAGGTGGTGCCTGAACTGGATTAGGCTGAAAGGACAGTTGAATTATGTGCAGATAATTCACACGACCCAAACAATTGTTTGGATGCAAGGAAGACATAAACTAGTGGTATCCCAGTGGAAAAGGACATTAAAACATCAAAGGTCTGGGAGTTTAGAGAGACAAGATACACAAATGACCTCATGAAAATAGCTACTCAGCAGAGTAAAAAGACTATAAATATCCAAGCAAAACTAAACATGTTGCGCTCCACATTGAATGCTAAGCAAAGCTGCAACTCCGGGACTCTGCCTAAGAACGGATCCAAGACGAGAAAGCAAGCTGGAAGTGAGTCAACGATCACAAGCAACGAGACTGAGGCCCGGCTGGAGGACTGCCGTAAAACTTACAGAGACTGATATCAGACAAACCAGTCTGGGTCTGCTGTACACCTAAAACCACAGTATCCAAAAGAAACTGTGCCCTCCTACCTGCGTAGGTAAAAGATTCAGCGAAGAGGACAGAGCGGATGGGCGCTGTTGTGGATCCTATGCCAAGGACTGAAGACTTTGCTGCAGCTGTTTATTCATTCTATCGATAATTGAAAGTTTTGTTGCCAAGTTTGATCCAACGTGGGACTGAAGACTTTGTTGATGAGAGGAGAGCCTTTTGTACAGGACATTTCAACAGATTGAGTTTCCAAAACAGCGGACCAAAAGTCTAAGCTTCAAGGAACCGTTGAGTTTTAATTCCAGTTGCATTTTCCTTTCATAGAACTACAGTGCCTTGCATAAGTATTCACCCCCCTTGGAAAATTAGGATTTTTTTGTCACTGATCTACACAAAATAGTCCATAATGTCAAAGTGGGGAAAAAAATCTACATATTTTTCAAAATTATTTACAAATAAAAAACTGAAAAGTCTTGATTTGCATAAGTATTCACCCCCTTTGCTGTGACACCCCTAAATAAGCTCTGGTGCAACCAATTGCCTTCAGAAGTCACATCATTAGTTGAATGGAGTCCACCTGTGTGCAATTAAAGTGTCACATGATCTCAGATTAAATACACCTGTTTCCGGAAGGCCCCAGAGTTTGTTAGAGAGCATATCTAAACAAACAGCATCATGAAGACCAAGGAGCTATCAAAACAAGTCTGGGATAAAGTTCTGGAGAAGCACCAATCAGGGTTGGGTTATAAAAAAATATCCCAAACTTCCCCCGGAGCACCGTTAAATCCATTATTAAAAAATGGAAAGAATATGGCACAACCGCAACTCTGCCTAGAGAAGGCCGTCCACCAAAACTCAGTGACCAGGTAAGGAGGGCATTAGTCAGAGAAGCAACCAAGAGGCCAATGGTAACTCTGAAGGAGCTGGAGAGATCCACAGTTGAGATGGGAGAAACCGTCCATGGGACAACTATAACCCAGACGCTCCACAAAGCTGGGCTTTATGGAAGAGTGGCGAGAAGAAAGCCATTGCTGAAAAACACCCATATCAAATCCCGTTTGGATTTTGCCAACAGGCATGTGGGAGACACAGCAAACATGTGGAAAAAGGTTCTCTGGTCTGATGAGACCAAAACTGAACATTTTGGCCTTAGCGCAAAACGCTATGTGTGGCGCAAAGCAAACATTGCTCATCACCCTGAGAACACCATCCCCACGGTGAAGCATGGTGGTGGCAGCATCATGTTATGGGGATGCTTTTCATCGGCAGGGACTGGGAAACTGGTCAGGATTGAGGGAAAGATGGATGGAGCCAAATACAGGGAAATTCTAGAGGAAAACCTGTTTCAGTCTGCAAGAGACCTGGGACTGGGGCGGAGGTTCACCTTCCAGCAGGACAATGACCCTAAACACACAGCCAATGCTACACTGGAGTGGTTTAAAAACAAGAACCTGAATGTCTTAGAATGGCCCAGTCAAAGCCCAGACCTCAATCCTGTGGCAAGACTTGAAAATTGCTGTTCACCAATAGTCCCCATCCAACTTGACAGAGCTTGAGCAATTTTGCCAATAAAAATGGGCAAAAATTGCAGGATCCAGATGTGCAAAGCTGGTAGAGACTTACCCAAAAAGACTCACAGCTGTAATTGCTGCCAAAGGTGCTTCTACCAAGTATTGACTCGGGGGGGGGGGGGTGAATACTTATGCAACCAACAAATGTCTTTTTTGTTTAATTAACTTTTGTGTCACAATAAAAAAATATTTTGCACCTTCAAAGTGTTAAGTATGTTGTGTAAATCAAATGGTAAAAATCCCAATTAAATCCATTTTAATTTCGGGTTGTAACACTACAAAATGTGGAAAAGTCCAAGGGGGGTGAATACTTATGCAAGGCACTGTAAATTAATTAATTGTAACACATTCACATAGAATTGAACTGTTAATTATTTAGTTTGCACACTTTGCGTGTGAAATAACTTTTAGTGAAACTTGGTGCATTCTTAGCTGCCATAAGTAATCTATCTCGTATTGTATGAAGAATTGCTTTAAAAGTAAACTTGCCATATCCTTAATCTATATACCATTAATAAGCTTAATGTGATATATTCTAAGATTGTCTGCATCATTTCAGTTGAGGCTGTGCTTGTATGTGGGTGTGTGTGTATGTGAGCAAGCAACTAGCTACGTCACAGCTTGCTTGAGCTGCTGCAGTGGCTGCTTTAGGTGTGAGGAGACAGGCGGTGTCATATTTCAATTGCCTGCTAGCCAGCATGAGTGCAGTGAGGGTTTGGATTGTGTTTTGTGCTTAGAGATGAAGAGATTTACTTTCAGACTTTTCTGATTTCTGTTTATTATTTGTGTACTTAATAAAATACTACTGTTGATTAAAATTCCTTGTGTCTGCGCGTGAATGTGTGTTCATAGTAAATCCTCGATCTTTGTAACACATCAATTAAATATTATTAATAAGAGAACTAATCAACCCAGATAAACATTAAATATCAATTATTGAATTGTTCCTACAGAAGTGACTTGATAAACAATGTGAAATGCAGAAGCAATTAGCTGTTCTAACACATTACTGATAATAACACACACACACATTCATTACAGGAATAGCAAAATTGATCACCCTATATTGAGGCAATGTATTGCCATTTGGATAGGGTAAATGTAAACAGTAGCCACAGATGTGAATCTGTGTAGTGTAGCGGTTATGTAGTTGGAGTGAAAGTATGACTAGCTACGGTTCAAATCCTGCATGTAACGTTACAGTTTTTAACAAGTAAAAATAGACAAACAAGATTTTGTAAATAAGGATTATGTATTACCCCGATTGTATTGAAAGCTTTCATCTGATTTTGCAAAATATCCTAATAAGCTTGATCCGTTCATTTAGTATATAGTAAGTTGTAGCGTCCCAGAGGGAGGGGGTGGCGTATAACAAAAAAAATAAGCAAAAAAATTCAGAAAAAAAACACAACAAAGCAAACCACTCAACTGGTCCCCAGTATTATTATCCTTCACTGAGTGTGTGCTTTAATCTAGCAGCACCAAGTTACTGGATTTATTTTACAATATTTCATTACATACCTCAATCCTCTATCGAGCCGAAACATGCATGTTTCCCCCCTAAAACGAGCAGCGACAAGACTTCAGGTATACGGACACACACAACTCAGGACCAAAAGTCCATAAGCTTAACTCCACCCACGGTCTCCCAACTACTTGTAGATTGTCTACAAACTTCCCTAGGGAGTACTAGACACCAAGTTACCAACAACTCTCCACTCAGCATGTACAGGTTGGTTACAACCACAGACTGCTTAACCGCCATACACAATGCTTCAACTACGAACAATAGTTTGGACCGAAAGAAAAGCTCACGAAGAACCAATACCTCCATCAACGGGGCCTAGTAAACAATGGGTGTGCATCTGTCCAGAACTCCCTTGGCCTTGATTGTCTGTCTGCGCTCGACCTGCACTGCTCTTTTGACTCTTTGTCTCCGTTCCCAATTTAAAGCCAAGTTAAGTACCGCGCACGCCCCCGTTTCAACTTTACATTCCACACGCATGTACGGCACTCAACCTAACAGGCGCTTACATATAGATAGTCACTGTAACTACCGCTCCTCTTGATATATAGCAGATTCTGATATTGATGTGATGCAGCCATCTGAAAATGTCTTTATAATAAATAGCAGACTCTGATATTTATGTGAAATGCTTTTGTATCAGATGATTTATCAGAGGGATAAAATGATCTATACATTTTAATCATTTGTGTTTAAGTATGTTTTTTGTAAAGTAGCACAGGGTGCAGTATAGTGTACAAGCTGATTTTTATCCAAGTCCTCCTGTGGAGTAGATATCGGCTTGTATCGTGCGGCACCCTACATGATATTTTATATGTATTTATTTTGAAAATATTTTTGTTTGTGTGCAGAAACTATTTACAATATACAATAATATGTGTTCCAGAAAAATACGCACCCATTCAATTAATGAATATATTTCCTGTATAAAAGCAGCACATGTGCTAAAAAATATATTCAGTTTCTTAATGATGATTGTTTCACTTGAAATAACATTCACAACTCGTTCGGACTTAAAAACATTTTTGGGTAACTTGGATCTTCCCTAAAGCTTTGCATTCTTAGCTGCCATCCCAGAATTAAAATCACCATTCTTCCCAGCCAGTGAATTTGCGCATTTGTTCTGAGTCAAGACTACCCTTAAGACTTCTTCAGTGTACGCAGGGAGTGTGTTTTATTCACAGCATGTCTGCCCACTGACACAAACGGCAATGCAACTATTGCTGGCAATATGTGTCGTATGGGGTGAAAAAACAGTGAATAAAACACAAGGCTCTATTGATTTTAGACATTGTGTTCAAACTATTCTAAAACCGCTCACATTTTATCATCATTTGTTGTATTCCCTTTCTTTTATCGGTTTCATGTCAAATCGTTTTAATTTCACTTTGCTGTAGGTCCATAGAAATGTATCGTTTCTGCAAAGAATTGTGGGCAAGATTTAATCTCGGAGTTAGGGTTAGGGTTAGGTGTGATTAGAGCTAAGGAAAGGTTATGTCTACATAATGAATTAGTGCTGTTTGCTAGTTTTGCAGCAGAAAAATGTGCTTCCAAACAGCTTTTGTTGCTATATATCCAGACATGACAATGTAGTGCCATTCTACCAACTGCGGCCTTGTGCTGCACCTTAGACACTACAGAACCTCTGCTTTGCCATTAGAGATCATTGGATAATTTCAAAGGTTTTATTAAAGGTAAATATGTTTATTTAGAAGAAATCCTAAAAAGGTCTGCATGTAAAGCAGACAGTAAATGCAAATGTTATGTAACATGCATAGTCTACTATAATGGCCTAAGATACACCCAATACAGTGTAAGGCTAGAGAACGACACAGGTGTGAATCATAATAAATTAGAATAATAGTTTACCATCTGGCCAGTCAAATACCCACCATGTACCATTGTCAGCGCGTTTACACAAATGAAGTCCCCTCACAAAGCATGTACTGTACTGTATGTAGATAGGCAAATTCTCATTAAAATATTATGTTTGCATAGGGAGTATAACCCAAAAATAACCCAATTCTAAATGATTCTTTTCATAAAAAAGATAAGAATGGGTATTGTCTCTTTTGCTAATGAGTATAGGAACAGAAAGACTGGGAAGCTGTGTGCTAAAGTTGCCCATGCTAATAAGAGGTGAGAATATTAGAAATCTGGGTTATTGACCAGTTTTATATTTCAGAATTTGATTTACTTGCACCAAAGACCTTTTTTGCTTGCTTATTTAATGTGAAGATCTTTCAATCCAACATGAAAGTTTAAAAGCAGGTGGTACTTCATCTGTTTGTGTGTTGTGTGTCACAGCCACTCCAGTCACTGGAAGCAGCGATTCGGTACCAGGAATCTAGAGCAGGGTTTTGTTGTTGCGGATTACAGATACAGTCTTTATTTTGTATCAGTCTTGTTAAAAGTGAAATTTTGTCTGAATTGTAAATGATTCCTTTGGATGTAACCCGACTCTTTCTCCTCGTGCTTCTGCTTCACTTGGCTCATAGGAACTACAGACCCTCTCTATGGATTGGTATTGGGCTTTTTAAGTGGAAATGCTAAAGGGAAGTTCTTTGAAGTACAGACCAAACAACATCATTCCACTAAATCTTACCTGAACACACTGCCCAGTGTGATCGTCACATCTCAATGGAGGAGGTCGCATCCGAAAAAAAGGGAGTTTTTGGCCTACCCTGGATGTATAAAGTACAGCGTCAATGGGGAGTAAAAATAACGCTATGGCAGTACTAATATCTACAATTTTGGCTAGACGATGACGTGATTGTGAAAACCACATGACTGGAGACATGCATGCATTCTCTCTCTTGCTATGTATCTCTATTGATATACACCCACATGGTACTTCATTGGTGTTGTACACAATGTCAGGGCCCACATCTTTTGAAAACAAAACGAGAGTCCCATAACTGTAAAATATTTACAGAATACTTCAAAACTGCTCCAATAACCGTGCTGCAGGATTCATTTATTAATAGCATTAAAATCACATTTTGATTTACAAACAAGGGAACACATACTGTGTCACCCAAATGCTTATATTGTCAGCAAAAACATGTATTGGCATCATTTTCACAATCCCACATTTATTTTTTAAGCTTTACATTTAGCATCGCTGACCTTGCGGATATCCGCACTGCCACACTTCAGATGGTCCTTGTATTGCACTTTGTAACATTTGGAACCTTGGAGTTCTTCTAGAACTCCCAGAAGAAGGTTCTAAGTGCCAGCAGCCTCACAGACTGGCTGTTTCTATGGCTCGCGTGTTTCCATTATGCTCCTTCATTAGACCTGTAAAAGTGGAATACCTGACCCTCCCGAAGTGAAGCAATACAATATCTTGAAAGAGCGATCAGTACACGTTTCCAATAATAGCTTTGAAAAAAAAAAAAATCAAAAATATACTTACCGTCTTGTATCTTTTATACAGAAATGTAAAACCAACCAGCAAATGGATTTCTGCTGTATATTGTTATACTGTATTAATATTGTTTCCCCATTAATAAACAAGAGGGTAGGTTTTAAAATTAATTAGAAAAAAAAACATATGATTTTGAGAATATAAAATTTACAGTGATATTAAACAATTTAACAGTGGCATCAGGAAAGAGTTTGATGATCTTTTCTGATTTATACAAGATTTATTGTTTACCTCCTTGGCAACAAACTATGTTTTTTCCTTTTTAGTTCCTGTTTCTTTACCAATAATAAACCACAACAACTACAACTCCTCCAATTACAAATACTGCCAGTTATTCAACCACTATAGGGAAGTGACTATTTAAAAATACTTTTGCTACTACAGTACTGGGAAAGAGGAGACTGGTCTTACCCATACAGTCATAAATAAGTGTTCTGTACCCCTCCCTTATGTGTTGTGTTTAGTTGTATGCTTCAGTGAGATACTGATCTTTCCATTCTTATAAACAATGTTCTGTGAATTGTAGGATCTTGATGCCATAGCAACTATTATGTTGATTATTTCACGAGTACATCTTTCTTTTTTTCTTGTTTTAATGTAAGCACCCCTGCAGACGAGCCTGGCTTGCACAGTGGTTAAGACGTTTGCGCAGTGTGAGTTTCAACCTATTAGACTGGGTGGAAGTTTGGCTGTATGATAAAGGGGTTCCATGTCCATTCAGGATGTAATGAAATCAAGGCTTGTCAGTTTGCAGTTTCCTAGCTGCACCGTTTATAGGGATATTGAGTTTTCACTAAATCCATGCAAGTACATATATTCAGAAACCTGCAGCCAAGATGGCCCTCACAGTCAGGACAGGTAGAGGAGGTTGAACAGAGAAGACATGACCCAGAAGAGGCTGCCTGAGGACCAAGCGAGCAAGGCAGCCAGTGAGAAATGGAGGTTACCACCTGCGTTCAGAAAGCAGCTCCTGCCAGACACAGGCAGAACTGGCAGCTCACTAGCACCCCCTGCTGCCACGTGGTGGTATAGGGGCTCAGGCAGGGCCAACCTGAAATGTTTCAAGTAAGATTTTGCAGACAATGAGGAGTCCTTCGAAAGCTTGGTAAACTTACTTTTGAGTAAATCTCTAAACCGCGCATTGTTACCTAAACAACATAGCTTAAGGCAGGGCAAAAGATTGAGAACATTGATTTAAGTTGAAATACAAAATAAAAGCCAGAGAGTGTAAGATCATGAAAGGAAGGCTTTGAGTATTTTATGTGATGCCTGTGCATCATTCAGTAACTCATCTCTCCCTTTCTTTAAGTGTCAAGATGGTTGAAAAACAGAAAACACAGACTGATGAAGAACTGCTATAAAACAGCAACCTGCAATACAAAATCAGCACTAAAATATATTTCATAGGAATGGAAATAATTACTTTAATAAAAATAATAATTTTTCAACAGCACAGTAAATTCAATCATTCAAAATGTACATATTATTAATAATAAATAATAATAATAATAATAATAATAATAATAATAATAATAATAATAATAATAATAATAATAAATAACTTGTACCAGGCTACCAGAATCTTTATTAACTTTTTTAAAAATGAGAATAAACTAATAACCCCACTCAAACAGTGGGGAAAAAAACAAAAACCAAGAACCCATTGCTTAAAACTGTACTCGGTGTTCCAGAAGTCCAGAAGCCCCTGCAGTGTTTATAGAAAAGCACCTTTGCTGTGTTCTGTGTTGTTCCAATCAGGAGCACCAGCATGATCAGGATACACTGCGATGCTTACAGTTATTTTCTTCTTTCTCCTGGCGAACGTTCTGAAGCAACAGTAATTCCCTCGTGGCTTTACCTTTAACATGTGAATAAAATAGCAGCGCAGTCAGGACTGTGTTGAAAAGATACTGTTGCGATACGGACGACACAGCAAACAGCACAAATAATGCATTTCTTGTAAATCAAGGTTTTGAGACCAAGACTCCATTCACACTTGCGGGCTCCCTCAGGCCCACCTTTTCTCATATGTGAACGCTCTAAAAAAGAAAAGGCAGCCCAGGGCCGGCCTAGATTTAGGCCACCGTTTCAATGCAGCCCAGGGCCTGCAATCCAGGACCAGGGCCGGCCTTTACATATGTATGAACGCAAAGCAGACTTAGGGCCGCATTTTCGTATCACATGACCAATCTGTTTACACCGCCCTGTACTCCCATGCGCGCGAAAGCTGAATGCTCTGCTAGCCATGGCAGTGGATCAATATTGAATGGTAATTATTTCAAATGTGA
Organism: Acipenser ruthenus; assembly: GCF_902713425.1. Classification (NCBI taxonomy): domain Eukaryota; kingdom Metazoa; phylum Chordata; class Actinopteri; order Acipenseriformes; family Acipenseridae; genus Acipenser; species Acipenser ruthenus. The sequence goes on along the minus strand of NC_081224.1, from coordinate 6,958,076 downwards.
ACAGGGTTGCAGCGCTAAATATGCAGCAGCCCTGGGCCAGCACAATAGTGTGAACGGGGTCTAAGGCACCTTTTTTAACAAAGGCACATACTGTATGTGTTATAATGTAATACAGATGATTAGTAAATTGTACATTTTAAGGAGGCTTGGTGGTCCAGTGGTTAAAGAAAAGGGCTTGATACCAAGAGGTCCCTGTTTCTAATCCCCGCTCAGCCACTAACTGTGTGTGACTCTGAGCAAGTCACTTAACCTCCTTGTGCTCAGTCCTTCGGATGAGATGTAAAACCAAGGTCCTATTGTAAGTGACTCTACAGCAATTGTTGATTCATAGTTCACCCCCTAGTCTCTGTAAGTTGCTTTGGATAAAAGTGTCTGCTAAATGACTAAATAATAATAATAATAATAATAATAATAATAATAATAATAATAATAATAAATGTAAAAAAAGTGTGTAAAATAATAAAGTATGTCCGAGGGCTCATGTGGGTTCATTTTATTACTATTATTTATTTCTTAGCAGACGCCCTTATCCAGAGCGACTTACAATTGTTACAACATATCACATTATTTTTACATACAATTACCCGTTTATACAGTTGGGTTTTTACTGGAGCAAGGGGGTAAAGTACCTTGCTCAAGGGTACAGCAGCAGTGTCCCCCACCTGGGATTGAACCCAGGACCCTCCGGTCAAGAGTCCAGAGCCCTAACCAATACTCCACACTTTATATGAAAGAATGAAAATAAGTTTTACTATTCCAAAGTCAACAACACTGCTATCTCATTTTTTTTTTTTTACAATTCTCAATTGCCATCTCTTAAAACGGTGCCATGTCAATCTCAGTAAAAATACAAACAGTTTCACAGCATAGTGTTGCACGTTTAAATGAAGTGAGGAGGCACTTCGCTCCAATTAGACAACATTTATTTCTGAAAAAGCAAAACTATAATCGTTTACACAGGATAGTCTCTCATCAGCCATTTAGCTGTACTATAAACCACATTGATCAGCAATAGCATTAGAACAAACCTGGCTGCATGAGCTACCACTGCCCAGTGCACAGCTAAAGCCAAAGTGTTGCATCACCCTATAGAATTAACTAATTTTGCTTCATAAAGTCTAATGAAACCTGCTGAATAATGTTACGCTAATATACAGTGGTTTGCAGAAGTATTCACCCCCTGCAAAGTTTTCACATTTTGTTGGCACCTGAGTGTACTCCATGATGCTTTCAAATTAGACTTACATGTAGAATCTACACAAACTACTCCACATTGATAAAGTAAAAAAATGCATATAGAACATAAATAAGATTTACAGAAAAAAAACAGATTAATCTCAGTTGCATAAGTATTCAAACCCTTTGCTACTGCAGCCCTAAATCAGCTTAGGTGCAAATGATTTGTTTGAAAAGTCACAAAAATAGTGAAATAGTTTCAGCCTGTGTGTACTCAAAGTATTTTAACTTGTAGATAATTTCCCTCAGGTACATAAAGAATTTCAAGCTACAACTCAAATAGTGACCAACAAAGCAACCATGAAGACCAAGAAGCTTTTGAAACAAGTCAGGGATAAAGTGGTAGAGAGGCACAGAGCAGGAGAAGGGTACAAGAAAATTTCAAAGGTGATTATCCCTCTCAGCACAGTGAAGTCCATCATTAAGAAGTGGAAGATGCATCATACCACCCAGACACTACCCAGATCAGGTCGCCCTCCCAAACTGACCAGCCGGGCAAGCAGGAAACTGGTTCAAGATGTTACTCTGAAGCCAACAATGACCTTGAGAGATCTGCAAAGTTCTGTGTCTGAGACACAAACCTGTATGGACGGGTGGCAAGAACGAAGCCATTATTCAAAAAGCCTCATCTTCAAGCACGTATGGAGTTTGCGAAAAAGCATGAAGATGATACTGCAGATATGTGGAAAAAGGTTCTGTGGTCAGACGAGACAAAAATTGAACTTTTCGGTCTAAATTCCAAGCGTTACGTCTGGCGCAAGCCCAACACCATCCCAACTGTCAAGCATGGTGGTGGCAGCATAATGTTATGGGGATGCTTCTCTTCAGCAGGGACTGTGAAGCTTGTCAGGATTGAGGGGAGAATGGATGGTGCAAAGTACAGGCAAATCCTTGAGGAAAGCATGTTTGAATTAGCCAAGACTCTGAAACTGGGGAGGAAATTCACATTTCAGCAGGTCAATGACCCGAAGCACAAAGCCAAAGCCACAATGGAGTGGATGAATAAGAAGAGAATTCATGTTCTTGAGTGGCCCCGTCAAAGTCTTGACTTGAATCCAATCGAAAATTTATGGAGACTTGAAGATTGCAGTCCATCGACGATCCCCAACAAACTTATCAGAACTGGAGCAATTTTCCCGTGAAGAATGGGCAAAAATGTCACCATCCTACTGTGCAAAGCTAGTAGAGACCTATCCAAAAAGACTCTTTGCTGCAAAAGGTGCTTCTACCAAGTACTGACTTAAGGGGCGGAATACTTATGCAACCAGTAAATTTCATTTTGTACATTTTCTTTGCAAGTTTTTTTGACATTTAACCTCCTCCTCATAGAGGTGTTCAGTTTAACCACTACAGCTTTGAATAAAAAGTTTGTTTGAAAAACTGTGCATACATTATTTGTAATTCAACAAAATGTGACATTATTGCTAGGGGGTGAATACTTCTGTCTACCACTGTAGTTTTCCATATACTTAACAAAAAACTGAAAAAAAAATATTTCAGTTACCTGCAAGACACATCCTCCCCTAAGGTTACACTAGTATCCCTAGGTTCTTCTAATATAGTCTTGGTGTCTCTTCACATACCACGAGAGTAACACTAGAGATTTCACACCTTATTCTAAGCATGCTTTCATTTCTGATGTGGATCATTTGGGCTTTATCTAGGGTGCCAGTCGTTACAAATGTATTTGTATACGTTATATATAAGGTTTTTTTTTTGTTTTGTTTTTTTACTTTTTTGGCTTCAGGCCTGGAATTACCATCAGCATTCTTCCCGGCATGGCACACCACGATAAAACGTTCCCGAGCTAACTTTTACAGATGCTGCTCAGGTTGCTAAGCCACTCTTCTACTGCAGTGAACAAGTCTTGATTTCTGCAGTCTTTTGAAATCAAGTCGGTGTTATTTAAGTAGTACTTTCTTGCCTGGAATTTAATTTACAGCATTTCATATGAAAAAAAACACAAAGGAATCAGATAACCTAACAAGAAGGTGGAATACTTGGCCAAATGCATATTTCCCACATCGAGAGAGCGTTTAAATGAATATAAAAACTCAAGTGCTGTTTCTCAATATGCCTCTCATTCCAAATCTAGAGTCTAATCCATCCTCAGTGAAACAATTCTTGTTTTACGCAGTTATAAATTCATAGAAGAGTTTACAATGTCGAATAGTAACATCTAAAAACACAAGAAAATGAAAAATAAAAAGATTCAGCTCTATGAATACAGCTGTCATTTGATTCACCTAAATGAAGCAAATGATGTGCTTGCCAGTTGAACAGGCTTCTCTTGTTCCCAAAATGCTTAACATCTTATAACTAGCACAGTATTGTTCTCTGCTCGCTTTGAATTTTCAAAAAGGACATTTAGATTATTCAAATACAACACTCTCTGCTCGCTTTGGATTTTCAAAAAGGACATGTAGATTATTCAAATACAACACTTCAGAAATTCAGAAAGCATAAACAATACTTCGTTCATCTGGAACTTACCTTTATTTCAATTAGATTTGAATTAAAAAGCTTTTTTTTGTTTTGTTTATTTATTTATTTATTACAAATAAAATAAAGAAATCCAGGGAAACAAGTCACACAACAGTTAACAACTTTAATGAATAATTTCACGAGTATAAATGGAAAGGTATTTGAGTCTCTGTTGAGAACGTTCGCAGTCCCTGTCACGGTACCCCTGCTTGCAGTCTTCTTAACAATGCATTGTGGGGCAAGAGATTCAGAACATGTTAAAACAAAAAGCAGCTCATTTACAAAATATAATGCGACAGGACGAGTATGGGGTTGAACGCACTGAAACAAACAAAACAAACATTCCCCAAAGAGAGCATTTCAAAATGCTGTGCTTTAAATCCCTCTCCATTAACACGTTTCTAAACACTTAGGAGTATTAAGCAACATTACTGCTACTCCTCTAGCATCTGTGTTGTATACTCTCATTTTCATTATACATATACGACATTTCATTTTTAAAAAACATAAAGGTATCCCTCATGGTACCTCATCACTTCTTAGGCTGCAGGACATCTCTACACCCAAGATCAGACCGTACTCCCACTGTAGATCAGTTACAGTACAGGGAGGGGTGAAGGCATTTAAAACAGCATACATGGCGTGCAGTACTTGAAAGAAGAAAAAATCAAGCAAAGAACGAGAGGATCTTCAGCGCAATGATAAATGGGGACCAATGATAATGCTGCTATAACAAAAAGGTAGGAAATGTTTTTAAAACATTTAAGGAAAATATGGAAGCTTCAGGAGAACTTGGCTTCCTCGCGTTACTGTTTCGTTGTGCTTGGTTTGTTTCTATTTAAGTGTAAAGTCACTTAAGGTTTCAGTACCACTTCTACTGCCCTCTGTGTCACTGTTGGTTTCAGTTTTGTGATAGTACAACTCTGTTTCGCAGCCCTCCCCACATGCAGGTACTCACTCGAGCCCCCCAATGCGACTGTGCCTCTTCACACCACAGGGGCCGATTGTGTAGCGAGTCCCGCAAACTTCTGAATTCATGAATTGACTAATCTAGAAGTTCCTACTGAATTACAACAGGGGTTAAAGGCTATTGTGTGAACGCAGTCAAAAAGGGGGGTTCTCTTACAGTGTTGCCCTGCAGCTATCGAAGGGAAGGTCGGTGGATTTGTGAGAATGAAACTGAACTTGTATGAAGATGGAAGACATTGGAAAATCAAACATGTTCTGATTAACAGTCCCTGGCATCCTAACGTTTCTCTGGCATAGGTACTGTTTGTTTATAGCAGCGACAATAAAAAAAAAAAAAAAACTAGCAAGAGTCCGCCCTCTGTACATGCTGTAGAAAAATGATTAAGTCTGGATGTGACTTTCTCTAACCTTTAATGGGTTTGCATCCTCTACCATTTGAGCTGTGACCCCCTTCTTTTCCACACGCAGCAGGTCTGTGCAGCGAATGCCCAGGTCGTTTAGGGGGATGGGCGTTGGCTGTTTTTATATTTCGCAGAGATCACTTGAGTTCTCAAAAAGAAGCATTACTAACACAAACACTAATTCCATAGTTTAAAAGAACATTTTTATATATCAATAAAAATCAGCCCGTATTTTAAAATCACGGTTCCGGAAGCCGACTGCGCACGTCAAGGGTGAAGCATTTCTCTGTCGTACAAAAACGGGTGCAAGCTTTTTACATACCCCTGACAAAGCCTGGAATGACACCATCTGGGATATTTTGTAATTGTCTAAACAGCAGCAGATGTTAACACCACTAACACATTTAAAATGGATGTATTGTTGTATTTTTATTGTATTTAGAGTCGCTGATGTTTAGATTATTATCGTTTTGTCTTCGTATTTGAAAAGCATTACTGAGCACGCTTGTCCGCTGCGTAATCCCAGATTAGCGGGCGAGTCTGTAAACAGAGTCAGTGTAAACAGGAGGAGATTCTGCTGGTGTATGAGGGCTTGCAGGGTTTCAAAACAACAACTGCAAAAAAAAAATGGTTCTGCGCCGATGGCATCCCGCTGGTATAAAGAGTTTAAGGTGTCCAGGCTTCCCTCTGCAGCAGTGTCCCTGTTCATTCCCCTGGACTGTCAGCAGAGGGCGCTCTCCACCTGGAAGTGACTCCTCTGCAACACCTTGATGTGAAACTCATAGATCTTGAGGGCCGGGCCCAGTCTGATTGACAAGCCCTTCAGCACGTCACTGCGCTGCATCAGGAGGAGGGACTTGCCGTCGATTTCCTGTTGGGTTCAGAACAGAGGGGTTGAGTTCACAAATGTTTCTTTATAGTGGTTGTAGCTCACAAAATGTCATAAATCTCACCTGTTGTGCCTTTCATTCCCTGAAGTGGAGATATAGCACACATGCATTTTCATTTTAAAACATGACATCTGGTACAACACTAAGTGAGAGAAAGTTCTTAGTTTGCTTGCCTTCCCTTCCAGGAAGTCTGTTACTGCTTTACTGGTTTTGTCATTTCACCCCAGCGGTGTCAAAGCTTGTTAGTGACTGAAAGCATGCTGGTCATAAGGGGAAGCAGCTTGTTAGTTACTGACAGGAAAGAAAGCCCTGAAGGAATGCGGACCATGTCACTCTCCTAGTTTCTTTTAGTACTTGCTTCTACTTATCTTATGATTGGGTGTTTAAAGTTCTGGGTGTACAATCCAGTCTGCTACCTGATCCCTAGATTTCAACTCAGAAAACCCCATACCACAGAACTTCGGCATGGTACTGTAGAACTGAAAGGAAAAGGTGTGCTTCTGTCCTCCACTGGAGAGCAGGGCCACTGCATACAGTGGAACTGCGAATACCCACAGTAATGATGATCATACCAATATGAATTGTAAAGTGTGTGTGCTGCCCTCTTGTGGCCAGCAGCAGCAGCAATCCAGACGCCCACAACAACCTGTCGGTGACATTCATCCCCTGGTGCTATTAGTACCAAAGTGAGTCACGTGACCTACGTCTGCACTGCAGACACTGACCTGGTTCTTGAAGGCTCCGGCCTGCTCCCCGAATCCGGCTGCAGTGAAGTAGCTCACCACGTCCGCCACGCTCCAGTCCACGGGGTCCACAGCACACTTCTCTACCTTCACACAGCTGCATGCAGAGGACACAAACAATACGCCACGTATGAGAAATAAACCAATCTTCACTCAGGACCTGTCAGAACTTCAGTACATCTTACCCTGTTTACAGAGGTCATCCCAGGCACAGAACCGAAGGTACGATTTTAAAGTTAAAAACAAACAACACTTTTGGCTAGTTTCATAGACCCTAATTAGCATTGATCTTGGACTACCACACCTATAGTAATATGACGTAATCCAAGATTAGGACTAAGTGGGGTCTGTGAAACCAGACAGTTATGTTTAATTGTAGTTCCCGAGTACAATCTGTTTTGTTTTTCTTATAAGTTCATGCGATGTGTGTTCCATGTCTCTTGTCATTTTGCACAGTTTTAGCGCGAGAGGACATCTCTTATGCAAACGACGAAGTAGCCTCTAAAAACCCCAGGAACATTCAAGCCTTTATGTTCTCATGATGTATTAACTCTGCTGGTGCCCAGTGTAATTATCTGGACAGGAGCTGCCCAGCCTGATTTACTAAAAGAGACACACTGATGACAAGGAAGCGCATAATGAAACAGAAAATCACAGGAACTGGAATAAACTGTAAATAGGATTAGTTTCCTAAATCCAAAAAGGCAGAGAATCAAATGTTCTGTGCTCAGGAATCATGTTATTTGTTTAAAAACACATCAATTTACATTTTGACTGGACATGCTTCAACAAAACCATAGACTGTCTCTGCTGTAGAGAAAGGCAATTTACAGGAAATATGGAGAGAGCATGTGGAGCATGGAAGGGCGTAGATCTAGACCCATCAGAAATGACATTAGACAGCAGTACTGAGACCTGCCACTGTTTAAATCATTAAAATAGAACCCTGAACCACCTTAAAAGTAATATGATTAGAAAAACACAGGGCATGAGAATACCAAAGATCTAGCAATATAAAAATACAGCAGAACTAATCCTGTCCGATCCTGTAAGATACAATGCCCTCTATTAACCGATGGACTTCTGGCATGTGTCATTTACACAGGCTGCTGCTACCAACTGAACGGTACTGACGGAAACTGATCAATTCAGCTTTAAAAACAATTAAATACTTCATTCAAACCATAAAAATAGAACCCTGTGTTAACTGGTGGAATTTTCTTACACTTACCTACTTTGAACTGTAGACTCTGAACCTAAATTGTTCACAGCCAAAACGTATTTTTGCTATAACAATTTTAAGGAGCGTTGACAGTTCTTATTGAATGTTTTCTTTCGACCAATAGTGTATGCGCTTCACAGAGCCCAGTTGGCACTGATCTCAGACAACATGAGGGAGTCCAAGATTCGAGCTAATCTGGGTCTGTGAAACCAGCCATTTGGGATGAAAGGTGACAAATAGATTGGGGAAGGATAATTTCACACATTTGACCCAGTTACATTTGCAAGGTAATTTTGCTGCTAATGCTGTACATTGAACTTGTTTTGCCTTGGTTAACCACTGTTTTCACCATTCTGCTCTGTGATGCAGCAGAATGGTTCTGCATGACACTCCCAGTGCCTCGCTCTGCTAGTGAAAGCATCCACTCACACGTCTCCGTTGAGGACTCGCTGCTCGGTCCCCACCGTCTCCCCCGGCGACGCGGAGGGGGTGAGCAAACACGGAGCCACGCCCGCCTCCACTGCACAGCCACCTGAGGGAACACAGCAACACAGGCAGCTTGAAGAGCAGAATATTCATCAACGCTCACTGCAGAGAGCTCAATGCTGTACTCCCGGTCAACTGGAAAACACGGCAGTCATCGGAAACACAGATGCGTCTACCTTCCGTGAGTAAGTTCTTTTAAAAGAAAATGAATGGCAAACATTTCAAATGTTTTGTTTTTTTTTTCTGGAGAAATGCATTAAAGAAATGCTCTCAGGAAGCCTTTGTATAAAGAACTGAAACATTCTGAATCGTTTTTCCTACAAGGACTCAAACTCCCAGAAGCAACTGTGTCGGATTCGTTCCTTTAACGAGAAGCGCCGCATGGGAAAGATGAATGAGATTAAATAAACGTAAAAATAAAATACACGTTTCACATGTGTGCCTTCTTTCATATAGGAATATGTGTGATCGACGAAGTGATGCCAAGATGTTTTAGAAAAGAGTTACTGGAATTATTTTGTTAGCTATGTGTACTTTAAGAAGTGGACTAAAAAGGGAAGTTTTGCTTGAATAGTTAGTAACCCTGATAAAACAGGTAAGAAATTCAACTCGTATGACAATTTAGAGGCTATAAAGCACGTCTTTAAATCATTCTATAGTTTAAGGCTGTTTCCAAAACAGTGACTTCTTTGGACAGATTCCTTCCTTTATTCTCGTTAATGAGTCCCTCCGGAGCTTGATACCAATACTCCAGCTAATCAAGATCACAGTGATTAAAGTGCTGTGCATTTCCTGTGAGCTGAACAGGCAGCATCCTTATTGTGCCAAGTGTAAGAGTGTGCGACGTGTATGTCAGGAACACACATCACCACCACCACTCCAGTATCACGTCAGGGTCATCATGCTAACATCCACATACTACAGATTTGATATAGATACTCACAGCTCTCCATCGGTACTGACAGGACCGAGGCAGCCAGCGTGTCACATTCTCTATGGAGCATCTTCTCATCCTAAAGGAGGGACAGCACAGTAAAATTACATTAAAATACAAAACAGAATCAAGCAATTATACTGCGACCCAAAACACTGCTGTGAAACCTACATGAATACGTGGCTCAGGTTTCAAAAGGCACAGTAAAATAATGTGTCCTAACATTTTAAAGAATATTCCTTTGCATTTCGAAAAAACAAACAAACAAACAAACAAACAAACATGAAAACCCAATGTCCCTCTGTGATCATTCTGCTCGTGCTGATATTATGAGCTGGGTGTCGTAGGGTCAGCATGACAGTGAAAGGTAGAGCTGCAACAACTGGTGGAAAAGTGGACAAGTTGACTGGAGGAGAAGCCGATGTGCAGAATCAGCAGTTGACTAGTTGGCTTTGTTTTTGTATACATTATGTATTTATAAAGCTGTGCCACAGAACTGTGTTGCAGTGCAGTGATCTCCTGCACCACCATCTCTATTCCACAGTGGTCCTGCTACACTTTAACACAGCCCAGTGTGTACTACGTTGCTTCTAACATTTGCAAACTTTAAAACTGCATCAAGTTTTATAAAAAACAAATCGAAACACATGCATGTTCAAACCGTGTTGCAACAATATTGTATTTGTACTGAAATACAATGTAATGCAATGTCCTATCTTTAATGCACAGTACCCTGCCAGCATTGTTATAGTCCAGTGGTTCCCAACTTGTGGTCCGTGAGTAAACTCCAGGTGGTCCGCAAACAACTACTGAAATTCAGGTACGCAGTTCATGCAAAAACCCATTTCTACACAATCACACGTTGTGCTACTAATATTACTGAGCAACACAACATATACCTTTAACCACGTGATATATAATTAAGATATGTATGTAGTCTGCATTTTCCCCTTTATCTGTTTTCTTTTATTACAGGTGTGAAGCCGCCATTCACTGAAACAGCTTTCTAATGTGAAACAAATACTAACTAAATAACTTACACATTATGAAGGCACATTTGTCTGTCAAAATTAGACTTCTTTTTTTTAGCCAGCATTATTTAAAAAATGTGTTTACATGTAGCATTCATGTAAATGCACATATTTCTAATCTGTGCTCATGCTATCTACTGCAATGTGTCCACTGTTCAGGGAAGAAAACAAACAAACAAACAAACAAACAAACAAACAAACAAACAAATCTGCTTCTCCCAGCCTTTTCGTTCTGCATAAAAATAGCGCACTTCATTGGATATTCCGAACCCGGTTGGAATGAATAAATTACTTTTCATTTTCAACGATATGAAACATGTGCTACAGTGTTGCCAGGGATATAGGAATAGACCTGTATCTCCATATGTTTTTGGAGAGGTTAGCGGCCTATAGTAACAGAAGTTAATGTGAAACAAAAAGAGGCTACATTTGTAGCTTGACTTGTGAACTGTACCGTAGTGTGAACGATCGATTTCAGCTCCATGTTATTATATGGGTTTATTCAGCCAGGTTAACATCTCACAAGACTATATGTAAAATTCTATACTTCTGGAAATAATGTGTTCTTGACGCCGTCATATTTAACCAACATGCTATAATGCTGTGTGCCACCAATCCTGTTCAATATACACATCACAGCCCACAAGAAGTGGGAAGAAACATCCTGTACACTCTCCAATCGACGGTTGCAGGGACCAGCACTGATATTTACATTTACTGGATCCGAGGACAACCCAAAGCCCCAGTACATTATCTGTCAAACAAAACTCTTAAACCTGCAACATTGAGACGCTATATCTAAAAAGCATTCGGAATGTGAAAAAAAAGTTTAAAAAAAAAACACAACAATTTTGCCATCAGCAACTTTCAATGTGCAAAATGCCAACATTCCTGCTGACCTGATAGCAAAGACTTAAGCCCAGGAATCTCATTAAGTTATGTATGTTATATACATACTTTACTTTCTACATGTATAGTGCCTTGCATAAGTATTCACCCCCCTTGGACTTTTCCACATTTTGTAGTGTTACAACCTGGAATTAAAATGGATTTAATTAGGATTTTTTGTCACTGATCTACACAAAATAGTGTCGAAGTGGGGAAAAAAATCTACATAGTTTTCAAAATTATTTACAAATAAAAAACTGAAAAGTCTTGATTGCATAAGTATTCACCCCCTTTGCTGTGACACCCCTAAATAAGCTCTGGTGCAACCACTTGCCTTCAGAAGTCACATAATTAGTTGTGTGCAATTAAAGTGTCACATGATCTCAGATTAAATATACCTGTTTCTGTAATGCCCCAGAGTTTGTTAGAGAGCATATCTAACTAAACAGCATCATGAAGACCAAGGAGCTATCAAAACAAGTCCGGGATAAAGTTCTGGAGAAGCAAACAATCAGGGTTTGGTTATAAAAAAATATCCTAAACTTTGAACATCCCCCGGAGCACCGTTAAATCCATTATTAAAAAATGGAAAGAATATGGCACAACCGCAACTCTGCCTAGAGAAGGCCGTCCACCAAAACTCAGTGACCAGGTAAGGAGGGCATTAGTCAGAGAAGCAACCAAAAGGCCAATGGTAACTCTGAAGGTGCTGGAGAGATCCACAGTTGAGATGGGAGAAATCGCCCATGGGACAACTATAACCCGGACGCTCCACAAAGCTGGGCTTTATGGAAGAGTGGCGAGAAGAAAGCCATTGCTGAAAAAAACCCATATCAAATCCCATTTGGATTTTGCCAAAAGGCATGTGAGAGACACAGCAAACATGTGGAAAAAGGTTCTCTGGTCTGATGAGACCAAAATTGAACTTTTTGGCCTTAGCGCAAAACGCTGTGTGTGGCGCAAAGCCAACACTGCTGATCATCCTGAGAACACCATCCCCACGGTGAAGCATGGTGGTGGCAGCATCGTTTTATGGGGATGCTTTTCATCAGCAGGGACTGGGAAACTGGTCAGGATTGAGGGCAAGATGGATGGAGCCAAATACAAGGAAATTCTAGAGGAAAACCTGTTTCAGTCTGCAAGAGACCTGGGACAGGGGCAGAGGTTCACCTTCCAGCAGGACAATGACCCTAAACACACAGCCAAAGCTACACTGGAGTGGTTTAAAAACAAGAACCTGAATGTCTTAGAATGGCCCAGTCAAAGCCCAGACCTCAATCCGATTGAGAATCTGTGGCAAGACTTGAAAATTACTGTTCACCAACGGTCCCCATCCAACTTGAAAGAGCTTGAGCAATTTTGCCAAGAAGAATGGGCAAAAATTGCAGGATCCAGATGTGCAAAGCTGGTAGAGACTTACCTAAAAAGACTCACAGCTGTAATTGCTGCCAAAGGTGCTTCTACCAAGTATTGACTCAGGGGGGTGAATACTTATGCAACCAACAAATGTCTTTTTTTTTGTTGAATTAACTTTTGTGTCACAATAAAAAAAATATTTTGCACCTTCAAAGTGTTAAGTATGTTGTGTAAATCAAATGGTAAAAATCCCAATTAAATCCATTAATTCCAGATTGTAACACTACAAAATGTGGAAAAGTCCAAAGGGGGGTGAATACTTATGCAAGGCACTGTATACACAAACATTCATTTAGAAATGCTGTTGTGAAAAAATGTGTGCATGTCGTCCGTTGGAAAAATCCAAACACCAAGGTGGTCCCTACATTGAAAAAGGTTGGGAACCACTGTTATAATCTATTGTATAAGTCAATGTAACACGAAAGACTGGAGACAACCAGAGTGCATGTCTTTGATCACCTAGGAAACGGGATCATCTGCTTGTAGACACGAACAATGAGCTCAGCAATGTGCTTAAATTCAGCGTTTTTTTTTTTTTTTTTTTCTTTTTCTTCCTTAAAATCAGTTAATTCAAGAACTGGCCAGTATGACAGGACATCAACTGTAAACAATATGGTATTAGCACATTCACAGGAAACGCAGCAAATTTAAAAAACGAATCATAATCTTTTACACTGGCATGCTCTACCCGGGTCGCAACGAGATTTCACGCTGCTTTTTGAAGATGCAAGTCCGTAATACGCAATGCTCCGGAACACCAACGTTCACATGACCACCCTTTCATCTGTTCAGAATCGTCGGAGCAAATGTTTCTTCATCCCTGCTGCAATCTGGCTCATGGTGTGTCTCAATCAACAGAAATATAGCTAAACAGAATAAACAGAAATGTTCCTTGGGGGAGTGAAACCTCCACGCAGGCGAGGCTGTTGGTTACTTCATCTGCTTACGAATGCCCATCATGCATTTTTGTCTCGCTCGACCCAGGTACGTGGTTTCACTCAACGTGGGATTGTGACCCGGGTAGCCAGGATCCGGGTAGCAGTGCCAGTGTGAAAGGGGCTTTAGACAACACTCTTTTTAGATAACACTCTTTGATGCATTCCCCACACCACTCCATCATCCTCAATAATATGCAAATGAATGCCCGTTACACTATGGTAAACTACAGTACACACTGCAGGGCAACACTCTGTCTCTGAATTTACCAAGAAACCAACGTCACGTGAAATACGAGGGTGACACGCAAATGTGTTTGTCAGCTTTTCTGCTAGAGAACGTTTATTATACGAAAGTAGAGACAGTTAAACTTGTTTAGGCCTCTGATTTACGATTTAAAACGCCTTCTTTTAAAAGGTGTGCATAAATTGTGAAAAAAAAATTACGTATGTAAAAAAAGCTAATATCCCCAGTGTTTCATTAATTTTATATTCATTTGAAATAAATATAGGATTTTAGTGGGTTGAATTAAAACAAAATCAACCCAAAAGCTACTTTTTAAAATTTCAACTGCAGAGCACAAAGCTGTAGCTTCTGAAATTGGAAACACATTAGTCAGGTATCTCTCAACTACTGGCACCAACTAGTCAACTAGTAAAATCTATGAGTTGCTGCAGCTCAAGTGAAGGATGATCTGAGCTCATCCACAGCTATACAGTTGTGTGCAAACGTTTTAGAACACCCCAATGCTTCTGTAGTTTTGAGTTCATATGAAATCAAACAACTGTAACCAAAAATAGGCAAATTAGTGATTATCTAATTGATGACTTTAATAGGCCACACATGCAATTCATTTAAAATACTAAACAGAAAAGGAACACATAGCCACAAATGGTAAAATACAGATTTTTCAGACGTTGTTTAAACCTTAGCGGTCCATTTATTCAGCGCTTGTCAGGCGCGTCCAATTTATTTTCACACGTGCAGTTTATTTTAGACGCGCTGTTTAAAAGTATTTTTTTCACAGTAAAACAGGTTTAAAAGGCACTGCATATCAACAGGACACTCAGTGCTGCATCTCCAGCCTCGTCCCACCCCTCGTTCGCTATATTTTTCAAATAACTCTTAATAGTGCATACCGATAAATCATCTCTTGATCACTCGTTTTATCACCAAACTCCTCAATAATGCGATCCAAGTCGTTATTTTATTACTACAACATCTAAAAAAAGCTCTGCAAATGTCTGTGATATTCAGCACTACATGGCAATGCCTAGAAGTTGGAATAATGGCAGTATGCACCATTTCTCCACTGGCTTTTACCATGGCAATGGAAGTAATCATTAGGGCATCAAAATGGGTAGTGGGAGGAGAGCGCTTGGCTTCTGGAATGCAGCTACCACCAATTCGAGCATACATGGATGACATGACAACCATGACTACAACAGTAGCCTGCACTGATCGGTTATTTGGCAAATTAACCAATAACATTGAATGGGCATGAATGCAATTCAAGCCCACTAAATCAAGGAGCATCTCTATAATTAAAGGTAAAGTAGTAGATAAAACGTTCTTCATTAATGGCGAGGCAATACCAACAGTGTCTGAGAAGCCAGTGAAGAGTCTTGGGAGATGGTACGACGGGGATCTAAAGGACACAGTTCGTGTGGGAGAAGTTAGACAACAAGCAGTGGAAGGGTTGAAGAGCATCGACAGCCGCGCTTTACCAGGCAAACTAAAACTCTGGTGCTTTCAGTTTGGTCTACTGCCGAGGTTGTTGTGACCACTGACTGTGTACAAGGTTTTTTTGACAACAGTAGAGAAGCTGGAAGCTTTAATCAGTTCATACATCAGGAAATGGTTGGGAGTTCCACGCTGCCTCAGCAGAGTGGGACTTTATGGTAAAGGAATACTGCAGCTACCAGTCTCCGCTCTAACCGAGGAGTTTAAGTGCACCAAGGTCAGACTGGAAATGACATTAGTAGAGTCACGCGACAAATGCATAAGGGAGGCAGCACCTGTGTTGAAAACTGGAAGAAAGTGGGCGGCAAAGAAAGCTGTGGAGAATGCAAAGGCTGCCCTTCGAATTGGTGATATCATGGGGCAAGTTCAGCATGGAAGAGGGGGTCTTGGTCTCAGTTCAACTCCTCCTACATGGCACAAGGCAGCCCCAGCTCAACGGAGGAAGCTGGTAGTCAACAAGGTGCAAAAGCAGTAGGAGAGGATGAGGTGTATAAAGGCCATTTCCCAGGCCAAGCAGGTAGAATGGATGAGAAGGGAGAGTGTGGAACAACGCAAGATTGGCTGGCAAGACCTATGGTCAATGGAACCGAGCAGGATCAGTTTCCTCATCAGGTCAACATATGATGTTCTCCCATCACCACAGAACCTAAACCTCTGGGTAGGAGAGGATCCCTCATGTCCTTTGTGTTCATCACCTGCAACATTAAGGCACATTTTGACAGGATGTAAGGTGGCTCTTAGCCAAGGACGGTTTACTTGGCGCCATGACCAGGTGCTGCGATGTTTGGCCTTAGCATTGGAAGACAAGCGTAACATGACCAATAAGTTGCCACCTGTTCCATCAAAACATTACACACAAAAGACAACATTCCTCCGCCCAGGAGAGCAACCACCAAGAAAAGGTGTTAAAACCAATCCTTGTCCAGGACAACTGGAAGCTGCTAGACTGGAAAATGCTGGCAACGGCTTATTTTTCCACCTGAGATTGCCACCACTAACCTTAGACCAGACATTGTCTTGTGGTCTGGATCAGCACGCCTTGTTCACCTTGTAGAGTTAACAGTGCCATGGGAGGATGCTGTAGATGAGGCGTATGAGAGGAAGAAACTGCGGTATGCTCAACTAGCCACTGAAGCGGAACAGCGAGGATGGAGAGTCCCGGTTTTCCCAGGGGAGGTGTGGCACACTCTACAACCCGGTTTCTCAGAGATGTCGGATTCAGTGGCCAAGAGTTGCGTTGCACAGTGAAGAACTTATCTGAAGCAGCAGAGAGGAGCAGCAACTGGCTGTGGTTGAGACGGAAAGATTCTGGCTGGGGATCTCAAGCACAATAGAAAGAAAGAAACGCTGATGTACGGGTAAGTAAGCTGGGCTGAGTTGAGTGGGGGCCGGAGGGGGATGATGCTGGGACGCCAGAATCACCGTCGAGCCCTCTTGAGGTGTCGTGGGCTAGTCGACGAAACACCGAGGATGGAAGGTGCCCACTTGAAGACCCCAGAGATGAACCCTACTTAGCTCAATCCAGACGGTTGTCATGCTGATGCGCTGGGGAGACCGCACTGTGGTTGATCCCCGGAGCCAGCATCGCAGCCGTTGTGTGTGCTGATGCGCTAGGGAGACAAAATAAGCTGATCCCTGGAGCCAGCATTACACTTCAGCCATCAACACCAGACAGAAGGACATCTACATCATCATATGGAAGGAAGCGCAAATGGATGGAGACACATATGGATCACATTAGTTTACTGTAAAGCTACGTCTTAGTTGGTGCTTATCTTGGCGAGAGCCGAGTTCAAATCAGCATGAAGTTTTAACATCTACTCTCATGTAATGGAAATCATTTTTGCACGCTGGATGCGGTAGCAGCTATCTTGTTTGTTTATGTCCGTGTTATCTATGTGATGCCGGGTCTATCAGTATTCATGAGATACGCCCTTTTTTTTTTCGACTTCTCTCGGCTCCTATCCGTCTCACTCGGCCATTGAATGGTTTTCTCTGCTTTTTCCGAAGAAAAAACTACTGGAGACCTGTTTTTTGCGTCTTTTTGATGATGTCGGACAGGGTCCGAAATTGGACCGGAAAGGGAAAATTGCGACCACAAAGGGTTAAAATGCTTAATTAAAGCACAAAGTGGTCTAACATTTTCACACACGAGTGCCTATTGTTTCTATTTGGCAGGTCGGTATATAAAGGATATAAATGTCTCGCGGTCCTAGTTTGCACCCTGCTGTAGGGAAGCACACTCCGTCTCACCTCCACTGCAGTGCCCGCAGGGACACTGTTGCTCTCAGTCTGCAGCTCCTCTTCTCTGCTCTGGACGGCTCGGTGGAGAGGGAGGCAGACTGCCTCTCTCTCGGTCTCCACCGGGCTGGGATCTGCTTCCTCTGAAGATACAATCAAGCAGTAATCAGAAAACAAAAACACGGCACCTCCGACCACACATGTAACCAGCACAATGTTTCTGACTAAGACGTCAGTATCAAACGACAGCAAAACCTCTCGGATCTGAACTAACTGGGAGCAGGGGCTGTTCTGATTATCAAACTGTGCTTTTAACTGACAGACTGTTTTATATGACTTTCCCAACCAAGAAGCCTCCCAAATAGATGCAGTTCAGCACTTTACCTTTGAAAAGAAAACATACAGTACTGAACTGTTCTGTAAATAGCAGCGACTGAGGCTTAGAAAAGCAAACAAGAGGGCTTACCAAGGGGTTGTTCAGATAAATCAGAAATCAGAGTTTACTTTCCAATGATTACATTTCTGTGTGTTGGGACAAAGCCCTCATCACAACGATAGGCTTGTCAGTGCAAGAGATATACGATTTTCACAGAATGGATGATTAGTAAATAAAATACTTGCACAGAAGGCACACTAACTTTCTAATCTTGCATGCTTTTCAGTAGCCTGGGTTCAAGTTCCTTTAGCCACAGCAGGGATTATTAGTCTTCAACACAAAACAAGCTCCATAAATAAAGGGTTCACATTTTGCCGAGGGCTGCACTGTCAAATACATTTTTCAAGCCAATGCCACTGTAATGAGAGAATCGCACACATTGTACACAACCAGCAGGGTTATTTACCTGTGTTGTCCAGCAGCTCTAGGGGCATTTCTTCAGTTTTAGAGGCTTCGGTGGGGCACTCCTCAGGGGGGCTTGTTTCACTGCTGCATGGTTTCACAATGTTGCTTAAAGGGAGGCACTCCGCACTCTGTTCAGAAGGAATATTGTTACTGCCAGGAGCTTTCTTCTCTTCCTCCGGCTCCTCATTGCACTGACCAGTTTCACAGCTGGACTCCTTTGTCTGAGGGGAAGAGGGGTTGACTACCTGTACTGGTGCTGCCTCTTGGCAGGCGGAACTTTGTTCAGCAGCAGGAGATTCCAAGGGAAGACTTTTAATGTCGTCCTCCTCAGGGGGAACCTGGTTTGTGTTACACTCCTCTGTGCCGGTGACATCACTTTTCGGCTCTTCCAATTGGTCCTCTGAAGGCGGTTTGATTGGGTTTTGGTCTCCAGACACACTTGTTGGTTCCTCTTCGCAGGAGTCGGTTTCCATTGGTTCAGTTTCCATTGGTTCTTCTCCTCCTTCCATGACTTTCTCTTCCTGAAAAAAGAAAATGAATTAAACACTGCAGGACAGCAGTCCAATGATAAGTCTTGCCTTTGTTTGTTCTATGGGTGATAAACCCCTGTGTGGAGAGTGTTGTGTGCTGTGCTGTGTAAGACAGGGATAGGCAACTCCAGACCGTGAGCTCCATTACAGACTAACAGGTATTGTACAATTGAAAACAAAAGCACAGATACAATACCAGTAGCTTCACCTCCAGACCTACACCAGCCTCACTACATTTCTCACAATATGATCATTGATTTAGACAGCAGGTATCCACTTCTGTCCTTGCTTGTAGGACAACTGACGATTGTAAACAAAAACAACAAGAATTAATTGCACAGTTCACGTCACATTATCCCTACCGAATTAACAAAGTCACAACACTGCAGTAAAAGATTTTCCTTACTTAAAGCAAGTTTTTTTTTTTTACTTTCAATTCTCTCTTTTCCTTTTTCCTATTTAGTTTCCTTTCCTTCAGGACCCCTGCCGCCCCCCCCTCCACCCCTGCCGCCCCCCCCACCCATCCCTGCCGCCCCCCCCCCCCCACCCATCCCTGCCGCCCCCCCCCCCCCACCCATCCCTGCCGCCCCCCCCCCCCCACCCATCCCTGCCGCCCCCCCCACCCATCCCTGCCACTATCACAGCCTGATCACAATGATGGGTGCTGTTCACACACAGCTCCCACAGGCTACACATACCTAACTCGAATCAAAATACTCCTACAATGTTATTATTAAATATGTTGACGGCAGCAGTAGCCCAACATTTGTGCATTTGACACAGTTGTATAAGTCTTACTGTATAATTAAATGATTTAACACTTTATAATCTGGATTTATTTTTTTCATGTGAATTATTAAAGGCATGGTTAGCACAAAGACCTGGAGTGATGAATGTTAGCCATTTACTACCAGAACAGACATCCGTGCTGTCATTCTGCACATTCTGACAGCTTGCTTATTGAAATCCTTTCCCTGATTCTGAAAAGGGGAACACCTATTCAGGAATACCATGTGATGTAGTATGCAGGTGGACTGACTGGGTTAGACAAGCAAAATGCCCCCACCTCTCCTCTCCTCTCCTCGCATTTACACCCCCTCCCTATCCTCTCCTCTCCATGTATTTATACCCCCAATCTCTCCTCTCCCTCCATTGACACCCTCTCTCTCTCTCTCTCTCTCTCTCTTCCCCCTACACTGACACACCCTTCCTCTCCTCTCCCTCCCTGCATGAACAACCCCACCTTCTCCCCCTCCCTCTCCTCTCCCTGCATTAACACCCTCTCCTCTCCCTCTTTATTTGTTTGTTTATTTAGCAGACGCCTTTATCCAAGGCGACTTACAGAGACTAGAGTGTGTGAACTACACATGAGCTGCAGAGTCACTTAAAATTACGTCTCACCCAAAAGACGGAGCACAAAGAGGTTAAGTCAGGGTCACACAATGAGAAAGTGGCTGAGGTGTGATTTGAACCGGGAACCTTCTGCCTCTCCTCTCCCCCTCCCTGCATTAACACCCCCTCCCTCTCCTCTCCTCTCCCTCTCCCTGCATTGACACCCCCTCTCCTCTCCCTGCATTGACACCCCCTCCCTCTCCTCTCCCTGCATTGACACCCTCTCCCTCTCCATCTCATCTCCCTGCATTCACACCCCCTCCCTCTCTCCCTGCATTGACACCCCCTCTCCTCTCCCTGCATTGACACCCCCTCCCTCTCCTCTCCCTGCATTGACACCCTCTCTCTCTCTCTCCTCTCTCCATTGACACCCTTTCCCTCTCCTCTCTCCATTGACACCCTCTCTCTCTCCTCTCTCCATTGACACCCCCATCCTCTCCTCTCTCCACTGACACACCCCACCCTCTCTTCCTCTCCTCTCTCCATTGACACCCTCTCCCTCTCCTCTCTCCATTGACACCCCCATCCTCTCTTCTCTCTCTGTCTCTCTCCATTGACACCTTCTCCCTATCTCCCTGCATTGACACCCCTCCATCTCCTCTCCCTCTTCCTGCATTGACACCCCTCCATCTCCTCTCCCTCTTCCTGCATTGACACCCCCTCCCTCTCCCTGCATTGACACCCTCTCCCTATCCTCTCTCCATTGACACCCTCTCCCTATCCTCTCTCCATTGACACCCTCTCTCTCTCTCCTCTCTCCATTGACACCCTTTCCCTCTCCTCTCTCCATTGACACCCCCATCCTCTCCTCTCTCCACTGACACACCCCACCCTCTCTTCTCTCTCTGTCTCTCTCCATTGACACCTTCTCCCTATCTCCCTGCATTGACACCCCTCCATCTCCTCTCCCTCTTCCTGCATTGACACCCCCTCCCGCTCCTCTCCCTGCATTGACACCCCTCCATCTCCTCTCCCTCTTCCTGCATTGACACCCCTCCATCTCCTCTCCCTCTTCCTGCATTGACACCCCCTCCCTCTCCTCTCCCTGCATTGACACCCTCTCCCTATCCTCTCTCCATTGACACCCTCTCCCTATCCTCTCTCCATTGACACCCTCTCCCTATCCTCTCTCCATTGACACCCTCTTTCTCTCCTCTCTCCATTGACACCCTCTCCCTATCCTCTCTCCATTGACACCCCCATCCTCTCCTCTCTCCACTGACACCCCCATCCTCTCTTCTCTCCACGGACACCCCCCACCCTCTCTTCTCTCCACTGACACCCCCCACCCTCTCTTCTCTCTGTCTCTCTCCATTGACACCTTCTCCCTATCTCCCTGCATTGACACCCTCTCCCTATCCTCTCCCTGCATTGACACCCCTCCATCTCCTCTCCCTGCATTGACACCCTCTCCCTATCCTCTCCCTGCATTGACACCCCTCCCTCTCCTCTCCCTGCATTGACACCCCTCCATCTCCTCTCCTCTCCCTGCATTGACACCCCTCCATCTCCTCTCCCTGCATTGACACCCCCTCCCCTCTCCCTGCATTGACACCACTCCATCTCCTCTCCCTCTTCCTCTTCCTGCATTGACACCCCTTCCCTCTCCTCTCCCTGCATTGACACCCCTCCATCTCCTCTCCCTGCATTGACACCCCCTCCCTCTCCTCTCCCTACATTGACACCCCCTCCCTCTCCTCTCCCTACATTGACACCCCCTCCCTCTCCTCTCCCTGCATTGACACCCTCTTCTCTCCTCTCCCTGCATTGACACCCCCTCCCTCTCCTCTCCCTCTCCCTGCATTGACACCCCCTCTCCTCTCCCTACATTGACACCCCCTACCTCTCCTCTCCTCTCCCTCTCCCTGCATTGACACCCCCTCTCCTCTCCCTGCATTGACACCCCCTCCCTCTCCTCTCCCTGCATTGACACCCCCTCTCCTCTCCCTGCATTGACACCCCCTCTCCTCTCCCTGCATTGACACCCCCTCTCCTCTCCCTGCATTGACACCCCCTCCCTCTCCTCTCCCTGCATTGACACCCTCTCCCTATCCTCTCTCCATTGACACCCTCTCTCTCTCTCTCCTCTCTCCATTGACACCCTTTCCCTCTCCTCTCTCCATTGACACCCCCATCCTCTCCTCTCTCCACTGACACACCCCACCCTCTCTTCCTCTCCTCTCTCCATTGACACCCTCTCCCTCTCCTCTCTCCACTGACACCCACCACCCTCTCTTCTCTCTCTGTCTCTCTCCATTGACACCTTCTCCCTATCTCCCTGCATTGACACCTCTACCTATCCACAGGACGGTCAACATGCCTCTAAACTGCTAATGTGGAGGAAACAAAAAAAACTCTAAACCTTTTAGAGGGATGCTTAACTGGGCATGTGCGCTCCTTTAAAAACGCTGCTTTCTGACGTTTTTAATATCTAGCTAATGAAAAGCCCCAACTGTGCCCACAATTCAGTGAATGTAAAACTCAGATCTCTGGCACGGTCACCAGACAGCTAATAAAATAATCGCATCACTCTTACCTGCCATGCACATGACCCAATAGCTGCTTTAATGATTCAATAGGGCATTTAAACCGTTACACATACAGTACTAGATATCTCTTATACGTGTTTGCTGTAACATGCGTTTCTTTCCCATTAACATAACAAACGCAGCTGTTCAGATTTATGGATTTCATTCGGTAGAAAATGTTAAGCAATCTAAAAGGCCCATTCACAGCTGGCCGGCACTGCCACTGCAATACACCTAGAGCCATTCTCACCTAGAAATGCTGCCGGCCGGTCTGCCCTAGACACACCCAGTGCAATTCCCTCAGCGTCTAAAAATAAACGGAACAGGCGTCTGAAACAGTCTCAGCTGCCTGCGCACACCAGTACAGCGTGTCTGAATGCAGCTTTCCGGTCTGCAAATACTAGACAGACAGTCTCAAGGCAATGTGCAATAGAACAATAATGACACTGTACTTCAATACGCGTGCTTAACACAATTAATACAAGTGCGGCTTTCTCTTTAGGTTTATTTTTTTATTTTTATTTTAAATTAAGCACCACAGTATCTGCTACCCTTTGTGGACATCGCACGTGGACTTCCATAAAAGTGTGTTTTTATACCAGCGTCATTTAAATGACTTAAATATACGTCATGAAGAAATATATATTACACACACACGTAATACGATACCAGTAGATCTCCTCTTAGAACCATGATGTAAATGAACGGACTGTCATGGTCACGTAGGGTATTTAAAGTGCATCACTTTGAAGTCATATAAATCATTTTTAAGGTTAATTAAAACTGATTTATAAAAATTCAGAACACTTATAAAACCAGGATAAAAACACATGCATATGTTGTTTCGGGGGAAAATGTATTCTTAAAGAGTATTATGTTTCTGTGGTCTTCGCTGGTGTATTACAACAGCTGCTTTTGTGATCTGTTAATTATTTGTTTTCTTGTATATCGACGTGTTGTGCTAATTAAATGCAAATTAAAAATAAAAACAAAAATAAAAATAATTAAATAAATAAAATAAAACCCGACGTGTTTCGAATTATGTACCTTTATTTTTCTGCCGCCTCTGCCTTGCGGAGGCTTCACCAGTCTAGCGGCTGGCTTCCTCACCTCTCCCCGCAACGGGAGCGTGATATTCCCGAACCTCGTCCTCCGCAGCCGCCCCTTCGCCACCTCTCTCTCCAAGACCACTTTCACTTTACTGCGGGTCAGCTTCTCTTGGGAGAGGCGCTCCTGTGAGCTCAGGAACCCCAGGATCTCCTTCAGACCGAGCGGTGTGTGACTCGTCTTACTAGCGGAGGGTCCACTCTTTTCTGCAAGACTTCGAACAGACGCCACAAGCCGGTCCCCTAAATCAGGTTTAGCCTCTGCTGCGCCGCTGCGGCAGGCTTTGTAAGTGACCCTGCTGCTACACTTCTTGAGCGGCGCTTGCTTGTTGTGCCGGTGGCTGCAAGTTTTATGATCCGTGCAGCTGCACGCACTTCTGCACACGCCCGGCTCTGGCCCGCGGGAACCCCGTGTTTTAATATTATTCCCACAGTTCACAGGAGTACTCGTGTCGTTACTCAAAGCGCTAGTCTGTTGCAGCTTCTTGTCTTTCGGGCCATTCGCGTTGCTGCTGCTAGTACAACCAGTACCATTATTGTGAGGTTCACTTTTGCAGCCCGCTGCGCCACAGCACATACAAGAACTGTTTCCGCTACCCGGGTCCACGTCTCCCGCATCCTTCACGCTGTTTTCTCCCGTGTTGTTTGAATGGGGGTCATTGCACTGCACCTCCCCAGGACACGCTGTGTCCTTGCAGCTGTATGTCTTTATTTCTGCGGGAATGCAAGCACTGTTAAGAGCTGGGTTTGCATTTTTGGCTAGTTCTGCGCCCGTTGTCCGACCAGTTGAAGAAGCGGCTGCACTGTCACCGCCTGCCTCCGGTTCCACCAGCTTTTTTCTGCTTTTCCTTTGCACCTTGGCGGCGTTGCGGTACGAGATTGAGCCCTTGTAGCTGACTTTCAGGACGGTTTGATCCTGGATAAGCTTCTCCAGTTCTGTCCGGGTTTGGTCCGGGTCTGACCCGTGTCGCCTCCTGACCATCCTGCAAATCCTCTCAAGGTCTGGCCGGGCTTTCCTTGAGCGCAGCGAGTCTATGGTCTCCAGAATCCACTCCCGGTATTTAGGTTCGGTCATGGTGGCGTGTTTGGTTCGGTTAAGGTGTGCGGTGTGCTGCTTTCTTCTCCGACGTGACGAAGGTGCTCCGATCCGGTCCGAGCCCGGCTGGGAATGAAGCGGAAGCCTTGCTGTACGCCTGCGTTGCCCACAGCGTGCGCTTAAGGAGGATCGACAGAGATAGCGCACAGAAGAATAGTAGAGGCAGCGTCATTTAAGGTGGAACCGAGACGTTTCAGCCTTCTCAAATGCCGTGTTTATTTTTTTTAAAGGGAACCGGTAAAAGATTATATATGGCCTCATTGTTATTTTCCTTTTTACTATAAAACATTTGTAAACATCTTACAAATATTATGAAGTACACATTTGCAATGTTCATACAGTATTGGTTTGTTTACAGGATTAACATCTCTTAAAACCAAAAACAAATAACCTCATACTGTATACTCGACATCATTTTAAGTCAGAATGATTACTTACATAAGACACCTGTCGACAGTTATAAAAATTGATACAGAAAAAAATACCAGTTACATTAAAAAAAACAAATTATATATATATATATATATATATATATATATATATATATATATATTATATATATATATATATTATATATATATATATATATTATATATATATATATATATATATATATATATATATATATATATATACACACACACACGACCTGAAGTGATTGTGGTGTTTAATGCGCACCCTCCCTGTCATACATTTTTCTCCATACTGTGTAATTTTCCATTATTGGTGCCTACCAATGACATTCGCTGTCATCGAACCAACGAAGCATGCAAACGTCTCGTGATGTAAA
Organism: Acipenser ruthenus; assembly: GCF_902713425.1. NCBI lineage: Eukaryota > Metazoa > Chordata > Actinopteri > Acipenseriformes > Acipenseridae > Acipenser > Acipenser ruthenus. The sequence goes on along the minus strand of NC_081224.1, from coordinate 6,932,173 downwards.
TGCATTGTACGCGCGTGAGGATAGAAACGTAAGCACAGATGTTTATTGGCACAGAACCACTGCTGAAACAATTGAATTCAATACAGTATAACAAAAACACTGCACCCCATCTTGCCTGGGATACTAACGCATTCTCATACAGTCTCATACCATATCTGCACTGCACTGCGAGACACGTTCAAATTAAAATTACATCATGGAGTGCTTCCCACTCCCAGAGTTCCTTACTTGGCTTCTAATTTGCACAAAAATACAGGCTATGGCGGTCCAAAGCACAGACCGGACTGCCTTCCATCTCACTTCTAATCAGGGCCCACTACAGCCCTCTCTCTCTCACTCAGCTCTGACTACTTGGACACAATGCATACCTCACCCCAGTCCTTAACTTTAACCACTAGGCCATGGTGTCTCCCAGCCCCTTAGTAATGGCCACTAGCCCACCCTGCTTATATCCCAGTCCCTCAGCTCTATCCACCAGGACAGAGGTTTTCAACCGGGGGTACTTCTAAGGGTCAGTGGGTATGCAGGACAAAATGCAAAAATAAAAAAGATCTTTAATTTTTTCACTAAACCACTGTGCATGCATTTCATTTTTGTTGAGCAGCTCAAAGGTTATAGTTGGACTATACTGTAGTTTCAAAATGATCATCCACCTGTACGCACTGCGTGATTTCGATTGAGCGGAATTCCACGCTGATATTAGGGTGGGTGAAGCAGGCGTTTGGCGATTCTGCTTATGGAGAGCTCTGCATTGCTCATGAACTTCAACTTTCAACTCTCGTATAATTGAATACTAAATCAGTGAAGCACGGCCTATTTGCATTAGAAGTATAAATGCTCAGGTAAACAATCACAATGCAATACAATGCTTTTATTTTATTTATGAGACGCAACTACATTTTATTAACAGCAATAGCAGCTGGTTGAAAGTGTTTTCGGTGTTTGTAGAGTAGTGTAAATCCAGATTATCCTGTGTATGGTTTAGAGTCAAAAACGGATACATTTCTTATTTGCAAAAACAAAAAGGTGTCTACAGAAAGTGCAAAGCCACGGAATGCTATACAGAGTCCCTGTTGTGACAAATTATATATTACAGTATACGAGGAAAGATGTAATCTGTCACTCAGATTACTCTGTCTTTTATGTCTACTGTGTTACCATTCAGTAAAAGAGAAAATTGTAAAGGGGTACTTGAGCTGAAACCTCCAGAGAAGGGAACATGCTGTTTCTATCCCAGTCTCTCAGCTCTATCCACTGGGATACGCTGCTTGTATCCCAGTCCCTCAGCTCTATCAACTGGGACACACTGCTTCTATCCCAGTGTCTCAGCTCTATCCACTGGGACACGCTGCTTCTATCCCAGTCCCTCAGCTCTATCCACTGGGACACACTGCTTGTATCCCAGTCCCTCAGCTCGAACACAAGGATATGCACTGCCTCCCAGTGCTCAGTTATAAATGCAGTCTGGCAGGGCCACCGCTGTATTCAGTAAGCCACCCTTCAAGCCAGCAGCTTCCTCCTGAATTCAAACACTGCATCACTGGGCCATGTTACTATACTGGGTTAAACCAAGGGGCAGACTTCAAACTAGATTCCCTTGTACTGTAGCCCACATGTGCTTCCTGAGACTTCCCTCTGGATTCCTGATTTCCTGTGATGTCATCTGCCAGACATGTGATTGGGACGAGAGTGGAAGCACCACCCCCCTCGGGACATTGCACAACAAAGAAAAGACACTGCGTTCAGGGCTCACCTGATAGAACGGCCAATGAGATGCCCTTCTTTTTGCATTACTGATTGGCTCAGATAGGCACAAGAGGGTTTCTCATTGGATAACACACAAATATTTTAATGTCATATATTTGTAACTTCAGAAGGGTCACCATGTTATGACAAATTCTGGGGTACCTCTTGAAGTTAAAATACATAGCCCTGGTCTGCAAAAAAAATCATTGAAATGCTGATTTGTGGGACACATTAAACCGACAATTTAAGCAGCTTTTCCCATAATCCTTTTCAGAGAAGGTACATCAAGAAGGTGTTTTTTTGGCCCACGGTGGGCTTGAAAAATGAAATTTTAAATGAAATGTCATTCGACACACGCCCTACACAAGAAAACATTCGCTCATTCTCTGCAGCTCTCTTCTGTACTTGGCTATAGGACTAAGAGAAGTGTAATAAACGTAATATATTCAATTCTACCAGAAAAGAAATGTATTAAACGTAATATATTCAATTCTACCAGGTCTTTTTCAAAGATCATCTCTGGAGATGATGCTTACAGCAGACCAAGGTCCATCTTCCCCGACAGTAATTATAATTTAACTGAACCTTGCACCCAGGATTAGATTACAGGTAACACATGTTTGTGTAACTGAAATGCTACAATTGAGCTAACAAAATGTACTTATATAGTCCCTGTTTTCAGTCATTCCCTTCATTTTTGTCACATATTTTACAATTAAACTAAAAAGGACACAATAAGCATACAACGTTAAAGCTGTGACATATTTAATTCTGTATGTGTAATGTATATACAGTGCCTACAGTAAGTATTCACCCCTCTTGGATGTTTTCACAGTTTGTTGTGTTACAACCTGAAATCTTGATGCATTTAAATTGACTTTTTTTCCCTTTGATTTGCATAACCTACTCAACACTTTCAATGTGTGAAAAAATGGGGGGGGGGGGGGGGGGAAACTAATCAATTAAAAATAAAAACCTGAAAAGTCTTCATTAGAGAAGTATTCATCCCCTTTGCTATGACACTCCTAAATAAGCTCAGGTGCAACCAATTACCTTCAGAATTCACACAATAAGTTAAATGGAGTCCATCTGCGTGCAATAAAAGTGGTTCACATGATTTCAGATTAAATACACCTGTCTCTGTAAGGTCCCACAGTTGGGTAGTGCATTCAAAGCAAACATACTACCATGAAGACCAAGGAGCTTTCAAAACACCTCCGGGATAAAGTTGTGGAAATGCACAGATCAGGGGAGGGGTATAAAAAGATTTCAAAGGAATTGAATATCCCTTGGTGCACAGTCAAGTCAATCATTAAGAAGTGGAAGGTATACGGCACCACCCAGAATCTGTTTAGAGCAGGCCGTCCTCCCAAACTGAGCAGCCGGGTAAGAAGGGCATTGGTAAGAGAAGCCAGCAAGAGGCCAATGACAACAGCGTTCCCTGGCCGAGATGGGAGAAACTGTCCATGTATCAACAGTATCTCAAGTACTCCACAAATCTGGCCTGTATGGAAGTGTGGCAAGAAGGAAGCCATTTCTGAAAAAAATCCAGCTTGGAATTTGCAAAAAGGCATGTGTGAGACTCTGAAAAGATGTGGCAAAAGTTTCTGTGGTCCAACGAAACAAAAATTGAACTATTTGGACTAAATGCAAAGCGTTATGTCTGGTACAAACCCAACACATCACCCAGGTAACACCATCCCTACTGTGAAGCATGGTGGTGGCAGCATCATGCTATGGGGATGCTTTTCATCGGCAGGGACTGGGAAACTTGTCAGGGTAGAGGGCAAAATGGATGGTTAAATACAGGCAAATCCTTGAGGAAAACCTGCTTCAGTCTGCAAAAGACCTAAGACTGGGACGGAAATTCACCTTTCAGCAGGACAATGACCCCAAGCACACAGCCAAAGAGACACTGGAGTGTCTTAAAAACAAGGAAGTGAATGTCCTAGAGTGGCCCAGTCTTGAAGATTGCTGTCCACCAATGATCCCCATCCAACTTGACAGAGCTTGAACAATTTTATTATTATTATTATTATTATTATTATTATTATTATTATTATTATTATTTATTTCTTAGCAGACGCCCTTATCCAGGGCGACTTACAATTGTTACAAGATATCACATTATTTTTACATACAATTACATTGTTTTTTACAAATTATTTTTACATACAATTACCCCATTTATACAGTTGGGTTTTTACTGGAGCAATCTAGGTAAAGTACCTTGCTCAAGGGTACAGCAGCAGTGTCGCCCACCTGGGATTGAACCCACAACCCTCCGGTCAAGAGTCCAGAGCCCTAACTACTACACCACACTGCTGCCCATATTGCCAAGAAGAATGGGCGAATATTGCACGATCCAGATGTGCAAAACTGATAGAGACTTACCCCAAAAGACTCACAGCTGTAATTGCTGCCAAAGGTGGTTCTACCATGTATTGACTCAGGGGGGTGAATACTTATCTAACCAAGACATTTCAGTTTTTTATTTTTCATTAACTGTTGTTTCACAATAAAAATTATCTTGCCTCTTCAAGTGTTGAGTAGGTTGTGTAAATCAAAAGAAAAAAAAAATCCCATTTAAATGCATCAAGATTTCAGGTTGTAACACAACAAACTGTGAAAATGTCCAAGGGGGGTGAATCCTTACTATAGGCACTGTAAAACATGTACATTTTAGGAGTAGCCAAGACAATTATTCACCCACAGACTGTTCTTTTTAAACTTGAATCACTACCAGTACAGTCGTTTTTCAGTTTTGTTTGTTTGTTTGTTTGTTGCGTTCACACATTGAGCTTGAACTCCTCTTCACAAGGCTGAGATTACATGTCGGGTGTGGGAGGAGAGCCAGCACTGTCACTGGAACTGTGAGCTTGAGGAGGGAGGAGGGAGGAGGGAGCAGGGAGGAGGGAGCAGGGAGCCTGGCCCGTCTGCCTCTTACACAGGAATGTTTGGAAATTTGTTTTTTGGCCAAGAGAAAAACAAAGAAAATCATCTTGTAGACCTTTGGCAACATCACATGTCTCAAATCAAACCGTTTCATAGAAGAGTAAACCTTATCTCTTAAACGATCAGAGATATTTACAGTGACAAAGGAGAGTCTATTCCCATCTTAACATTTTATTTAAATTTAAAATGAACCATTTCACATGCATAATTGAAATCAGGGTTACCATGCATCAAGATACAATTAAACCCTTTTCTTTTTTAAATTAAAAATTAATGCAAGATCCCCATAAAACAGACCAGATGTTTTGTAAAATGTTTTAAAGACATATAAAACCAGTACAGCTTTAGTAACATCCCTCAGAAACTTACCACAAAAAATAACTGTCACTTATTTATTTTGGGTGTGATTTATATGGTTACCATAGCTATTTTCTACCCTCTCTGCTGTTTACAGTACAGTAAGCACCAAAATGGCCGTAGGTGAGCACACATGGCAGATGCTGACTATCCAATGCACCTGGAAGCATCGCTGTACTGTGATTGGGAGTGACATACGCGTCTTACCCAATCAGAAGGCAGAAAAGAACCTAGGCTGTCAGAAGTCATTTGATTATATCCCCTTCAGTCATGACATGTATAATTGTACCATGTTAAGTTTACTTTGTATCTATTTGCTAATGCATATATGGCAGGGCTACTTCTCAAACTCCATAGAGTTCACACAGTTTAAAACATTTCTAAAAATGAAATACACAATGAGACCTGCTGATCTCAATTGGAACTAGTCATGAATGAGTCATGAAGAACTTGGTAGGAAGGATTAGCATGTGCACCACTTCCTGTGTAACTTGCAGAAGTCAAATGTTCTTAAGACTGGGGGCAGGGGGAGTCTTTCGTTTTAACTGTGCTGTGACATTGTCTTCCTTTGTGGTGATACACCACGGTTAGTAAAACAGTTCAGGTTGTGCTCACAGGATGTGGGTAGAGACCAGTTACCTATAGCTTTATCAGTAATGCTCTAGGAAATGTGATGATCACACCTACTGGGGGGGGGGGTTCCTCTTATTACACAACTCAGCCGCTTGACCAAATATCTTGCTATCCCTGAATATATAAATCAACTCCTCTTCAAATATAAGCACATTATTTTAATTAAACTTAATTATGATACAAGAGCAGCGGTATCCAAAATGTTATCCATTTACTAGGAATGATGAAGGACGAAGGGTCCCCATTAATCCCCCTCAGAACCCTTGTTATCTAATTATCTTGGTGAAGAGATAATCGTTCTCTCTTCAAAATATTTTAATAAACATGCACTATATGAATGACTGGGTGGGTCAATCTTACTTCGTTTTAAAATATGTCTTACTGCAATGGTGACTACCGCGACAGGTATCGTATTGAATGTTGGCCAGTCTTGGCACACCAGTGCAGAAAGAAGTCATTCTGCTTTCATGAGTATCAAAGGCATTGCATATTTTATTTGAAAACAAGAAAATGATCTATTTTAAAGGATAAGATGATATTTAGTAAATAAAAGATCAGAGTTTCGAGGTTAAAATTGACAAATATCCCACCCCAGCACCACAAACCAGCAGAGATGCAGTTATAATGTTAGTAAGAAAACTGCCTTGATTTCTCATTAAATAGGAAAACATGCACCGATTTCCAAAGCAAGCTGAACTTCTTTACTCACCCCAATATCCTGCATGTGGTGTTCCCGAGGTTTCGACGATAGATAACCGACTGCATAAGGAAAGTTCCCTGAAATAGAAATGTAATCATTACCGTATTACCTAATAAAGACCGGAAACCTGAATATTGTATACCAATCATGTCCCACCCCCGAGGGCATAAGAAGACTGCACACACAGATACCAGCATCATTTTTCCTTCAAGACTGCTGCAATCATGGACGCAACGACCAAGAGGCTGCCTTGTGCTCTACCATACGGAACCCCAGTAACAAGTAGCTAGGGTGAAAAAACTGAGGGAGAACTCACCTCTATGCCTGTGTTGTAAGGGTCGACTGAGAACACTTACCACTAGTTCCAAAACCAGGGTTTTGATGATTAAGTCTGTAGAAGCTAGTATAGGTATGGAGAGTAGCCCACACTACTGCATTGCAAATGTCTCCAACTGATGCACCCTGGAATAAAGCCCACAAAAGTTGCCATGACCCTGGTGGAATGGGCAGTGGGCATTTCTGGAGGGGGCAAGTTGGACAGTCCTGACCGTGTCTGCTACCCACTTTGACAGCCACTGCTTAGACAGGGCTTGACCATGGGATTTTGCCCCCAAAAATTGAACAGACCACCTCCAACTTTTTGTCCTGTCAACATAGTACGCCAAGGCCCGAACTGGGCAGAGCGTATGGAGCTGTCGCTCAGACTGGAAAGGAGGTGGATGGAAAACCTCCAAATCCACAGACTGGTTGACATGAAAACACAGAGATACTCTTCAGCAAATTGGCAGGATTGGTATGGGGCGTAACCTTAGTCCTGGCCTCTGTAAAAATGAATCAGGCTTTCGCTATCAAAAATGCCTGTATCTCACTCACCCACTTTGCGGAGGCGATAGCAAGCAAGAAAGCCACTTTAAATTTCAGCTGAGCTGAATGCAGAGCCTGAAATGGAAGCTTCATGAGTGCATTAAGCACCACGTTTAGCCTCCAGCGAGGAACAAGGTCCTTCACAGGCGGACAAAGCCGCCAAGCCCCTTTTAAAAACTGCCCTGCCAGGAAGTGATCTCCTGGGGAGACCAAGTCAATATTAGGGTTGAAAACCAGATTCTCATGGGCCAATATGGGTCTACTAACAGCACCTTGGCCTGGTCCTGACCGATTTTCTCCAGACACAGTGGGAGGATGGAAAGTGGTGGAAAGGCATATAACAGATGCCTCAGCCACTTGTGTGCCAAGGCATCTATTGCCAATGGGTCACCATCTCCCCTTTTATGGAGAACCAGAGGGGACAGTGGATTGATTCCTGGGAGGCAAAGAGGTCTCTGAGCTACTGGGAACTCTCCTTGAGAGGAACTCCGCTGCCCAGTTTAACACCCCGGGCAGATGCTGCCCCCAGTGAGAGGAGATTCTCGTGCGCTCACAGCACAAGTCTGTGGGCCACACAATGGAGACTGGGTGACCCGAGACCGCCCTGGCGGTTGATGTAAGCCACCACTGTTGTGTTGTCTGTATGGACAAGCACATGTCTCCCTCGAACCTACTGCAAAAAATTCTGCAAGGCCAGGTAAACTCCCTGCAGCTCTTAAACATTGATGTGGAGACCCTGCTAAGGGGGGGTTCCACACACCACACTGGATATCTCCGTAGTGACAACTTCTCTTCTGGTGACACCCACCAGCTCTATGCCTAGGCGTAGATGGGCCGGCTGTTTCCACCAAGACAGTGCCTTTAGACAGTAATGAGACACTGTCAATATGCGGTTGCAGTTCAACGTGGGCTGAAAAACCCTGCTGCTGAACCAGACCTGCAGAGGGCGCATGTGCAGGCGACCCAATGGAAGGGTCTGGGAAGCTTCTGCCATCAAGCCCTTTGGAACGCCACTACTGTAAGCACTCTGTTGAGACAACAAAGCTGCGGTCAGCGAGTGCTTGTTTTGCCTGCTCTGGTCCCAGACAGGAAGAGCAGCTGCTGTGCTATCCTCCACTGGGAGACTGGCCTTGCATACGTCACAGAGATAAAACCCCGGCATGATGCAAACAGCAACGCAGTGTACAGTACCGCAAAAACTGCTGCCTCAGTCTGCTCAATCAGCAACGCCGCTGCACAGTACTGTACAGAGCGTACAGTACTGTATATAACAGCACAGTGTACAGTACTATAAAAAAACTAACAGGCAGTTCAAAACTCGAACCAAGTCATCTGGTACTAGACCAGGGATGGTGGGAACTGGGTCGGTGACTTTGCACCGAGTCAAACGGTATGTAACGGAGATGGAACCGGGACGGTGCAGGGTTGGTTCAGTACCGGTTTGGTGCCTTCGCACCGGGTGGTACGGTACCCATGTGGTGACGCAGCGGGGTCGGTACGGTGCCCTTGGTACGGTACACGTGCGGTGACGCAGCGGGGTCGGTACGGTGCCCTTGGTACGGTACACGTGCAGTGACTTGCAGCGGGTCGGTACGGTGCCCTTGGTACGGTACACGTGCAGTGACTTGCACCGGGTCGGGTACGGTGCCCTTGGTACGGTACACGTGCAGTGACTTGCACCGGGTCGGGTACGGTACCCTTGGTACGGTACACGTGCAGTGACTTGCACCGGGTCGGTACGGTGCCCTTGGTACGGTACACGTGCAGTGACTTGCACAGGGTCGGGTACGGTACCCTTGGTACGGTACACGTGCAGTGACTTGCACCGGGTCGGGTACGGTGCCCTTGGTACGGTACACGTGCAGTGACTTGCACCGGGTCGGTACGGTGCCCTTGGTACGGTACACGTGCAGTGACTTGCACCGGGTCGGGTACGGTACCCTTGGTACGGTACACGTGCAGTGACTTGCACCAGGTCGGTACGGTGCCCTTGGTACGGTACACGTGCAGTGACTTGCACCGGGTCGGTACGGTGCCCTTGGTACGGTACACGTGCAGTGACTTGCAGCGGGTCGGTACGGTACCCTTGGTACGGTACACGTGCAGTGACTTGCACCGGGTCGGGTACGGTGCCCTTGGTACGGTACACGTGCAGTGACTTGCAGCGGGTCGGTACGGTGCCCTTGGTACGGTACACGTGCAGTGACTTGCAGCGGGTCGGTACGGTGCCCTTGGTACGGTACACGTGCAGTGACTTGCACTGGGTCGGTACGGTGCCCTTGGTACGGTACACGTGCAGTGACTTGCACCGGGTCGGGTAAGGTGCCCTTGGTACGGTACACGTGCAGTGACTTGCACCGGGTCGGGTACGGTGCCCTTGGTACGGTACACGTGCAGTGACTTGCACCGGGTCGGGTACGGTGCCCTTGGTACGGTACACGTGCAGTGACTTGCACCGGGTCGGTACGGTGCCCTTGGTACGGTACACGTGCGGTGACGCAGCGGGGTCGGTACGGTGCCCTTGGTACGGTACACGTGCGGTGACGCAGCGGGGTCGGTACGGTGCCCTTGGTACGGTACACGTGCAGTGACTTGCAGCGGGTCGGTACGGTGCCCTTGGTACGGTACACGTGCAGTGACTTGCAGCGGGTCGGTACGGTGCCCTTGGTACGGTACACGTGCAGTGACTTGCACCGGGTCGGGTACGGTACCCTTGGTACGGTACACGTGCAGTGACTTGCACCAGGTCGGTACGGTGCCCTTGGTACGGTACACGTGCAGTGACTTGCAGCGGGTCGGTACGGTGCCCTTGGTACGGTACACGTGCAGTGACTTGCACAGGGTCGGTACGGTGCCCTTGGTACGGTACACGTGCAGTGACTTGCACCGAGTCGGAATGGTAGCGGTGTGATAACCTCAATCCCTGTTCGGCGGGTGCCAGGTTGTGAACGGAATGGGTCGGTGACCTACAGGTCTACATGCTTCGCTTTACCGCAAGAAGCAGTATACAGGGATGCCCACCTATATAGCTTCTGGCTAACCCAAACAGTCAGAACGCATAGGAGACAGAGAGAAGCCTGCTGTTAAGAGCCCTGACAGCCTTTGAATGATGCTGCAAGCAGTCACTAACTAGCGGTTACTACCTAAGCTAAGCAGCCTGCAAGAGAGCACAAGTTAGCTGACTCAAATTGCTTGATCCCTGGGAAGGGGCGACACAAAAAGGGCCATGCGCAACAAAATTACGTGTAAATATCCTTAGGAAATGTTATGTATTGGCCTGCCCTTTTTTAGCATGACATCCAGAAATTTGCCTAGCTCTCTAGAAAAGGTGGATTGGGCTATCCCTCCAGACATTCCAACCGTAGTCTGAAAGGAACCAGAGGCTAAAGCAGTGCAGAGAACACAGCACTTTCACATGTGCAGGGATAGCGGTCCCTAGATAGATGCTGGGGTCTAGCTCATCCCTCAATGCAGCTATTAGGTCTAGGATGACCTGTGGAGTGAGACGATAACGCTTTAGCACCGCATCCTCCGGCATCCGAAAACAAAGTGACCCTGGGATTGAATATGCAGGGTCTTCTTCATCTTGCCCTTCTCCTCCGAACGTGTTCCTGCCTCTCCTCAACAAGAGCCAAGTGTCGCCGCATCAGGAAGTGTAACACAGCAGCTATCCTGAAGCTAATGACAGGTGTCTGCAGCTGTAAAGTTTTTGGAGGGTGAGCAACTGCCTAAGTGCCAGGTAAAATCCTTCCATCACATTATAATGTTTGTGCTCACTTAGTATCCAGATCCCGTACAATTCCATGCTCTTTTCTTCATTTGAATGCATTTCAATATAATTGTAATGGATTAAACATGGCAAAGAGCAAATTTGATAGCAGGTGCAGAATGCCAGGTGAACACCATTCTTTACATACGCTGCATTTTTAGCGACCGGTAAAATCAGACTCTACAGCAGCTAAACACGATTTATGGCAGCTTTATGGAGGTTTTGCACCAGCACATCACTTTGTGCCTATCCTGACATCTACACCTATGAAGGATGCAGTATTCAGGTTGCCCTGAAATGTCTCCCCCCAACCACCTCTCCCCCCAAACCTTCTTTCCTTTGCTGTCTTCCACAACGAAATCGTAATGGGCACGGGCACTTTCTTGTGGGGGTTTTGTGTGTCCAGGCATTTTTTTTTTTTTTTTTAAATTTCGCCACAAGTTGTATTTCTGTTTTAAATCCCACGAAAGTGTAAATCCAAACCCCGTGAGCAAGAACACACCTCCATATTAAACTGTAATCTCTTAAATATCACAAGCAAATTACAATCCTCCCTGTCTGTTGCCCCCAATAGAAATGCTGGAATTTGCTGGCACTCCGTAGTTGGGGTGGGTTTAAAATATTCAGAACGAATCAATGCTAGATATGTCAGGAAGGAGTGTCAACGTGAATTGAGTAACCATTACCACTGTTTTTCCTGTGTTTATTGGATATACGCGGAATATTTTTGTTGTTGTTTTTTGTATCAGAGGTGTTTTATCAGTGTTTAATCAGTTAAAACAGAAACCCAGAAGACTCAATTATACTGAAGTAAGTAAGCACCCCTCGGAAGGAAGGAAAGTGTTCTCTTGTGTTTGAAGTACTCTTGAAGACAGAGTTGACCACTAGACACAATATGAATCAATCGATAAATAAATAAGTAACACACAATATTACTTGTCTTGACGTACATGCATCGGCATATGAAATCAATAGAATAAGAGAAAAGCAATAGGCAAGTGTATGTTAATAAACTATAATAAAGTAACTAACGTTAATAAACTAACTGTCATTAAATTAACACAGTCCCCCCCCCTTGCACACGTTTAAAAAAAATGCTGCAGCAGCTCTAGATTTATTTTTTAATACCAGTAGTACAGGAGCAATAAAATCACAAAAATATTAACAGAATGATTTTTTTTTTTTCTGGAGCTCGACAAAATTCCAACTTTTTGTTTCGCTGTAGCATAGTTTGCACTCGTGGAAAGAATACAAAACGACAGGAATGATTTGGTGGTACCTTTGGAAGGACAGTCAAAACAGTACTGTATCAGTAACGAATCGCTATCGGTGCCAAAAAGGTGTTTGTTTAAGAAAAGTTCCTGTTCCTTAGGCGGAGCATTTCCATTGGCGAAAAATGTGTTTCACAACAAGGGTGTTTCTATATGCGTTGACTACTCTATGTCAAATAAAAAAAAAAACCCACACAACACAAATACATTTTCAGGTTTTTATTTTTATTTTTCAAAATACTGTAACGACGAGCACACGCTCGTGCTGCGTCTGTGTTGCATTGCGAGACTGTTCAAAAGGCGCACTGGAACTGCAGGGACTCTGAGCTCGTTGCAGAGCTGAGTGGTGCGAGGAGCCTGCAGCTTTGCCTGTGAAATTCCAGTAGACTGCCCCGTGACTCAACCATGTTCAGCACACGGGACCCAGGAGCTTGCAACAGCCGCAGAGACTGCTCCCCATAGAATTCATTAGTGCAGTGGTGGCCAATACACCAAACACTGCGATCCATTTTGGTGCATCTCAACGGGCTCGGCGATCCACCAGTAAGTTATTGCCAACAATTATTAGCAGGTTTTAATATAATGTCTGATATGTAAGATAGCAATAATAAAGCAAAACCAAAATGCTCCTATTCCTTGTAGCGTGTAAAATGCTGCAGCTGTTGTATACTGGGGGGGGGGGGGGGGTTTAAGGAGAGCCTGCAAGCTACTCTGGGTGGAGGGGATAGAGAAGTGCCGAGAAAGTCCTGTCCAGCTGTTGTGCGACTCTGACTGAAATGCACCTAATAAAATAACTGCTGTTTAGAACCGGCTTCACGACCGATTATAGCGGGTTCCTTACAATACTTATTTCGTATTTATTATTTTCAATTGCGAGTTTTAAAGATCAAGTCACAACCTTTAACATAAACCCTACAAAAGCTTTTTATTTTCTTTTCTTCTGATTTTATTCACTTACTGTACACATTCGTCAGGGTGAATAATTACTCCAGCCAGACAAACATACTAGTAATCAAAGAAAAGGCGGCAGCAAATCAGTTTTGATTTGAAATGAATCCATTCACTGACAGTGATCCAGACACGCATCACATAGCTCAGAATTGCTGAATAGTATTATTTGCATACCTTGCAAAAACGTAGAGTAATAAAAAGGAATCCTGGGCTCAATCGGTGCTGCTGTAGCCTCTGCAAGACACACACAGCACCAGGGGCTTCATTTACAAATAATACCCTTTAGTTTTTACTCATTTTTAAGACATAATAAAGAAAACATTCAGATTTTTTTCCCCCAGGACTTAAGTAGAACTGATTTAACATTTCTAAATTCAGGTTTTTTTTGTTTGTTTGTTTTTTTAAATATAACTAACACCAAAAACAGAGAACCCAAATTATAATCTAAAATCATTGCATTATATTGTAGTCCTGGAATCTTACATTTTAAACTAAAACGCGTACCAGCAAGGAGCAAAAATCTACCCAGCCCAATGAAGTGTCAGTGATAATGTTGATATTAATAAAATGTGAGTGACTTACAATCAATACAACATTAGCACTAGAGCTAATCATAACTAAAAAAAAACACACACACACAACTGTCACCCACTGTACATAATGTCACTTTAACATACAAACCGTACCCCAAATACCCAGACTCTGATAATCCCATACAAACCCAAACCCCAAATACCCAGACTCTGATAATCCCATACAAACCCAAACCCCAAAGACCAAGACTCTGATAATCCCATACAAACCCAAACCCCAAAGACCAAGACTCTGATAATCCCATACAAACCCAAACCCCAAATACCAAGACTCTGATAATCCCATACAAACCCAAACCCCAAATACCCAGCCTCCGATAATCAAGAACCTTACAATTGAATAACCTTACAATCAGACACAAAGACAGGGCACTTCAATATGCCCCCGATTGAGACATTCTTAATAACTTGCAAAAAATACATCCCCTGAAACAACGGTTCTGAGATATATACACACACACACACACAAAAGACAGACAGACATACATGCAGGCAGTCATTAGACAGACCGCATACAGTAGAGTCACTTCCTGTGCAACAAGTATGAAGACCCTCACCTGACCGTCACTCTTTCCTTTGCATAGGCCTTCAACAATAATCTTTGACACGTAGTGATTTTCAGTGGAATCCACCCCCAAATCGCTTTAAAAAAAGAAAACGCCTGAAAAAAAAATACAAGTCAATAAAACAAAAGCACCAAAAGTTACTACATTTTGGAAAATCCTGTATGAACCAAGTAAGACTTGAACAAGATTAAAAACATCCACTGAACCAGAGTCCTAGGAGCAGAAAAGCTGAAATCCTGGTCACCAGAGTGCTTGGTCCTGGGGATGCAGAGTAAACCCAGGTCAGATTAGAGAAATGACTAAGAGGGTCTGTGGGGGATGATCAAGATCTTCAGCTATGCAGGGGCCAAGCCATGTGCATCTTGAAGCAAGACAGTCCAAGCATGCAAGCACAGGGGAAATGTGTTCAGCTTTCTGGTCAATAGGCTGCTAACAGAATTCCATACATTCCGGAGCCAAGATATGATGGATGCTAAAACACCCACGAGAAAGGTGTTGCGGTAAATCGATATACAGAAATACAAGCACCCCTGGAAGTGAATAAATATTTATTTATATATATATATATATATATATATATTATATATATATATATATTAGTACCAACTAGAAAAGTGAGTGCCGAACTGAAACTCGTGGTCATCTAATCGCATTCTTACTTTTGATGTTTTGTTTCAGCTTTACAAATAGCCAGTCCCAGCAGACAGGAACACATACAATACTAATGAAGTGTATTCATGTATGTAAGTCATGGCCAAAGTGCTGGCAGCACAGCCAGGAATCCAGACGGGTCACAACAGTGTTCTAGGTGCAAATTACTTGAGGTTTGAAAATCAAGAATAAAGCACTCAGTCACAAATAACAAAAAAAAAGCACAATCATTTTCAATTTTACCAAGTAAAACTTTATTGGAATGATACTTGTATGTTGCAAAATATTAGACTTTTTTTTTTTTTTTTTGTAATTGTATTTGTCTTTTTTTTGTCTTTGTCGTTTAAGATTCTCTAATGGAAAAGAAGATAAAAGGATGATGTAAGACTGTGAAAGGCAGAAATGGAGGATTTTTAAAAAAAAAAAAAACTTAGTTCCCGTGGTGGTGTTAGGGGAGGGGAGGGTTTAACAACACACCAATAACTGTATATGTGTCATGGGAAGAAATCAAACAAATAAGAAATCATGTGATTGTACATACATTTAGAAAATAAAATCATATCCCTAAAAAAAGACCTAAGACTGAAATGTATTTGTTTAAAAGTGAAACACTGAATGACAAAGTAAAAAAGGAGATGGCAACCATTTTCTAGCTTGAAGAGAGAGAGAGGAGAGAGAGAGAGAGAGAGAGAGAGAGAGAGAGAGAGAGAGAGAGAGAGAGAGAGAGAGGAGAGAGAGAGAGAGAGAAAGCCTCACTCTGGGTTACAGCTCTGCTTGATCTGTGCGTCCGAGTTGCGTATTCAGCTTCTGTGATGAATTAAAACAAATATAGTTTCTGTTGCCAACCTGTAACTGCACTCAGAATGACTGCCCAATAGTTCTGTACACAAGTCCAGCATTTCTGCGTATTGCGTAACATGGTCCAGAAACACTTCAATGAAAAGGCAGGAAAAAAAAAAAAGGTTCAGAGTTTTGATTCACCATGTGTATTCGTCACAGCCACAATCTAAGTGTTTCATTAAGAAACCTAATAAAATGACAAAGACGAGAAGCATTTGTCAATTCCTTCAAGTCGAAACGTTTGGCAATCGTTTACTTTCTTTTAGTATTGATTGTTTAAGCTACAGATGACAGTTTTTCATTCAGAGGGGAATGCTGTTCAGGTCTCAGTTTACATACAGTATCTGGTATGGAATCTTGCCTTCCCATTGGACAGTGCGCTTTCACCAATCAGAACTCGGATGATAACCGTTATAATCATAAAACCACAGGATTGGCGGTTCACTTGGCTTTAAAAAACACATAAAATAAAAACAAAGAGACAAAGCCAGCACATTTAAACATTATGTTGACCACAAACCAACAGCGTGCACATCTTCATAAACACTGATCTTGGAAAGCAAAAGTTTACTGCAGTGCTGGAAGCATTTCCACATTACTGTACAACCTGGACTCCCTCAGTTTAAACACACTAGCCTCTGTAGAGGACACACGATATTTAACATTTCATACAAAATTCACCACAAAATAACAATCCCCTCAATTTGAAATATTTCGTTTGTTTTAAAGCCACACGCCAAGTTTCACCTCCAAACCACAAGATGGCGCTGGTCGCCTGGTGCATGACTTGCTTCAGATATTTCAAAAGGTTTATATAAATAGAGTGTTTAATTAAATGAAAGCTTTACTTAGCACTGTGGAGTGTTTAGAACAATTTACTTTCCTGTGCCTGTCTCCAGCAATATCAACAGAAACAATTTTTGATATTTAGGATTTACATGCTGTACCCTGCAGCATCGATACTGGAACGGATTCCCCTGTGGAAGTACTCAAAACGTGCCAGTGGACGGTCGTGTTTTTGCTGTGTTTTCAATAATCCTCTCTCCCATGCTGCTTGAGGTTTTTACCATCGTCCCACACACGCTCAGCATGGCTGTCCAGGGATTATTTAAATCCAGCAAAGTTCAGCAGACTGGTTCACAGAGTGGAGTTATTAGGGGCGAATGCCATTTTCTGTTTTAGATAACTGGCCTACAATTCTCACAATAATTACAATGATCATAAATCACGTGAATAAACCCATACATCTTCACTGGCTTCGCCTCAGCTGTACAAACTGGCAAAATCAGCCACCAAAAACCATCGAAAGAATTAGAGCTGCATCAGGTACCATTCGGTGTACAGCATTCCTTTCACAATACAGATAAATCATTTAAAAGTATATATCACAATGGGTTATTGTTCCTACACTAATGCAGGGCATTCGTTTGGTTTTTAAATTCGAGTTTACGATGCATATTAAAGAAAGTGTGACGAAAACGGAAAACATTTACGGTAATGAATATATTTTCAATAGCTTTCGGTAACAATTAACCAAAGTTGTTGTTTTGATTTTTTTTTTCCCCCCATGGAAGAGCTTAGTTAAAACAAATGCAGAAAGACTCTTTCCTGGGAATTTTAAACTTCTTTCACAGTGTGATGTAAAGTAAGCAGACAACACTGTAATAAAACAGAAAAGGAGGTCTTCTTGAAGGGTTGGCAGACAAACATAATCTACGCTACAGAGCTACAAAACAACTTTACAATTACCCCATTCCCAGAAAGATTAAGCAAAAATGGGTCGTCTGCAAATGTTTCTTGTGTCGGTTTACATCAGTCATTCCAACCAGTCCTCAGTTCTGAAGCTCCGACAGACAGGGAGTCCGTTTTCTAGCTCGCCAACTGACCTTAAAGTGGTCTGGTCATTTTCATCTCTCTCTATGTGCCAATGAAGAGAGGTCTAAATATATTGTTACAAATTAACATTAACCTAAAAAGTGAGTGTGGTCTCTTTATATATATAAAAAAAAAACACACACCACAGCCTCATTTTGATCTAGTTCAATAGTTGTGCAAAATGTCTTTGCTAAATAGAGTTTAAAAGTACAACGGGGAACTGCAAACCTTGGTGACAGCACGTTACAAATGTAGGAAATACATTTTCAAAAATCAGCTTTTTACAATACCATCTATGTTACCCTTTAATTATTAAAAAAAAAAAAACATCTACAGCTTTTTAATAACAGAACATATTTCAAAAGCTGTATACTGTATTTTCTTCTATTTAAATGGGTCAAATTGGATAAAACCATTTAAAAATGTAAAAAATAAAATGTTACTATACTGTACTGAGCCAGGCATTTACCCTGTCCTTCATTTTAAAACCCAACCAAACCAAAAATGAACAAAATGTATTAAAAAAAGTAAATAAACAGCGTTGGTTTGCTTGTAGTTTTGTAGCTGACAAAGCAGGCCTCTCCTCTTGGTATCTCTCTCTCTCTCTCTCTCTCAAGGGCCGACTCTAGAACTCTGAAAACTCCTTGCCACATTTCTCTGTGAAGGAGACTCGTATTTCTTCCTCCTCGTAGTCATCGAAGTTGCTGGTGTCACCCGGGCCTTTGCACTTGGGGATGAAAGGAGCCTCCACCTGGAATAGAGGTAGGGGAGAATGCTGCTAGTGCAAATAGACTTGAAAGCCTTGGTTAGTGCTCCCTTTAGAGGGGGAGCAGTGAGAATGCTGCTAGTGCAGTGTATTGTCCTGGCGATAGCGCTCACCTTCCTCTGGTATATTGCGATCCAGTCGGTCGTTGCGAACCACTTGTGGGTCTTGATGTCGACTACCGCGTTCTTCAGGTTCCCGAAGCGCTTGGTCAGGTCCACCTGCAGCAGGTTCCGCAGCAGGTCCTTCAGGTCCGAGCTGAAATGGGAGGGGAACCGCACCTAGGGAACAGGGAGACACGGTCACTGTAATAAGCATGGTGCTGTACACGTACGTTGCTTTAATTGGTTAAACAATGTAGAACAGGGTTGGAAAAAAGGCCACCCTTGATCTACGTTCCTCAGTCCCATTTTTCCTTTCAAGAACTGGCCTGACAGGAGAGCCTATTCACATAAGTACCTGTTACTTTTTCTTCTATAGATTTTCTCATTTGTGTTTTTACAATAAATCGCTGTATTAGTTTCACTAATTACGCGTATTTGTGCACTACAGCCTGTTTGTTCTGTCCCGCTGCTGCCCTGTGCCCCGCATGAAGCCAGTGGCTTGAGTCGCTCCTTCCCAGGGATCAAGCAACATGAGTCAGCTGACGTTGCTCTCTTCCCCCAGGCTGCAATATCTCCAGCTGGAGACTGTTTGCATAATTAAAGTAATTGTTATTATTACTGTATTTTGTTGAGAAATGTCTTTGTTTTCACAGAGACTATCGCTGCTCAGGACTAAGGCTGCTTCAGTTGTGATTGCTTGCAATCTCTACCACAGCATCTTGATGCTGTTTTGGTGACAGCTTTGCATCACCATTACGAAGGCTGTTAGTTCATGGTGGTGGTGGAGGACTCTGAGCAGATGGAGAAGTTCTGGGCAGCAGTTTCCCACCAAGGAACAGTGCTCCAAGTTACTGTGTGAAATTTCGGTGCAGCCTGCCCAGTCTGTGCCCTTGGGGCCCCAGGGGGCCACGAGCGTGGATTGGCAGCAGGATGATGTGTTCTCCCTCTCCGCCTCTGAGGAGGTTGGCAAACAGGACCTGGCATTCCTGTCTGAGGACGTGGAGTCAGACAGCACATCCCCTATGGTTAAGCTCTCCCTGTCGGCAGAGATTCTACCATTGATGAAGAGGGCCACTGCAGTCTACAAGTGCCCTAGCTACAGAAGGTGAGACAAGGCAGTGCCTCCCCCCCCCCCCCCCCCACTGGGCTCAGTCTAGAACGATAGGGAGTGAGGATGTGACCACTGCAACTGAACACCCTCTTAATCTTTATCAGTTTGGACGACATCCTATTAGTTAAGACAAGCAAAGTGATACCTAGCAATAGTCAATCGAGTGCGTTTTAAGACATGCAGTGCCCGCCCACTGATCTCTCAGCAGAGTGCAAAACCTAATGAGAAGATGGCGCCTGCAAATTGTTTTTTTTTTTTGTTTTTTTTTGGACCGCATGTTAACATGTTAACAGCAACAAAAGGAAATAAGAAAAAGTTAAGGTGGGTTTGACACTGTTACAAAAGTTAGGGCAATTTTTCTTTTTCCCCCCCAATGGGAAGTTAAATTGTATTACATTTTTGAATACATAAAACCAAAATCCCTACAACACTGTCAACTCGAGGAGACGGCAACATCTTTACAATACTGTTTAAAATAAAAAATAATACAAATGCCTGTAGCATCACAGGCTTAGTTATATAGTAGTAAATATACTTTGATTATCTGCATTGGTGTGTGCTTACTGCGTTTCTCTTGACCGATACGATAGATAATAGCTACTGTTAAATCCGGTATACAGTGACATCCCTAATACTGACCCATTCGGTAATGGTTACATTTCACACTGGAAAGGGAACGTTAGGTTATTATCATAACCCTGGTTCCCTGAAATAGAAATGTAACCATTAACCTTCATGTCCATGATTACAGCAGGGTTGAAGGAAAAATGACGCTGAGATCAGTGCGCGCAATCCTTTATACCCTCGTGGGCGGGCATGGCCGTCACAGACTTGATTGAACAGCTTTGCTATATCTTATTCAGGTTTCAGATCTTCAGGAGGTAAATACCTATTTAGCAATGGTTCCATTTCAATTTTAGGGAACCAGGGTTATGACAACCTAATGTTCTGTACCTTTGTGTCAAATGTTAGCATGTTCCCTAGCTGCAGTAAACAACCCAGTCTTTTAATCCAGGTACAAGGTCAGCTATACAACATTAGTTTTCTCCTTCCTTCAAAAACTGGAACAGATGCTAGCAAACAGGCCCCCTTTATCTATCTTTTACTGTGTTGTTTTATTCAGCAGCGCCAGAATACAATCACTTCACAATGCTGGAGAGACTCACCTTCCCAGAGACGATCTTCTCGTAGATCTGGATGGGCTGGTCTGCAAAGAAGGGGGGGTATCCCGCTGCCATCTCATAAATCAACACCCCCAGGGCCCACCAGTCCACTGCTTTGTTATAACCCTACAGGAGGGAGAGAGAGCGGGGTGAGAGGTTAGCTCACTGAATTATGTAATCCAAAAAGTATAGAAAAATGGACAGGGCTCAACAGGATACTCCCAATAAATTGCTCTAAACAATGACCACATTGGTCACAAATGGATTAGCGGTTGTCTAGATCTAGTTCAATTAAAATGTGACACATGTAGTTTTGTATAAGCTTCCAATATCATGACCATGCTAAATGCCTCTTTACACGCAGGGGACGTTTTTTCAAAACTTGGATAAAAATGATACTTTTATAAAAACAAACAAAAAAAAAAAAAAAAAAACCACCAACCACATCACAGATTTCATAATCGTAATTATTTATAATCTGGAAAAATGTAATCCAGCAGTGACATTCTGAAAACAACAAATTAAAACAATCCGATAAAAGTAATCTTGATCACAAGATTCAGATCACTTTTATTCAGATTACAAGTTTTGAAAAACTGGCCCCTGGAGATTAAGAGCTGATGTTGGTTTTTACCATGGCTATACTTTACCAGTTTGCCACGGTTTTCCATGTTTTTAAGTATTCTTTCCCATACCTATTTGTGCTTTTCCTTGTTTTCACTGTGCTTTATTACACGTTGACTACAGGAAGCTTGTATAAGGGTCAGTATGCCTGGTCTCCACTGTGTCTCTCCTGGGTGTGTGTGTGTGTGTGCGCTTTATTACACGTTGACTACAGGAAGCTTGTATAAGGGTCAGTATGCCTGGGCTCCACTGTGTCTCTTCTGGAAGTGTGAAGCTGTGCTCATTCACTCACCTTGCTCAGGATGATTTCGGGAGCAAGGTACTCTGGGGTCCCACACAGCGTCCAGGTCCTGCCTTTCACCCGCTTGGCAAACCCAAAATCTGTTACCTGGGAACGACCAGCAAAAGAGGGGGTGTACAGAGCACTTCCACAGAAAACGACACTTCCTGAAACGACTCCTATACCACCAGCACAGACAGCAGAACACAATGAAGCCACCCAGGCAAAGCGCTTCTTTTATTAAAGGGGGTAATCTACTGAAGTCACCCCATGGCCCTGATTTTTACTTTGTCATATCTGAAATAAAGTGATCAGAAAACTACAGGTTTCACAATGTGCATATTATTATTAATACATAGTAGGAGGTAGTATTAGTATACTGTACTAACTTTGAAATGTAGGCTATATTTCAAATCAGAAGTATAGAAAAAAGAACCAAGAACATAGCCTACATATACTGGATGCATAGTTAGGCAGTATGCTGTGTAGAAATACAAAGATGGAAGAAACCACAGCATGTAATCTGAACTTGTAATTCTGTTTAAGCTACTTGACAACAAAACTATAGGATCCCCCACCCGCTCCTTGAGGCAAACCTAACTGATAATTACTAATAATTCTTTACTGTAGTAGGCTTATGTTTTGTCATCTGCTACAACACTGCGCTGACCTCAGAATTGCTGGGCTTTTTAAAACAGTTCAGTGCACTTCAAGTAGAACTCAATCTTGAGCAACCACTCTCAGAACGACTGCAAATATCATGAAGAGGTAAGTTAATGAGAAAAAGGACAGTTCTCTTTAGGGTCTGCAGGCTCTACTTTCAGGGGAGTCGATTGCACTTGCAAGGGCATTCCACTTAGATTGATTTTCTTTCCTTTCTAGTGAAGCAGCTACTTTCCTCCGCGACTGTGCGCTGTAACCCTGCCGCAGGGATTGAAGGCTGCTGCCCTACCTGGATGTATCCCTGATGGTCAATCAGCAGGTTCTCTGGCTTCAGGTCCCTGTAGATGAGGTCGAGAGAGTGAAGGTACTCGAAGGTCAGGACGATCTGGGCAGCATAGAAGCGGGCGTGGGGCTCACTGCAGAGACAAGAGGAGAATGAGCTTCGTAAGCACAGGCCGGAAACTAAAAGCAGTTTTCTAGATAAAAAAGCCATACATTGGGCCATTGCCACAAAAAAAGGTTCTTCCCACTCTCTCCCTCTAGTGGAGAGAGCAAGCACTGCAGGACTCACCTGAAGCGACCAATCCTCCTGAGGTGTGAGAACATTTCCCCCCCAGGCACGTACTCCATCACCATGTACAGATTGGTATTATCCTGCAGGGAGGAGAGAGGGGACAGAGGTGTCAGCTGCCATGTTTCTACAGAAGTATCCCATTTCGAAGCCTGTATTAAAATCAGCAGTATCCCCACAGGCTCCAGTACCTTGAAGGAGTCCTCCAGCCTGACCAGGAATGGGAAGCTGACTGCTTGGAGGATTCGCTTCTCGTTCAGCGTGTGTTCGATCTGTTTGAGCTTCACCACCTGACCGGAGGAGAGAGAAAGAGATTTATAAATCTCACACACATTGTTCTAATGCTTCATTTCTTTCCTGTTTCTTTTCTGTTATGTGGTTTTAATTATAAGAAACACACTGTGCATTGTGTTTCAACCATAATTATCAGATTTGAAGATTAATCAAATTAAATCAAGATCTCAAGTCTCTTCTTCAGGTGCGTTTTGTAAAAGCTTCAACAGTGAAAATAACGAGAACGATTTCTAATTGGAATGGGGCATCTACTTCTATTCATTATATATAATCTCAAATACCCAGTTTTGAAAGAAACACATTATAATAAATGTGTATTTTATCTGAAAGCATGATATATGGTACTATACTTGGTAAAAGAAACTGTTTGCAAACCATTCTTTCAGTTAGTGCTGCACTTCCTTGGTCACCTGGAGGGTGACCCAAGAAACACTGCTGAGGATAAATGGCCTAGAAAGTGCAAACAGATAACCGAGAAGAAGTCATAGAAACAGAGCTTCTTTTCACATTTTTATTATTATTTGTTTATTTAGCAGACGCCTTTATCCAAGGCGACTTACAGAGACTAGGGTGTGTGAACTATGCATCAGCTGCAGAGTCACTTACAATTACGTCTCACCCGAAAGACTGAGTACAAGGAGGTTAAGTGACTTGCTCAGGGTCACGCAATGAGTCAGTGGCTGAGGTGGGATTTGAACCGGGGACCTTCTGGTTACAAGCCTGTTTCTTTAACCACTGGACCACACAGCCTCCTACATTAAGTAGTACCAGATAAAGTTTTTAAAAAAATCTGTGTGCTGTAACACTCTCTGAACACATGCGAAACCCAGCTAAAGTGAAAACAGGCAACATTTATGACATTTTGTTAGCTACAATCTCTTAAATGCCCTGAAGACTTGTGTTTGTACAAAAAACATAATCAAATAAACAGCATCAGATTCACTAGTCTATTATCACCATTCCCTTGATTAACATCGCAATGCACAGAGAATACAGGAGAGACTGACTCGGACCCACCTTCTGTTTATCCAGGATCTTCATGGCAAAATGCTGGCCTGTCTCTTTGTGCTTCACCAGCATGACCCTCCCGAATGAGCCTGTACCCAGAGTCTTCAACCTCTCAAACTGATCCAGAGAGGCTGTGTTCTACAGGAAGGGGAGATCAGAAAAACATTCTGTACCATCAGCCAATCAGCTTCCAGCGCTAGCGGGCTCCAACTTGACAGGAGATGCCCGCTGGAATGTCACAGCATCAACTGTGAATCAAACTTACCAGTTATGCTTTTTAATCTCATTATGTATGCTATCCTTTATGAACATCTTCTGGAGTATTTTCCTAAAACCTCTGTCAGAGGAAGGGTACCTGACGAATCATTACAATTCCAAGGTAAATTGAAGTTTTAAAGTGTTGTTTTAAAGAAAACCATGAGCGATAGTTTTCTAATAGGGATAGTCTCCTCTTAATGAAGGCTCTACCGTGTAGAAGTTGACCTTGACTTTCGTTAGCTCCCTCGACTTCAGGACGTGTTGTGTGTTGTATTTTAATTTATTACTTTATCTGGATAAATGCATCTGCTAAATAAACAAAAATTGTTACACTTTTAAATTCTAAGCAAGTTACATGCTTACCAGCACCATTAAAATCAGTAAAACAAACTTCCTTCTTTTTTTTCTCCTTTCTTTTTACTTCAATTACATATAGTTCCCTGTTAAAATAAATAAAAACACACACACTTGTAGTAAAAAATGTACATACCCCAATGGAAATATATAATTTCTAGAAACTTCTCAAACAAATAATTTTAGGAAAAATCTTTTTTAGTAAGTTTTGCTTTTGTGGAGTAAAAAAAAAAAAAAAAAGAAGTTACAAGAAATAGATGTCTACTATTATTATTTAGATTTTTTTTTTTTTAAACTCCAAAAATGCTAATTCAAAAGGAAATTCATATCCTTTGATGCTATGATAGTATTATCTACAAGGTGCTAGAAGTTTCAGTATGATCATGCAGAACCTAATTCTAGAAAAGTCTAGAAAATGCTGGATTGTAGGTGAACATTCTTGGAGTATAAAAGGGTTAGGCATAGGATGATTGCTGTCATTACCAATAAGTCAAAAAAAGTGGGAAAAAGTAAAGATCTATCTGAAGACCTTAGGCAGATATTATTTATTGTCATAAAGCTGGAGAAGGATACAAGATTTCCAAGCATTTGAGTATCCCAATTTCAACTACTGTTTCCATTATCAAGAAGTACAAAACTCATGATACTGTCACAACATTCCCTCGGTTTGGAAGAAAGGTTATTTCACCAAGAACAAGTAGAACAATTGTGAGGAAGGTTAATAACAATCCGAGATTGACTGCAATCCAAAGATATTCAAAAAAGGTGAATTGGCTGCAAGTGGGACTGGTGTTTCCATTTCAACCATAGGTCGAGTATTGCATGGTGAAGGTCTCAATGGTTGCAGGCAAAGGTAAAAGCCACTCAGGCAAAAGTCACAAGGACAGTCGCTTCAAGTTTGCAAAAAACGGCATTTGAATGATGGATAGGAGTTCTGGTCAAAGGTTTTGTGGCGTGATGAAACAAAAAAACAAAGAGCCATTTGGTCATGCTGATAGGTTTATGTTTGGAGAAAGTCTGTTGAGGCGTACAAAGAAAACACCTCACCTTCTATGGGGCTGTTTTTCCTCTAATGGCGCAGGACATTTAGTTCCAGTACATGGTAAAATGGATTCCATAGCATACCAAAAGATATTGGCAAATCATCTGAAACCCTCCGCTACAAAACTTGGTTTAAAGCGCAACTGGATGTTCCAACACGACAACGATCCAAAGCACACATCAAAATCTACTTCAGAATGGTTAAAGAAGAATAAAACCAAGGTTCTGGAATGGCCTCGTCAAAGTGCCAATCTAAATCCGATTGAGAATCTTTGGTGTGAGATGAAGGAGGCTGTGCACAAGAGAAGTCCTCGGAATTTGAATGAAGTGGAACAATTTTGCATTGAAGAATGATCAACAATCACTAAAGAAAAGAACCATGCCAAAAACTCATTGACAAATATCCTAATCGTTTAAAAAGAGGTTATTATTGCTAAAAGGTGCCTCAACTAGCTATTAATTTCACTTTCATGGTCAGGGTATGAATACTTTTGAATCAGCATTTTGAGTTTTGCAAAGAAATTGCTGAAATAAAATTAAAGACATCTATTTCTTGTAATTATTAGTTTTATGATTTCTAGAAATTTCTCAAATTTCCTTTGGGGTATGTAAACTTTTGTAAACTGTGTGTGTGTGTGTGTGTGTGTATGTGAGTGTGTGTGTCAGTGTGTGTGTGTGTATGTGTGTATGTGTGTGTCAGTGTGTGTGTGTGTGCGTGTGCATGTATTCGTTCCACTAACTTCGTCTTCGTCACCCGAGTTGCTAGTGTTAAGAGCTGCAGCATTCCAGCTCAATTGGTCTCTTTGGAATAGCACCCCCTCCCTTAACATGCTTGTCAAAAAATCTTGAACACATTTTGACAAAATCTGAAACAGTTTCACACAATTCTTTGGCAGTTGTAAGATGCTGAAATGATCCAAACACAGTGGTCTGTTTCAGTGTTTGATGGCCCTGCTGTTTCAGCCTCGTCTTGTTTAAGGTTTCCTTTCATCAATTTCTGTTTAGCGCTTCCCATGTGTTCTGCAATGGTCTGCCTACAAGTGTAATCTACAGCCTTGCTGCATGAAGTACAAAACGGCAAATTACCATCGACGTCAAATTCATCCTTGCCAAACTCATTGATCCAATCTTTAGGGGTGATTTCTATTGTTTTCAGCATCTTCGAACCGCTCTGAATACTGACAAGTAAACTGAAGCCTCATTCAACATTGAACTTGAATACCGAAAGCACTTTATATTTTTATATATATATATATATATATAAAAATAAATATAATGATACATGTATTGATTTGTTTATTATCAAAACAAGAAAAAAAGCCTTGCATGTTTTTTGCCTCTCCCGAAGTGTAAACAAATTTCCAAAAACAAAAAAAAAAATCCCCTTTTGTTGTGCTATTCCACAGCAAACTGATTCCTAGGATCCCTGCTGATCTCAGTCATCACCTTAACCCCCTATCTGCCACTCAGTCCTGGGCTCACTGACAGCTTGAACTCGTCTGTGAAATCCTGCCCTCCAGAGAGTTAAAGGCATGAAAATGATCAGGAAGACAAAGAAATTCCCAGGAGCATCCCCCATGTCTGGCCACTTGGGGTCACTGCAGCTTATTTAGGAAGGGGCAGCAAGAGACTTCTGCTATGGTTTGGGTAATTAAAAAATAAATACTTTAAGGCCTGGTTCAGTATAATGTAACCACTACTTGGGCCAAATTGCCTCCCTCGCTCCCAGCCCCTCAGCTCCAACCACTAGAACCACACTGCCCGTCTCTCAGCTCTAACTACTAGAGCCATACTGCCTCCCTCCCAGTCCCTCAGCTCTAACCACTAGACCCACTCTGCCTGTCCCTCAGCTCTAACCACTAAACCCTGCTCCAATGCTCCTCCTATGTTTCAATCCCAGCTGGACTGCTCCAGGTTTTAATTGATGTATGGAATCTAAACACAGGGCAATACGAAGCAAGGCTCTGGGCTTCCCCCTCTGCTCCGTTTAAAGTTCTGAGGTGGCAGACTTAGCCAGTACTCAGAACTAGATCGCGGTTATTTTAATCCCACAGGTTTTCCCAGGCAAATCAGCCTGACATTTGGATAATGAACAAGGCCTCCTTGTGTGTGAGTAAAATGGACAGGTAATAGTACAGTGCGCTAACTGCAAGAACAAAAAGCTTAGTATGACTCTAGCATACATATCCCCTCCACAGCAAAGTTAGAGCTGGGAATATTGGGAAGCAGATCTCCATTGCTTACAACCCTGTGGAAAAATGCAAGTGACACATGCTGAGGAAGACAGCCATCTCCAATAACCCTCCAATGTGCTAAAGAATATCCTAACAGTGTTTCATCACAATGATAAACGATTCACATTGGTATTGTTACCACTTCTATCTCCGTACTGCATAGTGGATACTGTCGAGCAGGAGCGTCCAGCTCGCAAGAGCCCACTGAAGACACAGGCTACAATGTGTAGTTTGGCACTGACAATGTGTTCACCGATCTTAAAATGTGCATCACCTAAGAGTCAGCTCTGTGGAAAAAAAAAAAAAAAAAAAAAACCACACACATTCCTATTTCTGTGTGCATGTACGGTGTAAATGTTCTTATGTAACCTATATAAACATCAGCATGGCAAATAATTGTTTTTATTACCGTGTTCAAAATGAAACAGTATATATTTTTTCTTCAATAACGAGTCGTTTAAATTGTTAACGGTTGTTTGAGTACCCTACAGAACAAAAAAATAAACGAGTTGAAAGGTCACAGCACACAGGCAGGCACCTCTGTGTCCAGGATAAACTTCATGTTTTATCTCCAGTTTGTTTTTATCTTACAGTCTGAAGTATTGTTTAGCAATGTTTAGTTTTGCAGAAAGTTAGTATTTATTTTCAGATTATGTGGGTACGCCGCACGTAGTTTCAAGAAATAAAATGGAAGTATTAATAAATACTTTTCAAAAAGGTGCAAGCCCCCACTTTGTTTAAAAAATTTAATTAACAAGTGCTGTATGTATATGAAGATCACAACCGAGAGTTTACAGTAACATACAACCTGTGTTCAGAATTTCAACAGCCGATTAGCAGGTAGAATCAATTATAATCAATTATCAATTATAAATTACTGATAAAGACAGTCGTCATTGTTGTGCGTGTATGTCTGTGTGTCAAATGGGAAGGCACTTCACTTTCAACAGTGAAAACTTTCAGTAAAAGAAAGACTGCTTTACTGACAGTGCGGCAAAGACACCACTGAGAACAGCAAACTAACCAAATGTATACTAAATATTCATAACATATTCCCATTTTTATCAAAATAAATCTGCAAACGCAGAACTATTTCGTTTTCATGAGATAGTATTTCTATTGCAGTTGTGCATTTGCTGTAGTGTTTCTATAGCCCTCGAATGTTTTGTCACCATGTCTGTCTGTGTTGGGTGGAGTGGTGGGGGAGTGGCTGTTTGCCGGTTGTGTGCGTGAGAGCGAGAGTGAGAGTGGGCGTGCTGTACTGCTGTTGACTGGCACTGTCTGCACAATAAAACACAGTAAAAGAGCTATTTGGTGTCTGCCTGACTCCTTTGCTTGATAAACCTGACAACAGCACTTGCAAGTGCTACAATACCGCCTTCCCATTCCCACTCACAGCCGGCCGCTACAATACGCTGAGTTAACTATTGACTATATATGGCAGCATAAAAAGGGGATGTGGAGCTATTTGTTTTAGCAGGGTGCTTAGTGAAAAACAAATACAATATAAAAACCTTCATAAAACATGCAACCAAATTTTTGACAATGTGTTGAAAGTGCCTGAGCTGGCTGCACAGTTGCTCATGCTGTTCTTAGTGTCCACCAGGTCGAGCTGTACCATTCACTAGCCTGCTGTGTGCGTTATCATTTTACGCCCTAAATGTAATTATGGCACAAGCCTCATGGTGAAATCTACTGTTGTGGCTTGCGTCTTAGTCTGAAATTTAAAAGTGGCTTATACCAAGGAAAAGGTTGGACAGCCCTGCTATAGAGTAGTGCAGTTACCTGTGGAATGCAGGTAGCAGAATACCCCGGGTGAGCCCCTGAAGGGGGCAGTGTGGGTTGTCTACCGCTGTCTGTCCTCGTGAGTGAAATGACCACAGGACTCAAATGTTTATGGAGTATTCGGTTTACAAAACAAGGAAACCGCATGGGGAGAAAAATATGTTTCACCCTAAAATGAAACAGCCTAATTCATTACTTTCCTCAAATAAAGCTGCATGTTTGCTTTACAATGCAATAAACTTTATTATATATCAATTTCAGCCAATATCAGCCACTGCGACATCTGAGACATTGTTTGAAGGACTTCAAAACTGACTAGAAATGAATCTCAAATGCTTGTAATGCACATATATGGTGCTTTGTCTGTGTGCTTCATTTATTTGAATGCTTAAAACTAATAGGAGATTTACAATTGGCCTACTAGGGGTGTTACGATTGTGTTCCATGAATAGCAATACTTTCTTTACAAGAGGTATCGGAATAGAGGTATGCAATGTTTGTATCATGAGGCAAGACCACAGCTTAGCTCATTGTGTAGTTAACCAAATAGTTATTGAATGAAGTGTGTTTATAGTTGGTATGACTACTATCCTATACAAATGTTTGTCTTTTAACAAAATGGCCCATCATTAAAATCCTCATTTGATCTTAGTGTGCATCACACAAGAAGCCCATCGGGCCCACCCCATGTATCATGATGCATGTCGTATCGTGACATTAGGGTATCCTTACCTGTGCTGGATTCTCCCATTTCTTCAGAAAATCTTCTTTGGCTTTTGCGAGGAACTCCTTCACTGTAACAGAAAGACATAAAAACAATGAGTAACATTGAGCACAGTAACTGCAGTCCTAATTCACTGGGCTGACCTCCGAGTCACATCCACTGTGGTGATGCCGGAGTCGTAACCAGGGGTGGGCGAGCGGGGCAGCCGCCCAGGGCACAAAGCCATGGGGGGGGGGGGGGGGGGGCATAGAAATGACTTCAATGCATTGCCACTCGAGTAATAATTTTGTTCTGCAGTTCTCAATGTTTTCACTTGTCACTTCCCCCCTAGCATAGTATGAAGCTTGCATGCGCCTCTAGACTAGAAAAGGGAATGAGTCACTTCCTTAGCAATGGTCTTAACGACGATAAACCTGGTTCTACACAAAAAAAACAGTGTAACCAGTTCGTTATTATTATTATTATGGCATTTCTGTGTCATTCGCGTCCCCTGTGGTGTATTGCTTATTTATTCACTTCTGCAGCCTTCAGGACCAGCACTACTATAAATGTAATGAAATGTAAAGGCACGTTTCAGAACATGTATTAAGCACCTACATAATAAAGGTAAACCAAAACATTACAATAGGATAGACAACAAGTAAGAAATTAAATTGATAAGAAAATGCAAATAGATAACACGGCCCTTAATTCACCATTCTGAACTACAAGATGTTAAATGTGGTACCAGTATTTATTGGAATAAAAAACTCAGAACAAAATGACAGACCATTATAAAACAAGTTTATTTGATAATTACGTAGCTCTTATAATGCATTAAAATATGTACGCTTAATGACTTTGTTTAAAATTCGCATACAAACCTGCATGGCTCTTGCTCAATTCTAAATTCTTTTGGATCTTTAGGGAAACGGAAGAATTTTCTTTTTGTAACTATATAGATGGAAATGCGAGTTTGTCTTTCTGAATATGCTTCAAGCCATTATGTCATTGCATCTGCGTTTGTTACGATTATTTTCAATCCATGCTTTCTTACAGCACAATCAATGATTATGAGAAAACGTCACTGTGGCAAAGTGGTTCGTAGTGCACAGGTGCAGTGGTGATGCACTGCTCAGGAATGATAGACACATGTCTAGCTCAGGCAAACCACAGGGTTTAGTCCCAAAATAATAATACACTAAACAAGACCAGCACAAACACAACACGGTCACAAGTCCAGAGTGAGTGCTCTTCGTGAAAGTGGTGATTTACAGCTTTATTCGGGTACAATGGTGAAGTGTAGTCTGGGTTTAAATTGCTGGTGGTTTAGCTACAGCTCCTGGAGGTTAGCCTTGTATAATGATAAGCACTACAGCTCCTGGAGGTTAGCCTTCTATAATGATAAGCACAGACAGTTAGCAACAAACAAAACACTTAACACTCACGGTAATTACTTCTGTTTCCCAAACGGGTCCTTTCAGTAACCACATCAAAAGGAACAGATTACATCGTCACACCTCGTTATTCCCTTAGTCACGCCCCCTGCGATAGCTAGTTCAATCACGTCTCCTCCAATCCATGACTGACACATCATGTACCGCATTAGAGCGATGCCTTCTGGCATTGTGACCCCTTCCTGGATGGCTGGCTTCCGACTGACCCTGGAATGAACTGCCAGACCATCCAGTAAGAGGCACTCTGTTCCTGTTATACAGCTCCCTCACAGGTCGGGAGGGAGATTGTTGACTAGGATTCATTCGCTCTCCGTCACAGCCACACATGAACTTAATTAAAAGGTTATATACACACACACAAGGATATTACAGAGATATTGAAAGGATTTTGTAAGGGTTAAATGTGGCTGCTAAAATAAATCACAAATATGCCTAGTTACGGCTCTGGGTGATGCCAACAGTGAATTATTACTTCCCTCCCTCTGTCCTCCAGTCCTGTAAACACACACACTGCTGCAATCTTTACAGCTCTGTCAGTTACGACAATACAAAGTCCAAACGGAAATCTGGCTTTGACAACTCTCCTTCGGAACGAGACTGGCTGGATATCCACCAGCAGAAACACTGAGGTTTACAACAAAAATGATGAATTGAAGGCTATCTGGGCATCATTAGAAGATTTTTGGTGAAGCCTAGGAATGCAAATTTAATTAACCCTTTGCAGTCCTATGTCGGACCTGGTCCAACATTGCAATTTTCCCTTTCCGGTCCAATGTCGGACCCTGTCTGACATCAAAGAGACGCAAAAAACAGGTCTCTAGTCGTTTTTTCTCCGGAAAAAGCCGAGAAAACCATTCAATGGCCGACTGAGATCGATAGGAGCCAAGAGAAGTCGAAAAAAAGGGCAGTATCTCATGAATACAGATAGCCCCAGCATCACATAGATAACGGACATAAACAAACAAGATAGCTGCTTCTGCATCCAGCGCTCAAAGAATATCACAGACATTTACATAGCTTTTTTTTTAGATGTAATAGTAATAAAAATAAATGACTTGGATCACATTATTGAGGAGTTTGGTGATAAAACGAGTGATCAGGAGATGATTTATCGGTATGCACTACTATCAAGAGGTATGTGAAAAAAACAGAACAAGGGGTGGGGCGGGGCTGTACTGAGTGTCCTGTTGATATACAGTGCCTTTTAAACCTGTTTTACTGTAAAAAAAAAATACTTTTAAACAGCGTGTCTAAAATAAACTGTGCATGTGACAATAAATTGGACCGGACGCGCCTGAGACGCGCTGAATAAATGGACCGCTAAGGGTTAATTGGATTTTTTTTCTTCTGTTTACCAGACAGTGTATAGGAAAAGTATATTTAACCTAAAATCAACCAGCTGAACTCAGGATTACTTTCTTTAGATAAAGCTGCATATTGGCTTAGCAATGCGATAGCGTGATTTGAAACAATTTGATTGATCAATTTGGAACGTTCTTTACATTTTTAGTTGTAACATTTTAAAACGAGCACACTTTTTATTTTACCATTTTCTTTCAACAGTCTTGATAACAATGAAACACATTCTGTGTACACTGTACAGTACTATACGGTGCATTGTTTTGTTGTTTTAATCTGTATAGGACTATTTTTAAATACATCAATAAAAAAATATACTAAGTTCAAATGTGGTGAATGCAAAAAGGGGAATCTGACATTCACTTCCTGCTATTACAAGGCGCAGTACAATTTAAAAAAAAAAAAAAAGAAAGCACCTCGAAAGGCTCCCACATTCACAGCACAACCTACCACTGAATGAGAAGTCAGAGCAGAAGCAATACAGACTTAAAATAATGATGTAAATAAGAAAATGTACGAATGGAGAGGAGGCCATTCAGCCCAGCAGTGCTCTTTGAGCTCCCAGTAGCTGGTTGATCAAGGATCCCACCCTATAGCCTGGAGGACGCCAGTTCGAGTCCAAGCTATTCCACTGCCGACTGTGGACGGGAGTTCAGGTGGCGGCACACAATTGGCCGAGCATCACCCGGGTTGGGGAGGGCTTAGGCCAGCCAGGGTGGCCTCGGCTCACCAGGTGCCAGCGACACCTGTGGACTGGCCGGGCGCCTGCGGGCCTGCCTGTAAGTTGCCCAGAGCTGCGTGGTCCTCCGACGCTGTAGCTCTGAGGCGGCTGCATGGCGGGCCTGCAGAGTGAAAAGAAGCGGATGGCTGACGGCGCACGTTTCGGAGGACGCGTGTGTCCGTCTTTGTCCGAGTCAGCGCAGGGGTGGCAGTGGTGGGCCGGGTTGAAATATAAACAATTGGGCATTTCAAATTGGGGAGAAAAAATCAGGAAAAATTGCGATTCCAAATAACAAAAAAAATAAAAATAAAAAAGGATCCCAGTGATTCAGCATACAGTAGGTAACCTGTTCCATACCCTATCCTCTTAAAATCCAGTCTAAACCTCTACCACAGGTCTGCAGTGTTAAAACAGACCAGGCATTCATGAACTTGTTGTTTCACACACACACCTCTGTTTGCTCTTGCATTAGTAGATGAAGCGTTGTTGTAGTTGACTTTGTAGTTTGACCTGATAAGAGGTTAGAGTGTCCAGGCTCAAACAAACCTGGGCCAAGTGCTGAACGTGGCTCTTATATTAAAAGGTGGACAGAGGAGTTATTCAGACACTATAGAAAAACAAACAATATCTACATGCAGTACTAGTGCTTCTGCATTTCTACATGTCCACACTCCAGTTCAGTGAATGGTTAAACATTAGGTCTTAACAACTGAGATGTCCGCCACCAAAATGATTCAGAAATCTTCCGCTTCTTGAGCACGTTTTTGTGCAATTACGCTGATGAAGGCACCCTAACTGAAAAATGTTTGTCCACCTGAATTTCTGTAAACATGGAATCTTTACTCCACCCCAATAACGCACCTCATACTGACCTGAACACCCCCCCCGTCAATAACACACCTCATACTGACCTGAACCCCCCCCCCCGTCAATAACACACCTCATACTGACCTGAACCCCCATCCCGTCAATAAACACACCTCATACTGACCTGAACCCCCCCCCGCCAATAACACACCTCATACTGACCTGAACACCCATCCCGTCAATAACACACCTCAATGTAGAAGAAGATAAGTTTACAAACGAGAGGAGGCCATTCAGCCCATCTTGCGCGTTTGGTCGTTGGTAGCTTATTGATCCCAGAATCTTATCAAGCAGCTTCTTGAAGGATCCCAGGGTGGCAGCTTCAACAACATTACTGGGGAGTTGGTTCCAGACCCTCACAATTCTCGGTGTAAAAAAGTGCCTCCTATTTTCTGTTCTGAATGCCTCTTTATCTAATCTCCATTTGTGACCCCTGGTCCTTGTTTCTTTATTCAGGTCAAAAAAGTCCCCTGGGTCGACATTGTCTATACCTTTTAGGATTTTGAATGTTTGAATCAGATCGCCGTGTAGTCTTCTTTGTTCAAGACTGAATAGATTCAAATCTTTGTGCAATTAAGGTGTTTCACATGATTTCAGGTTAATTACACCTGTCTCTGGGAGGTCCCACAGTTGGTTAGTACATTTCCTAACAAAAACTACATCATGAAGACGAAGGAACATTCAAAGCAAATCCGGAATAAGGTTCTTCAAAAGCACCAATCAGGGGTAGGATATAAGAACATTTCCAAGGCGTTGAATATCCCCTGGAGCACAGTAAAGTCCATCATTAAAGAAATGGAGAGAATATGGCACAACTGTGAATGTCTAGAACAGGCCGTCCTCAAAAACTGAGTATCCGGGCGAGAAGGGCACTAGTCAGTGAGGCCACAAAGAGGCCTATGGCAACTCTAAAGGAGTTACAGTCTTCCACGGCTGAGCTGGGAGACACTGTGCATACGGCAACAATAGCCCAGGTGCTTCACAAAACTGTCCTTTATGGAAGAGTGGCAAAAAAGAAAGCCATTGTTGAAAAAAACTCACATCAAATCTGAGCTAGAGTTTGCCAGAAGGCATGTGGGAGACTCTGAGACCAAGTGGACGAAGATTCTATGGTCTGATGAGACCAAAATAGAGCTTTTTGGCCTCAACGCTAAGCGCTATGTTTGGCGCAAGCCTAACACCGCACATCATCCTGAGAACACCATCCCTACTGTGAAGCATGGTGGTGGCAGCATTATGCTATGGGGATGCTTCTCTGCGTCAGGGCCTGGAAAGCTAGTGAAGATAGAGGGCAAAATGGATGCAGTAAAGTACAGAGAAATCCTGGAGGAAAACCTGCTGACGTCTGCAAGAGACCTGGGACTTGGGAGAAGATTCATCTTCCAGCAGGACAATGACCCCAAACATACAGCCAAAGCCACACTGGAGTGGCTTAAAAACAAAAAGGTCAATGTCCTGGAGTGGCCAGGTCAAAGCCCGGACCTCAATCCAATTGAGAATATGTGGAAAGAGTTGAAAATTGCTGTTCACCAAAGGTCCCCATCCAACTTGACAGAGCTTGAGCAATTTTGCAAAGAAGAATGGGCAAAAATTGCAGTGTCCAGATGTGCAAAGCTGGTAGAGACTTATCCAAATAGACTCATGGCTGTAATTGCTGCCAAAGGTGCCAAATATTGACTCAAGGGGGTGAATACTTATGCAATCAATTATTTTCTGCTTTGTATTTGTAATTAATTTAGAACAATTTGTAGATTTTATTTTTCACTTTGACATTATGGACTTTTTTTATATTGATCAGTGGCAAAAACTAATTAAATCCATGTTGATTCCATGTTGTAACACAATAAAATGTGGAAAAGTCCAAGGGGAGTGAATACTTTTGAGAGCCACTGTAGGTAATTTTCCATTTTGGATCTTATTATTGTTTCCATAAGTTTACATATAATAGAAGTCAGGCTTATTGGTCTGTAGTTACCTGGTTCGGTTTTGTCTCCCTTTTTGTGGATCGGTATTACGTTTGCAATTTTCCAGTCTGTCGGTACAACCCCTGTGTCAAGAGACTGTTGCATGATCTTGGTTAGCGGTTTGTAAATAACTTCTTTCATTTCTTTGAGTACTATTGGGAGGATCTCATCCGGCCCAGGGGATTTGTTTATTTTAAGAGCTCCTAGTCCCTTCAAAACTTCTGCCTCTGTTATGCTAGAGTTATTTAAAACTGGATAGGAACAGGTCGACATGTGGGGCATGTTGTCCGTGTCCTCTTTTGCAAAAACCTGTGAAAAGTAATCATTTAATATATTTGCTATTTTATTTTCTTCATCTATGATTTTGCCATTTGTGTCTCTTACACATTTAACCTCCTCTTGAATGTTCTCTTGCTGTTATAATATTGTCTGTTTTTAACAAAAGGCTCTAAATTCATAAAATCACTCAGGTGAAAGAATGTCTTGTATTTTGCCCATATTTAAAAAAGAATTCAATAACACTTTGAGGGTGTGTCGTAGGATCCTTCAGGTAACGGAATACAATGTACCTTTATATCTATGAAACGCCAACATCTACAGAATAATAAATTACAAACATTGAAAAATATCTGTTTTTGTTTTACTTATTGGAGTGGAACATCAGTAAAGTACGTTATACTTCTATAGTATACTATTCTCCAACAGGGGCTCTCAACCCACGACCCAATCATCAAACAGCTGCAGCCCATGTGACATCAGCTCAAATGAAATAAAATCATGTAAAGAGTGTATGGGTTCTTTAGAGCAGAGCAGGTGAATAGGCCAGACTAGACTAAATGGATGGCTTTGTTGTTCATGACCTTGTGAGGCCTACATGCCCAGGTGTGCTGTCACCCATCTTCAACCAGGCTGTGAAGCAATTACCACTTCAAAACAAAGGAAGTTTCCAGATCTCCCACTTACGCAAGTATAAAAGCAAGTCTTATTTTGCCAATTTAAAAAGCCTTGATAGACATTGCCAGTGTTGAAATGAAATGCACTATATTGATTTGTATGGCATTGCTGTTAGACAAAGGATACAAGACACGTAACACTTCAAGTTCAAATCTCCACTACTAAAAATAGCTTTTTCATGAATTTCAAAGACAGAAAGGCAAAGTCAGCTAAAATGTGTAAAAATAAATAAATAAATAAACAAATAAAGAAAGAAAATAAATGTCACAAAATCACTCAGGTGAAACAATGTCTTGTAATTTTCCCAAACATTAATAAAACCTTTCAGGAAGTATTGCAAGGTCCCTCAGCTCACAGAAGAACACTTTATACCTGTACCTCTTTGAAAACACAAAGCAGAATATAGAATAAAAAAATAACAACTAAAATGGGGTTTGGGACACTTGAAGGGCTAAAGAAATTACAGCCATTTACTTCAAAGTGTTGCAACATTTTTCTGAGACGATATACGAATTTGTATATGTCAAAGTGGTGTTTTTTTCCCCTTTCAGCTTAACCAGTATATGTTCTGATTGTTTTCTAATCATTTAGTAGTGTTCCTCTGCAACACTTCTCCAATGGAATACAGTGCTGGAACATTAGTCGTTTGTACCAAAATCGTGAAATATCGAGGGCAGTCAATTAGAACAATTTACTGTCAACCTGGCCTTTAACCGTGAACTAACCAAATCCGTGAGTAATCAAGGGAACACGGATCACTCCAAACTGCTGCAATAAAAACGGAGATCAAAATTTAAAATGAAAGCAGATGGATTATATTTCACAAAATGTTGTATACAATTCTAAAAGCATTTTTGTTTGTGTAATCCAGATTTCATAAATTAAGAGGTTCTTTAGGAGATATAATTGGAACATTTTAACAAGCAGTCTTTGATAAGAAAAACAGAAGCCCTGCTTTTTTTCCACAACAGTAACAGATGGCATTTACAGTCTCTACAGGTTTAGATACAGTTGGCTCCAACGTAACCCTTCACACTCCCAGAGTCCTTACCCTCCATGCTTCACTCCCAGAGGCCTTACCCTCCATGCTTCACTGCAACGTAACCCTTCACACTCCCAGAATCCTTACCCTCCATGCTTCACACTCCCAGAGTCCTTACCCTCCATGCTTCACACTCCCAGGATCCTTACCCTCCATGCTTCACACTCCCAGAATCCTTACCCTCCATGCTTCACTCCCAGAGGCCTTACCCTCCATGCTTCACTGCAACGTAACCCTTCACACTCCCAGAGTCCTTACCCTCCATGCTTCACACTCCCAGAATCCTTACCCTCCATGCTTCACTCCCAGAGGCCTTACCCTCCATGCTTCACTGCAACGTAACCCTTCACACTCCCAGAGTCCTTACCCTCCATGCTTCCTCCCCTTGCTGCCTAGTCTCTCACTGGGTCTGCCCTACAGCATTCTGACGAGGGGGTGGAATCAACACCAGTTAAGGGGGAGAGGGCAAGCAACCCCAATCCCCAGCTCTCCTCTCAAAACTCCAGTAACGCTCCTCTCCCTCACTCCGCTGTCAGCGTCCGTTTCCCCTTTTTCACCCTTTCCTTTCTTTCTCTTCCTCCTCTGGCGTCTCCCTCTCCCCTCTCTGCCTGCCTGTTCACCTCTGCCTTTGCTATTAAACAAACGTTAAATCAAACTGCAAGCTGGTTTATATCAATATTTATTCTGCAAACACAATCTCCCTCTCTGCAGAATAGCCTTTACTCCACAAATCGATCCCAGCCCTAACAGAGGGGAGGTTTCCAAACACACAGCCACCCAATCCCATCTGGAGCTCAGGCTCTGCTCTAACACAGGGGCACAGACACCCACAGATCATTAAAGGGATACTTGAGTGAAAATAAAATGTCAGATCCTTTTTTCAATTTTTTTAAGCTTTCAGTAGGTACATTTTTTTTATTTATTTTTTTTAAAAAACCATTAACGTACCTTTAAGAATTTTGCAATCATTACAAGTGGTTCTTCTTGCAAATATTAAAATATCTGTTTTGAGATGCTTGGAGATCAGAAGCTGCTTTTTTATGCAATTGCTAGATCAGCCAGTATGTGCCTTTATGCAGCACAACAAAATGCATGCAAAAGAAATATATATAACCTATATATAGGGCTATTGATTTTTCCGTGATCGCAGAAGTCCGGAATTAGGCACTGGAAATGGAATGGCAGTGTTGTCTTTCTCCTTGATACTCCAGTTCTGTGTTTGTTTTTTTTGCACTACATCCAGCCAAGCGGAGTTAATTCATCATGTCGGGATTCTGCAAATTCTGCTGTCATTCGATTAATCGTGTACGAGTCAATACCATTAAAAGATCATATTGCCAGTTGTATACACATGTAAAGAACAAAAAGGCAAGACAGCAAATAAATAAATAAATAAATAAATAAATAAATAAATAAATAAATAAATGGCAAAGCACTGCATTCTTCTATGCTGAAGAACGTAGACCTGAGCTACCACACTCAAGGCAGGGCTTTCCCCAATGTAAGTAAACTAAATTAATTGTGTCTCCAATTGTTTAGTATATATTCTAAACTGTGGCAATGCCAATGGAAACGTGACTCACAATGTACACCAGGTGGAGCTATCTCTAAACAGACACTTGCTCTAGCCTGTGTTACAGATTTCTATGGCGAAAGACAAAATCAACTATCCCTGAAGAGCTGATCCTGTAATACCTTAAAAAGGGGGAGTGTTTGCATGGGCACAGAATCGGAGTTGCATTACCACTCAATGACTATATCATAAAAGGTAAGGAGGTCAAAAACACATTCAAATATTCTTTAAAAACGTACTTAATGTATCTTGTTTATCTGAGTTAACACATATTGTACTGTACCTACCCAAATCCGTTCAGAAACAATACAATTACAGAGGCCTTCATGAAACCAGGAAGCATCCTGTTGGTTGCTATTGGTTACAGGAGGTGGCCCCTGGCACAATTCTAAGTCCCACCTTCTGTCCCTTGAGGCCTTACGATCAGGGGACTCCCTGTAGATGTCTAAAGGGCTCCTGCAGCAACTTGTGTTGCCACGGCAAAGCTGATACAGTAGAACAAACAGATACTGAACCAGGTTTGTCCAAGAACTAGGACTCCGATTGGGTGAGCTTTCATAGTCCGTCTTCTGCCAACTAACTTGGCTAAATATACTACAACAATATTTTAAATTGATTTAATTTCAACTTGTCCCAGAAACTAATTCAGGACATACACACCTCACAGCAGGGAGGGGGTTAATATCCTCCCTGCATAAAACATGTGCGCAGGCACATTTTTGTTAGCAAATTGTTTTGTTTATTGTTTAGTTAGATTTGTTAATTGTTTTATTGTTACTTATCCCCTGCACCTGGTAGTGATTGTAAATTAGAACCAGGTGCAGGTTATTTAAAAGCGTGCAGTCAGTCTGCACGAGGCTGCTTCGTGAAGAGCCCACTTGGGAGTGTGTGCAGGCTTACAAGAAAAGGTAGTGTGAATCCTTTTTGTTGGAGTGTGCTGTGTACTTTGTTTGTTTTATTTTGTGTATTTGTTTATTAAAAATAGCGCATCAGCGCAGTGAAAATCCATTTCTCGTGTCCTGGGTCGGTGTTTAAAAAGGGGCAAAGAACCCGAGTGGGTGCGGTTTTGTTACAATAAAATGATATATCTGTATATCTATATCTTTCTAATTCAGATTCAACTACAATGTAAAACTATAAGGAATGTACATTTCAGCCAATACTCTTTGCTACTTGATACACAGCATGAGATCTATATCCCACAGCAGCATGCACAAGTGATACATTCAGAAGTATTGTCAGCAGAACAGCTGCACTTATTTTGCATAGCAGACAATGTTGTTTGCATAGGAGAAGATTGTAACATTAAAAAGGACGTATAAAAGATGTCAGATAAAAATGGTTAAAAAGAGGAGACCCATCTGGGACTAACACCTCGCCCCCACTCATTTCCAAATGTCAGCAAAGAACTAACTCCACGCCCGCACCCATTTCTAAAGGTCAGCAAAGCAGCTTCCAGGAAAGAGGACTCGTGTTTAATGTGGCATTTTGTCCAAATCGTTATTTGGATCATTTGTTTGAAACTTTGTTTATATTTGGCAACATTCACCCCCAATCTCTTTTTTTCTCTCTTTAAACATTTGATGACATCACTTTATCCTGTACTGTACTAGCAGGCCAATTAACATCAGTCAAAATCCAATGTCAAATTAAAGCAGATTGATTTGGAGAGACCTCTCCTATTGTACTAAAATGTATCGTCTCCCTTTCCCTGGAAACAGAACGGAAAATGTCATGTGAAGTGCTTGTGCAGTGCTGTAAATGTATGTGTTGAAAGCAATTAAAAAAAACAGTCAGTCATGTTTGTATCCACTGGCAGTACACCTAAAATTGCACCAGGTTAGGATTGCTGGTCGCTGGCCATAAGCATGTTATTTGTACTGTGAGCCCCAGACTCTGATACTCTATGAACATACTGCAGCACAAACTACTGAAAGTAATGGATTCTGATCATATTAGAAGGTTTCTATCTCTCAGTACAGAAACATCTGCGTATCCACATGAGCACATTCTTTAGCACAGAGTTATCAAGTTAAATTACAACTGAATCTGTACATATAGCCCGATCCATCAGATTGTCATACTTGATGTTCTCACAATGAGATAAGCAGATCTCTTGATGTAAAACTCCAAGCTGTAATAAAGGATTTCAAAAGGCTTGCTTGGCTCCTAGAAAGAGTTAGCATTCTTTGCTGCTGTGCCATGGAATACAGTGCCTTCGGGTGCACTGCTTCCCAAATCAAAGCGTCGTGGAAAAACAGCCAAAGACTTTGAGCAGCCCGCGGCCTCAGCCACGTCCTGACAATTGATCCACCCCATCGATCAACCCAGCCCCCCAGTCGCTAAAGCCCCCCAACTGACGTCAGACAGGGGACCGAATGAGGTCAATGGAAAGCAGAGATTTATAGAACGGAGGTAAATGGAAAGCAGCGACACAGAACGGCTGAAAGTAACAGCTTTGAACTGCTGTGCTGTGATGCAGAGAGGTCACTCCCCCATTCCAGTCAGCCTCCACCTGCCAGTTTAATACCCTTAAGAGTGCCAATCAAGGCTTTCAAGTCAATTCTCTGCCCTGTTATTCGCACAGGTAACATTATCACTGCTCCCCTCAAAAGGAGTGCCACTGCCAACCAAGGCAAACACCAATTCTCACACCTTCTTTAGATATAGCAATATTATTACTGGGACCCCTTCAAAAGGAGTGCCAATCAGACCTCATTAGCACCATTTAAATCGCTGTGCCTCTCATTAAAACAAAGGATTTCGCATCAATTCTCGAACCTATTAGCATGAGTAGTACGATCACTGGGACCTTTTCAATGAGTATTAAGAAAGGGTTTAAAAAAGGAGTTCTTTCCTCTTAATAGTATAGCACTAACATAGATCCACAATGAATCGTTACACCAGGGCGCGAAATAACCACCGGCACCGCCGGAAATTACACCTCAATTTATAAAAAACAGAGTCGTTTAAATGTAGTCGTTTCCAATGATTTTTACCCCAGTTTTCTCCCCAATTTGGAATTGGCAATTGTGTTATTAATCCCGTTTCACCGCTGCAACCCCCCC
Source organism: Acipenser ruthenus (assembly GCF_902713425.1). NCBI lineage: Eukaryota > Metazoa > Chordata > Actinopteri > Acipenseriformes > Acipenseridae > Acipenser > Acipenser ruthenus. The sequence continues at coordinate 6,888,441 of NC_081224.1, read as the reverse complement.
AACGACTCGGGAACCGGAGGCTGAAACACGCGTCCTCCGAAACACACGTCCTCCGAAACACACGTCCTCCGAAACATATTCCTGCCAAGCCGTCATTTTTCACACTGCGGATCCACAGCGAAGCTATCAGTCCTATAGTGCCGGAGGACAACACAGATCTGAAAGGCTCCACGGCAGTCCCGCATGCGCCTCATCAGCCACAGGGGTCGCTGGTGTGCGGTGAACCGTGGATTGCCCTGCCGACCTAAGCCCTCCCCACCCCGGCGGCACTCGGCCAATTGTGTGCCGCCCCCTGGGAACCCCCGGTCACGGCCGACATAGCCTGGATTCAAACCTGTGATCTCCAGGCTATAGGACGCATCTTGCACTCCAGGTGGATGCGCCACTCGGGAGCCCCCAGCAACAGCACATCTGATCTACAACCCATTCACAAACTTGCTCAGCGTCGACTGGCCTGTTCTGTCACAATTCAATTGATTTCTGTCTAATCTCGTTCTGTGAGAAAAGGGCGAGAAAAGGACTCATTATCATAATGTATTACTGTTGTCACTCTTTTTACTACTAAGTGACGAGACAGACTTATTGTATTATTGGTTAATGAAGTGCAAACAGAGGGAGGGATGCTGTTAGACTGAGCTCAATATGACCGCGCCTCGAGGAATTTTCAATCACACGTGTTCACTGGCAGTGTCACTGTGTGATTTTTCCATCTGTGAGCACAATGCGAACTCAAGAAAAGGAGGAAGAAGAGCTGTCTAATGAGGCAGCAAAGTGTTATAGGATTTACCTAATGCAAGACATGGGTGCACAACAATTCATCCGACAATAACTTACATCAAGAACTGCAGAAATGGGTTATGCCGTCATATGTTAAGAGCCACTTGTACAGTTTGCAATCCACTGTGTTTGCATCATTTAGGTGTTTCACAAAAATAATATCAAAACAGCAGAGGGTTTTCAGGCCATTTCTTTAGCAGTTGCAATTTAAAATCTGTTTGATGCTTCGCTGTCCTCTAATTTTCACACACATGTATCCTTCAAATAATGTGGACCTATATTTAAAAATTCCTTTTTTAAATTTACAGCTTAGTTAAAATAAAAAAAACGTATACCACATGACAAATCATATTCTATGGTCATATATGGTATAAGGAAATCTGATTCTATTCTATTGCAATACAGTGGAACGTCGCATATCTAACCATCACATAACCACCCTGATCAATTAACCGCCTCGCTAAAGAAATAAATATTAAAAAGTAGGCTACGAGAGGAATGGCATTGGCAGCAAATGCAGCTTCCACGACGGAAACAGAAAGCGTTCTAGCAATCAGCCTTTTGGTGTGTTCCCCTTTAAGAGAGACGGGCTGTGCGTGTGTGTCAGTCAGCTGCGTTTATCAGTGACGTTTCAATACGCCAGTCAAGAAAGCTTTTTTTTTGTGCAATGAGTTTATGATGGAGCGCACACTTGCAGATATTGGCAGTGTGTTGTTGTAGCTTTTAAATGCATTGGAATTAAACAAAGCAAACTTCATAAACGCAATGCTTACCAGCCGTTTGTTTAAAATAGCCGAAGCAATATTCAAACCGAGCTGCTTATCGGCTGTTGGCAATATCAAGAAAGAATGCAAAATACTGTAACAAAGATATTAAGAAAGCAGAACCATGGAGGCAGGGACTTCTAGAGTTAAGAAAGAAGCCATCAGTTGCAGGTTACTGTACATTTAGTGTTTGTTTTGTATTTATAAATACTTAGCTTATGGACGTGCTAATCATAACTATAGAGGAGGCAAGAGCGTGTCTACCTGTATCTGCCTCCCCCGAACGTACAGCGGTGACCGAGTGGAGAATTTGGATCGGACGGCTGCCTCCGCGTAAAATAAATATGTTGCATATTATATATAAATAAACGTATTTTAAAATTAGATAAGGCAGTGCCTCCTCCGAGCCGCCACTAGCACTCGTTTCTGCTGTCAGAGCTGAAGCTTTACCTCGAATTACAAGTGTATCCATAATCAACGTTTCTTATCTTCCAAAATCTGCCACGTTAACCAGGTGTAAACTGCCGCGATGCATTTTTCAGCTACCTGCATACTGCTGCGACGCGTTCGTCAGCTACCTGAGCACGTGCATACTGCTGCGACGCGTTCGTCAGCTACCTGAGCACGTGCATACTGCTGCGACGCGTTCGTCAGCTACCTGAGCACGTGCATACTGCTGCGACGCGTTCGTCAGCTACCTGAGCACGTGCATACTGCTGCGACGCGTTCGTCAGCTACATCAGCACGTGCATACTGCTGTGACACGTTCGTCGGCTAGCAGCTGCGCAAGTGTATACTGTTGCCTAGCAACCATCGACTCATTCGTGCTTGCTGTGCAGAATCTGCCCAGCAACAAGTGAGTCAGGATGACATGAGTGCCGGAACAGAAATATTTTATACAATATATTGTAGCATTCCGGTCACGCGACTGTTTGGGTATACTGACCCATTCAGTAATGGTTATATTTCGTACTTGAAAAGGGAACGTTTATCATAACCCTGGTTCCCTGAAATAGAAATGTAACCATTAATAATTTATTTCTTAGCAGACACCCTTATCCAGGGCGACTTACAATTGTTACAAGATATCACATTATTTTTTTTTACATACAATTACCCATTTATACAGTTGTTTTTTTTTTTATTGGAGCAATCTAGATAAAGCACCTTGCTCAAGGGTACAGCAGCAGTGTCTCCACCGGGGATTGAACCCATGACCCTCCGGTCAAGAGTCCAGAGCCCTAACCACTACTCCACACTGCTACCTGAGCACATGCATACTGCTGCGACAAGTTCGTCAGCTACCTGAGCACATGCATACTGCTGCGACACGTTCGTCAAGGTCAAGGTCGCTGTGTCCATCATTTGCAGCAGGCTTGAAAGGAAAGACTATGCAGAGATCTGTGCATGCTGTCCTTTAACCCTCAGGGCGGGCATGACTGCGTCACAAGCTCAGTTCTGCAGCTTTGTTATCTTATTCAGGTTTCGGGTCTTTAGGAGGTAAATACCCATTTGGTAACAGTTACCTTTTTAATTCAGAGAACCACGGTTATGATAACCCAATGTTTTAAGATTTCCTTCCGACACAAGCACAGTATCCATGCCACTCCCCCTCCGTTTAAAAAGGAGCGCTAAAGGGTTTAAAATCCATTCTCTTATTAGCAGCAACATTATCACTGCCCCCTCATTGTAGCCCTTGTTTACATTTGAATACATGCAGATAGAATTTAAAAGTTGAAATGCCTTGTGATGTAGGTGAGATTCACTCGAGTGGTCGAGGGATTATGTACCAGGCAGTTTACATTTGAAACTTAGTGCAGCAAGAAAAAAAACAAGAGAACAAACCAAAAGATCTTCTGCACAACACAAAGGGGGGCAGTGAGAATGTTGCTAAAGTTACTTAGAGGAAAATGGATTTTAAAAGTCATGGTTCTCTCATTCCTTTCAGAAGTGAATATATTCAAAACAGGGTAGTTTTACAAGTTTATTCTGGGTATGCAGACGGTCAAATGTTACGCCCATTCAAGCCAAGTTTGAGTGTCAACGTTTGACATGCAACTTCTTTTATCTAAATATAGCAATATGCAGGAAGTTACTTTGTTCCGTGCAGCACTCAAAAAGCAGACAATGACAATCCAGCCCCTCCCTTTGTTAAATAAATAAAAAAAACAAGCTACTTAACTCCAAATGTAGCTTGCAAGCTATTTATATACATGTACTGGAAGCTTTTGCTCATGTCCGTACTTTGCATGCAACAAAACCAGCAGTAAGAGTATGAGAATTCCATTAGCAATGCTTTCACGAGCACACATTAAATAACATGCAATACTCTAGAGATGTGGCCAGGCTAAAAGACACACAGCTTTGAAAATCTCCTCCCTGAATAATTATTTTCTGTACAGAAGTGTCTATTAGACCAGGAGGCTGCAAAATTTAAAGTTACAGCATGCCAGCCCCATCCCAACATTAAAGCCAGGTTGCAGACAGCTTTTAAAAGTACAGAAACGAGCCGGTCCTGCAACACATATGGAAAGACATGGAGTTTCTCTGCTTGCTAAGTGAAACTGCAGTAGGTAAAGTAAAAAAGAAACAGAGAAAAGAGGCAGGCCTGTGAATGCAGCTTGTGCTTCTCTGAGGCAATACATGCATTTGAAAGCTGTGGTTAGCACTCCCTTAAAGCCAGACCAGTGACATTTTAAAGGCTTGGTTAGCCACAGGATAGAACATGGCAGTCATACACACACCACATTTCTTACTGTCTTCTTGGTCCTCAAACACAGATTCGGTTCCCCCATCAGTTTCCTGGCCTTCATTGCGGGGGCTGCGTTGAAACAGCCGTCCTGCCAGCCTGTGAAGAGCCGACATTGCCAACCAGTGTCCCTCCCACTGGGGCACACCAGGGGGCAGTGCAGAGCCCCACCGACAGACACAGCAAGTGGATCAGAGCAGCACTCGTGAGCAGTAACCACAGGTAGAATGAGACACAGCCGCTATTACTAGCAGGTCTCTGGATGTATGCTGCTGACGCTTCAGTGAAAGAAACGCCTTCTACTCCAGTGGGGTTGTAGGGCTTCCTTTTTGAGTTTTATTTTTGGCAGGCACTTCCCATACTTCCATTTGAAAAAGACAATCCTATTCTCCCAGCCTGGTTCATACAGTCTATACAGCACATGCAAAAATCACAAAAAACTGCAACTGGCCGTCACTAGCCTCAGCAAGTAACACTTGCTGTAACAGTAGAAGAAAGCTTTCTATTCAAAGGTCCTTCTCAACATTAGTTTCTCCCTTTGCTGTGCCCCTAAGCAAGGCAGCTAAGGTTTCCAGCTTCGCCTGTGTGAAGCAGACTTCACAGCACTGAACCGGCCTGGCAGTCTCAAGAGGCTTTCCCCAAGTGTACAGGCAGGGTTTACAACGCGGTCCTGTTTCAAGCAGTGCAATTACAGCCGTTCTTCCTCCAGCTTTCCCAGTATTGCTTTGCTCAAAAGAAGCTGCACTGGACAGGGCCTGATCACACGCAAACACTCCCACGTTCCGTATTTACAGCTGAACTATTTTTGGTAGCAAAGGGGCTGTAAAATGAAAAGGCTTGTCTTAACAATCCATCATCCTAAATAATGTAGTAATAAATTAAAACGAGGAGTTCCAGAGGAAAAAAAAAAAAATTAATTAAAATCAAAACCACTCAAACTCTTTTGCAGGCACAGAACTTTGTCAGTGTCTCAGCTTTTTCCATTCAGGTACCTGCCAACAATCAAAGAGAAACAAAGTCCTAGGCCCATCCAGCTTGCAGTCTTCAGGTGTCGTACTGAACAGAAAACCAAACCAACTTTCCTCTCCACCCCCGGTGAAGACAAACGACTCAGGAATGCAGGGCTGGCTCAGGATGCTGGCAAACCGGTTCCCTTATCCTCAGGAGTGAGGCCGCCCAGATGAACACCTCCTTCTCCTTGCATCAATACCAACACATCCAACTCAGGAGCTCCAACCAGGAAACCCCTCCAGCACAGCGGCACATCCTGCTCAGATTCCCCCTCTGCACAGAGCTTGCAAACAGCAGTCAAGACTAGGTCTGCCACTAAACAAGAACATTTTCAGCACGATTTAGCCCTTAACCAGGAGGCTGAACAGAAACATTCCTTCTGTTAAAGGTTTCCTGTTTGTCAAGTCATTTTGTTTTTGTGAAGGTTTTTGAGTAAGGATTTTAAAGCTGTTGCTACCAGTTTAGCGCTAATCTTAGACTACCCAATGTTTATTTAGGTAAGGTATCGGTGAAACCAGCTGCGAAAGGGATACAGGAGTAACTTTCATTTACTACATTCTTGTGCGTGGTAGGAGGGAATTCAGAACTTAAATAAATGTTTGAAAATGAGCTATTTTCCATGTTGTTTAAACTTGAAGTCTTTAAAATCTTGAAAAGGAGTTAACAGTGTTGGTTAGGGTTAATTAACTAAGTGCAGCACAGGAACCAGGACCAGAGGACACAGTTCGAAATTAAGTGGAGATAGAGTTATGTTGTTGTTACTTTGTCATGTTGAGGCAGAATCACTTGGATCCTTCAAGACCCAACTTGACAAAGTTCTGATATCAATCAGCTATAGGAACCAGACCAGCTTAGTTTGCAAATGCTCGCATGTAAAACTTTGAGAAATCAGTGTTGGGTCACATTCCTATTCCACAGGGTTCACTGTACAGTAGTTCCACAGCTAAGTGGTTAGTGTATGAATAAAGTGTCCCAGGGTACCAGGTGTACAAATACAGCACCCGCAAATGGTGTAGGAAGCTAGGGACAAGCCTTGACATGCCAAACAGCCTCTCCTCAAGGAATGGGACGGAAAGGACACTGTGCTCCTGCTTCAAAATCACAAGCACGTCTTCAGAGCAAGCTGACCGTGCTTCACAGAATAAACAGGGTACAAATCTGCTATGAACCGACCACACTGACAGCTAATGAAAAAGAGACTCCCTAGAGTCTGTAGGCCTACTACTTACAGGCTCCTTAACATTGAAATAGTATGAAGGTAGTTCTACTCGGTACAGTGCGTGTTACTAACACTGTACACAGTCACAAAAACACCAATAGGAAAATACAGGCCCTGCTTTCTCTCTATATACTTTGTTTGGTTTCCCATAGTAACAGCACAGTTGGCAGGTGACCTTCATTACCACCTGCTGCAGGTAGCAGCCGGGAGGAGGGGAGTCTGTGGGCCTGAAGCTGAAAACGCCTCCTGTACCAGGACTGAAAACATAAAAAGACAGAACAAACAACTTGCACCACACACACACTACAGAAAGTGTCTGCTCACAGTGTCAACACGTAGGCCTTTTTTACTGATATCCAGGTAAACACATACATTAGAGCCAGTAGGAGTATCTTGAAAAACTAAGAACATCCTTAGCTTGTTTAAATCATCACTACTCCACAGGTCCTCCCTACTCCATAGTGTAAAACTCCAGACAGTGTAAAACAGTTCAAAGATCATTAGTGTGAGGGTGTCTCTGCTATTGTAGACACCCTGGATCTCCAGCTGTAAGGCTTTCCCCACACGATCCGCCATTGTGGTTTAATGCCTGTTCTTAACTGTGCTCAGCTGATAATAATGCAGGCATATCTGAACAGTGACAGTAATTCATGACATGTCACTGCAGAAGCGTGGGAAACTAGTTTTTGGCAAGTATATAAGTTTAAATAAATTACTCATTAATAAAAGGTCGGCTATGAGTGAGCTAGACTGACCAGTCTAAAAACGCAGTTTGGTTAAGTTTGTTTTTTTTCGTGTAGCCTATATATTTTGAAATTTGAAAAAAAAATCTACCAAACAAATAAATGTGGTTGTTATTTTTGCTTTTTGTAAACAAGTTAGCAATAAGACACGTTAGAAAAACTTGATACATTATATATTTCAGTTGATAATCATGATTATCGTGATAAGTTACAGCCGATAAAAATCAATAACAGAAAGAGACAATATCATCCAACACTAGCAGACATATTGAACAAATCAACACCGTTGCCAACACTTTCTGGTACACTTTTGACAATGGTAAACCTACTGATAATTTCAATTTCTCCTAAATATTAAACAACCCTAGTCCCGTGTGGTTTCAGACCAGTAAAAATGACTTATCTTCTTCGAAAGTGTCAATAAGGTCCCTCTCTGGCCTTCCTTGGCCCTCTTAAAATCTAAACTCCTGCAAAAACATTGCTGCCAATAGACATATAACATGTGACGCTTGCCTTCTGTTCTGTAGCAATGTTCTGACTTGGCACCACCGATTCTACTGGGGAAAAAATGAGCCAAGAGACTTAAAATCATTTCCTCCATAGAAAACACAGGTGAGCCTGGCCTGGTCTACACAAAAAACACACACAACGTTATTCATGGAGAATTTTCACATACTAGTTACTAGCTCCGTAGGTCTCAAATGTGCAGTTTTGAAAGAAGCACGTGTTATGCATTTTCATTTGAAAACAGGAGGTCTGGTACTACACCAGAGACAATCCCAGTCTGCTGATCCTGCCTCCCAGGAAGTCTGTTTCACCCCAGCAGCGTCTTCGGAGTCATGTCACTGGCTGAAAGCATGACAATGAATTGGGGACGCAGCAGCCGATTGGTTATCGATAGGAAAGAGGCCAGTAAAATGGGGCGGGGCCAATTCCACCCTCCAGGTGACCCAAACGGTGCAAGATTGTCTAAAAGCATGGCTTGCAAACACTCATTTAACAGAGTAGGACAAAGTAGAGCTACTGATTTTCCGTGATGGCGGAATCAGGCAGTGGGAATGGAATTTTGCAGTGTTTCTTTATTTTTTTTTGCACTACACCAGCCAGGTTGAGTTCATTCATCATGCGACTATTCTACACATTTTGCTGTCATTCCATTGATCACGTACGAGTCAATACCATTAAAGATCACATTACAAGTAGTAAACATGTAGAGAACAAGAAAGCAAAAAAGACTGCGACAGAAAAATGGCAAAGCACTGCATTCTTCCATGCTAAAAAACTTGTTCAAGGTGTGGCTTACCTGAAGAAAGTAAGTAAGCTAAATTAATTGTGGATTTCAGTACTGTTTATTTTTTTTACCCCACTCTACCTGCATTTAATAAAGCTAGAATTAGCAATGTTAAACCATGACCATTTCTTAATTAAATGATATTATCTGACAAAGAAGAAACAAGCTCAAAGCAATTTTCTAGCTATACATTCCTTAAAGGAAATCGATCACTTTACTGTGTAAAGGATGTAGCCACAACACTACACACCGTTTGTTTCATAAAGACATTCTGTCTGGAGACACACCTCTTTACAATTTTGCAAATCAGGCAGAATTAGCAAAGAAAATTGGAAGGATTCATTATGCGTTCACATTAAAAGAGGCGTCATTTAAATTACTAATCGGGTGACACAGCACTAACGAGTCAGTCAGCACGCCTTTTTTTTTTTTTTTTAAATCAGTTTCATATTTTATCCTTATTATTGTAATGCCAGTAAAATGCTAAACTTCATTTGTGGAGTACTGTACATATGATTACTCCCACATGACATTGCTGGACTGTTACTAAACTGTTTCATATTGTTGTTGGTATTATAATGCCAGCAATAAACTAAACATTTCTTTTCAAAACACCTTTATTTGTAGACTGAACTACAGTGTTATTGGAAGACCGTGCATATGATTCTCACAACACAGGGCAGCAGTGTGGAGTAGTGGTCAGGGCTCTGGACTCTTGACCAGAGGGTCGTGGGTTCAATCCCAGCTGCTGTACCCTTGAGCAAAGTACTTTACCTAGATTGCTCCAGTAAAAACCCAACTGTATAAATGGTTAATTTTATGTCAAATAGTCTAAAAAATAATAGAATTGTATGTAAAAATAATGTAACAGCTTGTAACAATTGTAAGGTCGCCCTGGATAAGGGTGTCTGCTAAGAAATAAATAATAATTAGTGCTGGACATTTGTTTTCTTAAGTGTTGTAATATTTTCCTGCTTATTTTAATGCCAGCAATGAGCATTATAAACATTACGAGAGGTTTGAAGTGTCTTCAGGTGCTTTACTTACTATTACAGCAACAATAGACCGATTGAAAATCTTGGCTTTAATAAAACCAAATTGTGGTAATATTTATCAAATTTACTGATCTTAACTATCAACATTATATTTACGTTAGAAATGCCATGTTTAAACTGATAAAAACTGAATTTCCCGTTCCCCAGAATGGAAAAATCGGTAGCCCTATTAGAGCGAGAGGCTAAGCTGTGTTACTACCCTTTCAAAAGAAATCTCCTAACAGTGGAGGATTCCTACTGAAAGCACTTTGTTGTTGTAACACACAGTGAAACACATGACTGTCACAAGTTCAGGAGAAGAATGAAAGCGATCCAAACCCTCAACTGAACTGTTAAGGTACTACTGCGTTTACAGTGAGGGACCATGAATAATGCATCAGACCAACCTTACATTGTTGCTTTGCTGCAGCCACGTTTCTTGGGTTCCACCAATTTCACACAATAAGATAGGATTTCAAGAACAGCTGGAATATGCCAAGGGCAATGAAGGCATTTGCCTCAAATGAAAATAGTTCAAGTATTGTCACTATATCTGAGCTCATAGAAACAATGGCACAGTCAGGAACAGCAGGGTTCACTGCTCGCTGTGCGGTGCGGAGTGGACTGGTTTTGTGTTGCGGTATACAATATTCCTGAAACTCACCCAATAAACTGTCTGACTGACTACTCCTATGCGTGTATTAGTTAACCATGCGTACGGGACACGTTTTAAATGTTTGGTTTTTTTGTTACACAAGTGAACATGAGAACAGAAGCGCCCTCTACTGGTTCGGTCTTTGGATCCTAGTACCGGATTGATCTCAAAACTTTGTCCAGTTGTGTCTTAGTCCCAGCGATTGACGAGGTAACTCATACCTTACCCTCCCCACTCTATGTGAAGCAGTGTCTCCTTCCCTCTGTCCTGAGTCTAGCGCCACTTAATTTCCAACTGTGTCCTTTCACAGCCAAGTGTGTGTCACAGATGTCACCCCACAGCCAAGCACTGAATGACCATTTTTACCACTGTTAAAAGAGCTATAAAAAATAAAAAAATAAATGTGTTGAGACCAGACCTGGGGTCAATCACAATTATAGGAATTACAATTACAGCAGCATTGTTTGCTGAAATTACAATTGCAATGCTTTTTTGTTAAATTACAAATTAGTTACAATTATGCTGCAGTAATTGCAATTATAAATTACACTAAAAAGTAACAAACAGCTCCACACAGTAACATGTTTACTTGTTTATTCTACCAAGCGGTAATCACAGGTACAAATGGGGTCACTAAAAGTAGCTGAACATGCCAGAAGAATGTTCACTCCATGTCAAACAACATGGAACTGTGGATGATTAAGCTTGGAAAGGAGTGTAATTGATCAATTATATGCCAATTACAATTACAAAATAGAATTACACAGGTGTGCCAAAGCTCAGCTACACTGACACTAATTGGAATTACAAATTACAATTGTAAAATCTGTTTGAGACAGTAGACTGAAATGTTGTTTTTGTTATTTATAGACCCTTGCCAGAACACACCAATACATTTACATCCTAAAAAAAAAAAAGTGTAAGATCACAACATACAAAAAATGATTTCATTCTTATAAGCAGTGGATTCTAAAAGCAGACTGATATTACAATTAGCAAAAGTGTGCCTTCACGCATCAGCAGTTTAAATACAGTATACAGATGTCAATGACGCTCAATCACGGAGGACAATACATCAAAACAAGTCCTCATGGGAAAGCAGCTTGTTATATGATCACAATTATGTTTACTCAAGGCTGCAGAATCCTATTTTACTACAGTATACTTGAGAAGCGATTGTCTCGTGAGGGTGCCTAATTTAACTGCCGTGTGGCGTCACATGTAATAATTAAAATGACATTACAGTATTTTACTGTCAGGACTACCACTGCATTTAAGCATCTGTGGCTTGTTTTTTTCAGTTTTTCAGAAAGCCTCTTTTTTTTCCTGCCGTGTCGACTCACACGTAAACTGAACGCCTTGCTTTTTTTCTACAGGGAGTCCCTGCGGACCAGGATTATATACTGTATACACACTGCGTACGTGCCTAATCACGCGAGATGTGATCAAATTCACAAACAGCTTTATTGGCTGTACACGTCATTGCACTTGACACAGTATCATGTTACATGCAGTCAGTTTGCCCCGAAATTGATTTTTAGAAGCGGATTGCTTCAGTCTTACAAGCGGATTATTTTAGCATGGTTAGTAAAGGAATGACTTTGTCCCAGTGGTTTTGATCACTATATACAGTTGATTCTTATATCAGTATAAACTGAGTGCTCTGTATATTTTCAATAGAACTTTTTTTTAAATACTATATTACCGTAGGTACCCTGGGGTAAACTATTTTTTTGTTCACAATTGAACATGAATTACTGAACCTAGTTATACTCGACATAACCAACTTCACCACATGGGAAAATAAAACAACTGCAATGAAAATGTCAACAGGATGCACAACATGTGCTCATCCAGTTGATATTTCTAGCAATAACCAGATGGTTATTACTGGAAACAGGCTTTCATCAAAGCCAGGAACAGAGCGTGACCCCAGGGTGAGCGAATAACTCACAGACACAGACCACGCCTTCTACAACAAGCAACACAGAGCTCTAGAACTCTGGCAGAAGTCATCCTCTAAATCATCCTCTTACACACTACCCCATGCATTATTCTAGAATACTGCCAAAAGTGTGTGTGTCAAACTATAAACATGGATTCTGCATATGTCCATACAATAACAGGGCTGCGCGATTCATATCGGGACAACAAGTTTTGCCATTACACTTTGCCCGTAGGAAAAGTAGTTTTTATTTATTTGTTTGTCCTATGTTCGTTCTGTTGCTAGAAAAACACTCCGGGTATATTTCTAGAGAGCCACGCAAGTTTCTGATAATTGAATTGCGGAAGTCTAGCACCTACACACGAACATTTTAAAAAGTGCTTACGTCCCACCCCTATCACTTCTGATTGGCTAGCTGTGGAAGAAGCTGATCTTCTATTGGTTACCCAGAAATGGCTGTCAAGAGAACCTCTGGACAAATCTTTTAAAACTTAAGGTATTATTTACGTTTTTTGTAAAATTAGCAAATAAGCAATACTGCTTTCTTAATACATGAACCTGACATTTACAATCTAAAAGTTACAAACAAAAAAAACCACCACAGGTCACCAGGGTATTAGCAGATTAGATAAAATCGTGTTGTCTAATTCATAAAACTACTTTGTGGTCAAGTGTGTACTTGTTGGGATATAGATAGGATAGAGATGTGTGTGTGCAATATATATTACACACATTATATATACAGTACTGTGCAAAAGTTTTAGGCAGGCGAGAAAATGCTGTAAAGTAAGACTGCTTTCAAAAATAGACATGTTAATAGTTTATATTTATCAATTAACAAAATGCAAAGTGAGTGAACAGAAGAAAAATCTACATCAAATCCATATTTGGTGTGACCACCCTTTGCCTTCAAAACAGAATCAATTCTTCTAGGTACACTTGCACACAGTTTTTGAAGGAATTCGGCAGGTAGGTTGGCCCAAACATCTTGGAGAACTAACCACAGTTCTTCTGTGGATTTAGGCAGCCTCAGTTGCTTCTCTCTCTTCATGTAATCCCAGACAGACTCAATGATGTTGAGATCAGGGCTCAGTGGGGGCCATACCATCACTTCCAGGACTCCTTGTTCTTCTTTACGCTGAAGATAGTTCTTAATGACTTTCGCTGTATGTTTGGGGTCCTTGTCATGCTGCAGAATAAATTTGGGGCCAATCAGATGCCTCCCTGATGGTATTACATGATGGAGAAGTATCTGCCTGTACTTCTCAGCATTGAGGAGACCATTAATTCTGACCAAATCCCCAACTCCATTTGCAGAAATGCAGCCCCAAACTTGCAAGGAACCTCCACCATGCTTCACTGTTGCCTGCACACACTCATTCGTGTACCGCTCTCCAGCCCTTCGGCGAACAAACTGCCTTCTGCTACAGCCAAATATTTCACATTTTGAATCATCAGTCCAGAGCACCTGCTGCCATTTTTCTGCACCCCAGTTCCTGTGTTTTCGTGCATAGTTGAGTCGCTTGGCCTTGTTTCCACGTCGGAGGTATGGCTTTTTGGCCGCAAGTCTTCCATGAAGGCCACTTCTGACCAGACTTCTCCGGACAGTAGATGGGTGTACCAGGGTCCCACTGTTTTCTGCCAATTCTGAGCTGATGGCACTGCTGGACATCTTCCGATTGTGAAGGGAAGTAAGCATGATGTGTCTTTCATCTGCTGCAGTAAGTTTCCTTGGCCGACCACTGCGTCTACGGTCCTCAACGTTGCCCGTTTCTTTGTGCTTCTTCAAAAGAGCTTGGACAGCACATCTGGAAACCCCTGTCTGCCTTGGAATTTCTGCCTGGGAGAGACCTTGCTGATGCAGTATAACTACCTTGTGTCTTGTTGCTGTGCTCAGTTGCCATGGTGTATGACTTTTGACAGTAAACTGTCTGCAGCAACCTCACCTTGTTAGCTGAGTTTGGCTGTTCCTCACCCAGTTTTATTCCTCCTACACAGCTGTTTCTGTTTCAGTTAATGATTGTGTTTCAACCTACATATTGAATTGATGATCATTAGCACCTGTTTGGTATAATTGTTTAATCATACACCTGACTATATGCCTACAAAATCCCTGACTTTGTGCAAGTGTACCTAGAAGAATTGATGCTGTTTTGAAGGCAAAGGGTGGTCACACCAAATATGGATTTGATTTAGATTTTTCTTCTGTTCACTCACTTTGCATTTTGTTAATTGATAAATATAAACTATTAACATGTCTATTTTTGAAAGCATTCTTACTTTACAGCATTTTTTCACACCTGCCTAAAACTTTTGCACAGTACTGTATATATGTATAATTACACACATAAAAAAAAAAAAACTGGATTGACAAATGTGTACCGATAGATATGAATTGCTTTATATATATATATCACTATAACGCGGGTCTCGGGGGACACACAATATTAGTGTTAGAACCGAAGAGTGTTATAAAACGGGGGAGGGGGTAGGGGGCGCCGCAGGACATACATCTGACTAAAATACTAAATAAAGTAACTCCCTCTCTATAATGCACATATAGTGAAACAAAAATTAAACTTTCCGTGAATACTCTTTTTTTTTTTTTTTTTTTTAACAAAAAAATAAATAAAGTTAACATTCCCACTCGTGGATCATTTTAATTAGCAGTTATCATAACAAGCCTGGCTAAATGGCGATCAGGAGTCCAGTTCGAACCAAGTGTGAGGAGAGCGGGTTCGGCTGCCAGAGCGGGGCTAAAGCGTCTCCCGGAGAAAGCTGCAGCTCCTCTGGCAGCAAAAAATGTAAATACTCCCGAGTGGCGCATCCGGTAAAGGGTCTCGTGTGGAGTGCAGGATGCGCGCTATAGTCTGGACGTCGCCGGTTCGAGTCCAGGCTATTGCTTTGCCGACCGAGGACAGGAGCTCCCAGGGGGAGGCGAGGGTTTAGGTCGTCCAGGGTGTCCGATGTTGTATCTCCTTAGGTGGCTGCACGGCGAGTCTGCAGACAGCGTGTGTTTGTCTTCACCCCTCCTGAGTCAGCGCAGGTGTGGTAGCGGTGGGCTGAGCCTAAAAATAATTGGACTTTACTAAATTGGGGAGAAAACAATAAAAATAAATTGGTGACCACTAAATTTTTTTTTTTTTTTTTTTTTTTAATATAAAAAAAAAAAAAAACAGGCAGAAGCTACTTTTATGTTTGAATAACTCCAAGTATTGCTTATTATAGTTTTACTTTTGGTGTGTTACTTAAAAACTTACCAGCAAATGTGTTCCAAACTGCACTGAAAGTAACATTTCCTTAAAGTATGTTATAAATTTATTGGGAGGTGGGGTCACAAGGAACCTTTTGTGTATCTTGAAGAATTTAGTAAACCAGTCAAGCTACAAGGCTAGATCTGCCCATGTTAATCACTAATTGATTGATTGTGTTCACTGTTAAATGAAACCAAAATCCTACAAGTTATATTCTACTTTTTTTGTGTGTGTTTTGGTCGACAGGGAGGGGACAAGTAGATTTTTGTCCTTTGGACAAGAAGTTCTTTAAAAATTGCACACCCCTGAACAATGTAAAGGCTCTGCCTGTATTTCACCCAGCTCATGTTTCTGATGCTCTCTGCCTGTTCTTATGTAACAGTGGCAGACACCTCCTCAACCGTCTCCACTGCTGGCTCTATAGAATAAACAGTATCTGGGCTTGGCTGGTCACACACCTGCCCAGGAATCTGAATTCAGTAACTCCTACAGCACTTCCTCATCACTGCAAACACGTGACAGTTCTTGTATTACACATCAATCAAGCTGTGTAAGTAAACAGAGTCTGGCAAGTTCACAAAGGGCTTGACGGTCTTTGTACGAAGTTGGGTGCAGTTTAATGATGAAATCCTGTAGTTATACAGCTAAAGGGACACACAGCGTGAAATCGAACATGGCTACCCAAAGATCACTGGAATCAATGAAAGCAGCAAATGGGTTCACGTATTGAACAGTGTTAACTTGCTAAACACTTTTAAGATTTTAAAGACGGCTAAATAGATTCAGTTCTTTGAAGCCATCTTCGTAGCCGAACTGTAAAACACAGAACTAGAAACTTGCAGGAACTGTAAATCATTGTTGGTGCCACAGCTGACGCTGGATTTTTTTATCTACATACAGTACAATGTTATAAATCTTTCCATTTAGAAAGAATTGCATACCTTATCTCTTGCTCAGCCATAAAACGCGTGTAAATTCCAGGAAGTTTGTATAAATAGCAACAGGTTTTTAAATCTAGCTTTGGACCGGTTCCCTGGCACGGCGTTGTGATTGGAATGCTTTTACAGCATCGTATCCCAAGCGGAGGCCAGCTTCCTCAAGAGTCTTTGCAGACGTTGTTTTATTTTTAACCCAATTTGAATAGACGGTCACCTCACCCCTCACTTTAATAGACGGCTTCCTTTCCCCAAGGCAATCGCCTCTCGTCACACCTAACATACAACTAGCGGTGTAGCGTCACGTCACGATACGACATGCATCAGGATACATGGGATGGTCCTGATGTGCTACTTGTATGACACAAGATCAAATAATAGAGCATTTTCTTATTAATTAAATAAGGAGTACACCCAGCCCTCGCTGTACTGCGGGTTCGGATACATCGTGGTCCTGGAGTTGGCTCCCCATTTAGTCTAACTGTCCATGCCTTAGCTGCAATATACATAGGCGCATTATATTATATATATATATATTAGATAGATACACAAAAAAGTTTTAAACAAAGCATTAATATCATACCGTTCTCATATACACACACATTGCACAACAACACAAAGCACATGAAATATCTACTTGCTGAAGCGGTTTTTATTTTAGCCAACAAGGTGTGCACGTGTGGCAGCAATGCACTAGCAAGTCACAGGGCAGTGACGTCAGCTCCCTAGCAACAAGCATCCTATGTTGGGAATGGATTCTTTCAATGCAGCAGGTTTGTGCCTTTGAGAAAGGAGAGAAAGACTCACGAGACTTAAGTTGATGAGAAACAATTACCCTCCGCAGTACAAAATAAATCAGTGTGCTGGTTTTATATGAAAAAAATGAGAGAAAGCAGGTTGCGTAGAGGATTTATATTGGACCCTGACGCCCCTGATAAAACGAGGGAGTGGTTGTACAGTATTTGTTAGCCTATTTGTTTTTCTATGGGTCTCTCACTATATTGGGGCCCTCAATCTAGTAGATTTATATTGGACCCCGACAGAGTGAGTGGTGTATGTATTCATATCAACTATAAAACACATGCATCCTTCCTTACAGAACTACAACGAGCTATATTGTGTTTTCGGTTTTGAATCGCAATACAAACGACACACCCCTCTATTACGTTATCATGTAAAGAAAGTATCACAATTCATCAATACACGATCATTATACCCCTACCTATACGAGCCACACTGGGAAGATAGACCAGCCTGGAAAGTCTCCCCCTGCACTGCAGAGCGTGAGACCCATAGACCACTTTCACCAGCCAATTACCCTCTAATCCTGCAGGAGCGCAAGGCAATGCAGTGCCATGCAGACACCCATCCAAGAACGTACTGCGAGAGGGGCTGGTGGGAAAAAATATCTACATACAGACGGTTATTTGACAGCTTTTAAACAAACTAGGAGATACTCTGTGGCCTCTCCATTGTAAAACAAGGTCTCAAAGAGAACTACATTTCCCATTCATTACAGGTCTTCATGTGAAGTCTTGATAGAATTTGCAACAGGATATCTGGTACTAGGTTAAAGAAATCATCTGCAAGTCATGTTTTGCACTTCATGAGTCACGTGGAGGGTGAAATTGTCCCCACCCCTTCACTGGCTTCTTTCCTGTCAATAACGAATCAGCTGCTTCTGCTGTTGACCGACATGCTCCCAGCCTGTAAGATGCTTTGACCCAGAAGACAGGAGTGAAATTACCAAGGAGGTAACAGAGATTTTGGTAATTTAGTGTAGTTTCAGATAGCAGGTTTTGCTATGAAAACACACACTTTAAAAACTGCACATTTCAGACATATGTAGCTGGTGGAAGTGTAAATTGACACTTTATGAGTAACAAAAAGAACAACAAATTGCTGTATTTTACTGTGTTTAATAATTAAAGATTACACATTAATAAACAGATCCTGTGGTTTTATTTTACTTTAAAAATAAGGAAGCAGACCTTGCGGACAGTCCACCTGGTTTACTTCGTGAAATGAATCCGAGGGATACAACCTGACAATGTTTTAAAGTATTTCCCACATTGCATATTGGGAGGTGTAGTCTTTTGTCCCAAAGCCTCTTCTCATTAAATAGGTTCCAGAACTACGTATGCCAAGGTGCTCTGTGCGAAGGTTGGGATTGCATACAGTAAATCCATTGAACCTATTCATTTTTTTCAATTTGCTTTGACTGGCTGGCTTTGCATGTGCTCACCTGGTCTCTTGGTTGTGTTTGTGTAGCCGGTACAGATAAGCACATCTAGCTGCCAGGCACAAGCACATCTGATCAGTGCTACACACAGGAACACATGAGACTGCCACACTTCCTACAGACGCCACCTGCTGGCAAGTTGTGAGAAATTAAATAAACCATGTGCACAATAAACATGACAGGTTATTTTATAAGCCCATCATAAAAAACAAAACAAACAAAAAAAACTGTGTTCTCCGATACTTGCCCTGGTAATCACTTTAACAACCCAATGTTTGTAGCACGCCGTCGAATATATTTATTGCAAACAAACAAACAAACAAACGTCAGTTTCTCCCAGTTAGGAGAGTTTAAATGCTTCAGTTCATTACGTTCTCCACCTTTCTTGAATCTTTTACTTCAGCACATTCTGTATGTTGTAGCTGATCTAATAGGGTGCATGTTTTACTGTAACTCCTGCAAATAACTAGGTGCTAATCCATTCAGGGCCTTCTAGGTTAACAGCAAAAAATCTTAAAATCAACTCTATACTGCACAAGGAGCCAGTGTAAAGAGGCCAAAACAGGGGTAATATGTTCACTTTTCCTGGTTTAGTCAGAATTCTAGCGGCAGTATTCTGAACAAGCTGCAAGCGGCATACCATGTGTTTTGTGACACCAGAAAAAAGTACATTAAAATAATCAATTCTAGATGAAACAAAGGCTTGCATTAGTCTCTCAGCATCAGATACAGAAATAATTGGTCTAAGTTTGGCTATATTTCACAAATGGTAAAAAAATACTTCAGTAACTTCCCTAACAGGAGTCTCAAACTCTTACTTTCTAGTTTAAGTTTTGATGAGAGACTGCAAGGGTCAAGCTCATGTAATCCCTCATTTCCTTGTAGTTGGCTCTGTGAGCCCGCTAGCATAACCTCTGTTTTGGTATTAGGACCGCGCTCCACCCAGTAATCTGTCTCCAGATCATTTAAATACATATATATATATATATATATATATATATATTTTTTTTTTAAATCAACATTGAAACACAAGCAAAGAACCAAAATTATAAAGCAAA
Organism: Acipenser ruthenus; assembly: GCF_902713425.1. NCBI lineage: Eukaryota > Metazoa > Chordata > Actinopteri > Acipenseriformes > Acipenseridae > Acipenser > Acipenser ruthenus. The sequence continues at coordinate 6,868,764 of NC_081224.1, read as the reverse complement.
AGAGTAGAACCTTGGTTCTCAACTACAATCAGACAGGCCCCCTGCTCGCAACTTAATCCTGGCTCAGGCTGGCCAGACAGACTGCTGTACAGAAGGTCAGTCCGATTGTAAATTAAGGATCACTTTTTCTATATGATCGTGTGAGCTCAACTGATGGATAAGCAATTAAATCAGACTTTACTGCAGAGCATTTTTAGGATTTCAGAAACAAAACCCCTATTAACCCCTTCAGGTACACATGGAACTGAGCACTTGTTCAAACGGTTTCTTATTAAAATACATTTGAGAGTGACTCAAGTATCATGAGGAGGAAACTGGCAAATTGGATGACAGACCCAACCTGTCAGTAAAACTGTAAACCCTGTTTGTGCACCTCATTACAAAAAGAAAGTTAGCATTATTGTATTTGCAGGATATGTCCCTTGCATCTTAAAGGGTTAAGGGCACTCTGTGGCCAAACAATCTCACTTTCTACTGCTGTGAGAATTCAGCAGAGTCAGTGATCTCAACCCAGCCCCCCAGTGGACTGCCGTCCACATCACAATACAAACATGAAACTGGCAGGTCTCCCAAGAACTGCACACTGGCAGGCCTGATTTGACACTGGAGTTAACACATGTTTCATGTTGTAGAACAAAATCGTGATCCATAACTACTCAATAGAGCAGAATTTAAAAATACCTTAATAAATGCTTAATAAATCCAACATTTCAGATAGAAGTCTCACTGAATTTGTTACATTTATTTTAGTAAGAATAAAAACGTCCCCCCTCACAACCTTACTGTTAGTTTCACAAGCCCCGATTAGAACTACTTGTGGGGAGTGTAAACAAACTGGACAGTCAACAAACAAGATCTGACTACTGATAAGAGCACATTAAACTGTGGAAAACCATAAAACTGAGCCCAAGAATTCAACTTTGCAGCTTGCAGTACTTATCCTGTTCGAGTATGTTGCCCTGTGTCAATGGAGTTTTGTCTCTATGAAAACGTGGGACTCTTGTAACCTGTTGTATTGATTTGAAAATGTGTACACACCTTTGTAGTGGCAGGGAGGAAACGTGTGAAACATCCTTCTAGTTCAGTGGTACTCAACTCTGGCCCTCGAGATCTATTCCAGTCCTGGTCTTTATTTCAACCAGGTCCTAAATGAGTTAATTGCCTCTTGGCAGCTTCAATGAACTGCAATAGAACCTGCTTGCAGTGAAAACCTGGACTGCATTAGAGGTCTCGAGGGTCAGAGTGAAGTACCACTGTTCTAGTTTATTAAACTAAAACTTCACGTGATGTTGACTGGACAAAATGTAAAAATATCCCTACATTATTTCCATACACTGTACAGTTAGTTGTGAGAGGGGTGGGTAGGAAATACATACACTATTCCACAGCTGCTCAGTGGAAGCTCTGTGGCCTCTCTGGTTTAACACGTCTGTTGGACTGTATTTTTCTGCTTCTTGCTGACAATTATTTTTCACAGGTCATAGAACAGAACCAGGGGTCACAGGTGGAAGCTGAAGAAGAGCATATTCAGAACCAAGGGGAGAAGGAGCTTTTTCACAGAAAGGGTGTTGAATCATTGGAACAGGCTGCCGGACAGAGTTGTTGAAGCAGAGACTGTCAGATCCTTCAAGAATAGACTGGATGCTGTCATGAACAATACTGTATAACCCTCTCTGTGACCACAATAAGACCTTTAGCTCGCCACCTGGAGGAAGGGCGGTCCGTTAAGCCACGGATTCCCAGAGTTTTTTGTTTTTTTGTTTTTCCATTCCGAGTGCTAATAGATCACACTGGCACCAAAGCGAGCGAGGATAGGTGGGCCGAATGGCCTCGTCTCGTTCTGGAATTTCTTCTGTTCTTAATATACTCGACACACAGGGCCCATGGCAATGTACTCACAGTACGTACTAACTGGAGATCAGCTAGCAGGCAGTATGGAGGACGGGGCTAACAAGAGTCTGCAAGATAGAACCAACTGCAATGAACTAGCCCTCTCCAGATAGTCTGCAGGTGGGTGTTCAACATTATCTCAATTGCAATGAGCACAACATAACAGCCATCTGCCCTAGAGGTGTGTAAAACAGTAGAAATGTGTCCAGCAGTTCTTTAGACCAAGTTCAGTACCAAGTCATAGGTTTAATGGAACAACCATTTCTATTTTAGAATTAATGTATTTCTGCAATAGTACACGATTTTGGATTTAAAATGATTACATTTACGTCTCAGCTAAATGTTTACTATTTCATGTGTTACACTTTCCAAAGCTGCTTCAAACCAAACTTGATATTCTAGAAGATAAAAAAAATACTGTTAATCAAAACTATAAAGCGACTGGGTTTGTACCGCGCTCCAGAAGGGGTATGTATATACGGCCGGGTTTGTACCGCGCTCCAGAAGGGGGATGTGTATACGGCCGGGTTTGTACCGCGCTCCAGAAGGGGGATGTGTATACGGCCGGGTTTGTACCGCGCTCCAGAAGGGGGATGTGTATACGGCCGGGTTTGTACCGCGCTCCAGAAGGGGGATGTGTATACGGCCGGGTTTGTACCGCGCTCCAGAAGGGGGATGTGTATACGGCCGGGTTTGTACCGCGCTCCAGAAGGGGGATGTGTATACGGCCGGGTTTGTACCGCGCTCCAGAAGGGGTATGTGTATACGGCCGGGTTTGTACCGTGCTCCAGAAGGGGTATGTGTATACGGCCGGGTTTGTACCGTGCTCCAGAAGGGGTATGTGTATACGGCTGGGTTTCCCGACCCGGATTAGCACTAGTCTTGCACTACCCATAAACAGAAGGAGAGCAAGACGATTGCTAATAGGGTCTCAGAAACCAGCTGCTAACGTATACATTCGTAATTCGCAGTACACACAAAACCTATACAAGGCCATCTTTTTACAAATGACTCATGTTATTAGTATTATAATCGTAATTTCTTTGAAGACAGCGGTCACACCTGATCTCGTGTAACGTGCAAAGTTAACTTAAAGTTTACGTTGATATGTGATTTTACATACTTTTTTTTTTTTTTAAATGGTAAAATCGCAAATGTGCCCCCAACTAAAATTAAAATTAAATTTAAGGCAACCTCGACGGGCCAACGACACCTGTGAATCGATAGCTCCGGCATTTTGCCAGGTAGGTACCTGTGACGTGCTTTACTTCCTTAGTCGAGGACACTCAGATAAGCTACTTGCTTTGAAATGCCCGGTGTCGGTGGGTGCGTTCAGGGAGATCATTATGCGCAGATTCTGTGCAGAATCTGTCCAGTTCATAGAAGATCATTGGCTAAACTGGTCAGATTCTACACAATATCTGCGCAGAATGATCTCCGTGAACGCACCCAGCAGTATCTCGGTTAGTTTAGGAAGCCGATCTGATTCATCGCGATAGTACAAATGCATTGTCGGTACCGAACCTGCAGCACAATCCAATTCCCCAGCTTCGGGTCTAGGCAAAAGAAGGAACGGTAATGTCCACAGCATGAACACTGGTTATAAAGACAGTGTGTACAATCTCAAACCCGTCACGCAATTATATATAAAAATAAATTTGCAAACCGACAACGCTCCGTATTCCAACAGCTCAGATATACAGTCACTGTGTGATATAACAGATCACAGCTCGCTAATTAATGTACATAATCGTACTGTTTTTTTTATTTATTTTACTTACCACTCTCCATCTCGCTGCCTTTTTTGGCCGTGGGCGTGTTGCCCATCCTTCCAGCTCGGCTCTGCGAAGCTTCAGCCCCGGCTCGCTTCTTTCCCTGCTCTCGGTCCTTCTTGCCGGGTCCGGCTCGGTCTCTTTACTGCTACTCGCTAGTTTCTCCACCAATTAATCCACCGCCTGAGATCACTGGGTAGTTAATTTTGCTGGTCTCTTTAGTCCCCCCGGGTCGTGCCCGGTCCGGTCCACCCGGTTCGGCTCCCCTTCCCCGCCTATCCCTCCTCAAAGGCCCTGCCGCGGCCCCCGGCTCTCCCCCTGTATTTAGAGCGATTACACTGTTCAGCGATACGCACTGTCCCGATTGCCCGTTCCCCCAAATCGGTCACACCCCCTTCCGTTCCCAAACGTGGTTCCGATCCCAGTTCTGAACCCAGTATCGATTAGAATTAGCGAAGATCAACAGCCCCCCCTAATCCTCAATTTTAAGGCTGACGGAACTCCGGGCACACAAAGAACCCGCCCATGAGAGCAGCCCATAGGACTGTTCAAACATGATGGACAGTGACCTGGTGTCTGCGAATTGGTAGTTTCCTAGTAACCCTTAATTTTTCCGGCATTGGATTGGTCCATTCTATTCTGTCAACACAATTCCATCCTGCCCCCTCGCTCGACGGATGACGTCACCTATTATTTTCCTCCAGCTCTCTGCCCGCCCCCCTTTTTATTTCAGAATTTTGGTTGGCAGTTTCCATGAGGTAAATGTGCCTTTTACCTAGCAACCCATCCACACGTATAATTCCGATAGGATATTTTGGAATGGTTTGATGACGACATGGCCTCGATAACCCCTCCCCGCCTGGCTAATCCCCGATTGGTTGGGGGACGTCAGCAGGATGCTATTTTTAGAAAGTTGGTCAGAATTTAAGGCACGCGGAGACTACGGCTGTGGAATATGATTAAACAGAGCGCGAGTGAGCAATGTCTATGAGAACTGTGAAAAATGCAACTACTGTACTACTGTATAAGATATTTAACAAGCGGTTCTAAATATTAAACACATTGATAATGCCATTTTTTTTAACAGATATTTTATTTAACATGTTTATATTTCATGACAAATTCTAGATTTGCTAAACTAAACATGTAATATAAACATAATGCGTACAGTATATAAAAATAAAATAAAACATCCACTAATTAAATACAAAGGAATCTGTAAAAACACACTTGTGGAGCCTAGAATTACACAAGAGACAGTGAATACACGGCTTCACCCCTACAAGAATGCAGGAGTCTCAAGTGTTAATTATACATAACACTGACCACTGCATTGTAGGAGCTGCTGTGACTCAAGTACCACGAATCAAACTGAAAGGCTGTTACAATGCAGGTTTATAAAATCCAATGTGGTGCTACTTAGTCATTTTAAAATACCTACTCTACTTACTGCCTTGTTTATTTAAAGTTTTAGAACCTTTTACTGATGCAAACATTGAGTGAATTTGACCCCAGTGTCTGGAATGAACGTTTTGAAATTGGAAGTCAAAGGTATGTATAGAATAAAATTTATCAACAACATTTTTAATCACAGCTTGGTAACTGATTCTCCAGATATTTGTGTTTAACAGACAGGTGTATGCATGGGCAGACAGACATTTCCACAGAGCACAGAAATCTGTTCCTCTCAATAATGGGCTCTACATAATTTTAATTCCAAGTTTCATGACAATTGGATACATGGTTCTCCAGCTATATGAAGGAATGTAAGTGACAGATGGACAGATGTACAGACACTCCCTATATCCCCAGAATCTAATACTCTCAATACTGTATGCTAAATAATGGTAATACCAAGTTCCAGCTCAACTGGATAAGCTGTTTTTCAGGTCTATAGAAAAGTGTGACATATGGACAGATGTGTGTAATTAGAACTTGAATATTTCCTATGGAAGCTGTTTCACCTTTATGGAACTACCCCAGGGTATATCTGCAGAAATTAAGTTTTTTTGCCACATTTGTATTTTTTCCATGTATAAAATCCTGCAGGATTTGTGCAATTGAGCTTGTTTTAATTGCGCTGGGGAGGCCGCACTGTGGTTGATCCCCGGAGCCAGCATCGCAGCCGTTGTGTGTGCTGATGCGCCAGGGAGGCAATAAGCTGATCCCTGGAGCCGGCATTACACTTCAGCCATCAACACCTGACAGAAGGATATCTACATCATCATATGGAAGGAAGCGCAAATGGATGGAGACACCTATGGATCACATTAGTTTACTGTAAAGCTACGTCTTAGTTGGTGCTTATCTTGGCGAGAGCTGAGTTCAAATCAGCATGAAGTTTTAACATCTACTCTCATGTAATGGAAATCTTAATAAGGTAGTGTTTACCTATTTTGCATACATTTTGTTAAATGTGATCGCCATCTTTAAACAAGTATATTATTTTGCACTATAACATGTGATATTAAAGAAGCCATTGTTTAAAGACAGCGCTCACACTGAAATGAGACGAGTAGAGAAATGAGCACAATTACGCAAGTGGGCCTGCATAGGATTTGATGCATGTGAAAAGTTAATGGTTGCTCCAATAAAGGTGAAACAACTTCCAACGTAAATATTTAATTTCTGGCTGCCACTTATACTGTATGCAAATCCCTGTGCTGTAGAGCCTTGTCCTTTCATTTTTAGTATCTATGTAAATTATTAAAACAGGCACTCCATTAGCTCGGAGATACACAAGCAGTTTCTATTGTCAGTTCTGCTAAATGTGCCACACACTGACCATTTTAAACGCAGTTTTAAGAAGGTCACTGTTTGCAGTAAACATGTTTACTCGAGTGTGGACCAAAAACATTTAATTCCTTACAGTCGTCTTCCTTTTTATTGCAGTCTTTTTATTCCGCAAATCTAACATCCCATTATCATTTTCCACCACAAAAAAAATTGATTTCCTCCTGCGTCTAGCCACACTTCCTATTCAGCAAAATTGAGCGTGAAATCAGGTGATTAGAAAACGCAATATCATTGGTTAAACGCACACGGCCCATAGATAAATTGTCAACTGAATTGCTGAAAATACAGCAGTGGTCTATTCTAACAACTCGATTGCTATTAATTGAGTTAGGTAGTCCCAGTTTAGCACCTTGGACACCAGTAGTCTTTCTAGGACTGTGTGAGGCGGACAGTGTTTAAGTCTTGAAGAGCACTGTCTTGCTCGCTATGAGGGAAGCTCGTGTGGCCGCGTTCCTGCCTGCAGTGCCATTGTCCCTCACCTTTCATGAGTGTTCATTCACAAGCAGCAAATTAATAATACATAGTATTTAAAAAAAAAAAAAAAGGGCCCAGGCCATTCATTGGTTGCCAGGCAGCGAGTCTCTGCTCATGAAAGGGTTGCGGCTCTGTCTGAAGGATTCCAGGGTTTGTGTTTGTGTCTCCGGGGATGATGAAAGGCAGCCCCTTCTATTCAGAACTCCCCTGCACTAATTGGGCTCCCTATTGCTCTCACAGCTGCACACCAGCAATGGAGAAGAGAGAGGGGCGGTCAAAGCACAGACTCACAGCTGCACACCAGCAAAGGAGAAGAGAGAGGGGCTGTCAGAGCACAGACTCACAGCTGCACACCAGCAATGGAGACGAGAGAGGGGTGGTCAGAGCACAGACTCACAGCTGCACACCAGAAATGGAGACGAGAGAGGGGCGGTCAGAGCACAGACTCACAGCTGCACACCAGCAAAGGAGAAGAGAGAGGGGCGGTCAGAGCACAGACTCACAGCTGCACACCAGCAATGGAGACGAGAGAGGGGCGGTCAGAGCACAGACTCACAGCTGCACACCAGAAATGGAGACGAGAGAGGGGCGGTCAGAGCACAGACTCACAGCTGCACACCAGCAATGGAGACGAGAGAGGGGCGGTCAGAGCAGACTCACAGCTGAGGAGGAAGCAAGCTTGTAATATAAACAAACTAGAGATGCAGCAAGTTTAGTCTGTAAAGACGTTTGAGTGCGCAGTAATGTAAACTACAGATAAAATATAGTAAACAGTCTCCCACACAGGTCATTCTTTAAAGAGGTAGGACGCTTGTGTGTCTACATGGCTGAAATACTTGCAAGTAATGTAAACAGACTGGTGCAGCCACCTGGAAGAGAGGCAAGCAAACGGAGCAGAGTACGATACCAGATATCTGTTTTGTAAAATGAAAATGTGCTTATTTTCAAATCTGCATTTCTGAATCTATTTAGTCTAGAACAAAGAATAAAGCTTGATTGAAGTCTTTAAAATGTTAAAAGGAGTTGACAAAATGAACCCTAATACTTTAAGTGCAGCACAGAAACCAGGACCAGAGGACACAGTTGGAATTTTAAGTGGAAATAGAATAAGGACAGAGGGTAGGGAACACGTCTTCACAGAGTGGTGCGGTATGGAATGGGTTACCTCATGTTGAGACAGAATCACTAAATCCTTTAATACCCAACCTCAAAAAGTTTTGAGATCGATCGGCTACTAGGAACCAGATGAGCATCGTTCTTAACAATTCTTACGAGACCCACACAGCAAAACAGGTGCGATGGATTAGCCTGCTTGCCTTTCTCTGTACCAGAAAGTATTTGTTGTATAGGAGGGGACTAGAACTGGACACAGTATTCTGGTGGGAACTGACAAGCTGGCATTGTGTAACTACCAGCAACTTGTATTCTACTCTTACCTAACCCCAGGAAGCCAGCCGAGACGTGCCACAGAGCTGCACTCTCACTGGGGCTCACCCGTGTTTAGGGTAATACAAATATAAACACAGACTGCTTGAAGCCAAGCTTGTCTATAAAAAGATTAAATATTCTCCAAATTAGTGCAATTAATAAAGAAGGGCTGGTAGTACTATACAGTATGAATAAGCCTTTTTAATTTGATTTTGAAAGCAGGATTTCATTCACGTATCTCAGGGATAAGTTCCTCTATCCATGGAGTACAGCAAGCAGACCACTCTGATTTCACATTTATCAGCAAATTGTATTACACAACTATATGCCAGCTCCAGCAATGGACTGTGTACAAGCGCAGACTGTGCTGTGAAACACAACTGAAAATGTAACATGCTTTCTAATGAGTGAAAGGGGTAGACCAAGGAAGAATGTACAAACACAAAAAGACCTTGTGATTGTATCGAAGTATGAAATTCAACACGAAAGCGCAAATTGCATCTTTAAACACTTACACCTCAAGCCTGCTTTGAACATTTTAATTTAAAAAGGAAAATAAAGATTATGCATGAATGCATTGTGGAAGTTGCATTTCTATCACAATGTTAAAAGGAGTGTAACCAAGGTTTTATAATTAGCATGAGCAGGACTTCCTTTCTTCTGTTCATGTTCTGCTGCTTTTTTGTTTGCATTTTATGCCTAAATATTCAGATGATTCAAAGCTGCTGCCACTTTCGGTGCTGTAGGTCAGTTTAACTCCAATGGTCTAGCAGCACTCAGGTCATATTACCTACAGCACAGGAAGTTATTAGACACCAGGAAGGAAAAATCTATCAGTACTGTGTACCAGTGGAGGCACGTAGAGAGGATCCTCGTAACCATGCATCGAACGGACAGCACAGGATTACAAATAAGCTGAAACCGCTATGGGAGGCTAGGCGTGCATGACAGGCTCGGTCAAGACTGGTACTGGGTTCACTACGGAGAAGTGACGGACGACCTGGTCAGCATGTAAGGGTCCATGTTTTCTGAGGATCCTATTAATAAAAAAAACAAACTATTGGTTAAATGAAGTGAACTTGCAAATGTAGTCCTTGGGTCTGTGAACTACCATAACCAGCTCTGTACGATCTTAATACCAATGAAAAAAAGGATAAAAAAATGCACAAAACAAAGCTCGGCATGAGCGGTCTCCCAACTTCAACAATGTGTTAATTTAACCATTACACTCACACATTTACAGAAATAGTTAATCAGACAACCAGTTCTTCAAGACCTATTGTCCAAGCTCTTTTAGTTCTAGTTAATGTAAATCAATAAAGTGTAAAACCTTCAATTGTGTCCCCCCCTCCTCCTCCCCCACTTCAGTATCTGCAGTTAGATGCAATTTAAATTAAAGCCAATGTACTTTATTTGAAATTACAATTTCAGAATTAATTTGGACTGCTTTGTTGGGAAGAAAAAAAAACAACACATCCCTGTGCTTACTATGTTGGAATTAAAGGATTCTATACACCAGTAACAAGTCAGCACAGCTTTTAGTCTGAAGAATCACAGGGTTAGCTGGACACTGTTCCAACCCTCCTGAGCGCACAGGAAGGCTGATGCATGGTTTGTTGTAGCTGAACCAGCCCGCTACCTGAATTTGTTTGGTTACAGTTGAAACTATCCTGCAGTCCATCATTAGGACTGTCCTCCGTACTAGCCAGAGGTTCATACAAGTACGCTACTTTCAGCTTGCTGCAACTGACCACGGAGAATGCTGTTATCAAAAGGTTATTAGCACCCCCTACCACAGAATAGGCAGGGTTCACTGCATGCAGTGATTAGCACTCCCTTACCCTACCACAGAACAGGCAGGGCTCACTTGCATGTGATCAGCACTCCCTTACCCTACCACAGAATAGGCAGGGTCACTGCATGCAGTGATTAGCACTCCCTTACCCTACCACAGAACAGGTAGGGCTCACTTGCATGCAGTGATCAGCACTCCCTTACCCTACCACAGAATAGGCAGGGTCACTGCATGTAGTGATTAGCACTCCCTTACCCTATCACAGAACAGGCAGGTTTCACTGCATGCTTTTAATTTTACTGCGACACACCAGGAGACACGTCGTTCATTGTCTGTGTTGAGGAGTTAAAAAGGAAGACCATTCTAAACAGAAACATGTATTTATTTAAAAAAAAAAAAAAAAAAAAACACAAAAAAAAAAAAAACACAAAATTTATAAATCTCTTCCAATCTAACATACAATACAAAAAAAGGGTGGGGGGTGAAGTTATGAGCAATTTATTTCAAAACAAAAAACCTTGTATGTACAGATGTTTACAAAATAAACAGCCCTCTCACCCCCCCACCCCCACACACCATCAAAGCCTTGCCCTGCCCCAGTGTGTCATTTCAGAACTGGTTTACCACCAATCAGAAGTCAGCAGTCACTCTGCCTCCAGTCCTGGGTTTCAGAACCACCCTTTCAGCTAAACTGACCCTTGTAACCGACACCATTAAAATCCCTAAGATGATAGCGATGAAACTTTATTCCAGTATTCTTTATCATATACCCAATATGTGGATCTATGAAGGAACCTGTCAGTCTGTCTGCACTGTATCTAATTCACGTTTTGTACTGTGGATGCAGGTCAGGGTGATCTACATTTTTTATAGTTAGAGTTTGTATGTACATTAGTGGTGGGGATTTACATTAGTAACATACTTGCTAAGGGATAAGAATGTTACTCAGCCCCCTCATGTGGTCGCAATAGAGGAATATTGTCACTGTATAGGATTTCAAAGACCAGGTGCAGCGCCTCTACTAAATCTGTTGTGAGAACGCCAAGTAGACAATGTTTCAGACGACTTTAGTGTTAACACTAAAAAAGACCGAACTTTGCCAACTTGGTATTAGTTTGATGTTGAGAAGCACTCTGAACTGATCAAACTTATAGGAAGTGTTACACAGTAATAAGTCTTGCCAGAGTGCATATCCATTAATTGATATGTTGGTTTCTGGACAAGGACCATTTCAGATTGAACAGATTGCTCAAATGCTTCCAAATTTAAATTGATAGTTCTAAGGTGGATAATTGAAAACCCTGTCCCCAGGACCGTGTTTTCAAAAGGTGCCAACATCTAACCCTAGCAGCACATGGTCAAACCCTGCCTAACTCAACTCAGCGTGAAACCCAATCAATTTAAGGTGGAAGCCTCAACTCCCATCAATAAGCAGAACCCTGTTGGTTGGTTCATTCATTTCCTGCTTGCCAAGTGAAAAGCATAGCTAGCAATACAATCTCCAAGTATTTTTATTTCATTAAATTTATTTTTTACAGAAAGGTCTTCCGGTAATGAGAAAGAATAAAAAACAACAATAAATCAGTCCTTGCTCCAGATATGAAGTGCTGAGAAACCCTTCCATGCAGTCACACCGCAGGGTGCAGGATGCAGCTCTGCAGCAGCTGGAAGCCCCGACAGGGCAGTCTGATCAGTGTTGCCCAGGAGCAGAGCCCTCGGTGCGGAGGAGCAGTGGAAGGCATGGCTGGCCGGGGAGCAGAGCGAGTCTACAGGCAGTCCATGGAGTTTTCGGGCAGCAGGCCGAGGCCAGTGCCCTTGGTGGGAGCGCAGCTCGGGGGCAGCATGGTGTTGGGTGTGGGGTCCACATTCTCCGCGTCCTCCATCTTGTCAGCACTGCCGTCCCAGTTGATGTGGAAGCGGGTGACTCGGGGATTGGAGGCCAGGATATTCCTCTGGAGCTGAGGAGGAGAAGGAGAGATTGTTTTTACACCTTCCTTCATGAAAAACAAAATGTATTTAACCAAAGGATATCCCATTGGAGGCAGCTATGGTTTGGTTTAAGATTAAAGGTAGTGTATGTGAAACTAACATTGGTAAGAGATCTACATTTACCTGCTGGTAGTTGGGTTTGAGAGGGGGGTTCTCGCGGAGCTCGGGGTCTGTGTACTCATTGTTCACGTAGTATCCCACCCGGATGAACTCCTGACCCCGGTAAGTGCAGGTGATGAGCACCACCGTCACCCCCACCGCATCGCTCTCCGGGATCAGTCCTGTGTTAGGAGCGTCCGCCTGCACCACACAAAGACACACACAGGGTTACAAGACTCTCCAGAATACTGCCTGCACTCACACAGGGTTACAGAGCCCTCCAGGATACTGCTTACAGTAGGACAAAAGACGAATCCACTGTGCCATCCTCTATGTCCCAGCCACTTCCCTATTGTATATGGGCTGGGTTTTGATTTTAGGTTGCCCATGTGTGCGGTTATGAGATGTTTACAGGATGCCACAGCACATTAAAACTTCAGTTTTCAGAAAAATGAAATCCTTGTATTAGTTGTATTATTACTTGTACTGTGATACTTGAAATGTATTTGCTTATGATTGTAAGTCGCCCTGGATAAGGGCGTCTGCTAAGAAATAAATAATAATAATAATAATAATAACAATAATAAAGTGATGGGGTGAATATTCAAACAAACTTCGGTACAAACAAATGCAGACCCGCCAACCTTGACTTTTTTTTTTTTTTTTTAGCGCTCTTTCACGCTGACATCTCAGGGGGTCCAGGGGTCTTCCCCCAAAATTGTTTTAGGGTATAAAACAGCTAAATACTACACACTCTGGTGAGTTTTGAGTATGAATTTTTCAGTAAAATAAATAAATAAATAAATAAATAAATAAATAAATAAATAATGAGATTAGCTATGATTGTTTCAGTTTAAATTTAATTTTGTTTACCTTAGTACAGATGAAACGGTTTTAATTTATACCAACTGAAAATTATTTCAAGTACAGAAAATAGCAATTTTTGTAGTATAAGAACATAGTTTACAAAACGAGAGGAAGCCATTCGGCCCATCTTGCTCGTTTGGTTGTTAGTAGCTTATTGATCCCAGAATCTCATCAAGCAGCTTCTTGAAGGATCCCAGGGTGTCAGCTTCTACAACATTACTGGGGAGCGGGTTCCAGATCCTCACAATTCTCTGTGTAAAAAAGTGCCTCCCATTTTCTGTTCTGAATGCCCCTTTATCTAATCTGCATTTGTGACCCCTGGTCCTTGTTTCTTTTTTCAGGTGTTTGTTTGTATTTTATTTACATTTCAATTTGTTTTATAACAAATTGAAAAAGGAAAATTGAAAAAGGAAAAAAAAAAACTTGTAAATAGTCACTGAGTCAGCACCAAATGTAATAGCTATCCACAAAGTGAGTTGTTTGGAACAGAAAGGAATCCAACAGGTCAAACTGCACTTTCAGATTTCAGTGATTAAAAGAGAATAAAAAAACAAAAAAAAGCCTGGACCATTCGTTTGTATTGAGCACTTCATAAAAAGTTAATATCAGTAAGCATGTATTGGTAGTTCTGATATTACATTAATATTATTACTTGTATGGCCGTTTTTTTCATAAATATTTAGCTATACAGTTATCTTACTGAACTTCAATATCCTTGACTGTCAAAAAAAAAAAAGAAAAAAGAAAAAAAAAATGACAACAAAAGTACAAAAGGATAATATGTTTCCCTACTTTGCAGGCTATGAAATGGTTGGTTGTAAAGGTATGCATTTTATTATTTGATTGGAAAACTGGGTAAAAATCCATACAACATCAGTAAATGTGAAGTAATGTTCTAATAAATTATTTTATACAGTACTTTATACACTATGTCTTCAGGAGAGGGCGGTGCTTGAAAACTATGTAATACAGAATTAGGCAACAGTGTGGAGTAGTGGTTAGGGCTTTGGACTCTTGACCAGAGGGTCATGGGTTCAATCCCAGGTGGGGGGACACTGCTGCTGTACCCTTGAGCAAGGTACTTTACCTAGATTGCTCCAGTAAAAACCCAACTGTATAAATGGGGAATTGTATGTGAAAATAATGTGATATCTTGTAACAATTGTAAGTCGCCCTGGATAAGGGCGACTGCTAAGAAATAAATAATAATAATAATAAAATCACAAACCAGCCGTTTATGACTTGTTTAAAAGCACAATTAAATGGCATTTATCTACAATGTAATTGTACGCTACTTGCAAAGTAAACAGAAGCCTTACGTACCTTAACCACATTAACAATGTTAATGCTGTGCTCATTTTTATAAAATCGAATTTTACTGACATCCCTCTATGGTAACAGGCGTTTGTGAAAAACGGGACAACGAGCCAAAAACAGAACATTAAAACTTAAATATTGTACTATATTATTATAATAAATGTTCGTACTTCCTCCCTCGTCATTCTCGTAAAATCCTCATTCAGCTGTATTTTCTTTTCATGCCATGCAGTTATCTAAACCGAGCACGTTTTATTTATTTATTTATTTTTTTAAAAACGCAAGTGGGTTTTTTCCCCCAGATACAAATGAATGCATAACTAATGCATTAATTAAAAAACAAAGGTACCGTAGACAGTTTGAAATAAACAATTTCCTCACAAGACACTTCACACTCCTCCAGTGTGCCCGAAACTGGCAGCTGAAACACAAGCGAGTCAGCTCAACAAAGCCTGATAGTCTACCGTAGAATGGCAGTGATTATACAAAGAAACTGGGTGGTAGGAATTTCTATCAGTCAACCCACGATAACTTTTTTTTTTTTTTTTTTTTTTTTTTTTTTTAAACGGAGGTTGGATCGATAACTAAACTCAAAACCTGATTGGTTAATCTATCTTGCTTGCCTTGCCCTAAGGCCGGCCCTGCTGTTAGATGCATCACTTTCTCTAACTACAGGCAACATCATAGACGATGAGCGAAATATGGGTTACGTGTTACTGCGTTTCATCTCTGATAAAAGCGTACCCGTGTATTACCAACTCAAAATGCGTAGCGGATACGCAAAATGCGTAGAGGTTAGCAGGTCTGCAAATGCTTGAAATGCATTTGGATTTGTACAGAACTTATAAATGTATCAAAAACAGATCATTCTAAGGAAACCGATGCATAAATGACACCTACAGTAAATAACACATTCTACTGCACAGAACAGTGTTTGTGTCCTCTCCCAGGTCACTTAACACACATTCTACTGCACAGAACAGCGTTTAGTACTCTATTAGGATGCTCAGCCTGTAAGATGAGGACTTTTCTAGGTTGTTACTCAATATTCAATAGCTATTTTTAGTTCATGCAGGGGTGGGGGTGGGCTGGTCAGGATTGTAAGCTGTGTCCCTTTGGTTGTTGAGCAACGTAGCGATTACAACTATAAAACTGTATTCTAGTAACACCCAAAGCCATAGTTGCATCATAATTGGTGGACTGTTGCAGGTAAAACGGTGACCCGCATATACAAGCGCAGCTCCCTCTGCAGGCTATTAAATAGTTACTACTAACTACAAAAAAACAATGTTGCTAGATTTAAAAAAAAAAAAAAAAAAGATGGGCTTGTAAGAAGACTTCTGCACCTATATACAAAAGGACTATAATTGGTGGCCTTTCTTTTCGAAATTTGGATTAAAAAGCTTAACGTTTCTGTCCCACTGTCCAGCGATTTCACTTATTTTGTGTTGATTGCTGCTTTTCTTAGACTCGGTGGAGAACAGCGATCCACACAAATGAATGGTAAATGAGCCCAATCAGCACCAATGACCCTCACCTGTTTGTCAGCAGCTGATTTCTGTGGAGAGCTCAATCCCAGTAATCACATACTCTCTTCGTGCAGCTCTGCTTTGAAGGCACTTGCCCTTTAGGCTCCAGCTGTATGTATGGTGCTGTCCTAATCACCCCACCCCCTGTACTAACAGCACAGCTCACCCACCTGGAACACAAACATGTGCCTCCCTGCTGGGACCGGGCCCACCAGGACCGAATCCAGAACCTGATCGTACTCTTCACTCTCCGCGGAGCCCACATAGATGATCTTCCACTCCAGGTCTGCAAACACACAACACAAAACACAGGCATGTGAGCAGAGTGGGACTCTGCAAAGTAAGGATGGGTGCAAGACAGCACATAAGCCAAAAGTACATTAAAATCCTTCTGTACTAACATTTTTAGATGTAGAAGACTTAACTTTAATAGCTACATTTCTCTAATATTTGAAGTGTGTCCTGTCTGATTCTTCATGGTTTCTGCTTATATTATTTGTAGTGCTAGGACGAACATGGTATTTTTATGTTCGGCCAAGATTTAGATATTCTTTAGTTTGCAAGGTAATAAAAGCCATTAAAATGTAACGTTATTTAAAGTAGAAAAATATTCAAGGAGCGTGAACATCGTATTACTTTGCATTACCGCTGCCCTTGAATAAGCGCCACACTCAGATATCAGATTTGTAATAGATGCCGCTCTCAATAATGAAACATGTACATTTTTTCCCCTACCCCAGCTCAGATAAATGCAGCACTTCATAAAGAAACGAAACACAGTATGGCAAAACATTACAAATAGAAACACAATTAAATTGAATAAACTTGAATAAAATCTACTTAAAAAGAATACAACTACACACTGGAGCATGCCTGTATTTCTGTAAAGTTTATGGAACCCAAACAAAAAAAAACAAAAAAAAAAAGAATACCATCGGTACGCAGCACTATGTAGTGATACTGGTGTAGAAGTAAACGCAGCAGCACTAATATATATATATATATATATATATATATATATATATATATATATGAATTAGCAAGAAAAGGAATACATTTAGGTGTAATGCAGGAGCTGTAAGATTATTAAAGTTTCTGAAATGCATTTTTTTTGGTTGTATGCACGGTACTTTGGCTAATAAGAGACGCTGCAGAATTCTGACCACACAGGAAGTTCAGAGTGTGGGGGGGTGTAGCGTTTGAATGTGAGTGGGGAGCAGAAGATAGTGTAGCTCTCTGTTTTTCATTGGGGACAACACTTTAAACAGCTCAGATCCCATTGCTCTGGTTTGAGATCAAGGTAGCGATGAGCTTCTTGTGTGTCATTTCGGTCACTCAATACTGCAGATAAACGGCTATCTGTGTTTGGAAAGCCGCTCCATCATATAGCAGGTTGCATTCCATCTCCTTGGTAAGTCTTACATAGGCACTTCTATGCAGAGACCAAACTGCTCTTGACGCCAGTGTAGTTCAGCCCGTGCTGTAGAACTAATTTTTAAAGTGGCCAAACGACTTTCTCGACACACAAATAATACGATCAAATCTCCTTTACCGCCGCCAGACCTTTGTGAATTAAAAGTTGTAAACTGTGCCCCACCCCCCCACAGCAGTTAAGCCCATGTTTTCTGTCATGAGTTACCCGTAATTACTGCAACTATTATAGAGAGGGGGATTGCAAACTCTGACAGTATATCCTCCAGGTGTTGCTGCAGATTCACAGCAGTGTGGCTCAGTCTCTGCAATCAGTTTTGTAGCTAGAAGTTCAGGTTTGTAAGCGCCACTTACCATTTATGTAGTGGCAAATTAGTCATGTATGACTCATTTTCTAGACTTGTTCAGGTATCTGTTGCCAGGGCAAGAAAAGCCACATTTTCCTGCTCGGACTTAAATGCTTTTTTTCTATTAGTGCGCTGCCGTTGAATCATTTTTGTAACCATTTTGAGAGATGGTACCTTGTACACTGGTTCAAGGTTACATAGCAGGTCAATGAAAGGTTCGTCTTCAACAATACCAAGTGGACACATTCCCTGTACAAGGAAGCCGATTACCTTGCATGTTGTTCCATCCTTGCATGATTGTGTCAGTGGAGTTTGTTTTTTTGCAGAGTCAGCAATGGTCTTCTGCTTTATCTGGTTCTTTGTAAAGTGCAGCATACAGCTGTTTCACATGATCGCACAAACTGGTAGACCATGATAACGAGTCGCTTTGTGCAGATTTTACATTCCACAGCACTTTATTCATTTTTTTTTTTCAAGAAATCCCACACATCTGACGGAGCCCTTATCCCACTTGCCATCACTGAAGCAATCGCACAACGCCTGGTAACGTAGTGAATAGGCGCTAGACCAAACACGTTGCGCCTGTGGTTCTGCAGTGGAGCTGCCAGATCTGTGTTGTCCTCCAGCACTATAGGTCTGGTGGCATCGCTGTGGATCCGCAGTGCGAAAAAATGACAGCTTGGCAGGAGCACGTTTCGGAGGACGCGTGCTCCAGCCGTCGTTTCCCTAGCACCTACACACAAACATTTTAAAAAGTGTTTACGTCCCACCCCCAATCAATTCTGATTGGCTAGCTGTGGAAGAAGCTGATCTTCTATTGGTTACAAAGAAACCCAGAAATGGCTGCCAAGAGAGCCTCTGGCAAGGCAAATAATCTTAAGGTATTATTTATGTTTTTGTAAATTAGCAAATAAGTGATGTTGCTTTCTTAACACATGAACCTGACATTTAAATGCAGGAATCTAGTAAAGATAGCAGATTAGAAAAAATTGTGCGGTGTAATTTGTAACAATTCGTGGTCAATCTACTTGTTGGGATGTTATATATGTTTATTGTTTAGAAGCATTTTAAGACAAACTTTCCCTGTTTAAAAAATGTAATGATTTTTTTCTTTCGATTTTAGTGTTGTTAACCTAGTTTGCTATATACCATATTTTTTTTTAGATTTAAATGCTATTAAAAAACAAAAAACATTCGCTAGAGTGCAGGATGCGCTCTATAGCCTGGACGTCGCCGGTTCGAGTCCAGGCTATTCCACAGCCGACCGTGGACGGGAGCTCCCAGGGGGCGGCGCTCAATTGGCTGAGCGTCATCCGGGGGGAGGGAGGGTTAGGTCGGTCAGGGTGTCCTCGGCTCACCGCGCACCAGCGACCCCTGTAGTCTGGCCGGTCGCCTGCGGGCTTGCCTGTAAGCTGCCCAGAGCTGCGTTGTCCTCCGACGCTGTAGGCGGCTGCACGGTGAGTCTGCAGAGTGTAAAGAAGCGGGCGGCTGACGGCACACGCTTCGGAGGACAGCGTGTGTTCAACTTCGCCCCTCCCGAGTCAGCGCAGGGGTGGTAGCGGTGAGTGGAGCCTAAAAATAATTGGGCATTTCAAATTGGGGAGAAAATAATAAAAACTAAATTGCCAACGACTAAATTTAAAAAAAATAAATAAAAAAAACACATTAGTGATATTAGTTATTTATTGGACATGCACAATCCATCGATTTGTCAAACTATTAAAACATGAAGATTGACAAGTATGTTTACAATGATAGAAATAAAATGCTTATACATGACATTATCTGTACAATGTTTTTATTTATTTATTTATTTTAAATAAAACAGCCTGTAAATCTCATGGCAATGTTTTTATGTATTAATTAATGTATTTGTAGTGAGAGTCGTGCAGGAAATATTATAAGCAATCACATGATGGAGCAGGCACAGACATGTACAAGAACCATCGTTATTACAAACTTGGTTTATACAGGAATGTCACTCCCAACATGGACTTGGACTCAGTGCCAACATCTAACAAATACTCATGAGGCTACTTTCAAGTGGGACACCCTGTAATATCGCACTGACGTGATGTAGCTTGATGCACAGGTTCGCAGAGATCCTGAATTTACAAAACAGAAGTACTGTGTCGAAACTGACAGGTTTCATTTGTTGTTCTGCTCGTAGCAGTATAACTGCTAGAAAGCGTGCGTTATGCTTTTGGTTAGATCTGCACAAACAGATTATTTCATTATTCGCATTTAGCTCTGCACAGGAAAGCTTCATTGGTGTTGCTCAGCTAATTTACCATTGCAAGTGAAATGTGTGAAGAAACAGCTGCTTGGAAGTGTGTGGATCTCTGTTCTCCAGAGTCCAAGAAAAGCAGCAATCACAAGTCCAAGCACCTGTTTCTTCACTTGAATGCGGTACACTTGCCGAATCAACACCAGTGACCTTCACCTGCTTGTCAGCATATCATTTCTGGAGAGCTCAATCAGAATAATCAGTTTGTGCAGCTCTACTGCTTTTGGTCTTGTATCACAATACAAACCATGCATACCTCTGTTACAATACGAGACATCATGCAAAAAAAGATAAAGCGATGATTCGTTACTAGGAGTGGGTTAGAGTACTCAAAATAATTAGAATTACTCGAGCACTAATTTATTACTTGAGTACTCGAAAAAATGTAAATAACATCTCTTCATGAAGTTCAATATATTGTAGTGACCCAGTCAGTTCAGGTTGGCAGACTTTTGTTTCATCTGGTCCTGTGAATTCAAGTTATCTGTATTGTTCCGGGGTGGGACCATACCACTAGTTTCGGTAGTGTGGGTGGGTGTGTGTGTGAGCCGCTGCTGGGTGCGGACCATGTCATCTAGACGCCCTTGCCCTGCTCCCACCCCCAGCGAGTGAGTTTTTAGTATAGAGACAGGAGGAAGGATTTATTGTTTTTGTGGTGTGGTCCTTACCCAAACACAGACCCTGTTTAATTAATAAAGTAGTTTCATTAGGGCCTGAATCCCGTCTCCGTCTCCTGCTTTGAGCCTCAAGACCAGGGGTCGTTACAATATTTGATTCAAATAAATAAATAAAAGTAGTGCTCGATATTTTAAGAGCCGCGAGACTATTCTCTTGTACGTGATTCTCGGACGCTATCTTTAAGGATTATAGAAACTCAGTACACTGCAGTACGTAAACAGTTTTGAAAAAAGAGACAACATTTCGCTTTAACTCAGCCCCATTCATTTTGGGGCACCACCGCACCGAAGGTTATGCACATATTACTCAGGCACCGTAAAAACCACCTACCGGGTTCATGGCTTGTTTAAAAGTACAGACTCGGGGCTTTCCACAGACGTATTCAGTGTGTGTATGCGGTACTCCTAGCTGGAACTACAATCGCCTGAAGTTAAGCCTCTCATCATATGACAGCGTTCACAGCTCAGGTTTCGTTTCGAGTCTATTGCTCCATTGTAGCAGCAAAGGGGCGGTATCGTTGGAAAGCTTAGCTCAGGCTCAGCCCTATGGCAAAAAAGGCACTTTTGCATATTCCCCCCTAAAATTTTGGAATCCCCCCTATTGGCTGCAGCATAGGGGGGAAAACCCCCCAGCACACAAAAATGAAATTCAAGCCCTGCTGTTGTTATCTCTACTGTACCTGGCTGCCATCAATTCATTCATTTTGTACAAGGAATGCACCAGGGTAAATATCAGTAGGAGAGATTTCATCTTGAAGCTAACCACAGCGCTTCAGCAGAAACATTTCCATCAGAAAACTGCAGGCTGGTGCAGCTCAACGTGTCATTCTGTGCAGCACAGCATGACACACACAACAGCTAACATGTTACTTTCGTTTAAAATTAAAAACTACTTTCATTTTTACAGTTTTGTATGTAAATATACCTGTTTACACACTAGTTTCTTTTGAAATGTTTATTTTATTATATTTTTTGAAGTAGTGCTTTATATGTGGCAAGTTAGAAAATAAACCCTTTTACGTTTAATTGTTCATTTAAATACGGCGTTTCGGCTGTGCAGATGTTTGATATGATGTGCTTGAATAAAATGTTTGAGTTGTATCGGATAGTTGTCTCATTTTAATATTGATGTTTAAAATGTAACCATCATAGTGACTGCCAGCAGTGGTTTTAGGTATAACCGCGGCGGTTCTAGTGTTAACGTGGTAATTTGTGGCACATATGAAATAATATTGTCTGGCATTAGGTTCGAGTACTCGAATTAACGTTCGAGTACTCGAGCACCAAATTACTTGAAATTCCCACCCCTATTCGTTACAGCACTGCCAACTCACTGAAATGTATGAATATGTTTAGACCACCACCAAATAAATATTCATAAAGAAAAATCTTAAGTCTGGTCTACAGAAAGTTAATTTAACTGTCAGTGACACACACTCCCTGCCAGGCTGTAAATACAACAGCAATGAAGAGAGACGACCACCATGGCCTAGATCCACGGGACGCACATAGAAAGACGCCAGTTTGACATGCAGAGTGGCACCTTTATATAACTGCACAGTCTGATAGGCAGTAACTTGGTAATACAGTAGACTCCGGAGAACACCCCTCGGGAAGCACGCAAAGTGTTCTTATAGCCAAAGTGTTCTCCAAGACGGAGTGAGCCACTACAAAATCAATCATGAAATATAAATGTGTTACCTATCATGATGCACATGCATCAACACATGAAATGAAACAAGTAAAAGAAAAGCAATAGGCAAGTGTATGTTAATAAACTATACTAATAAACTAACATTAATAAAAACTGTCAAATGAACACTGCACGCTACAAAATGCAGCAGCAATACAGAAGACATGCACCTTATTTAACAGAATGGTGAAGCAACTCGCCAGAACTTTGTGTAGCAAGAGATACAACTGCGCATTCCGCCTTTACATGCCCTTTTGTATTGATGAGGTGCTCCCGTGGAAATCGGAATAAAAAACAAGTCAATGATATGACGCCGGTTCTATAAAGACTGAATAAACCAATCGGTGTGCCTCAAGGCATTCTCACGAGGACAAGTCAGTTTTGAAAAGGCTGAATAAACCATTTCAATTTGAGATTGATGATGATAGTTATCAGGTTACAAAACAGAACTGCATCAGTGAACGAATCGCTAGCGGAGCCAAAAAGGTGTTCTTTTAAGCGGTTCCTGTTCCTTTAGCCAGAGCATTTAAGAGAAAAACCTATATCACCACAAGGGTGTTCCTTTAGGTGAAGTGTTCTCTTAGGAGGTGTTCCTATACGCGGAGACTGCTGAGTGTCCAGTTATGACAACGGGACTGGCGCTTAACTCGACGTTTATCAATGGGACCCGCTGACGGACAGTCAGCTTCAGAGGGCACTGCAGACATACGCAATGAAAGAGACTTAATCAAAACAAGTTTACCTGAAAATATTCTTCTAAACAACTGAAGGTGTAAGTGCAGGGCAGGGGGGATTTTCACAGAGCTGTGAGGCTGAGACAGGCCACCTGGGGCTTCACATCCTTCAGGCTGGGTTCAAATCAGGAGGAGCTGTAGCTCCAGATTAATGCCTAAAGCTTTTGATCTGAAACTGGTACCATTGTACAAAAAGGGTCAGGGCAACACATTTTATTTTGTATCTATTTCAATTACATTTATCTGTGGCAGGCACTGCTGCAATTGTGACATTGAGATAATAAACGGACACAAATGAAGTGTTTTTTTTTGTTTTATTTAATGGCAAACTGAAATCTGCAGTGTTATATCAAAACGCACTAATTAATGTGTCTGCCAAATATCTACAGCATGTATCCATCTAGCTGGTTCCTCGCACTAACTGACGCAACACCCCCCTTTTAATGAACCTGCTCGATTCACTCTGGACCTTGTGACAGAAGCACTGCGATCCCAAGGGCACCCGGTCAAGAAGGGGGCCTTAGCATTTTCTAAAAACGTGTACTTACAGTATTATCGTTTTAACCCACAAACAGAAAATAATTTAGCAGATGTTTTATTAATACATGTCCGCTCCATATGTTTTATTAATATATGTCTCATTTACCATTTGTTACATACAAATATATTTGCTCTACCGATTCACAACAATGAAAATCTAAATCCAACTCCGTCTAATTCCTGTTGCTCCCGCAATTTCTGCTCTGACGAAAGGCGACTGTTTCTGCAGCCAGAGTCGTCTTCCATCCAATCGGGTACAGAAGAGCTCAGAGAGGGCGGGCCCCAGTGTCACTCCCGACCTGTAAACATGAGGGGGCGCGGTTTACACTATTTTTCGGTCGCTTGTGTGAAGTGCCCGCCGGCGCCAAAATTCAAACACATTTCCCACTAAAATATGTTTTGAATTAAAAGGATTTATATATGTGGGAAAGGCCTAGTAAAACTAACAACGACTGTTAAGTAAGAAATACCCACAATTCGTTTTTAAAAGCACAAGCAGCAAGCTATTTACAAGTCGCGTTAATATTCACAATTACAAAGACTCTAATATAAAAATACAATGAAGTCAGCGTTATGTTGCCCAAACTGCCGGCAATTATTATATTACCGGTATATAACTGCACACAGACCAGAAAGCAGTTTAAACTACAAACAAAGCAAAAATCGTTCTACCCAAACCTCGCTAGCTTTGCACTTCCCCAAAACAGCAGGATTACATTAAAAAACAAAACAAACAATAATAAATAAATAAAACAAAAACAAACAAAATCACGCGTGGGTCAATTCAAAAAGTACCTAGATTTAACAATTCGTCTTCTGTAGACATATAGCCATTCTGCAAGAGAAACGCATAGATGGACATTTATGTTTATGTAAACTATATAGAAACATACATTTATAGTACATGAGGTTTAAATGCATAGGGATTTTAAAAAGCAGCGGGGAACAGGCGCACAGATATCATCCAGTACTACACCCCTCCCCCATAGCTGACGAGGAGTACAGCACTCTTTAGCTATCGACCCCAAACACTTAGCTGAATTACAATAATATTACAAAACGAGCATAACAAAATTAAAAAGCACACAAGTCTGCAGCGATGTGAACCTCTTACCTTCCGGCAGGTCTTCCATACATTCAAATGTCATCTCGAACTGGAACGGGTTCCCGAAGGGGCTCGGGTTATCCAGAACCGCCACATTCAACACTTGCACCTTCGCCATTTCTGTTACTGTGACCGAGTGCTGTGAAAGAACCGAGGCGTGCCGTGCCAAGCCGCTCTACTACTACGAGAGTACAACCAATAATATTTCCCGCCGGAGACGAAAACAAGAAAACCTGCCTCGTTTCTATAATTCACCAAGAGGACAGCCGAATAAACAGTGCTGTGAATCCGTCTCTGGGATTCCGAATGCGGGGTCCTTTATAAAGACTGAACAAAGATAAAACACAAGAGTTTTAATTTCAGTTAAAGTCCCGGCTGGTATTCGTCATTTTCTGCCTTCCGCCTCACTCCACGGGGATGTTAAATGTTGGAAAGGGTCACACACTTTCGCCAAAACACAGTTCAAAGTCTCCTCCGATGTATTTCGGCCCCTGCGCCGGTGACCCGTTGGCAGATCTGCTGGGTTTAATACAGGTTCTCCCGCCAGCCTGTTTAGAAAGACCTCTGTCGGACCGCGAGGAGCTCAGAATGGGCTCGTTTAGGATTGGTCGGGTGACGGGGCAGGACCCAGAAAATCTCTTATCGGATTGGCTGAGAGCGCTCAAGTATAATAAAAAAGACAACAGGAAGCTGTTCTGCATCCTTCCGCTGGGACATTAGTAGTCTAAGCTAAAATAAAAACAAAACAGGAAAACGTTACACAGTGTAACATATCAGTGGAGATGTTAACCGGCTACAGGCCAACGATTTGGCTTTGCATCTTTGGTTTCATAATAAACTAAAAAGTAATTTTACATAATAGTACTGCAGATACAATACAATAACATACAATTCATGTAGTTGTTCCAAGTCTTAGATAGGCACACCTGAGCCTGTTACCAACTTTGTGGCAATTAACTTCATAGTATATTTCAGTCCCTGACTGTTAGATTATCCCAAATATATTCTACAATCGGAACCCATCCAATATCTCAAATGTGCACCAAAAGGGGTTCTTTTTCTGTATATTTAATGCCAGCATTTAGAGTCCATGCCAATAAGATTTTATTTTTAAAAAAAAATGCATTTAGAGAAAGAAAATATTTGAATTTGTTAAAATATTTGTTTAGCACATTTAGAGTTGGTCACACAGACCCTGGCTGTCCCTAAGGTAACATTAGGTAGTCTTTAGAGCTGATCAGTGTCTGTGAAACCAGCTATTGTAGTGTTACCTAATGCTACTGGCAGATCAGCTTGACACTTCACTGAGCAGTAGCAAACAAACTGGACTGCTTTCTGTCGAAGTACACAGAGGGATAAACCAGAAAGCCATTCATCATATTTTATTGTTAAATTGGACATGGATTGCGGGACACCTTTTTTATGTGTCAACAAGGTTGTTCTAAAACAGGATGGGTCCCAAATGCTCCTAGATATAGCACTGTTTGGTGCTTGGGGTGAAATCGTTGTTATAACAGTATCCATGCTTCCCCATCATTATGAAGCCTATACTAATTACTTCACAAGCTCTAACAGTCACAAGCTTGAACGAATATCCAGTATGTGCACTACAACCTCACTCACAGAAATACACAACTCTGTTTAGTTTTAAGTTACTGTATATCTTAGTACAAGTTATTGAGGGTGCTTGGTACCTTTGCAAGTGTCCTGGCCCGTGTCGCTGTATTCACATCTGATTGGTTGAGCTATAAAAGACTATGGCTTATATTTCCCCTTTAAGCAAGTCGCTGGCAAATTGCCCTCAGCATAGTAAATGTATTAGATAGGCAATTTGCCCACAGTGGAAAATCGGGCCCTATAGCTTGGCAACCACTGCATTAGCAGATTTGTTTGAACATTCTGTTTTACATGCTGTGAATGCAATCTGCTGACAGGCGTTTTGGGAGATGTGTATATTATTCTCTACCTTCTCCTCCCTCCTCTATCTCCTCTGATGACTTTGCCTCTTTCTTCTCTTCTAAAATCTCAGATATCCGCAAACTCTTTAACACCTCTCCCTCCTCCGCACCCCCTCCCGCTCCAACACCCACTGCATTCCCTACTAACTCACCCTCCTTTTCCACCTTCTCTCCCCTCTCCTCTCCTCCCTGCTCCAGGGTCACAAACCCACCACGTGTGCCCTGGACCCCCTCCCCACATACCTCTTTCAAGCTGCTGCTCCTGCTGTACTTCCTTTCATCTCCTCCCTTCTCAACACCTCTCTCCTTTCTGGTCTCTTTCCCTCTGCCTTTAAACAAGCCTCTATCACTCCCCTCCTCAAAAAACCTACCCTCAACCCCACCTCCCTCCAGAGCTACCATCCTGTCTCCCTCCTACTCTTCCTCTCCAAAACCCTCGGGCGGGCTGTACACCATCAGCTTTCTGCTTTCCTGTCCAACCACTCTCTGCTTGACCCTCTCCAATCTGGCTTCCGCTCTGATCACTCCACTGAAACCGCCCTCTTGTCTGTCACCAACTCACTAAACTCTGCCCAAGCTGCCTCTCTCTCCTCTGTCCTAATTCTCCTTGACCTCTCTGCTAGCTTTGACTCTGTCGATCACTCTATTCTACACTCCTCTCTCGCTGACCTGGGAATCTTTGGCACTGCTCTGGCCTGGTTCTCCTCCTACCTCTCCAACCGCACTTACCAGGTAACCTGGCGTGGAGCAACCTCCACACCTCGCCCTCTCTCAACAGGAGTCCCCCAAGGGTCAGTCTTGGGTCCTCTCCTGTTCTCTCTCAACACTCGCTCCTTGGGCCCCCTCATCGCATCCTATGGTTTCTCATACCATTTCTATGCTGATGATGCTCAGATTTTCCTCTCCTTCCCCACCTCTGACTCCACCATCCCCTCCCGTATCTCTACCTGTCTGTCTGCTATCTCCTCCTGGATGCACTCGCATCACCTAAAACTCAACCTCTCTAAATCTGACCTCCTTTTCTTTCCCTCCTCCTCCCCCTCCTCTGATCTCTCTATCTCTGTTCCTCTGGAATCTACCACACTCTCTCCCTCTTCCTCCGCTAAGAACCTTGGAGTCACCCTGGACCCCTGCCTCTCTTATTCCCAGCACATCTCCACTCTGGCACGCACTTGCCGATTCTTCCTGAGCAACATCCGAAGAATCCGACACTTCCTCACCAACTATGCTACCCAGCTCCTGGTCCAGGCCCTGTTACTCTCCCGCCTAGACTACTGCAACTCCCTCCTGGCTGGCCTCCCTGCGTCCGCCACCCGTCTGCTCCAGCTCATCCAGAAATCTGCTGCCCGCCTGGTGTTCTCTTTGCCTCGCTTCGCCCACGCTACTCCACTACTCCGCTCGCTCCACTGGCTCCCGATCACCGCTTGCATCCAGTTCAAGACTCTTGTACTAGCCTACAGATGCCTTGACCAGCCTGCACCCAGCTACCTCCAGACCCTCATCTCTCCCTACACCCCCACTCGACCTCTCCGTTCCTCCTGCACTAGAAGACTGGCTCTACCTCCTCTACGCTCCCCTGCCTCCAGAGCCCGCTCAGTCTCCACCCTCGCTCCGCAGTGGTGGAATGACCGTCCTACAGATGTCAGGACTGCCCAGTCCCTGACCACCTTCCGGCGCCTAGTCAAGACTCATCTCTTCAGACAGCACCTGTAGAACTCCTCTTTTTTGTGCTTTACTTGCTCTTATCTGCCCCCTATTTTACTGCATTTAATCCTGTACTTTAGAGTACTGTAATCAAGTGCTATTTAATCTGTAGTATTTTGTATTTAATTAGATCCTGATGTAACTATCACTGACACTGTTATCTGTTCCGTTATTGAATCGTATTTTGTCATACTTGTACTTGCTAGAACCAAAGTCATTGTATTTATCTTGCTCTTAATTGTATTATTACTCATACTGTGATTCTTGAAATGTATTTGTTTACAACTGTAAGTCGCCCTGGATAAGGGCGTCTGCTAAGAAATAAATAATAATAATAATAATATATTACTAGCATAATGGGGGACATTTTAAAGACTGGATAATATTCCTTGTGTGACTCACGGTATTGTATGTTAATATGTTCTGTGAGTGTGCGTGGCGGGGGGGGGGGGGGGTTGTCTGAACGCTGTCTTTGGCAGAGCAATGGATGTCACAGACTCGATGGATGAGATAAGCTGATCGATTTAAACAGTGATAAACTGCATTACTAGAGTGCCCCTAGTGGTTGACAGCAGGTAGCGCTTGCAAGAAGGAGCGGCCTTTGTTGGTGATGAAGTTCCACTTTTATTAATTAGAGCTGTGGCCCTTTAAGGAGCAGAAAACGCTCTTCCACAAAGAACAACACAAAACCCTTGCTGCTAGGGCTTACCTCCTTTCCACTGCCAGTAAAACTGGTCCAGGGAGCCTCATTGGTAGAGAATAGCCCTCAGGGGTGTAAGCCCTTTCTCTATCAATCAAGCTTATCAACCTTACCAAGATGGGCGCTGGAGCGGGCGAGAGGGGTATTGCTGCAGAACGCAGACTCCCACAGCGCAGCTCACACAGGGTAGTGCTGCGTGCGCAACTGTTGTTACCGAGTTAAGTTGTTTATATAGCCCAATCTAACGTTAATAAATCTAATAAAAAGTATGAATGTATTAATACATCATTAAGCCATCTCAGTGCAAGATTATGTGCTAATGTCACCTGCATTTAAAAAGCGCTGGATTAACATGCCTCCTGTAACAGCTAACTCCCTTAATAAAGTGACGGAAAGATTAAAAAAGAAAATATAAATTACACATCATTTACTCAGTCAACTGGCTGAACGTGCAGAGACCAACCCCAGCCCTAAAACCTAATTCCTAACCCCATTACCTAGCCCTAAACCGCACGCAGCTCTACCCTATGTGAGCTGCCTGTGACGTACGCGGTGCGAGCCTTCGTTCTGCAGCGATATGACACCACCTCCCATGCTGGTAAGGACCGAGATAGGCTTCCCCTGGTCCTAAAGCCTTCCGATTAGGGCTAGTCCAGTCACCTGCACATTGTCACACTTAAATAACACACATGTGATCGCAAACAGGAATGCCTTTTATACTGAACTATTGTGTGGTAACTTCCAGTGTAAAATGTTCAGTCTTGATAGGACTGACAGGGTGCACACAATAGCTTACAGAGTGGAAGTGTCTCAAAGCTGGAGTAACATTGGCAGAGTAGAGACGAATGAGCTGAGGTCTGTTTACGTGCAGCGAGAGCCGATGATATAACCATTACACACAGTCGCTCGCAGTCCTATATAACTAGTATACTGCATTATTATTAACATACAAGTTAAAAAAACTCCATCTTATTTTGTTTTCTATTCATTGTGATTTACATTGAAACAAGGAAAAAAGGTTGAAGAACACAATACCGTTAAGTGGCCCGATTCTGATGTTACCATTTTGGTTTTGAAGATGAAAGGAATTCCGAGAGGTGTCTGAGGTACAATTTTAAAAGAGAGTGACGTCAGCCGTACCGCTATTGCGCACACAGCACTGTAAAAACTCACCGTTCTTGGGCCATTCCAACTCAGGTGTACCAAATGAATATGTTTCCAGCATATATTATTATTACACAACACTGCGCTTGAAATTTGAAGCTAGAAACATCGAGCTTAATTTTACAATCCCAGTTTCAGTAATTGTGAAGTTTTGTCTCCATCTTATGGTCATTTAAGGAATAGCAGCAACTGCCACTCTGCAAAACCTAGGTTTTTTAATTTATTTTATTATTACAACTGCCGTTTTCAGGCAACACACTATGTTTTGAATAAATAAAATGCAGCAATTCTATTTTTTTCTTATGCACTCACGTTTCCTGTAAATGTTAGAAAACATAATTAAAAAATAGAAATTTCAGAGCCTGAAGATGTTATTAACCTTTTCAACCGTCCCACAGTACCAGTGGTCACCACAGGACCAAAGGGACAGTGTGGCCTTGGAGAGAGTCCAACGAAGAGCAACCAGACTAGGGGGAATTAGGTGTACATGATTGTATCTTTTAAAATCTTAAAAGGAGTTGACTTAGTTAACCAATACTTCAACCACAGTACACAAACCAGGACCAGAGGACACAGTTGGAAATGAATTAGAACAAAGGGTATGAGTGGTGAGGGTGTGGATTGGGTTACCTAGTCATGTTGTTGATGCTGAATCACTGGGATCCTTTAAGATCCAACTTGACAAAGTTCTTGGATCAATCAGCTACTGGGATCTGGGCGAGCAGACGCATGGCCTGCTCTCGTTGGTAAATGTTTTTATATAAGTAGCAGCCATCGCATGCCTGTTTGTCTTACTTCTCGGCTGATGGGATTAACCTATACCAGGACAAGACTACATTTTCTATAGCATTTTATAGCACCAGGGAAATCGTTGTGGATTAAATCAAACACCTCAGTGGTTATCCCAGGACTGCCATTAAAATCATTGATGCAGTCCAGGGGGATTCCTCAGTGCTGTAAAATACCCTGAAGAATCCAGCGACTGGCTATCAGGGCACAGCCTGATTAAATCAACCCCTTATAGTCCTCATACATGAAATGAGGGGAGGGGCCTGTATTCATAAAACTCATATTACTCTTGGGGACTATAAACAACTTCTTAACCACTATGCAAGAGTCAGACCAGCGACCCTGCGCACTGCAAACAAGCTTCTTAACCACTATGCAAGAGTCAGACCAGCGACCCTGCACACTGCAAACAAGCTTCTTAACCACTATGCAAGAGTCAGACCAGCGACCCTGCACACTGCAAACAAGCTTCTTAACCACTATGCAAGAGTCAGACCAGCGACCCTGCACACTGCAAACAAGCTTCTTAACCACTATGCAAGAGTCAGACCAGCGACCCTGCACACTGCAAGTGAGCTTCTTAACCACTATGCAAGAGTCAGACCAGCGACCCTGCACACTGCAAGTGAGCTTCTTAACCACTATGCAAGAGTCAGACCAGCGACCCTGCGCACTGCAAACAAGCTTCTTAACCACTATGCAAGAGTCAGATCAGCGACCCTGCACACTGCAAGTGAGCTTCTTAACCACTATGCAAGAGTCAGACCAGCGACCCTGCACACTGCAAGTGAGCTTCTTAACCACTATGCAAGAGTCAGACCAGCGACCCTGCGCACTGCAAACAAGCTTCTTAACCACTATGCAAGAGTCAGACCAGCGACCCTGCACACTGCAAACAAGCTTCTTAACCACTATGCAAGAGTCAGACCAGCGACCCTGCACACTGCAAGTGAGCTTCTTAACCACTATGCAAGAGTCAGACCAGCGACCCTGCACACTGCAAGTGAGCTTCTTAACCACTATGCAAGAGTCAGACCAGCGACCCTGCGCACTGCAAGTGAGCTTCTTAACCACTATGCAAGAGTCAGACCAGCGACCCTGCACACTGCAAACAAGCTTCTTAACCACTATGCAAGAGTCAGACCAGCGACCCTGCACACTGCAAACAAGCTTCTTAACCACTATGCAAGTCAGACCAGCGACCCTGCACACTGCAAGTGAGCTTCTTAACCACTATGCAAGAGTCAGACCAGCGACCCTGCACACTGCAAACAAGCTTCTTAACCACTATGCAAGAGTCAGACCAGCGACCCTGCGCACTGCAAACAAGCTTCTTAACCACTATGCAAGAGTCAGATCAGCGACCCTGCACACTGCAAGTGAGCTTCTTAACCACTATGCAAGAGTCAGACCAGCGACCCTGCACACTGCAAGTGAGCTTCTTAACCACTATGCAAGAGTCAGACCAGCGACCCTGCGCACTGCAAACAAGCTTCTTAACCACTATGCAAGAGTCAGACCAGCGACCCTGCACACTGCAAACAAGCTTCTTAACCACTATGCAAGAGTCAGACCAGCGACCCTGCACACTGCAAGTGAGCTTCTTAACCACTATGCAAGAGTCAGACCAGCGACCCTGCACACTGCAAGTGAGCTTCTTAACCACTATGCAAGAGTCAGACCAGCGACCCTGCGCACTGCAAGTGAGCTTCTTAACCACTATGCAAGAGTCAGACCAGCGACCCTGCACACTGCAAACAAGCTTCTTAACCACTATGCAAGAGTCAGACCAGCGACCCTGCACACTGCAAACAAGCTTCTTAACCACTATGCAAGTCAGACCAGCGACCCTGCACACTGCAAGTGAGCTTCTTAACCACTATGCAAGAGTCAGATCAGCGACCCTGCACACTGCAAGTGAGCTTCTTAACCACTATGCAAGAGTCAGACCAGCGACCCTGCGCACTGCAAACAAGCTTCTTAACCACTATGCAAGAGTCAGACCAGCGACCCTGCACACTGCAAACAAGCTTCTTAACCACTATGCAAGTCAGACCAGCGACCCTGCACACTGCAAGTGAGCTTCTTAACCACTATGCAAGAGTCAGATCAGCGACCCTGCACACTGCAAGTGAGCTTCTTAACCACTATGCAAGAGTCAGACCAGCGACCCTGCGCACTGCAAACAAGCTTCTTAACCACTATGCAAGTCAGACCAGCGACCCTGCACACTGCAAACAAGCTTCTTAACCACTATGCAAGAGTCAGACCAGCGACCCTGCACACTGCAAGTGAGCTTCTTAACCACTATGCAAGAGTCAGACCAGCGACCCTGCACACTGCAAACAAGCTTCTTAACCACTATGCAAGAGTCAGACCAGCGACCCTGCACACTGCAAACAAGCTTCTTAACCACTATGCAAGAGTCAGACCAGCGACCCTGCACACTGCAAACAAGCTTCTTAACCACTATGCAAGAGTCAGACCAGCGACCCTGCACACTGCAAACAAGCTTCTTAACCACTATGCAAGAGTCAGACCAGCGACCCTGCACACTGCAAACAAGCTTCTTAACCACTATGCAAGAGTCAGACTAAATTACAACATAGACTTGGAATGTCTGCAATGTTTTCCACCCAGAACATTGGAGTTGCTTCACAATCAAGGCAGTTTTGCCTCCCTAACCTGTGAGAGCAGCACAGCCAGTGCACTAAACTGAAGGTACATTTTAACAAGGGTGTAAAGCTATTTGGGAGTATAGCTTTAAACAGGGATGAGCACCAAACTGATACAAATACAAACACACACATGCACACCTCACAGGAAACCTCTGTCAAGTGGAATATAACTATTAATGGACACTTCCGTCAGTACATTGAGTGCTATTGCTTTTGAAACCAGGGACCAAAGGCTACTCATATCACAAGAGCCACTGCTGACTGACAGAACCTTTGAGTATTTCTGAAATATTTCACAAGACCCTCGCAAAGTTCTCACCTACAGGCAAACGAAATGGATGACAGTGAGCTGTATGGAAACTTTGAGGTCATTGAACAAGTCAAAGAAAGCAAAGAGCAAGAACGCAAGAGGGACCAAGCTCCAGGTTAGCATTTACCATTGTCACCTTTCTAAAAACGCTTTACCATACCTCTCTGGGCTTCACAATGCTTGTTTATTCTTTATCATGCATACCTATGCTTCATTACTATTTTCTATGCTTTTACTATAGAAAACTTTTATAACATACATTTCTTTTAACATACTGATGTTGTATATTACCTTCAATAAACTGTGTGCAATGATATCTTAGCACCTGCATTCTCTATTGGAATCAGTGTTTGTTGTGGTGAATAGAGGCTATAAATCTTCATGTACAAACCTGTTTGAATAAAAGTCTTTACATATTGGAAATATATTTGAGCCACACTAAGCAGGAAAATCAATAGAGTATCATACGGAAGACCTGGAATAGGAAATTAGGCAGGTAAGAAAATAAATATTAGAAACTAAAAAGCAAAATAGTAAGGTAGCAAATATAAACTATTTTTCCATATTATGCAGCTATCCCATATTTATAATATGCATTGATCATAGTTTACCATACCACCAGGCTTTACAAGTCAGGTAAAATCTGTGAAAGGGGCTCATAATTCCCTTTGTAGCTGCCATATTATTGATGTACGACCACATAAAATGAGATGATCCTATCAGGGACCTGGAAACCGCTTTTAATTATAAAATAAAACATATCCATTCAAAACCCCTCATAGAATTTTCATGACACCGATTATAACAGCAGTCAAAATGTTTCGCTGCTGTTTATTTTCAGGTTACATTCTTTATTTTAAAGAAGTGTATAATCAGGCTGCATTCCATACACATACAAAAAGGTAAAGGTGAAACAAATAACACATATATGAAACAGAAGCTTTACCGTAGACCCATCCTTCAGTGTAATACCCTTACTGTATCAGGCAGTGGTTGGATTGATGACCCTGTGCAGGGGATGAGAGGCGCGGCATCGTGGATATCCAGTTCTGGAGGGGGTCGCACTTCACATTTTTACGTGTCTGGTAAACCACGCATTCGTTTGTTATTTACCAGAAGTTACGGAGGGATTCTGGTGATATACTGGGGTGTCTGTCAGTCCGCACGCACATCTGTCCACCTGTATGCCACACTTGCGTGTAGATTACAAGAATTTATTCCACATACTGTGTGTCAGTGATTCTGATATACTTTACTATGGCAATAAAATACCACGGTGTGCCAATAAGCGTTTTGCTAGTTTTTTAACAGTCACAGTTCTCATTCACAAAAGTGTTGCAAAAAATGACAATTTTGTGTGTCATCTACACAATGTCTCGTATTATGACTTGGATGTGAATCTATTCATTACTACTCTGTATACACTGTGGACAGGCATCACAGTCCTCCACATCATACTGACTGATAGCTCTCATTCTGAATGTACAGCTGTGGCGGGGGATGCATGTATTTACCGAGACAAAAAAACATTCTGACGATTCATAGAAATTGTCCATGACCTAAAATAGCGACACAACATTAATGAAGGAAATGTCAGATTATTATTATTATTATTATTATTATTATTATTATTATTATTATTATTATTATTATTATTATTGTTTTGTTTTACTCAATGTTCATGCAAACCAAATCCTCTGCTTATGCTTTTAGTATAGAAAACTTTTTGTAAGCTAGGTTGATCTCTCAAGTTAACAGTTTTTCGACACTGGGCCCCATCAACAGAGATTGAACTCAGGAGTTATTCAAAGATTTTCTTTCAACTCTTTATTTTTCATGCAAGTTTGGAGTTCATTATAGTGTTGAGCAGTTTCATGAATATCTATATTTTATTCATAAAAAAAAATGTTATTCATAAAAACAGACTCAGAAAGTTTTACAATTTGCCAATTACTGAAGTACTTACATAAGCAAACTCAAAAACAAGTGTGCCAATTTACCTTCCCAGCCATCGATGTAAATTCAAAATTCAGAGCTAGCAGTGTGATGATAACGTTGATGAATATCAGAATCAGCAATGAAATGTTTAATCACAATTTGATAAGCGAGTATCCAGATATATGCCAGAAATGTGTGACATACAGAGAGAACGGACCTCAATATATACCCAGAATATAACAATATTCTCAATAATGTTTAAGAATGTTAATTGCAAGTTTCATGCACGTTCATGGCTTACTGTAATTCTATGAAGAATATTTTATATGTGAAAAAACCTTTTAATGAATGCAAGACACAGATTCATAAATGTGTTCTGTTTAAAAATATCCATTCACATTAAGCGGTTTGTTTTTAATAGTTTGATAAAAATGTTATATTTGTCAGAGATTTACTGGATGCTCAGGGTTTATATCGATCTTATAATGATTTTCTACAGAAATTCAACCTCTTGTTACTAACAAACAATTTAGTAAAATAAAGCCATACCCAATGCTTCAGTACTCCTCATTAGAGGTTCACTTCAATGGTTTACACGTTTTAAATAATAAATGTAAAAACAATAGCTTTGTGATGCTCTAAATATGGCCATATTTAATGATCTCAAATCAAAGAATAAGCATGACATCACAGATCAGTTCAGGCTTAAAAAAACAAGAACTGTCTGACCTGTCAAATTCCACCAAAAGCTAAAGAAACTCACTTTAAAATCATTAGCTCTATATATCCATCCCGTGAATGTCTTCATAAAAGATTTAGTTTTCAGAAGAACTCTAGCGCACTTTGTCTATCTAATATTGACTCTTTATAACACTTATTTTAGTCCTGCCCGCACACTAAACAGTTCTGGAATGGAATTCATACTTGGTTTCTATAAAACTTTCAGAACTACCACATTTTATGTATGATGACATTATACAGCATTTTAATGCAACCTGTAATAGTGACATTTTATTTATTGTAAATCTTATTATTTTGTTAGCAAAATGTTTCATTCACAAATATAAATGGGGAGGCTTGAAGCATTCAGTCATTGTCTTTACTCATGAGATAAAACTTTATGTAAAATCTCTAAAAATGGTCAATTCTAAATTAGCAAGTAAGTCACATGATTTGATAACCAAATACGTCCTTGTTGAATGAGGTTAAACAGTTTACAATGTCTTCATGTTATTCATCTCCCTAACATATCATTAATGCAATCTGAATGTAATGTATCAGCCCTGGTAATGTCTATTGTATTTCTTATTCTTTCTTCTCATGTTCCGTTCCAATATGTCCCTCATTTGTACTGGAATTTATGCATTGATAAAAATATATCATTGAAAAAAAAAAATATATATATATATACAATGAAAGTTTCACCCATATGGAAATAAAATGTCAATATATTTTAATATATGGTCTATATGGTTTACAATATAAATGTTGTACCTACGTTACAACATATACTTTACATAACTAGAAAATATAGTATTTTTTCAATATATTGTTTAATGTATATTCTTTCCATATGGGCAATAACATGCAAATAAAATGTTACCCATTCTAAGTACTGATGTCCAGTGTTGTGAAAGTAGATCTGTAACCTGTATTGTATTCTTGCACTGTGCCAGGCTCTCCATCGAGTCCTGATCAGAACACAGGCTAATAGAAAAGGGTCACTTCAGAGAGGCTGCTGTGTTTTGTGTGTATGTGCAATTCTATTTGCTGTTCTCTCACCTTTTCTAAACCGCATACAGTTAAAAACCACACTGAAAACCAACTGTTTAAGAAGTCGCATTTCATCATATACTGCACACAATAATGTTTATTTTGGTAAGCCTAGTCCAGTAAGTCTAGGCTATAACAGTTAAATTAGAATCATGTATTCGGTATCTGCAGCCTTGATCTTATATATAAACCAGTACAAGGTTTAAATCATTAAAAATATTTATTTTGGGATGTTTTGGACAAAAGCCCTTCTTCAGCTGTGTAAAAATAAATGTGTGTGTGTGTGTGTGTGTGTGTGTATGTATGTGTGCATATATATATACAGACGTGCTCAAATTTGTTGGTACCCCTCCGCAAAAAACGAAGAATGCACAATTTTCTCTGAAATAACTTGAAACTGACAAAAGTAATTGGCATCCACCATTGTTTATTCCATATTTAATAGAAATCAGACTTTGCTTTTGATTTTTTATTCAACATAATATTGTAAATAAGAAAACAAATGAAAATGGCATGGACAAAAATGATGGGACCGCTAACCTAATATTTTGTTGCACAACCTTTAGAGGCAATCACTGCAATCAAATGTTTTCTGTAGCTCTCAATGAGACTTCTGCACCTGTTAACAGGTAGTTTGGCCCACTCTTCCTGAGCAAACTGCTCCAGCTGTCTCAGGTTTGATGGGTGCCTTCTCCAGACTGCAAGTTTCAGCTCTTTCCATAGATGTTCGATAGGATTCAGATCAGGACTCATAGAAGGCCACTTCAGAATAGTCCAATGTTTTGTTCTTATCCATTCTTGAGTGCTTTTAGCTGTG
This sequence comes from Acipenser ruthenus, assembly GCF_902713425.1. Taxonomy (NCBI): domain Eukaryota; kingdom Metazoa; phylum Chordata; class Actinopteri; order Acipenseriformes; family Acipenseridae; genus Acipenser; species Acipenser ruthenus. Next base: position 6,830,163 of record NC_081224.1, on the reverse strand, counting down.
TGTTTTGGGTCATTATCCTGTTGGAGGACCCATGACCTGCGACTGAGACAGAGCTTTCTGACACTGGGCAGTACGTTTCACTCCAGAATGCCTTGATAGTCTTGAGATTTCATTGTGCCCTGCACAGATTCAAGGCACCCTGTGCCAGGCGCAGCAAAGCAGCCCCAAAACATAACCAAGCCTCCTCCATGTTTCACTGTAGGTATGGTGTTCTTTTCTTTGAAAGCTTCATTTTTTCGTCTGTGAACATAGAGCTGATGTGACTTGCCAAAAAGCTCCAGTTTTGACTCATCTGTCCAAAGGACATTCTCCCAGAAGGATTGTGGCTTGTCAATATGCATTTTAGCAAATTCCAGTCTGGCTTTTTTATGTTTTTCTTTCAAAAGTGGAGTCCTCCTGGGTCTTCTTCCATGGAGCCCACTTTCACTCAAAAAGCGACGGATGGTGCGATCAGAAACTGACGTACCTTCACCTTGGAGTTCAGCTTGTATCTCTTTGGCAGTTATGGTCTTGTAGCCTTTACCTTTACCATGCTTGTCTATTATTTTCTTTCTGATCTCCTGAGACAGCTCTCTCCTTTGCTTTCTCTGGTCCATGTTCAGTGTGGTGCACACAATGATACCAAACAGCACAGTGACTACTTTTCTCCATTTAAATAGGCTGAATGACTGATTACAAGATTGGAGGCATGTGTGATACTAATTAAAAAAACTAATTAGTTTGAAATATCACTATAATCCAATTATTTATTATCTTTTCTAAGGGGTACCAACAAATGTGTCCAGGCCATTTTAGAATATCTTTGTAGAATAAGCAATAATTCATCTCTTTTCACAGCTTCTTTGCTTTATTCTATGACATACCAAAGGCATGCAAGTATACATGATAAAATATCTTTTAATTTCATCACTTTTCAGGAGGAATGAAGCATTATTTCAATGAGCTGTAAGGGTACCAACAAATTAGAGCACGTCTGTATATATATATTGTGAGATGGCAGGGAGGGGGTTAAAACCTCTCTGCAGAAAAAACATGTGCGGAATGCACATTTGTCTTGTTTAATTGTTTTGTTAATTGTTTTATTGATTAATCATTACCTGCACCTGGCTACTATTGAAAATTGGAGCCAAGTGCAGGGTATTTAAGGTCTAGAGGTCGCTGCGCAGGTCCACAGGCGCACGCCTTTGCCTGTCAGTCCTGACTCCCGGTCACCGGCCCGCGCTATGGTCGCCCTGGACAAGCCGTCTGGGTCTCTCCTCGCCGGTCCTGGGTCCCTCCCTGGAAACGCCGGAGGGACCAACCCACCCTTAAGCCCGCCCGTGGAAGAGGGCGAAAATTGACATTTGTGGACTTGAGGGTGGGTGGTCTTTTAAGGGTGGAGGGAGGTGGCCGTTGTATGGCCGGTGTCTTGAAAAGACATGGGGGGGGATTAAAAACTCTCTGCAGAAAAAACATGTGCGGAATGCACATTTGTCTTGTTTAATTGTTTTGTTAATTGTTTTGTTTAATTGTTTTATTGATTAATCATTACCTGCACCTGGCTACTATTGAAAATTGGAGCCAGGTGCAGGGTATTTAAGGAGAGCAGTCAGTCTGCTCTGGGCAGCTGCTGAAGAGGGCAGAGGCCCGACTGTGCTGGTGTGTGGGTACAGCCGTAATTTAAAAAAGAAAAAGGTAGAGTGAATCCTTTTTGTGTGTGTGCTGTTTTGTTTGTTTGTTTTGTTACAGGTAAACAGCTTAGCTGTCCTGTTTTCAGTTTAGGTTCCTGTTTTGTTTTAGTTATTGCTCAAAGAAGAGCTAGGTGTTTGTTTTGTTTATTTTTGTGTTTCATTAAAAATAGCAGAACCGCGCTTTAAAAAAATCCATTTCTGTGTGTTGGGTCAGTGTTTTTAAAGGGGCAACGAACCGCGGTGAGGGCGATTCTTTCACAATATATATATGTATATATATGATGTCTAAAATGTACATTTAATTTGTAATACTGAAAGGTGACAGTAAACCATGCCATTGAATAAATTAATAGCTGAAGTAATCACGCGGAGACAATTCAACAGAAACACCGACGCATGCGCATATCTCAGAGTAGTGCAAAAATCAGCAAGAGGCTGTTTTTGCTATAGTATACCCACACAATTGGTCAGGGTTTTCAGCACAAAATGTAGAATATTTACTAACTGAGCATTTATTAAGTACAAATACAAGTAGCACTAAGTAAAATGGCAGAACCAGCTCCAGTGGCATATGTGCACAATGCTGTACAGTACCTATAATTCCAATGTACAGCTTATTAAAGGGAAGTGCTAAACAAACACTAAAATATTAAGCATGTCAGAATCATTGGTATTACCTTGCAGTTGCAAATCATTATTGTTAATGTTATCAAAAACCAAGATAAACTTATCATCCTAACTGGTTTTGGATGTCCCAAACGAGTTCTTTCTTGCTGCTGTGAGGCATGAAAATTCAGCCAGTCGTCTCTTGGTGGGTGTGTAAAAGCATGAGGTTCACACATGACTATGTCATTGTGCTCGGCTGGTATGGTTTAAGCAGTATTACTCTCTGAACATTTCTCTGAAAGTTGCAGGAAAAAAAAAAGAGTTCTTTGGTATTTATTTTCGTTGAGGAATGTCTGGCTCCTCCAAGTCCAAGCTCTGCTATTTCTTTAGTTTGTTCCATAGAGCTTGGAATGAGTGCTCTGCTCGCAGGCTTATCATTGTCTTTCTTAAACAGTCAACAGCCATTTTAGTTTCACACACAGTCATTTTTGAACAATGTAAAGCTCTGCTGACTTTGTCTGATTTGGAGAAGACAGTTTCACTCATTTTAAGTCACTCTTTTGCCTAATGAGCCCCTTTGCTTTAATACCTCCAGGTTATTTTTCTGACATTTCTTGAAGCTCCTGCAACAAGGGTTTGTAATTTAGCAAAATGCTTCTGATGGATGAACTGTGCATGGTCCACCTGGTTGGACACAATGAACTGTGCATGGTCCACCTGGCTGGACACAATGAACTGTGCATGGTCCACCTGGTTGGACACAATGAACTGTGCATGGTCCACCTGGCTGGACACAATGAACTGTGCATGGTCCACCTGGCTGGACACAATGAACTGTGCATGGTCCACCTGGCTGGACACAATGAACTGTGCATGGTCCACCTGGCTGGACACAATGGCCTCCGTGATGCTGAATGGTTTACTCAGTGATGCTGAATGGTTTACATCTTGCCAGTTGGAAAACATTGGCAGGTGTTTTGGTGAGTGTGACCTGGATGGCTGTAGGGTGATGTCAGACCAGAAACACAGACCACAACAAGGAATGACGGGCAAACTGAGATGCTATGGCGCTCAGGGTTTTATTAAAAAACAAAAATAAGTATTTAAACAGAACAAAAACACTGATATAAACAAAAGGGCACAAGGGCCAAAACAAAACAACACGGAAAAATGAACACAAGTAGTATGCTGGTTCCAACTCCCAGCATACGTAGCAATTGTATTTGAGATATTTCCAATAGACTGACGTCTCTTGTCTCGTCTCTGACACACTCCACCGTACAGCCAAAGCTGCAGGTTCTTATAGTGGTGACCGAGGGATTAACGGTCACATTCTGCACGGGTTTACTAAAGATGCGTGACTGTCAGCCAATTCAATAATCGACAGTCACGCATTCTCAAAAGGTTTCTAAAATCACAATAAAACAATAACAAATAATGGTGGCGGCTTTTCGCCCACGTCGCAAACAATAATAATAATACTATAAATCATAAAAATATACAAACGGACAGGACGGGACACTCCACCACAGTGAGTCACGCACAAACTTTACAATGTCACAAACCAAATTTATAGCATATCTGACAAGGGGGACTGACCTTGTAGCCTCCTGTAAATCTAGATGAAGTCCATGTGCTGAACGGTGAACATAACAAGCCTTGGGCTGTTCTTCAAGGATCCTGGCCTGCACTCCTGAATATATTCCAGACGTTGCACTTACGGCAGTTGTCCAATGTCAAATCGAGTCTTAAAAGCACATCTTCAATCATTTTGGTAAGTGTAGCAGCATCAGTTTTTACTTTGCTGACATGACAAAGTATGACTGTTCAATGTTTTGCTCACTAGATGTTTCTTCAACAATCCGTAGCCATCTTCTTTGACCCTCTTTGCCACATTCCTAAGGACAGTGTTGCCATTATTCCCAAGATCATGACCTTACCATTTTTAACCATTTCTCAAGATCAGCCGATACCCTGCATGTAAATGAAGTAGCTGATGTTGGCATCAGTATTTCCTCGTGTTGGCATACCCTGCCTTGCTAGAAACTGCAATGACCCCAGAATTTGTAACAAATCCTTATGCTTTTATTTAGTGTCCTGAGATGCTTTAGCAGACAAAACATTGAGAACTCTGGTACCTGAAGTACAGTTCTAAATTTCAGCACAGCCTCTATATGAGCATGTGTTTTTTCATGTGCACCAAGTCTCTCAGTGACCTTTTAACAGCTGCAGAACCCAACAGACATTAATGCTTCCTCCTTACATTTGGAAAATGATATAAGGTTGAAATGCTTTGTCATTCAACAACAGTGACAACATCCTTTTTCCTGGTCTGTCCCACTCTATCCAGAGAAACTTAATGTACCAGGTACAGTCACAGACAAACATACTAGCATCCTTTACCTAATATAAAATAATTAGCCACTAAATAATATGACAAATACGGAATTTCTGGTAGTTTAAAAAAAAACAAAAGCAATTAAGCAATTTCAAATATTTGTTCATAACAAAAATATTGGCACTTTTACATTAAAAGTCTGTAAAATATTTATAGAATTAATTAAAATATTTATATGAATTGATTGAAAACCATTACTTAGTAACTAAGCTGCATTATAAAGTCAATAGCCAGAAAAAGAGGTAATTATTTCCAACATCTGTTGAAGAACGTTTTAGCAACACAGCAGATGATGGTCAAGACAAAGGAGTTGGATTCACGTTGCAAACTACAACAAAGGAATTAGCTACAGCTCTGTGCTCTCAAAGGCTGCTTTTGGAAAGTAGATGTGTTGTAGTTGGTTTGGCATTGTTCTGCATTAATACCCACTACATCCACTGGTAAGCCCACTGTGTTTACTGGAGAGTCCACTGTACACTGTAGTTTTCTAACAAATAAATAAATACAAATACTTTCTTCACTAACTATGGGTGAGGCAACTGCTGTAAATATAACTTTAAACAGATCAAACTAAAGAGAGAATGTATTTCAAAGCAACCTGCTCTGCACCCCCGACCTGCTCTGCACTCCCTACCTGCTCTTCTCTCCCTACCTGCTCTGCACTCTCTACCTGCTCTGCACTCCTGACCTGCTCTGCACTCCCTACCTGCTCTGCACTCCCTGCCTGCTCTTCACTCCCTACCTGCTCTGCACTCCCTACCTGCTCTGCACTCCCTACCTGCTCTTCTCTCCCTACCTGCTCTGCACTCCCTACCTGCTCTTCACTCCCTACCTGCTCTTCTCTCCCTACCTGCTCTTCTCTCCCTACCTGCTCTGCACTCCCTACCTGCTCTTCTCTCCCTACCTGCTCTGCACTCTCTACCTGCTCTGCACTCCTGACCTGCTCTGCACTCCCTACCTGCTCTGCACTCCCTGCCTGCTCTTCACTCCCTACCTGCTCTGCACTCCCTACCTGCTCTGCACTCCCTACCTGCTCTTCACCCCCTACCTGCTCTTCACTCCCTACCTGCTCTTCTCTCCCTACCTGCTCTTCTCTCCCTACCTGCTCTTCACTCCCTACCTGCTCTTCACTCCCTACCTGCTCTTCTCTCCCTACCTGCTCTGCACTCTCTACCTGCTCTGCACTCCTGACCTGCTCTGCACTCCCTACCTGCTCTGCACTCCCTGCCTGCTCTTCTCTTCCTACCTGCTCTGCACTCCCTACCTGCTCTTCACTCCCTGCCTGCTCTTCACTCCCTACCTGCTCTGCACTCCCTACCTGCTCTGCACTCCCTACCTGCTCTTCTCTTCCTACCTGCTCTTCACTCCCTACCTGCTCTGCACTCCCTACCTGCTCTTCTCTTCCTACCTGCTCTGCACTCCCTACCTGCTCTGCACTCCCTACCTGCTCTTCTCTTCCTACCTGCTCTTCACTCCCTACCTGTTCTGCACTCCCTACCTGCTCTTCTCTCCCTACCTGCTCTTCACTCCCTACCACTGATGGATTGCTTTTTAAAACACTTCAGCAGACTCTAGACAGAACTGGGCTACCTACTGTGTTGGCTTGCAAGCAGTATAGCTATAGGTAAGCTATGTGTAAGCTTTAAAGTATTCTAAAGGAATGCCTAAAACAACAAATCCTATCATTGCAATGATTTATTTTCCTTGTGTTATTGTAATGTCCTTTAACGTCTGCTGCTAAGCCTTTCATTTTGCGGTTTATGTAAAGTAGCAGCAAATTGAACTGGCTCAAACAGATATCCCGGGAGGCCTGGTACAGTATATGATGTTAAATCTTATTTTTTTGCATAAAAACAACGCAGTCATCATTAGTAAATATTCAGGAGGTGCCCTTTTATCATTTACCATTTATTTATACATTTTCTACAGTCGTTCATGGACAAAATATACCATACATGTTCATTATTAAATGAATGTGAGTTTAAATTGTTAGCAAGTACACCTGCTTCAATATGAAACAAAACCTTGTAGTACTCTAATGGACCAGCAGGGCTTACCTGTATGTTTAGAACTGAAGAACTGCTCCTGAAGTCGGGTCAAAGTACCGGAACACAAACAATGGAATGAAACATTAAATAAGACTGTGTTGCTGACGCTGCAGGTGACGCTTGCTGGTTTGTTTGCAGACACACGTGTGCAGTGTGAATGCTGGGTGAAGTCTGTCGTCGTTCTCTACATCCTGCTGGCAGCTTGTTGTGTGGTATTGGCAGCCTTCCTTTTCCAGGCATTTACAAAGTGTAAGTATGTCAGCCGTGGCCACTACAAAAATAAAAATACAAATCCCATCAGTGTAGGCCACCCTCTTCAGTGTACTGGGTTTACAATATTGAAAGCCAGCACTGAAACATTATGTGTTGCCAGACAGAACTTTGATGTGTTTGGGACTGTTTAAATAAATGCACTGGCTTTTTGTTTTCTTAAAAGAAGCTTTGAGTCTCTATGCCTTATTCTTGAGTTCTCTCTTTACACTTCCTGGGTCATTTCACCAAAAAGCAGTCTTGTGGGCCATGAAAGCATGTCAGTCAATAGGGGAAGCAGCTGATTGGTTATTGACAGGAAAGAAGCCAGTGAAGGGTGCAAGACAGGTGCAATAGCATGGCTTGAGATTTCTTTTAACCTTGTGTAGTACCAGATATCATGTTTAAAATGAAAATACATGCTTGCTAAAATATGTGTTTCTTTCAAAATTGCACATTTGAGATCTATATAATGAATAGATGTGCATGGCAGAGACATTTTATGGAACTGTTTTGTGAGCTACAATTACTTTAAAGATAAACGTTGTTCTCTAATTTCACAATAAAAGGGCTACTTTGCTGCCCTAAACAAGCTATTACCAGCGATTGATAAATCTTGTTTTCGTTCCAGGCTCTGAAATGTCTGCTGAAATCCAGCACCTGAAAATACAACAGTCACTCCTGAGGAACCACAGTGAGGCTCATTTATTGGGAGGGGGGTCATCCTCTACATTTTGGGGTTCTGCATTAAAAGTACACAAAAAGCTGTCAACTATACATCAAGCCTGTGTTACAGAGAAACACACACAGAGTGGACAGCAAACTGTCAACAGGATGTATGGCTGTATAGACTGCCAGCACGTATTCCACATGTCTGCAAGGTGTAATTTGTAGTCCCTTTATAGGATATTTAATTTTAAAAAAATTGCCCTAAAGATTACTTCTGTTTTTTTTCTTTCAAATCCACTGTTTGACCTGGATTATAAATGCAATATTATCATTATTATTATTTATTTCTTAGCAGACGCCCTTACCCAGGGCGACTTACAGTCGTAAACAAAAAATACATTTCAAGAATAAAGCACTTCGTCTCGTGCCGCACAACACCACGAGGCGTCCGTATATTCGACGTATATGGATACCCTATCGGGCCTTATTGCATACATAACAGATATTTCTATTTTTTTTGTCCGTCCTTGTACATATAAAAATTGCAATATCTATAACGTCGCCTGCTGTGCTGTGATACAATGAGAAATAGTGTTCTATTAAATTGTGTTTAAGTATTTTATAACGACATAATAATAAATTATAGATTATTTAACATAAAACACTTGTATTTCGTAACCCATAGAAAATACAGAAGCATCGATATCAATCCTAAATAAATATATTGTAGGAATTCTAAAATGTGGTTATACATTTATAATGGTTGCATTTACTGTCAATGTTTTCTGAAGCTAGTGGTTGAGAAAACATCCTCACACTAGACCTTGCAGTTCCCTTCCTTCATCTGTATTTTAAACGCTCTGTTTAATGCAATACAACCCCAACATGACTAAAAGGGAAATGGTTACACTATATTACAACCTTTATTTTTAACAATAAATTTATTTTGATACCTTGGGAAACAGTAAAATGGTGGATACACAAAGATGTCCTTTGAAAGTTTCTATTTCCTTATTTTCATTCACGTTCACTCTGCGACCCCTCATATCATGAATGAATGAATGGTTAAATGTTTAGAAGTGTGCACTAGTTTAAACCTGGCACCCATATTCATCACCTTAGTGAAGCAGGCTATGGCAAAAGGAATTCTCCATACATGTTTGAACCTTAGTGTTACAGTTGAGTCCCTTAAAGATACTCTTGATAAAATCTTATGTCTTTCCAGGCTCTCAATTGGCCTCTGAACTTGAGCACCTGGAAAAGGATCAGTCCCTCCTCAGGAAAAACTGTAAGAAGACTTTGCTTTGTTGCTAATAACTCAATCATTTTTAGAAATACTAAAACAAATGTAATACATCCAATGACAAACGTTTCGACCAGAAGTCTTTTTCAATGTCTTCAAAAGCTGCAATGGTTTGAGATTCTCTATACATCCTATTTTGGAGTCTTCACTCCACTCCTGATTGATAGAAGGGGGAATGGTCTCTTAATGGTCACATTAAGAGCAGTGGGTGTGTGCTGATTATCTACCAATGGGACAATACGCTTGCAGTGGTAGGAGTGGCTAGTTCGTCACATAGGCAAGAATAGAAAAGAGAGAAAAGGAAACAAAATAAGAAAAAATAAATATTAAATAACGACGTGATAGTTACCAAAGTTGGAACAAGAGGAAAGAAAAGTGACACAGTTTGTACATCTTCTTATAAAAATTTACCATGGTAAAGTTGTTTGGTAATTTAGAAGTTTCCCCATGTTTATACTATCCGTGTTTAATATAGAGAATGCCTTCAAATGTTATGCAGGCAGTCATCGTAATTCTCAGTATCTATGGATATTCTATATAGGTTTAATTATGTTAAGATCTAAAGTTTCCAATAACATGAAGGCAGCCCTGCATTCCAAACCTGGTATAATGCTGTATACACATGACACCCCTTTGCCTCCTAATGCCACTCAGTCAGCTCCTGCATTTCTTTTACAAGGGGAACACAAATAGCAGCCTCTTAACTATGGCTCGAGCTTTTTAATAACTTTATTACTACAAAAATAACATTGCAGAACATGAATCACTCCTGAACACCTGAAGATTCAAAATCATTCCAACAGACAGGATACCTCCAAGGCAGCAGATCAGCATTGCACTGCACTGATGCCACTGTAATACTGCTCTGCTTCCCCTAGTCAGAGGACTAATCTTTTTTGAACAGTTTGTTATGGTTATTGTGCCGATTAGGTGCCTGGCCCATTAAACATCTATTGAAACCTTCTTTGATTCCAGGCTCTGAAATTTCAACAGAAATCCATCACCTGAGAGAGGAACAGACGAATATGAAAAGAAACGGTATGCTCACTATGATAAGAAGGAAATGGTATGCTTCGCTATGTTAAGAAGGAAACAGTATGTTTTGCTATGTTAAGGAAATGGTATGCTTCGCTGTGTTAAGAAGGAAATGGTATGCTGCGCTATGTTAAGAAGGAAATGGTATGCTGCGCTATGTTAAGGAAATGGTATGCTTCGCTTTGTTAAGAAGGAAATGGTATGCTTCGCTATGTTTTGAAAGAAACGGTATGCTTCGCTATGTTAAAAAGGAAACGGTATGCTTCGCTATGTTAAGAAGGAAATGGTATGCTGCGCTATGTTAAGGAAATGGTATGCTTCGCTATGTTAAGAAGGAAACGGTATGCTTCGCTATGTTAAGAAGGAAACGGTATGCTTCGCTATGTTAAGAAGGAAATGGTATGCTGCGCTATGTTAAGAAGGAAATGGTATGCTGCGCTATGTTAAGGAAATGGTATGCTTCGCTTTGTTAAGAAGGAAATGGTATGCTTCGCTATGTTTTGAAAGAAACGGTATGCTTCGCTATGTTAAAAAGGAAACGGTATGCTTCGCTATGTTAAGAAGGAAATGGTATGCTGCGCTATGTTAAGGAAATGGTATGCTTCGCTATGTTAAGAAGGAAATGGTATGCTTCGCTATGTTAAGAAGGAAACGGTATGCTTCGCTATGTTAAGAAGGAAACGGTATGCTTCGCTATGTTAAGAAGGAAACGGTATGCTTCGCTATGTTAAGAAGAAAACGGTATGCTTCGCTATGTTAAGAAGGAAATGGTATGCTTCGCTATGTTAAGAAGGAAACGGTATGCTTCGCTATGTTAAGAAAACGGTATGCTTTGCTATGTTAAGAAGGAAATGGTATGCTGCGCTATGTTAAGGAAATGGTATGCTTCGCTATGTTAAGAAGGAAACGGTATGCTTCGCTATGTTAAGAAGGAAACGGTATGCTTCGCTATGTTAAGAAGGAAACGGTATGCTTCACTATGTTAAGGAAATGGTATGCTTCGCTATGTTAAGGAAATGGTATGCTTCGCTATGTTAAGGCTTCTTAATTTTCTTTCATTTCAGATTTAATCATTTTAAACTCTGGAACTAGCAAGAAGCTGTTCAGAATGAAACTGCTTCATCCTGCAATTAAGTTGTTCCTTTCTGGTTTTATAATACTGCAATTATTGTGGTTGTATTTAACCCCAGGTTTCTATTAAAAAAGCCCAATTAGAATGTTTCCTCACTCACCTACCAATCAGGAGGACTGAAGAATAACATGCAACCTCCATTCCTGTAGTCCAACCAGTCATCTACAGTAGAACCTCAGAATTCTGAACACCAAACTTATAAACTGACCGCTCTACTGGACACCCATACTTTCAGCCGGAAGAACGCAATCACCCAACCATGTGTGCAATGCAACCAGACAGGCACTCCTAGAAGCGGCGTGCTGGTCATGCAGAAGGCAAAATTACTGTACCAAAAAGATTTCAAAGCAGGTTGGCCAGGGTGTCCTTGGCTCACCGCACACCAGTGATCCCTGTAGTCTGGCTGGGCGCCTGCGGGCTTGCCTATAAGCTGTCCACAGCTGCGTTGTCCTCCAACGCTATAGCTCTGAGGTGGCTGCATGGTGGGTCTGCAGTGTGAAAAGAAGCGGTCGGCTGACGACACACGCTTCAGAGGACAGCGTGTGTTCATCTTCACCGGTCCCGAGTCAGCGCGGGGGCGGTAGCAGTGAGCTGAGCCTAAAAACAATTGGTTTTATTTCAAGGGTAACGTGGGAAATTCCATCTCTAGGCAGCCTTTACGTAACCAGAGGTTTTTACTTCCAAACAGAAATACAGAAATGCTGAGAATCAAAATGCACATCAGTGTATTTATAAGAGAAAGCTAAATCTACTCATGCTGCCAAAAGCTTTTGCTGGGGTTAAAAATATAAAGTAGAGGTGTCCCAGAGTGTCTCAAGAACTGATAAAAGAGCATCGGTGTGGTGAGCAGGTTGAGACTCAGTGGCACGCTTTCTTTGTAAATATTGCAGTTGTGCTCTTCCATTCCCTGTGCAGATCTGAAATGTTTTGAAAACTGTAAACCTCATTCATTAACAGCTGAAAAATCAACACATATTTAAATGAAACACATTACATTGAAACTGTCAGGGTTAGGTTTGTAGGCACGTACCATGACTAATTTGCCATTAATGGTTGTACCGTGGAGTAATGAAAGTTAAAGGGAAAATGCTACTAAAATGAGTAAGCTTTACCTCAACATGACAGCCTCAAAGAACATGACTTGTACAAAATGGTGATTTACAAACAGGAAAAGAAAGAATGCCACATTTCTGATTTCTTTTATTTCATTTATCACATATTTTGTTTCTTTTGAGATACATTTAATTATACATGGTAATATTTTTTTGGCTTTGCCCTCATACAAGTTTACCACAGTAAATTTGCACAGTGTTTGCACATGGTTCTACTGTATATTTGCCATAGTTTGCCATGAATTTTTGCATTTGCTTTACCATACCACTCTGGTCTTTACAGTGCTTACCTTTACTTTCACTGTGCTTTTACTATGGTAAAGTCTGAACACAGATTGCTTATAGACGTCAGATGAGGAATAAAATAGTAAACAGTACAATAAGTAGGAACCATTTATACAATAGAAACCAGTGCTTTAAAATCAGTTTTCAACATATCTGTTTATTTGCTTGTCTCAAATTTAGTCACATTAATAAAAACAAAGTCTTCTCAGAATTGAAATGTTTCCGAAATTAGTGATGAATGGTGCGGTGCAAAAGATGTGGCATGTCCAGACTGTTGTCTCCCAAAGAATAATCCTTTTAATGGTTAACACAAATATCACCAAAATAATCCAAATGAAAAATAATAATATACCCCACTATCAGCGATGATATTGGGGTAAAACAGCAACGAGGTAAACAAAAGACACTCCTTAAACCACAATCCTCCGTGCACGAAACTGTGCTTTTCTCCTTCGGGGATCGTGGTGCGTGCGCTGTGCTGTGTTGTGCTCTGTGGTGAGGGCGTGCTCTGGGGTCCGTGTTGGCTCTGTGGCTACAGCCTCCCGTCCTCTTGCTCCTCTATGAGAAAACACAAACAAACACGTAATAAAATAGAAAACAACACACCAGCTCTGGCCTGTCGTCTCTCAGTTTCTCAGTGCAAGGGGAGGTACTGACGTAGCTGCTTCCCCTTTGTACCCAGAAAACTCCTCCCTGCAATCAACGCGTCGCCATGGTTTCTCCAATAGGGGGCTGCCCCGCAGCTGACTGCAATGGAATCGTCCTGAGTACTTGCAGCTACGCGCCCCTCCTAATATGGTTACCTTCCGGTTTCCACCTACCACTGAGGTGGCAGATCTAGGAGGCAGCATACCTTCCCCCTTACACAGTGCCCTTTCTAGTTGGGAGGGAGATTTACAGCATTGACCCTTTCTGTCTCTATCACAAGCAGTCTTTGGGTGTTTTTGTTTGTTTGAAAGAGTCTGAAGGTTATTACTTTGTAGTTTGATTGCTATTTCATGACAGTTTGTGTCCTCTGTTACAAATAGGAGTAAATAAAACAGACTGAAGCTAATGCAAACACCAAAGCATATTTATACAGTTTTATTCCTGGATGCAGCTACATCTGCATGTTACAGAACCCCCTGCTTTACCGTTGCTGTATCCAGTGTTGTCCGTATCACAGCAAGTAGAAACTCAGGGCCATTTGCCAAGAGAGATTTGTTTCTGTTAAATATGACACTCATTTCAATCACAGCACCAGCATTGTTGCAGGAGGGAGCGAGATCTGGATACACTGAAGAAGAGAAATTCTCTTTCTCCTGGCAAACGCTCCCGAATCAATGTTGAGAAATGCGTTGCCCAGTTGATTTGTGACTCATGACGTGTGGTTAAAAATGGAGATATGTTTAAAAATGCAGACAACTTGGAACACATGAAGGTTAAGCAATGTGTTTCCTGTAAACACTGCAGGGTGTTCTGCAAAACTTTAATATCCCTTTAAAGCTCAATTACTGAAGACTGGGGGGTTCAGAAATGACCCCGAGGTACGTCATGTTACTGAGCTTGCTATTAACTTGTTACTGGTTTTGCTTTTCAGTCACTCAGATTGTTATGGGCCTGCAGAATAACACAGGTATGTACTGTACTGTAATACTTCACTCTTCTGCAAAAAACGCAATATTGAAAATATATACCGGATTCTGCAGTCAACGCCCAAAGCTGTCATTGAGGTTAAAGTGTGTGTGGTGTGGAGAATTGCCTCTGTGTGTCTCTCCTGTCTGTCAACGGATAACCCCACCCCTATCACATAGCCATTCATGTATTTCTCAGCAACAGAACAAACCCAAGCCATGGAAATATATCCTCAACCATGCACTACTAAATGTGCAATTATAGACATTTAGGTGTTTTCAGCCCCTGATTAAACTGATTAGACTGCGTTTTTGCTGATATCTTGCGCCAGTATCCTGTTGATTTGCATATCCTCTGTGGTTTCTGTCCTTGTCTGCTGTTCTCCTATTTATTTCATTTGCTCTTGAAATCATTGAGCTATTCACTGTTTGTCTTGCCTGCACACTTGTTTCTCTGTCTTCCTCAATCAGTATGACATTTTAGTGGGTTCAATACAAACGTGCTTGATTTATTCATGCTTGCTTACTAAAAAAGTAAATGGAGAAAAAAAAAAGTTATTGAAACCAAGCAGCACAAGCAAAAATGAAATAGTAGTGATGACGACTCTGAACAACTTCCCCACGCCGGATCAAATAATCAAGAAAACTAGACCGGAGCTAGAAACATTTACAAATCGAAGATAGCATCAGTGCTAATTACACCACTGCTTGGGCAACACACATTGCAGAGATGCCAGCTTCTGAAAAGAGAAAACAGTAGCATGTGCCGAGCAAAGCCCCTAGAAATTAAAAGGTTCTCATGCTCTGGCAAGCCAATGACCTCATTTTGACCTCAATCTACACATCTTGGTAGTTGTAAACAGACAGCATTTAGAAATTTAAAAACCCCAATAAAAATACTTCAACACTGATTTCAATTCGAAATTCTATTTATTCTGGATTTAAATATTATTAATGAAGAGTGTTTTAGGAACTATTCAACCTCAAAACTTTATAAAAATAACTAGCAAAATAACATCTCAAGAAAGATTTAACATCATGTTTACTACTCTGCAAAATGCTGT
Source organism: Acipenser ruthenus (assembly GCF_902713425.1). Classification (NCBI taxonomy): domain Eukaryota; kingdom Metazoa; phylum Chordata; class Actinopteri; order Acipenseriformes; family Acipenseridae; genus Acipenser; species Acipenser ruthenus. The sequence goes on along the minus strand of NC_081224.1, from coordinate 6,814,979 downwards.
GTAGTATCCAATAATTAATTATTTAAAGCGAGTTAAACCTCAAAACCCATTTGCACAAACACAGTAATGGGGAGTGTCAGATTGTGCGTATTGCTGGTGTTTCTTCTTACCTATGGTGGGGTTTCTACAGGACAGCAAACAAAAACTGTAGGTTTCACATACCTTTAAAAAATAATGTTTCAAATAAAATAAATAAATAAAAAAAAACAGCTATCTATGTTCATCTATTGCTTCTGCTGTAGTACAGTTTGCAGTTATTTTACGTTTTGGTTTGTGTTTGTTTACATATTATTCTGATCAGTGGTGTAGTGGTTAATATAAAAGTGGGTAAAGTCCCCTGTTTGGTGCTCCAGGCCAGGCAGTGGCAGGGCAGGAACTTAGGCTGACCATTGTTTCTGGGTTTTTTAATTGGGTTTGGAGGACATCAGGGGCAACAATGAAAGCCGTTAACATGCATTTCTGGCACTCTATTCAAACGACGACTGCACTTCTCCAGTTGCATGCACGAGTATATTGAAATGGTGCCGCAGGGAATTAATTACGGTATGCGGAGAGGGTCAAGACAGAGGGAGATTAACGTGCGTTAAAAAATGAATCTAAAAAAAAATAAAAATAACGCGTTTATCGCAGAAGTTAACTGCGATTGATTGACATCCCTAAACACAACATTAACAGAACATAAACAACCAAATCACAGCACACTCACACACACAAACAGAACACGCAGCCCAGTGGCCACGCCCCCTGCTCGCGCTGCAGGAGACCTCACCTGTCGGTCTTGCGCACAACATAACACAGAGCCGCTCACCCTTGAAATATCTTGTTTTTAACCTAGGATTTGCATATCGCAGGAGAGTAGCAATGAGTAAACTCTGTAACCCATATGAGAAGTCGGTAAACGCTATATTGCCCAAATTTAAAGGTTAAGGTGGAATTTCAAGTTGTGTTGGTAAAGTTCAATGTTCTCTACTAAAATCACAGAATCCGTGACCACTGTGACTTAATCCCAGCCTTACTAAAAAACAACCAAGTAAACGTGCGATTGATAATGAAGCAAGGCGACATTTGCGCAGCTGTTTCTGAAGGACCCCTAAACTGGTTACTGAGCAACCCGGCTCAGAGCTTTTACCATGGCAGTTAAAATGCCACAACAAACTGTCAGTGAAATACCGTATTATTTTTTTATTTTATAAAAATCGTAGTACCCCTTCGACGTAGAACCTCCAAAATAGTAGCTGCTACAGCCATTGAAATGGAAACTTCTGTTTTCTAGACCTGTTTTAGATAAGAACTTTTATAACAATAAACATTTGTTTTTATTACTTCATGCACATATGCTGTGAAATAAGCAAATTATTTTTACGTGAAAAAATACAGCCCTAATTATAATACACACGCACAAGTATATTTCTGAAATACAAGCAATGGGTACAGACATGTAGTCTCCCAAAGCGTGAAGCATGGGTTTGTTGTTAACAGGCTCTGTTCTGCACTGAATCGCTTACACAGCAACGATGCCCAATAAGAAATGTTTACCCATGTTTGTACATTTGTCCTCCAGGGGCTGGTCGCTTACTGATATCCACTGTAGTGCTTCTCTAGAGATGTAGGAAGGATTGGAGGATGTCCCCTGACCTTTAGTCCTCCTGAGCTTTCGTGGGGAGTTGCAGCAGTGAGGCCTGGACCTGCCTATTGTAGAAATCACATTAATTATTATTTAGTCATTTAGAAGACGCTTTATCCAAAGTGACTTACAGATACTTGGGGGTGAACGATGCATCACAACTGCTGCTGCAGAGTCATTTACAATAGGTCCTTGGTTTTACATCTCACCGGAAGGACGGAGCACAAGGAGGTTGAGTGACTTGCTCAGGGTCACACACAGTGAGTCAGTAGCTGGGATTGAACCTGTAACTTCCTGGTAACAAGTCCCTTTCTTTACCCACTGGACCCGCAAGCCTCCTCGCAGTCATGCTTTTATTCTGTCTGTTATACTGGAAAAAGCCAAACAGACCATTACACAGTGACCGTGGCTTGGGGCTCTGTTGCTACACGCTGTTATATTTCTAAACCCAGCTCTTCTTGTTTCAAAATAAATCCTAGCTTTCTAATGAAAATATGACATGTTTGTCTCTAACCAGGCACATTTTGAAATCAAGAGGAACCTAGTGACAGAGATCTCTGAAAACTGCAGCAAAATATTGAGCAAGCTGAGCAAAAAGACATGTCATCAAAAAGAATGAAGTACTGTAGTTTATTTTGTTTTGCACTCTTAATTCACAATGCAATCATTTATAATTGAAATAAAGGAATTGGGTCAAAGGAACACGCTCGAAATATTTAAACAACAATGTTTTATTTAGCAGATTTTGTACTTTCCCTGTAATCATCTGTAATGTTAATAATGGTGTGTAATAAGTGACGTGTGGCACAGAAGCAATCCTTTACTCTTATGCCGTTTTCACACTGGCACTTTAGAGCAGTGTTGAGTGTGCACTGAAGCAAGCCTCACAACCTGATTTGTTCACACTTACCTTCATGCGTCTCTGATAGTGACAGACTGCTGGACTAACTAATCCACCTCTGGGGTCGTTAACATTATAAAAATGACAGTGGATTAAGGTCAGTACAACAATTTTAGATCAGCAGTATTGTGACAATGACTGATAGTCATGCAAGCAAAACAGAAGTCACCCGCAATAACTGCTGTTAACACCGGGTGGCGCATTTTTATTAAGCAGTAAGGAAAGAAAATAAACCAAATACAAAACAAAAGTGATATTGCAACGCTGTGAACACCAGTTACTGTCCTCTTCCTACAAGCGTCCCCCCTATTCAGGCAGCTCTGTCTTTTATATATGTGGACAGGTTAGATTGGCAATATATTATCCACTCTAACCTGACCACATGATTTTTCATTCCCCTGCATCTAGGTCAGGTCTTCCATTCAAACACACACATTTTCACATCTTGATCTGCCCAACTGGAGGACAAGTGAACAGTAATACACGATGCATGGATGGGTTTGTAACCCCGTCACTGCCAAAACACAATTCATACACCGTGGGGATTTTTAAACATAGGAATATTGTTGTTTTTTTCTTAGGTGTAGATCTCCTGTTAAGCCTCAATACTCTGCGTTTCCACTTAACCTCCACTATTATATATATGAGACCATAATTTAGATATTTTATTTAACATCATGTAATCAAAGAAACTACAAAATGTAAACTGTACTACAGTATTTCATGTTAGATTTTCGAAAATGTCACATTTTTTAATTGTTGTTAGTTTTTCGTTAAGTATATGGAAAACTACAACGCGGTATGTAATTCAATATATAAACGTAACATTATTCAGAAAGTTTCTTTCAACTAAGTTAATTCTATAGAGTGATACAAAACTTTTGGCCATAGAGCTGTATATGGCAGTATTCAATTTATATTTCTATAGACAGGGCAAGGTCAAGCAGAGTTTCATTTATTTTTGACAGAGCATTTTACAGCACTGAGGAATCTCCTTAGATCGTATCACTCACTCCTAGATTACCCTTAAAATAAGTGGTTGATGCAGTCTAGAAGGATTTAACGGTAATGTAAATTGCTCTAATCCAACTAGGATACCTGTGGCGGAGTGTCCCGCCCCTATTTATTATTATTTGTATTTTTGTTTGCGGCGCGGGTAAAAGCGCCGCGTCTTTTATTGTTATATTTAAAAACCTCGTGAGGATGCATGGCTGATCAGCTACTGATTATTTAACTAGCTGACAGTCATGCATCCTTACCAAACGCGTGCAGACTCTGGCCGGGGGATAATAAGATAATTACCAACTAGTTAAATCCCTCGGCCAGAGTATATAAACCAGCAGCACTATGCACTCGGGGTGTGGAGTGTTCGAGAGTGGAGAACGGGAGAGAGAGAGAGGAAGAAAACAATTGCTAAAACGTGCTGGAGTATCCAGCACGAAACTTACTTGTTTGTTTATTCGTTCGGCCCTCGTGCCCTTTTGTTTGGTGTTTTGTTAAATCTTTTGTTTTTGTTTTGTTTATTAAATACGCTGAGTGCACCAGCACTCAGCTTCAACCGCCCATCCACTGTTTTGGTTTGAGTTACTTCCTGGTCCGTGACGTCATCCACATCACCACTGCGAGCCAGACTGCCACATATGGTGTCCTGCGTGGGACAAACAACGCCTCCAACAGCCGGACCAGGAACAGCAAAGGAAGGTTTTTTCGTGTTCGTTTTTTCAAATAGTGTTTTTTGTGTTTGAAAAAAAAAAAAAAAAAAAATAAATGGATGAAGTGGACGCCTACATGGAGAGGTGGCATGCGCATCAGAGGGAGTTAAAGGAAGGAGGGGCTACATGGTGCCTCGCCTGCCTGGAGTATGGGCACCTCCCTGAGGTGTGCCCATATGAAGACCCCCTCTTTGTGCAGGCCTTTGATCGAGGTGAGGTGGAGACTGCAGAGGAGTGGATCCACCTGAAGGCCATACCATCGCCGCAGGTGGATCAGGAAACCTGCCTCACCTGCCTCAAAGGGGAGGAACCAGCCCAAATGAGGAAGGTGAGGAGAAGGAGGCAGAGAGGGGGAAAAGTGAGGAGGAAGCAGAGGGAGCCAAGGTGGTGCACCATGTGCATTGCCTATGGGCATGAGGACGAGGACTGCCCAGAGCAGGAGCCAGGGGAGGAGGAGTACATCAGGGCCAGGTACCCGAGGAGCTGTAGGTCACCACTGTTGTGCCCCCTCTGTAACCAGCAACATCAGTTTGCCGCCTGTCCCTTCCGGTACTATGAGGAGCCCGCACGTCCTGCGCCTGAGTGGGAGGAGCCCGAACGTCCTGCGCCTGAGTGGGAGGAGCCCGAACGTCCTAAGCCCAAGAGGGGGGAGTCGGTGCATCCACAGCCCAAAAGGGAGGAGTCGGTGCGTCCACAGCCCAAAAGGGAGGAGTCGGTGTGTCCACGGCCCGAAGAGAGGGAAGTCGGGGCTTCCACAGCCCTAGGACCCAAGCTGCAGTCCCAAGAGCCAGAAGGGGAGGAGTTACAGGCTCAACCCCCTGAATTTTTCTGGGGGGGAGAAGGGCAGGATGCTGGTGTTCCCCAGCAGCCTCTATTTATGCTGCTGAAGGGAGCACGGCACACACCAGCCCAGCCGCCACAGCAGAGGGAGCCAGCACCGCCACAGCCTCCCTCTGAGTGGCCAGCATCCGCCCCATCGCCTCTGCCTCCACCACCACCAGGAGCAGAGCAGCAGGAGCTGCCTCTGTCTCCACCACCACCAGGAGCAGAGCAGCAGGAGCTGCTTCTGTCTCCACCATCACCAGGAGCAGAGCAGCAAGAGCTGCCTCTGCCTCCGCCACCTCCACCAGCAGAGGGTGAATGCCTGCTGGTTCTGCCTCCACCGTCGTGGGAGGACTGCTTGCCCCTCCCACCTCCACCAGCAGAGGGTGAATGCCTGCTGGTTCCGCCTCCACCGTCGTGGGAGGACTGCTTGCCCCTCCCACCTCCACCAGCAGAGGGTGAATGCCTGCTGGTTCTGCCTCAACCGCCGTGGGAGGACTGCTTGCCCCTCCCACCTCCACCAGCAGAGGGTGAATGCCTGCTGGTTCCGCCTCCACCGTCGTGGGAGGACTGCTTGCCCCTCCCACCTCCACCAGCAGAGGGTGAATGCCTGCTGGTTCTGCCTCAACCGTCGTGGGAGGACTGCTTGCCCCTCCCACCTCCACCAGCAGAGGGTGAATACCTGCTGGTTCCGCCTCAGCCGCCGTGGGAGGACTGCTTGCCACTCCCAGCTCCACCAGCAGAGGGTGAATACCTGCTGGTTCCGTCTCAGCCGCTGTGGGAGGACTGCTTTCCCCTCCCACCATTGCCATTGCCTGGGGATGGCTGTTCTGCATCGCCTGGGGCTGCCTTTTGTTCTCCACAGGACACAGGGTACGAGGGAGAAGTGGAGCTCCCGCTGCCGCCTCCATGGCCAGGGGCTCCCCTCCCGAGTTCGCCTTCCGAGGGTCCGCTGCGGCTGCCGTCGCCTTCCGAGGGTCCGCTGCTGCTGCCGTCGCCTTCCGAGGGTCCGCTGCTGCTGCCGTCGCCTTCCGAGGGTCCGCTGCTGCTGCCGTCGCCTGGGGTCGCCAGGGATCCTGCTTCGCCTGGGGTCGTCGAGGGTCCGGCTTCACCTGGGGTCGCCAGGGATCCTGCTTCGCCTGGGGTCGCTACACGATGGCCGGAGCTCCATGAAAGGGAGCTGCCAGAAATGAAGAAAGGGGGGGAGGTCAGGAGACCAGCTCCCCCAGCCGCACTTTCGCGGCTGGAGATCATGTGGTCAGAGCCCCACGGAGGGGAACTGCTGGCCATGAAGAGGAAGGGGAAGGTCAGGAGACCAGCTCCCCCAGCCGCACTTTCGCGGCCGGAGATCATGTGGTCAGAGCCCCACGGAGGGGAACTGCTGGCCGTGAAGAGGAGGGGGGAGGTCAGGAGACCAGCTCCCCCAGCCGCACTTTCGCGGCAGGAAATACTGTGGCTGGAGCCCCATGAAGGGCAGCTGCCAGCCATGAAGAAGGGGGGGGAGGTCAGGAGACCAGCTTCCCCCGCAGCAATTTCGCTGCAGGAGAAAGGGTGGCCGGCCATGAAGAAGGGGGGGCAGGTCTGGAGACCACCCCCAAAATTTTTTTGGCCAGAGGAGCCGGCCGGTGCGCGGGCCATTGGAACGCTACGGCTGTTTGGGTGGGAGGAGGACATCCCACCGTGGCCGCCACCTTTGGTCCGCTGCTGCCCCTGTTCCTGCGCCGGGACTGCTAACCGGGACTTTGGGGACTAAGGGGGGAGGTGGCCGAAAAGGCCATGTGTGCTGCGCACAAGGGGGGGCATGTGTGGCGGAGTGTCCCGCCCCTATTTATTATTATTTGTATTTTTGTTTGCGGCGCGGGTAAAAGCGCCGCGTCTTTTATTGTTATATTTAAAAACCTCGTGAGGATGCATGGCTGATCAGCTACTGATTATTTAACTAGCTGACAGTCATGCATCCTTACCAAACGCGTGCAGACTCTGGCCGGGGGATAATAAGATAATTACCAACTAGTTAAATCCCTCGGCCAGAGTATATAAACCAGCAGCACTATGCACTCGGGGTGTGGAGTGTTCGAGAGTGGAGAACGGGAGAGAGAGAGAGGAAGAAAACAATTGCTAAAACGTGCTGGAGTATCCAGCACGAAACTTACTTGTTTGTTTATTCGTTCGGCCCTCGTGCCCTTTTGTTTGGTGTTTTGTTAAATCTTTTGTTTTTGTTTTGTTTATTAAATACGCTGAGTGCACCAGCACTCAGCTTCAACCGCCCATCCACTGTTTTGGTTTGAGTTACTTCCTGGTCCGTGACGTCATCCACATCACCACTGCGAGCCAGACTGCCACAATACCCCAGTGGTATAGGAAGATCAAATCAACCCCTAAATGAGGGTAAAGACTCTCAGAGCAAATGCGATGTTTTTACATCCACAAGGGGCAGGGTGTTGGAAGAGGACAGGTTCATGGCTACACGTTGGTGTCGCTGAATTAGACATGATTCTGAGAGCCCTCTTGAGTCAACAGGGGGGCTTTAAGCTTTTAAGGTCACCAAGATGTGATGACTGAAAGAGAATTACACAGACTGATTCTAAACAACTAGAAGGATACACTTGTCAGGAAAACTGATATGTCATGCAAATACTGAAATCCCCTTAAAGATACATTTAAACTTTTGACCCACTTATTACGACAGCATGTACAGACAGATATCCTGGCCTTGCAGATTTTTGTCACAGACTTTCCAGTAAATTCTGTAGCTCTTGACCTCTTCCCCAACTTCAATTTATTAAATTAGATGGTTTGTGTGTTCTGTTTTATTTGATGCTATGGAAGTATCATTGACATTGCACTGTAATGTATCTAGGAACACAATCACCCATCAAATATCTTAAACAATCTATGATGCTATATATCAACTCCCATGCCCTAATTAACAGGAATGCATCTATGTAAATGAAGGCATTTGAGAAAATCTCCAAATTAGTATCTGTTAACTTCACCTAAATACAATTACAAAAACAGTAACTTGAGTCACAGATTGAGCAGCATTGAGCAGTAAATTAGGTTGCCTTGGCCTTGCAAAGGTTCACAAAGACCTGCCCAGACCCAGAGCCCTGAAAATTCACCTTGCTACACTCGGCAGAGGTTTCCCCCCTATCTCCTTTGAATTCCATGCTATTTGAAATCTTAAATGCATCCCTAGTTAGTATAGCTATATATGGAATAATGTACAGGGGGCTCATATCTACCCCATGATATCTGAGTGGCGGTTCACACTTTGACCTCGATTAGGATGAAAAGCAGCTTGTAATGCTCTCTAAACTACATATATTTATAGGCTTATAGGATGACGAATGCCTGAATGGCCTGAGGCTGAATTGGCATTGCAGTTGAATGGAATTCCAAGAGGTGCCTCAGGTATCAATTTTTAAAGCAGTTGACGTCAACGTGTTGATATGGAGAATACAGCACGGTAAAAACTCAGACGGGCACAGTTGATGTCATTGGGGTTTCTCTGTGATGTGTCGTGGAATACAGCCATCGAAATATGCACTCTGATTGGCTGAAAGACCCTCAGCCTTCTATCATCCTGTATGTACTTCACCCTGATATGTATGTGAGACAGCCATCCGAAATGTCTGTGTATCAGACATTACAAAATAAGCAGTACAGGTGCTGTGTAAGATACAAGCTGATTTCCACCCTACTCAAGGCCAGGAAGTCCACTCATTGCAGAGTAAGAACATAAGAAAGTTTACAAACAAGAGGAGGCCATTCGGCCCATCTTGCTCGTTTGGTTGTTAGTAGCTTATTGATCCCAGAATCTCATCAAGCAGCTTCTTGAAGGATCCCAGGGTGTCAGCTTCAACAACATTACTGGGGAGTTGGTTCCAGACTCCCACAATTCTCTGTGTAAAAAAGTGCCTCCTATTTTTTTTTTTTGAATGCGCCTTTATCTAATCTCCATTTGTGACCCCTGGTGTATGCTTGTGTTTTATGTTGTATGTGGTGTGTTATTGTTGGTGTGAGGGATGGGGACAGATGGAGGGGGACAGATGGAGGGCCTGGCAGTGAGGACACTGCCCAAGGTCACTGGAGAAGGTTGTGGAGTTTATCCTCTGCTACCTAGAGGCAGACATGGAGAGAAAAACAGTCCAGGTACTAGTGTCTCCAGCGCAAGTGGAAAAATGCCCGCTGTCTCCAGCTCGAGAGGGAGAAGCCCCGCTGTCTCCAGCTCGAGAGGGAGAAGCCCCGCTGTCTCCAGCGCAAGAGGGAGAAGGCCCGCTGTCTCCAGCGTGAGAGGGAGAAGACCCGCTGTCTCCAGCGCCTGAGGGAGAAGCCCCGCTGTCTCCAGCGCCTGAGGGAGAAGCCCCGCTGTATCCAGTGCGAGAGGGAGAAGCCCACCAGTCACCAGTAGAGAGTCACCAGTATTTTTTAGATACATTGTTCACTTAAAGATAAGAGCTGTCAAAACAGAGCAAATAATTAGATTTAACTGGGTCTTCTGACGTGTTAAATGGAGAAAAAACTCTATAAAAGCCGAGGTAAAATCCTAGTCAAGTATCACTCGACTTGCTAACTACAAGTTGTGTGGTCCATGCATTTCGTATTTAGAAATCTCTGCATCTGAAGACAATTCTTGTTTTTATGTTGTATTCTACAACTGCACTTCCATATAGTGGAAGGTAAGAACAATTTTGAATTTAGATCTCATTTATATTGATGCATTGCTATAAGGTATAGGAATTACATATTAGCTTTGGAGAGTGATATATTGGATGTTTTAGGATTTAGCGGTGGGCACTTTAGCGGTTTGCATATCTAGCCTAAGGGCTGGGTATGTGATAACCATACCTGTATTACTGTGTTGAAGTATTAATGCTGTTAAACCTGTAATAGCACTAGAAACGCCCAGACTGCCTATTGCTTGGGATTTGCTATGGCCTGCAACCACCCAATCCATGTTTAAGCATTTAATAAACAGAAGGAACACTATTACTGCTCTGATTCGTTAAAACATCTGTGTGATTTTCTTGATTATTAAAAGTTGTCTGGATACGTTGAAAGCCCAGTGCACGAACAATCCACTACAGGAGTCCAAAACATCTCTGTCCTCCTTAAGCGTCTCCCCTGAGTTTAAGAGTGTGCTCAGAGCAATAATAAAGTACGTGCGAATCTGACAACAGGATGGTACTCTGTACCAGGAAGCAGATGCTAAGATGCTAACATTGCTAATACGATGTAACAAAATTGATTTTGAGATAGTGATAATATTGAAGGCTACAATGTGGCATTTCGGTTGAATTGATGGAAATACCCTTCCTTAAGGCTGGTGGTGAACTACTAGGTTTCTGTTTTGTAGCTTTTATTGTCTTTCTTCTACAGTGCCAAGAACATTGGTTTGTTGTGTAAACTGTTTATCTGACCAAACATTTAAATGTCCTAAAACTTCCTGAACTATTAAACACTCAGTAGTACTGCATTTAGAAAGACTAAAAAAAAAACTTCCATTCAATGGCAAGTAACACGGCAAAGACTTTTTCAGTGTCTTCAGATGTTGGAATGGTTTGACAATGTCACACTTTATCAAAAGGGCGTGGAGTCCACACTCCAAAATAATAGTCTATAGTGAATCTCAAACCATTTCAGCATTTGAAGACATCGAAAAAGACTTCTAGTCTAAATGTTTGTCATTGAATTTACAAAGAAGACACAAAGAAAGACATGTAGTCAAATGTTTTGCTCTGAATTTACAAAGACACTAGACTTCTAGTTGAAACATTTGTCACTGAATTTACACTGAAGACACAGAGAAAGACTTTAAGTCAAAATGTTTGTCATTGAATTTGTTTATTTTAGTATTTCTAAATGTACAAAAACAACATCAGCCATATAAATATTCTTATACAACCGAACCGATGGAACAGAATCATTTTAAAATCATGTATAGCTCACCTGTCACAACTAAAATATACATAAACTGCACCAAAAAAAAGAGCTTGGTTTTCAATGGGCTGGATGGATACATCAGCAGCTCAAATCAAAGTGATCATTATCCTAAAACTATTCCATAAGGGAGGCTTGGTTTGTGTTCACAAGAGCATTCCCTTATTCCATAGTCAATCTATCTTAGATTATGCAGTTTTTAGATTAGGTGTTGCATGCAGTTCCATCTGCAGATTCGTACTTCAGTGGAATTATAGGACACACCATTGTGAATTATAGTAGACCGGTCTGGGTATGCCCTTGCATTTCTCTAAGTTTATTTAACCTCTGAATTGAAGGTTAAGAGGACAGTCAGCACTATTATTTGAGATCTCACGTGACTCGTCGGATTGTGTTTGTAGCAGTTAAGTGTGAATGCTAAAGTTTGATTGGATGCTTTGATACCGTGAGTGTAAATGCATTTGATACAGTGAATGCACGAAACAGGGTTTAAAATTTACTGACAGGTTGGATCTGGTTGTCCAAATTGTCAGTTTCCTCGTGGTTACTGAGTCACGTTCAAATGCATTTTAAGAAGATACCGTTGGAACAAGCGCTCAATTCCTTGTGTACCTTAAGAGGTTATAACACAAGAGTACTTTTTTTAAAAAATGAATTGTAAACTGTAAATGATAAACTTTTGCCTTACTGTACATTTAAATTTGTTATTACAAAAATGATGTAAATTCTTAATTAAGAGCAAGTAGCTTCAAATTGAACTTATTTTTGTTTTTGTTACTGTTTCCTTACCTGTTATGAAAGCTTAATCTGCCGGTGTCTCTATGCAAGTACCAGCACCATCTAGTATATTTCTTTATTGCCAGTAAAACTAAAGTGGTATATCACTGATAGAGCTTTGTTTAACTTTATTACTTTTCAATTTAATAAAAAAAGTGATTTTCTAAGACTTGCATTACACAGAAACAGGTCTTGAAACTAAATGACAATTCAGGATTTGAAGATATTTCAGACACAGTTCTATAGATTAATTAAACAGCTGCATCTTGCACTATTGTTATTGTTTGTCACATGATTGCAGCTCGACCACTGTTTGATCTACATGATTATAAGAATTGGGAAGCAGCGGCAACTTTTATCTATAGCTGTGTCTTTGAAATATCTGCATATTCCAAACTGATTAATAATATTAAACCAAAAATCTTATACATAAGAAAAAAGGGGACCCGTGAAAATGCTAGTGCTAATAAGCACATCTGATGTTTGCAATGTTATTTTTGATTAATTTAAGGAAACACCCTCTTCTCTCTCAATTCCTGTGGAGACCAGACAGTTACCAAAGAAATGTGAGAAAACTTGAGTACAGGGGACGTATTTTATTTAAATGTTTTACTTTCATATGAATCAGCACAATACAATATCCTGTTACTTTAGAGAAGTACTTTACACAGCTGAATCAATTCTGCTTATCAAGCACATGAGGTAAGAATAGGACTATCATGGGAGACATTAGCCATGTGAGATCAGAAACTTCAATTAAATAAATGAGACCTTTTTATCATAAAAACATAAAACAATATTACGAGTAAGAGGCCAGTCTAAGCACATCCGGTTCCTCGTAACTGATTGATCGGTTTGTCAAGTTGGGTGTTAAAGGATCCAAGTGATTCTGCCTCAACAACATGACTAGGTAACCCATTCCATCCCCTCACCACTCTCTGTGTGAAGAAGTCTCCTTCAGCAACATGACTAGGTAACCCATTCCATCCCCTCACCACTCTCTGTGTGAAGAAGAGTCTCCTTCAGCAACATGACTAGGTAACCCATTCCAACCCTCACCACTCTCTGTGTGAAGAAGAGTCTCCTTCAGCAACATGACTAGGTAACCCATTCCATCCCCTCACCACTCTCTGTGTGAAGAAGAGTCTCCTTCAGCAACATGACTAGGTGACCCATTCCATCCCCTCACCACTCTGTGTGAAGAAGAGTCTCCTTCAGCAACGTGACTAGGTAACCCATTCCATCCCCTCACCCCTTTCTGTGTGAAGACGCACCTCTACCCAGTGTAGCCCATTCCATCCCCTCACCCCTTTCTGTGTGAAGACGCACCTCTATCCAGTGTAGCCCATTCCATCCCCTCACCCCTTTCTGTGTGAAGACGCACCTCTATCCAGTGTAGCCCATTCCATCCCCTCACCCCTTTCTGTGTGAAGACGCACCTCTATCCAGTGTAGCCCATTCCATCCCCTCACCTCTTTCTGTGTGAAGACACACCTCTACCCAGTGTAGCCCATTCCATCCCCTCACCCCTCTCTGTGTGAAGGCGCACCTCTATCCAGTGTAGCCCATTCCATCCCCTCACCCCTCTCTGTGTGAAGACGCACCTCTATCCAGTGTAGCCCATTCCATCCCCTCACCCCTTTCTGTGTGAAGACACACCTCTACCCAGTGTAGCCCATTCCATCCTCTCACCCCTCTCTGTGTGAAGGCGCACCTCTATCCAGTGTAGCCCATTCCATCCCCTCACCCCTCTCTGTGTGAAGACGCACCTCTACCCAGTGTAGCCCATTCCATCCCCTCACCCCTTTCTGTGTGAAGACACACCTCTACCCAGTGTAGCCCATTCCATCCCCTCACCCCTCTCTGTGTGAAGGCGCACCTCTATCCAGTGTAGCCCATTCCATCCCCTCACCCCTCTCTGTGTGAAGATGCACCTCTACCCAGTGTAGCCCATTCCATCCCCTCACCCCTTTCTGTGTGAAGACGCACCTCTATCCAGTGTAGCCCATTCCATCCCCTCACCCCTCTCTGTGTGAAGACGCATCTCTTTAACATAACAATGCTACATTATAAAAGTAAACAAAATAAGCTCTACAGAACAATAAAACCTGTAAATAAGCTTTGGGTAAAACTATTATTGATAATATCCATTGCTATGATTAGTTTTCAACACATTGACCATACTGCAGTAAATACTACCAACACCTTTAGGCACAAATACATATCTTTCAGCACCAAGGAGTTACAATACCCTAGGATAAATAAATAAACAGTACTGAAAAAAAAACAAGCAAACACTATTTATTTTTCCTAGACCTGTGTAGTGCTGTACAGGTCTGCAGTGATGAAGTACTTAAAACAAAACAATTCGCCTTGGGCCCGTTGATGCAAAGTGATGGAAAATCAGATCTCGGTTAAGATCTTTGACCTGTTCTTTTTCTATAAAAATCAGGCCAAGACTTGACAGTCTTTGTTGCATCATTGTTGTTCTTAAGTAGGATTTTACTTTCCTTAATGCAGAAAAGGAGCGTTCACAACTTACACTAAATGGAAATGTCAACGTTAGCCTAAGTCATTTCCAGAGATTTGGAAAGCTGACTGCACTCAGGAAACTCAATGTTTGTAAACGTGAGGGCACTGCCTGCATGTCTAGAAATGGCTGCTTGAGCAACTGTTACCTTTGCCTTTAGAAGGTTCTTGCTGATTAGAGGAGAAACCTCAAAATGGAGCGAGGTAACCAGTGAAGTACCACAGGGATCAGTATTAGGTCCTCTGCTAATCTACATTAATGATTTAGATTCTGGTATAGTAAGCAAACTTGTTAAATTTGCAGACGACACAAAAATAGGAGGTGCAAAGGTCATTCAAAATGATCTAGACAGCATTCAGAACTGGGCAGACACATGGCAAATGACATTTAATAGAGAAAAGTGTAAGGTACTGCACGCAGGCAATAAAAATGTGCATTATAAATATCATATGGGTGATACTGAAATTGAAGAAGGAATCTATGAAAAAGACCTAGGAATTTATGTTGACTCAGAAATGTCTTCATCTAGACAATGTGGGGAAGCTATAAAAAAGGCCAATAAGATGCTCGGATGTATTGTGAGAAGTGTTGAATTTAAATCAAGGGAAGTAATGTTAAAACTTTACAATACATTATTAAGACCTCATCTAGAATATTGTGTTCAGTTCTGGTCACCTCGTTACAAAAAGGCTATTGCCGCTCTAGAAAGAGTGCAAAGAAGAGCGACCAAAATTATTCTGGGTGTAAAAGGCATGTCGTATGCAGACAGGCTGAAAGAATTGAATCTATTCAGTCTTGAAGAAAGACTACGCTGCGATCTGATTCAAGCATTCTAAATCCTAAAAGGTATTGACAATGTTGACCCAGGGGACTTTTTCGACCTGAAAAAAGAAACAAGGACCAGGGGTCACAAATGGAGATTAGATTAAGAACAGAAAATAGGAGGCACTTTTTTACACAGAGAATTGTGAGGGTCTGGAACCAACTCCCCAGTAATGTTGTTGAAGCTGACACCCTGGGATCCTTCAAGAAGCTGCTTGATGAGATTCTGGGATCAATAAGCTACTAACAACCAAACAAGCAAGATGGGCCGAATGGTCTCCTCTCGTTTGTAAACTTTCTTATGTTCTTATGTTCTTATATATAGAAAGGGCATCACCATATATTTCAACAGAAATTTCATGACTGTCTAAGAAATTACTAGAAACAGGGGTTAATGCTTGCATACCTCATAGTAAGTCACTAGTTTCATCAGTGAAATGTCTTCCTAATTCATGTGTGAAACAATCGATTACAGTGAAATACAACTATTGCATCATTAAACAACTTTTTGGGTCTCTGCTCGGTTTATCATGTTTCCCTGTTTGTGTAAAGAAACCCTGGTCATACTCTTCTCTTACATTTTCTTTTGTTAAGAGGAAGTTCTAAAGAAATACTACAGTCATTGCACAAATCTGCAACTTGTGTCGTCCCATGACGTTTCTGATCTTTTGTGACTAAATGCTTGCTTTAATCATTTACTAGCTGTATGGCATTGGGAAGATCAAGTGGAGGATTCTGCAATAGATCACTGACTATTTTACTGATACCCAGAAGAGATTCAAATGGGAAAAAAACTAGCAACAAAGTTAACTGTCAACACATTCATTAGAAATCCCTCATCTTCTGTGGAGTTGTTGCTGTCCCCTTCTGTGGAGTTGTCGCAAGCCCATCTTAAGAACATAAGAAAGTTTACAAAGGAGAGGAGGCCATTCAGCCCATCTTGCTCGTTTGGATGTTAGTAGCTTATTGATCTTGTTTCTGAAATGCGTGGAAGTTCTCTAACTTTAAAATGTTGTGTCTGTTGCAATGTCATAAATGTTTGATGTACTGAAGGCTGGCTGATAAACACATACAACCGCTCATACAAATTAAAAAAATCTCTAGCCACTTTGACATCCTTCACTGTTCAACTAGAGCAAGGTTAGGTCTATGTGCCTGGCAATGAATGTAAACTGCATGAGGATAAGCCTGGGCCAGCCTGGCCTGTCCTCCATTACACTTGCCCCATCATTGCACTGTGCTCTACAGTTGCTTTGTCCAGTCCAAGGCTGTGAAGACTATTGCTAGTAAGCTTACACAGAGAGTCTGCAGTGAGATCTTTGGCATGCTCTAAGAACAGAATTTGTTCTTTGACTTTTAGTTGTTCATCAGCAAAACATACACATATACAAAACTGTTCTTTTTTTATAACCATCTCTATAGTCTCATCAGCCACAACGTCAAAAAACTCTTTCCTGACACTATCAGCAATTCCTTCAATCAGTACAGAGGGTTTAGCTTCAGTTAAATCGTTCTGTATTTCTTTGCTGGTATATTTCCATTGCTACTTTTGAAGCTAAACAAGAATCCTACTTGGCTAAAAGTTCAATCAGTTCTAAAAAATGACCTTTATTTGAAGAATCATGCACCTCTTCATGCTCTCTTAATGCTAACCCTGGCTGGACAAATATATTACAGCATCCAAAATGTTAGCAAGGTGCTTCCTATTTTCTACCAGACTGCTGGTGTGCAGTAGATAGCTTTGCTGCAACTGACCCATGTTTTGAACTACATTTAAAGTTCTCCCAAAGTGAAGCAGCAGCTTTATGGGCTTCTGTATTTGCATGGGCTGTCAATTTAGATTTTGCATGTTTACATATTCTGAATCCACTAACTACAAAGCATGGTTCTACAGAACCACTTTTTGCAACAAAATGACGGCAACAGAAACAAAATGCAGCATCCACTTTAATGCTGTATTCAACCCATGGAAACGCACTATACCAGTTGCTGCAGAAAAAGCGATTCTGACAACCACTTTTCATTGCTGGAAATGTAGAAAGAGTAGGTTGCTTTGGTCCATCCATCTCCATTCCTAGGTCTTATGGATGACCATTACTGACTGAGCTACAGGTAGTGGACAAAAAAATGGAAACACCAATGTAAAGTCACTTAATAGGGCATTGGGCCACTATGGTATCCTGCTCTGTGGAGTTCTCGACGGACCATTTTTGATGAAAGGTTGAAATTTGCAGTCAATTGATCTGCAGTTGCTCGACAGTTTTGCCTTGCACTTCGAATTAATGCACGGATATCACGATACTGGAGTATGCGCTTCCGCCTACTGTTGCCCTTTGCTGATGATGTCTTTCCCGCGGAGTTCCATGCTGACATCACCTTAGACACCGTTGCTCATGAAGCATCAGCAAGTTGAGCTGTCTTGGTCGCTGAAAGCTCCTGCTAAACGCGCCCCAACAATCACCCCTCTTTCAAAGTCACTGAGGTCTCCTCTTGCAGCCATGCTAGCCATAATTATAGGCAACCAGGCCTGTTCAGCATTTTTATACATGACCCTAAGCATGCTGGGATGTTATTTGCTTAATTAACGCATGAGCCACACCTGTGTGGAAGCCCTTGCTTTCAATATACTTGGTGTCCCTCATTTACCCAGGTGTTTCCATTTTATTGTCCACTACCTGTACACCTGAAGACATTCTGCACTGAGGGGTCCTCTTCACCTACTGTAGCTAATGGCTCATCATTGCTGTGTCCTGCCTGTTCTAAAGTCACAGTCATTTCCTTAGTACTACCTTCATGCTGTCCCTTTGCAAGAAAAACAACAGTGCAAAGTTCTTTGCTTCTGCGTTTTCAATTGAGATGCAATGTACTATGCTACTGCCTTATAATAATAATAATAATAATAATAATAATAATAATAATAATAATAATAGAATAGCTTTGTATGATTTCCCTACAGTACATGGTTAAAAACGGCCATCTACTACTGTTACACAATGTTAAAAAAGTTTTACTTAAGTACAATGCATTTTACACACATCGTTAACACATCTGATTTGTTACTTAAACAAATGGAGATTAGATAATGGGGCATTCAGAACAGAAAATAGAAGGCACTTTTT
This sequence comes from Acipenser ruthenus, assembly GCF_902713425.1. Taxonomy (NCBI): domain Eukaryota; kingdom Metazoa; phylum Chordata; class Actinopteri; order Acipenseriformes; family Acipenseridae; genus Acipenser; species Acipenser ruthenus. The sequence continues at coordinate 6,796,729 of NC_081224.1, read as the reverse complement.
TACACAGATAATTGTGAGGGTCTGGAACCAACTCCCCAGTAATGTTGATGAAGCTGACACCCTGGGATCCTTCAAGAAGCTGCTTGATGAGATTCTGGGATCAATAAGCTACTACCAACCAAACAAGCAAGATGGGCCGAATGGTCTCCTCTCGTTTGTAAACTTTCTTATGTTCTAAAATAGAAACAACATACTATGATAAAAAAATCCCTACAAGAAACTTCAGTAATAATATAAAAATCCATTTCACTAAGCCTCTAACCAATCAGAAATTATTTTTTGATGGCGGCGCTGATCATGAAAACACATGGCATCATAATAATCGTCAGACCCTTTGCTATTTAGAAAGGTACAAATACTTATATATATACAGTGCCAATTCTCTCATATTACTGAATTACAAATGGTACATTGAAATTTCATTCTGTTTGATATTTTATTTTAAAACACTGAAACTCAAAATCAATTATTGTACGGTGACATTGGTTTTATGTTGGAAAATATTTTTAAGAAAAATAAAAAACTGAAATATCTTGCTTGCATAAGTATTCAACCCCCACACATTAATATTTGGTAGAGTCACCTTTCGCTGAAATAACAGCTTTAAGTCTTTTGGGGTAAGTATGTACCAGCTGTGCACACAGTGTCGGAGTGATTTTGGCCCATTCTTCTTGGCAGATTTGCTCCAGGTTGTTCAGGTTGGTTGGACGACGCTTGTGGACCGCAATTTTCAAATAGTACCACAGATTCTCAATGGGATTGAGATCAGGACTTTGACTGGGCCACTGTAGGACATTCACCTTTTTGTTCTTGAGCCACTCCAATGTTGCTTTGGCCTTGTGCTTGGGATCATTGTCCTGCTGAAAGGTGAATTTCCTCCCAAGCTTCAGTTTTTTGGCGGACTGAAGCAGGTTCTCTTGCAGTATTTCCCTGTATTTTGCTCCATCCATTCTTCCTTCAATTTTAACAAGATGCCCTTGCTGATGAGAAGCATCCCCACAGCATGATGCTGCCACCACCATACTTCACTGTAGGGATGGTGTGTCTTGAGGCATGGGCAGTGTTAGCTTTGCGCCACACATAGCGCTTTGAGTTTTGGCCAAAAAGCTCTATCTTGGTCTCATCTGACCACAAAACCTTTTCCCACATCGCAGCTGGGTCACTCTCATGCTTTCTGGCAAACTCCAGACGTGCTTTCAGATGGTACTTTTTGAGTAACGGCTTCTATCTTGCCACCCTCTCATACAGGCCAGTGTTCTGCAGAGCTCTTGATATGGTTGACTGGTGCACCATTACTCCACTCCCAGCAGTGCCTGGGTGGTGTGATGCAGCTTCCACTTCCTGATCCAGCTGTGCTCACTGGGATATCCAAACACTTGGATATTATTTTGTACCCTTTCCCTAATCTATGCATTTTTATTACTTTATCTCTAACTTCTGTAGAATGCTCTTTGGTCTTCATTTTCCTTCAGATTCACAGCCTGACCAATGATCCTTCAACAGTGGGGTTTTTATCCAGAAAATGTGACAGCAACTTTAATGGTTCACAGGTGGAGGTCAATGGTAAGGTAATTGTGTCCTCGTTAAGGCAATTTCTTTCATCGGTGTAAACTGGGAGCTTCCACAGCACAGGGGTTGAATACTTATGCAAGCAAGATACTTCAGTTTTTTATTTTTCTTAAAAATATTTTCCAACATAAAACCAATGTCACCTTACAATAATTGATTTTGAGTTTCAGTGTTTTAAAATAAAATATCAAACAGAACGAAATTTCAATGTACCATTTGTAATTCAGTAATGTAGCTATCTACACAATCTTGAGCCTCCCCAAGCCTTATGGCAGAACCTCCCAACATGTTTACTGAGTGTAATGAATGTTAAAATATAGGTAACATCATTAATTTGCAGTCGGTGTGATACCTCGAAAAAAATGCGCTGAGCCAATAAAGGCCCATGTAGAACACACGCGTGGTTGTACAGGAGTTCAAAGTAACAGTTAAAATGGATGGCTATTTTTTAATGCCTACCCCATTACCATTAATGATTGTACATTATTAAATCAAGATTACTCATGACTTGAAGGTAATGTTGCATTTTACTTCCTGTAAATACATTTTACTCTCTCAGTGTTAAATTAGAGGGTGTTACTCCCAGATGCAAAACTTTATTTGGAGCGCTGGCAGTGACACTTGGTGCTTTCCTTACTGAGCTAGGAATATATGGTATTAAAAGATAATTTAAATAAAATCTATCCTGAATGGGACTGGAAGCCAGTGCAGAGATGGTACAGGAGTGACGCGATTTCGTCTCTTAGTCCCGGTTAAGATTCTAGGTGCAACATTTTGTAGAAGTTGCAGTTGAGATATAAGATTGCTATGAGTACCAGAGAATAGGGCATTACAATTCATGAGAAGGAAGTCAGTAGTTACAGAATCTTTCCTTTCTGTACTTCCTGTCATGTACAATATGTCTCAATTGCTTACTGCGTGCAAATTGCCTTGCAAATATCCTACTTTGAAAGTAAATGCCTCATAAACTTTAAATTTGAAATATAGCAACATGCATAACATTTGTTCTTGATTTCTTTTAGTCATAAACATACACAAACACACAGCAGTCATTGACTTGGTTTACATGCAGTTAGAAACTCCACATTCTATCTCCATTGTCATGACAATGTGACGCAGCAGCACATATCACACACACACTCCTCACACTATGGGAAGTGTAAGGCCAAAGCATTGCCATCTTATGCTAAGATATGTGCAAATGGACCAAAATGTGTTTTTTTTGCATGGCAATAAGTTCAACAGCTGTACCATATGAGACTTCAGCAGTGAGAGCCCATTTGTGATGTAAACTCACGCAACTTGCTACTATAACTAGGGCTGGGACAAATATCCGAATACTCAAGCGAATATTCTTTGACATGTATTCGGATACAAAAATCAGATGTTCGTATTCGCTAGAAATTACAAAAATACCTTGCACTTATTTACACCTCACCAGAAGTTGCGCGACAGTTTCAAAAATGGCAAATGAATAGAGTAATATGTGAGATTAAAATATTAAACAAAAACAAAAAACAAATGCAGGATCAACACAGCAGCTCTTGAGCCTCTGTTTAAAAGTTTTAAACAGCAAAAAGTAAACAAACCAGATTATGCGCGCACGCATAGTGATCTCTATGGAAAGCCATCTGGGACAAAAATGCACAGTGCTGCTTTAGAGCAAACTAGAATCTCATGGGGCAGAAAAAAAGGCAAGTACGCCATTCTGATCCTGAGCAAGTCACTTAACCTCCTTGTGCTCTGTCTTTCGGGTTAGACGTAATTGTAAGTGACTCTGCAGCTGATGCATAGTTCACACACCCTAGTCTCTGTAAGTCACCTCGGATAAAGGCACCTGCTAAATAAACAAATAATAATAATAATAATAATAATAATAATAATAATAATAATAATAATAATAATAATAATAATAATAATAATAATAATAATTCTGAAATGCCTCACTTAAACAGTGCCCAACGTGCTGGAAATGTTGTATAGTGAATTATATAAATTGTATATATTATATATTTATTGTAGCGACTTTCTGTTATATGGAATATAATAAACGAGAACCAAAAGGTAATTTTTTCCCCCTTCATTTTACAACGCCATTTCCACGTTTGTTTTATTTGAAGTGTTTAAAGTTACATTTCAGTTTTTGTTTGCTTGTTTAGCTACAGAAAGTCACAAGTAAACCTCATGTTATTACTTCATGAAAACGTGTCGATGGCCCTTGTTTACCGCGAAGAAACGGCAATGGATGAAAAAAAAAGTAATATAATAAAATGCGGCGTCAACTTTATGTACTATTTATTTCGGGAATAAACAAAACAACGTTTAACTTGAACTGCTATTTGGCATCCGTTGTTTTGTAGTTAATTCACTGGGGTAAAGTAAGGCCTACACAATATTCTTAGTGATGGAACCCCGCTTCCATGTGTTGGGCCTTCGAAGAGGTGGAGCCCCTCTCTTTTTACATTTCATCTTGTCGCAGGTGACGCTGATAAAAAGATAAAAGCGCTGCATCTTTTATTATATTTAAAAACCCCGTGAGGATGCATGGCTGATCAGCTACTGATTATTTAACTAGCTGACAGTCATGCATCCTTACCAAACGCGTGCAGACTCTGGCCGAGGGATAATAAGATAATTAACTACTAGTTAATCCCTCGGCCAGAGTATATAAACCTGCAGCTCTCTGCACTCATGGTTGAGTGTACAGAGGAGAGTACGGGGAGCGGAGAGAGCGAGTCACATTTAAAAAAACAATTGCTAAAACATGCTGGATTATCCAGCACGACACTTACTTGTTTGTTTGTTTATTCGTTTGGCCCTCGTGCCCTTTTGTTTTGTGTTTCGTTAAAATCATTTGTTTGTTTATTAAATACGCTGAGTGCACTAGCATTCAGCTTCACCCGCCCATCCACTGTTTTGGTGTCAGTTACTTCCTGGTCCGTGACGTCATCCACCTCACCACTGCGAGCCAGACTGTCACAAGTGCATACCTTGCAAAATGACCCTGTGTGAACAAAAGGAAATATATAGAAATAATATGTACAGCTAAACGTGTCCAAGTATATTATAGGAATGAAGTCAGACCATGGAAATCCACACCTGTGATGCTAAACTTTGGATCAAGGGACTTCTTGTGGAACCAACTAGAGCTGAACCTGGTACAGAAGCTGAATCCTGCTGGGAACGGGCAGATATGCTGGACATGGACTAGGCAATTTCAAATATGGAATATACTTTGATAAAAAAAATAAAGGGTTAGAGGTTTTTTGAAGGAAGGATAAAGAGAGAGTATCCTTGTATTGTCAGTAGACGGCTCCCTTGCTCCATGAAATAGGTCAGTCTACTCGTTTTGACAAGAAATTAGTTAGGTATTTAGTAATCTGGGAGTTTCTAAGAAAATATATAATAAACGATTTACTGTTTGTATATCTAATCTTCAGAAAGCATGACACTTGATAAAAATGCACCATTCCGGCTAAAAAAAGTGGACGTTAATCACACCTATAAATTTATGTTTCCAAAAACAAGATAAGAAAGGGATTCTTTGCAACATATAAATCAACATTAAAACTTAGCAGCCAAGGTCTTAAGAAAAAACCTGTTTCGGCTAATGGATTTTGTATGAACAAAGGACAGGGTCAAGCTTAGTTCAGTCATTATAAAATATAGAAAAAGTTGAATGCGTTTATACTGGCCTATATTTGGATTTAAATCTTAGAGTGATTCACCAAAGAAATAAAGTGATATTATAAATTCCAGGAGCAACTGTTAAACTGAAGTAAATTAATTAAAAGTTTATCTTATAATGCCACAATTATAGTTAAAAAAGGTTCAGTGCTAATTGACACTGTTTATATTTTATAATGGTCAAAGAATAGAAATTAGACACAAAGGTATTGTAAATTAATAAAATAAATGATTAACCCCTTTTTTAGACAGCACGATAGTTGAAACTAAAAATAATCATTTGATTTCATAAGATTAATAATATGTTTTAAGTATTTGCTATAATAAGAAAACATATTATTTAAAACTGACGAGTATTATTGCTTGTTCATGACTTCACTGTATTGATAAGAAGATTAAAAGCTGGAGTAGTATTCGATTTAATTAATTGGGAAAGTGGTACAGTTTCTCCTTCTATTGAACAAAAAGACCTCTAGACATTATGATATCCATTGAATTATAGAATATAAAAAGGTGTTGTGTTATGTTTTTGTTTGTAAGTTTGTAATAATATACTATAATGTACCTTGTTGTTAATCCAGTATACTGTTGTCTAATGATGGTAGATAAGAGTTATTATAATGTGGTTCTTTGAAACTGCTGCATGGAAAAAGGGGCCTCTCTCCTTATCAAAATGTACGGGCTGTAGAGAAAGGAGGGATCTTCTTACATTCCACTCCAGCAAAGCTGCAAGTCTTATAGATTTGGAATTTAAGGTTTATGGAGTTAGTGGCCTAGCACAGATAAGAATATATCTTGAAATAATATGCAAAAGTTATGGCTTAACAGACATTGATAGGTCATATATCTAAAAAAGTGTTTGCACAGACTTTGGCCTTGAAAAAACAAGAGACTGTGGAAATTGCTTGCAATAGCATATTCTCAGAGTCAGGTACAGGTCAGAGCCTGGTTAGTGCATCTTTTAAGGGATAAATAATTGTAATGGAAATTATTACCACTAATTGACTTGAATGTTGTATAAGGCAATCTTTTGTCAAATACTCTGTTAGACAATAGTATATGGAATCAAAACTGACTAATTAAAAACATGATGAAACACAGTATGAGGTTAAAAGAAACACATAGCTTTAATTTAGCAAAATATAATCAATTAGAAGATGATGTCACATTAAGAACATCTCTCATATATAACACATATAAAAAGAATAATGTTTGCATGCACATAACAGTAGTGTTTTTATATTATATTATAAACCAAGATCCTGGGAACCTTGATTCACTTGACTTTTCAGATAAAGGAGGGGCTCGGAGGAAAGCAAGGAATGAGATCATAGGTTTGGAGTTGGACAAATGTGAAGTCTTGAATTTATTGGTACATGACTCCCATTAATTTTGAAAAGTTGGTCCGGATCTTTTGAAAACTATTATTTGTAAAAGGGATAAGAGCTGCCTCAACAGATTAATGACTGGATTTAATTGAGGCGTGCCATGTATTCCAATGAGACAAAAAACCTATATAACTCCTAAGTAATTACAATGGAGTACCACACTCACACCAGGCAGGGTGAGGTGGTCCATTATCTGCAGACCTACACAATTGAGCTGATTGAACTCAGTTTCATTTGCCTGGTGAAGACAGTCATATTCCTTTACGATTTATATTAAAGGGTAAGCATTAATCAATTATTATTTTATCTCACATGTATTGCATGTATTGCTATAAGGGACTCACGCTATGTTTAGAAAATAGGAGAACATTTGTTGAATGTGCTGAAATAGGCTACTGGGTGTTTTTAGTGTCGTGGTCATGGCCGGCCTGCAGGCTGCACGAATACATAAAGATGTATTAAAGTGTTAATGTTAATATCTGTTAAGACACTGGACTGCCCAGAACGTCTGTCAGCTGGGGATATGAAGTAGCCTGTAGCTACTCAATCCAATATTTAACCGTTAATAAACCGAATGAGTACTGATCATATTCTGATTCGTAAAAAACACTTTAGATACATGAGTCTGTCAATTTCTTGGGTACTATATTAGTCATCTGGATATATTGCGGGTCCAGAGCACGAACTATACCCCACTAGGAGTAATAACATCTCTGTCCTCCTAACGTCTCCCCTGAGATAAGAGTGTATGCTGAGCAAATAAAAAGAGTACGTAAAGAAATCTGAACACGCAGAATTCGTGACAATCTGTTACTAACTCCATGTTGTTAAACATAACCCCAGTGAACCCTAAGTAATACTAGCTGTTGTTGTTGTTGTTGTTATTATTATTGGTAACAGGGTCTACAAAGAAAAAACATTTGCCAAGGAGGTAAACAATAAATCTTGTTGTGACAGGATTGACCGTGGTTTGAGACTCAGAGACAGTTTGAAGTTCAAAAATAAAGTTTTTAATAAACAAAAATACAAAATAAACCAGCACAAGGGCCAAACAAAAAGGTTTTAAACATAAAATAAACACAAAGCAAAACTTACAAAATAAGCTTTCCAGGCTGGGCGTTGCCTTCACTGGAACCAAAAACTTACAAAAACACAGCACAAACAAAACACTCTTCTACTCTTCTACTCTTCTACTCTTCTACTCTTCTACTCTTCTACTCTTCTACTCTTCTACTCTTCTACTCTACTAGAACTCTCCTCCAACTCTCCTACTCTCCTCAGCCAGGGCCTCTCCCCTGGCTTTTATCCCCTGTGGCTGGAGCCCAATTAATCAATAATTGCTGATTATTCAATTAGGGCTCCAGCCACATTCTCACATGTTTTCCTGGCAGGGAGGAATTTTAACCCCCTCCCTGCCAGTCCCAACCATGATCATAAAGACGGGGCAGTCCCCCGTCACACTTGTATAAATCAGAAAAGATCAAACTCTTTCCTGATGCCACTGTTAAATTGTTTAATATCACTGTATATTTTATTTATTTATTTATTTTTTTTTATAAATTTAGTCATTGCCAATTAGTTTTTATTATTTTCTCCCCAATTTGAAATGCCTAATTATTATTTTTTTTTAGGCTCAGCTCACCGCTACCACCCCTGCACTGACTCAGGAGGGGCGAAGATGAACACACGCTGTCCTCTGAAGCGTGTGCTGTCAGCCACCCTCTTCTTTACACTCTGCAGACTCACCATGCAACCGCCTCAGAGCTACAGCGTCGGAGGACAACGTAGCTCTGGGCAGCTTACAGGCAAGCGCCCAGGCGCCTGGCCAGACTACAGGTGTTGCTGGTGCGCGGTGAGCCGTGGACACCCTGGCCGACCTAACCCTCCCTCCCCCCAGACGACGCTCAGCCAATTGAGTGCCACCCCCTGGGAGCTCCCGTCCACGGTCGACTGTGGAATAGCCTGGACTTGAACCGGCGACATCCCAGGCTATAGAGCGCATCCTGCACTCTAGCGAGTGCTTTTACTGGATGCGCCACTCGGGAGCCCCTACACTGTATATTTTATATTCGCAAAATCATATTGTTTTTTTAAATTCATTTTAAAACATATTATTGTTTATTAATGGGGAAAGAATATAAATACAGTATAACAACATACTGCAGAAATCTATTTGCTATAGCAGAATTGGTTTTACATTTCTGTATAAAAGATGCAAGATGGTAAGTGTACTTTGATTTTTTTTTTCAAAGCTATTATTGGAAACTGATCACTGATTGCACTGATCTCGCTCTTTCAAGATATTGTATTGCTTCACTTCCGGAGGGTCAGGTATTCTGCTTTCACAGGTCTAATGAAGGAGCACAATGAAAACACGCAAGCCATAGAAACAGCCAGTCTGTGAGGCTGCTGGCACTTTGAGTTCTTCCAGAAGTTGGTTCTACATAACCAATCGCTTATTTTCCAAATGTTTATTAATCTCCCCCCCCCCCACCCGCCTACCCCAATATAATAAAAAAAAAAAAAAAAAAAAATGAAGGCTGGGCATTTGCCTTCACTATAAAGTTTACGAACAAAACAGTTTCACACAGTTTCACTAACCTAACTCCCTCCCAACACAAAGGATGTCTCCTTCCTTTTACACAGTTGAGCATTCTGCAATTTTTAAATCAACAGATTTTTGATTCAGCTTATATTGTGCAATCACTCTGTGTGCTTGTATCTATAACAAAAACTGTAAAAAAACAAGTTAGGAAAACGCAACAGCCGTTTAAAGTGGTGATATCAAACACAAAAGCCTAAGTTAGAAGCAACAATTGTGTGAATGTTGGGCCCCAGCATCTTTCCAATTGTGCCTATTTGCTTGATGCTTGACAAGGTTGACCCAATTGCTTCTCCTAACTTGGGCTTTTGTGTTTGATATCACCCCTTTAAACGGCTGTTGCGTTTTTCTAACTTGTTTTTTTACATTGACATTTTACATTGTTATAGATCACAAACACAACACAAACAAATACCATGCTGCTCTGCCCAGCACGAGTAGCAATTGCTTGCTTTTTTTAGGTTTAGTTTTTGCTTTTCTCTGCTCGCTCTCGTACTTTCCTCTGAACAACCACCCCTTCACCCCAAACAAAGGATTTCCCCCTTCTTAAATACCATGTGGCTGGAGCCTAATTATCCAAAAATCATTCAATTTAGCTCCAGCCACATTCTCACATGTTTTTGGCAGCGATAGGAATTAACCCTATCCCTGCCAACCATCACTAAAACACCACACTTTACAAGCAGGGCCCTGCCCTGACACACTGCACTTCTGTAATGTCTTAGCACACACCCTGTCGTGGGTTATTGTTCACACAATGTAACGGCTCCCTCTGAGATACAAGATTTTGACATATCAGATGGACCCCTGGATCCAATTAAATCAGATATGACAGATTCTACTGGGTTATTTTTTAAGGGCCAATTAAAATGCCTGGAATTGGGATTCGGAATAATATACAGTATATGCTTGAAAAGTTTAAACAGTCACTGAGTCTAGCATCTAGAATACTGTATTGCAGTATCTGTAATTGTTGCTTTATAAATGGCACACGCGAAGTTCACACCTAACTTTGTATTTGTACAAAATTGTTTCCAAATCAGAGGATCAGCTCTACTCCTGCTTTGAAAGGCAAAAACAGGAAGGGCCTGGTATTCAGTGCCCTTGACCGGGAGGTCAAAGGTTTCCACAATTTTTGTACATCACTTTGTTTACCTGTGTGAATGACTTCTATGATGCACTAAAACAGAAAGTGTGAATGGACTGAGGAAAGCCTCATTCCATTTTGCTTTGAATGGCAAAAGATATGGTTGTTATTCAGAGTATAATTTCACTCACTGACATAATTTATATATGCTTGGAATATGCACCCTTTCTTGACAGTAGTGATTATATGTTTTTTCCAATAATCATGTGTGACAGAGAGCGAATGAATCCTAGTCAACAATCTCCCTCCCGATCTGTGAGGGCGCTGTATAACAGGAATATAACTCTGTTGCCTCGTACTGGTTGGTCTGGCAGTTCATTCCAGGGTCAGTCGGAAGCCAGCCAGCCAGGAAGGGGGCAGAGTCACAATGCCCAACATCATCGCCCTAAAGCGGTACGCGATGTGTCAGTCATGGATTGGAGGAGACGTGACTGAACTAGCTATTGCAGGGGGCGTCACTAAGGGTATAATTTGGGATGTGACGATGTAATCTGTTCCTTTGATGTGGTTACGAGATTGACCAAAAAGGAAACAGACTATGTAAAAAACAATCGTGAGTGTTAAGTGTTTTGTTTGTTTTGTGGAAACTAACTGTCTGTGTTTGTCACTGATAGACGGCTAACACGAACCGGGAGCTGTCACTACAGGCCAGCATTGAGCCCGGACTACACTGCATCACTTGTCACTGTAATTACCTTGCACCGCACCTGCACTCGGAGCACATACACTGTCAGGAGAAGTGACCGTGTCTGTGTTGTTTTGTGTATTATTATTTTGGGACCCCATGGTTTAAACGCTGACAATACCCATAGTTGGGTAGAGTCAGCATTATTATTTCACGGTCTCAAACAGAGAACAAAATAAATAACTGTTTTGAAATGTAACTTTGTGTCTGTCGTTGTTGGAGCACCTGTATCACCTATTCCCCTGAGCACTGCAAACCACACGTTCACATCATGACAATTGTATGTTGTTGTATTGTTGTATATATCCCTACCAAATAGACAGACTAAATAGACCATACTGGTAGCACATAATGGGGCTACATGAATCTTGAGAATCTTGTGCAGTTTATAACTGATTCATGCTAAGACTGCATACGGTAGGATTCGAGTTCCTAATCATGTATGCTTGTGGCAAAGTGGTTTGTAGTGCACAGATGTAGAGGTGATGCAGTGCTCAGTAACAACAGTCCAACAACAGTTCAATGGTGAAAATGAAGCTTTATTAATTGCTTTTAAATAATAGGACTGACTATACACAACCATGTGTATAGCCAGTCAAAACCACAGGGTTCAGTCACGAAATAATAATAATAATAAACACATACTTTAAAACACCTGCATGATCACCAGTCCAACAGTGAGTGCTCCGGGTGCAAGTGGTGTTGTGAATACATATTAACAGTGATTACAGCAGTGCTGTGCAGTCCGGGTTTGATGCTTGCTTAACAGCGACAGCTCCCAGATATTTAGCCATCTACAATGACAAATAACAGTTAGTGACCATAACAAAGGAACAGATCGCTCGGCCACATCCCGATATACCTTCAGTCACGCCCCTTTTGGTAGCGAGTGCAATCACGTCACCTGCAATCCATGACTGGCACATCACCTACCGCAGTAATCTGCGGACTTCTAGTATTGTGGCTTTGCCCCCTTTTTGGATGGCTGACTTCCGACTGACCCTGGAATGAACTGTCAAACCATCCAGTCCAGAGCACACTGTTCCTGTTCCTCACAGGTCGGGATGGAGATGGTTGACTCTGATTCATTCGCTCTCTGTCACAGTGCTGTATATAGCTGAATCATGCTAAGACTGTGTCAAGTTCCTTCCTGCAGAACTTGAGCACAATATTATAAAAGGAAACTGTGGAAGCATTAACAAGACTAGCTGCTTAAAAGAGTTTCATGAGGACGTGCTCAAAGCAGCTCCTGAAAACACTGCAGACATGCAGGCTCACTGCAAACCAGGTAGGAAATCATTCTCTCTGTACAGCAGACAGGCTGTTACTGTGTGAAAGCAGGTAGGAAACCATTCTGTCTATATTGTGGACAGGCTTTTATCAGGTGTGAAAGCAGAGCTATTTTCAAGGTGCTCGGTCACATGTGTGTGTCAACATGCCCGGCAATGCAGGTACTCTGATGAACACAAGCCGAAACGTTAGTCTGCTTTCCTGACGGCTGCTTACAGATCAGCACTAACCATACTTTACCTAAATTAAATTAATCAGGGTCTGTGGACAGTAATAAGATAACTACTGTGGTTAAAGAATGTAATTTAGTAGCTAATAAATCGAAAAACCTTTAATACTGCATTTATAAATATATACTAAATTTGACCTAATTTTAAAACAATACAAATCTAAAATGCTGCTACACATGGATATAAAAATGTTTTACATAGTAAGAAATTTCTCAATATTTCTAAGACTTCTCGTTGAAACTCTTGTCAAAGAACTACATAACCTATGATTGAAGAGGGGTTAAGGTACAGAGCTAAATCTAATGAAGCTTACTTAAGTTTTTCTGTGAACAACATTGTTTTTTTTTTCCCAATTCATGTTTGAGAAACTGAAATTCAATTTTCTGTCAAAAAAACCCGATAAATATAATTACTGTTTTCTGTTTAATTGATCTAAACCGGTGGTGGCCAACTCACCAAACACTGCGATCCATTTTGGTGGATCTCAACGGGCTCCGCGATCCACCAGTAAGCTATGACCAGCAATTATCAGCGGGATTTAATATAATAGTGTCCAATATGTAATAGCAATAATAAAATAAAGCAACCACAACAACAAAAACATAACAAACGCTCTACAGCTAACTTTTTCAGTAACATGTGCACCTAAGTTTAAAAAAAAAAAAAAAAGATATACGTGCACTGAAATTTAGGGGCGCAAACACACACAAAATAAATAAATAAATAATAATAATAATAATAATAATAATAATAATAATAATAATAATAATAATAATACAATTTTTGCTCAAATGTATTGTTGAATATCTACAGGTCTCTTTTTCCTTCCTGTCTTACATAACACTTGTGCATCAACAAAATTAAAATGGACAACTTTTTTTTAGCTGCCTGCTCGCATGTTCCTCAGAATGTGCTGCTTGCTGTTTATGGTAGCGGGCTGGGCTGCCTCTCCTCACACTGTGTGCCGTTTTGAAGCACTGTGTTTAATATATTTTCATGTTTGAACTTCTGGCTCCCTGTTAAAAATGCAGTCTTGTCTGCCATCAGTTCCCTTGCATCCTGATAAAATGTGCAAAACATTATTTATTTATTTTTTGTCAGACTTAAGCCAGGGAAAATCTTTTAGCCACTGTTGGTTGAACTTGTATTTTACAACTGTGAACACGCTGTAGCTAACTCGAAGCTCCCTGTTCGCTTTCATCTTCTGACATAGCTGCATTGCTCATTTCTTGTAAAGACGCCGACATATATGAATGTTATTTTCCTCATCTTGGTTTGACAAACTGTCTGGAAACGAGTCGCCATCGCACTGATAAATCAGTGAAATTGGCAGGTTATGGGAGTTGTAGCTTTTAATGTGTGATTACCAGTGGGCAGTGGACACCAGTAAACTACATTCCCAGTATACATTATGATTGAGCTATGAGTTTAGATCCGACTGTGAGTTTTTTTTGTTTGTTTTTGTTTTATAATTTTCAGCTGAAAAAATAAATCTCGTTTATTGTTTATAGTCAACCTTTAGGAATTTCTAGTCGCATAATTAAAATGTATGTTCGCGCAAGCATTTTGTTAGTCTCATGCAGAAACTGTTGGGGTATTTTCAGCTGTGCTACTGGACGACACAGAAGGCTCTGCGCATCAGCTGTAATAAAAACTGTTGTATGCTTATATGCTAGTGTTTGTTCTGATTTGTCCCAAGATCCACTGAAAATCTTTTGCGATCCACCCATGGATCACGATCCACGTATTGGCCACCGCTGATCTAAACGGTTCTAAATCATTGCATTTTCCTCTTTAAAAAAGTAAAATGACAAGGTGTGGCAATGTGCCCCGCCCCTGTGTGCATTTCTGTGTTGTATGTTGCGTGTGGTGTGTTAATGTTGGTGTATAGATATGGCTGCACGGGATATAAATGGGTGTGTGCAGCACGAGTTATTTAAAATGTATAGTTGTATTTAAGCACGAGGATTGCACATCACTTCACGTGCATTTAAAATATTTAATATATGAGCACGAGGTTGCATATAATTAATTCACGTGCTGGGATTCAAGTGAATAAGTAATTTGTAATTGAATCCCGGCACAACAGTATATACAGATGCACGTTTTACTTACTCGGGGTTGGGTGTTCGGTGAGTAGTGAACGGGAGAGAGGAGGAGAAAGATAAAGTGTAGTAATAATTGCTATTGCGTGCAAGAGGCACGATACTTGTTTGTTTATTCTTACTCACCGTGTTTGTGTGTCCGTCAGTCCGTCCACCGTCTGTGTAGTGTTAATGCGTTTTGTTTGTCTATTTATTTTGGTGCAAGTGCCGTGTCCTGTCTTCTGTTTTGTTTAAACCTTTTATTTTGTTCAATTAAAACACTGAGTGCTGCCGCGACTCAGTTTCAACACACTTCACTACTGTCTCTGTGTATTCCTTTCTGGTCTGAAGTCATCCACTACAGCCTTCTTGTCACACAAGGTCACTCCAATTCTTCATAGTTAAACACTGTATTTAGACAGTAGTAGTAGATACTCTATTGTTTTGAACAGACCCCAATGATTAACGTGTTAGATGTTATTTGAACATTAAATTAATATAGTCCAATCAATTGAAAGATAGTTGATGATTGTTTAACAAAAATAGAATGATATTATTAGTTATGATATGGGCTTTTGATTTTTGGTGTTTTTACTCTGACTTTTACACTCTCCTTTAAGAATTCAACTGATACCTGTTAAGTTATTCGTGTATCTCAAATCACACCTGAGAAACGTGTTTTCTGTGAAATGTATACTTTGTGTTCCAAAAACTGAAACATTAGAGGTTAGCACATGAGATTAGAAACGGAGCAGCTAGTTTGGCAAGGTTTTACAGATTCTAGTAAAATAATCCAGTCTGTGTTTTATACACACCCAGAACCTGCACTCGATTTATAGCAGATGCTGTTGGACTAATGAAGTAATTGTGCTTAAATGTTGAAATGAAAGTGTTATCAACTTTATCATTTCTTGCCAGCGGTTAATTTCACATCATCCTCCCCACCGCTCTCGCAAGCAGTTATACAAAAATAAATAAATAAAAACGAGTTTACAGTTTTTTTTATGAACAACATACAGCACAGCAGATGTAGCACAGATGTCGTGATATTTTACATGCTGACCCTACTATTAATAGGGAATTCTAACCCCATCTAGACTGTAAACAATAATAATAACAGCAATACCACGAATACAAATAATATAAAATAACACATATGCACACAGGGGCGGGTGTGCCCCGTCACACCATGTCTTTGAACTTATCTTTGGTACTCAGTCATTTCCACTTGACATTTTTACCTTCTATACATAGTTCACGGAGCACATTATTCAAACTCACACGTATTCCCAATTTATTCTCCACTCGGAGCTGTAAAACTCTCTCACTCCAGTTACTGGTCCCCTTGGTATACATGATCATCACATTTCTCTACAGTGGGTTTAACATATAGGCTGATTTTGACTAATCTATTTTTCAGCAATACTATGGTATCTAGAAAGTATATCCGTTGTATGGATTATTGGAGTGTGTGAGCGTGAGTGTGTGTGTGTGTGTGTGAGAGTGTGTGTGTGAGCAGGTATTACCAGGGTCGGTGTAACCATATCGGCAGAACAGGGCGGCACATTGAAGGGGGCGGCAAAAACGGTACATAATTACATTTCATACTTCACATTTCTTTAATCGTAAAATGTTCAACATCTTAGATCACTGTTTCTTGTTCTGCTGATGTCACTTGCTGATGTCACGGAACCATATCATGAGCAGTGGTGTAGTCCTAAATCTGGAAGTACGGGAACGCGGTGGGGCGGGCGGCGCGGTGATCATGCCGGTACAGAATCTGGTCTCCCCTGGGAACAGGCTTGTGGTTGTAGTTTAAGTAACGCAATACAGCACTGTACAAATAAGGTACAATGAAAATACGATGTGTTTGAAGTAACCTGCGTATACTGTATCAATTGTCATTTATAACTCTGCACTCATGCATGGTGGTAGAATCCATTGATCATAAATATTGTCATTGTAGAGCTGACAGTAGATGTCACTGCCGTTTGTAACCCGTAATGATTGTATATGGTATATCATTTTGTGACGATTTTTTGTGTTATTTTATTTTATTTAGTGCAGTAATTAAAAGCAGCACATTTGGAATCCCAACTGGTCTCCCTGAGTCTTGTTTCACTTCCAACGCAGCGGTTCATTACTAATATATATATATATATATATATATATATATATATATATATATATATATATATATATATATGTTTGTAAGAATTTTAAAAAAGAATGAAAAGGAAGGGCGGCAAAAATCCTTGCGCCGGCCCTGGGTATTACTATCAATGTGTGGACAAAATTTGAGAAAATGTCCCCACAAAGATAGTAACTCCTGAAAAAACGACGTTGTGGGGACGTCCCCACTTGGTAAAACACCTTTTTAAGAACTAAATATGCCTTAAAATATTTAGTTTGTTGTTGACTTTCATCCTATGTGGAGATTTGTCTGACTGGAGTTAAAAATAGTAAATAAAAATATATTGAGTCAGTGAGAATTCCCCACAAATATAGGAATACAAACGTGTGTGCGTGTGAGTGTCAGTGTGTGTGTAAATTCTTCTACCGCTTCCTGACTAACCTGCCAGATTGCAAGATGATATGCCTTATCTTCACCAGCATACCAGATAACTTCCTCTCAAGTGTCTTGCTTTGCAATCAATTTCAGCCCGTAGCTGTGTTTAGAGGTAGTGTTGCCTGTTTCTTCAGTATTTACTGCAGTCATTTGATAATGGTGAATTGAGGATTTGCACACAATGTGGTGGTTCTCCATGTAATTCATATACGAATACCATCTAAAATCCTTACACCATGAACATTTATTTATTTATTTACTTTTTTTTTAATTACTTTTATATAGCACTTTCCATACCGAAGTACCACACAGCACTGTACATAACAAAAAACACAATACACTAAAATAAAAGTCCCCAGACATATTATCTTCCACAAATAAAAACATATTCAAAATAACAGATGACAAAATAAATAAATTAAAAAAGTAGCAAATAAGTTACATTAAAACCCACGAAGATAAAAATGCCATTTTATAAAAGTATGTTTTCAGTCTTGACTTAAATATTGTAATGCCCAGCTTCCCTGACGAACGAAAGCAGAGCACTCCGTAATTTAGGAGCGCTAAAAGAAAACCAGAACTCATTATATTTCCGTCACAGAGGTATATAATGATTTTGTTTTCTGGCCAATTTTTTTAAAATTTTTATTATCAAGGATTACTGTATATAGTTATTTGTTGAAAGAACACGTTTGCTTTTGTTTACAAATAAAGTTTTTGTTTTTTTTAACTGAACTTTTGGTTATGCGTCCTCCCTGTTTAACATCAGCCACTCGGCACACCCTCACAGAGAGAGTCAGGGTCCGGGTTTTTCATTATGACCACTCAGCCACCCTAGGGGTCAACATGGTTTTCACAAGCTAGAAAACATCATGCAGAGTGGAGGGTTCAACATACCTTGTTCCCATGTGTGTCTTTGCTTTGCAGCTTGTTTCCAACTGTGTTGCTTGGCTTTGCAGCTTGTTGCCATCTGTGCTGTGTGTCTTTGTCTTTATTACATTTCTTTTAGTACTTACAAAAGAATGTAAGTCAGCTCCTTGTTAAAATTACTGAAGTGATTTACCCAGCATGGCGGCAGAAATGTAAAAGCTGTCACACAAGGAACTGAACCCTGAAACCAATCAGGTTCAATACACCAGCATGCTTGACCACATTTTCTACATGGCTCCAGACAAACGTAGCAGTTTCTTATTGAAAATGACTTCTTATAGTACAAATTCACTGAACACGAATTCCCTGAGAGTGTGAATTCATATCTCTTGTGCTATCCATATTGCTGCAGTGTGTCTAAACGTGCTTTCCATTTCCTTGTCTTCAGGTATCATTGTGGGATTGCTGCTCTGGTGCTGTTCCTTGGCAGACGGTTCTTGTAAAGCTGGATTCACCTTGTTAAATGGTTCATGTGCTGGTAAGTTACAATGAAGAACGTTCCAAACATTTGATTCTTGTTTTCACCGGTGGGGGAGTGTGGCCAGCAAATTAACTGAGTAAAAATAGGTTTAAGAGAAATCTATTTTAACTTACAAAATAATAATAATAATAACACAAAGCATATTTTTATTAAGCATACTAACACTGGTGTGATATTTTTATTATTTATTTCTTAGCAGATGCCCTTCTCCAGGGCGACTTACAATTGTTACAAGATATCACATTATTTTTACATACAATTACATTATTTTTTACACATTATTTTTACATATAATTACCCATTTATACAGTTTTTTTTTTTTACTGGAGCAATCTAGGTAAAGTACCTTGCTCAAAGGTACAGCAGCAGTGTCACCCACCAGGGATTGAACCCACAACCCTCCGGTCAAGAGTCCAGAGCCCTAACCACTACTGCACACTGCTGCCCTTAAACAGACTAACACCATAAAAACATCAGGAAGCTAGTATTTTAATAGAATTCCATTCAATAAACATTACAAATAAAACTCCTCTCCCTGTTTTAAAAAAAAAAAAGAAACACAGATGAATGCATGATCTGATGGGTGTGTTTTATGGAATTTAAAAACGGAGGGCTTGTTAAATAAAAGCCAGGCTGCCTCACCAAGTACAGAAAAGAGCAGTAGACAATCATCACATTCATATTTTCAATCAAGAGCAATGTGCTCATGTGGTGGGTTATGGGAGGAAGTGATGTGACACAGAAGTGATGGAGACAGGAAGCACGTAGTTGGGGTTGGATTTTATTTACAACACCCACAAAAGTACAAAGTCCCAAGCAGTGGGTTTCCACACAATTGCAGCAAACAAACAAAAAAACTGCCTCTGTTACCAGCTATGGTAAGCAGAGGCTTGCAATGAAAACAAATAGTCTACACAGAACAGAAACACTGCCACGTAGTATCTCAATAATCCACACAGCACAGCAGGTGGCTTGGGCTCCCTCTCCCAAGCAGGATAAGTAGTTCCTGGAGATGCCAAGGATCACAGGGGGAATTCCGGGCTTGGAGGCAGCCAGCCTGGGAATCCTCAGTCTGGGTATAAGCACAACAAACAAATGAACAAAACTCACAGAGCTCACGCAGCACAACCGTCTCAGTCCAGGACAAGGAGACCGAATGGCAGAACCCCACAGCCTAAATAGTGCCGAGTCCCACCCCTGCAATCAGTGCACTGCCCCACCTCTGCCAATCGTCGAGCGCAGCACAGCTGATTGCAATAATGGGGGTCGACCATGAGGTCCTGCCCCAAGTTAAGATGGCCACCACCACTGTGGCTTCTGCCCCAACCATGACTCAGCCATTCTCCTGTGTCTCGGTCCTTCCTGCACAGCGCTGCCAGTAGTCGGGAGGGCAAATTACAAGAGGGACTCCTTTCACTCCTGTCCCAGCTCATCAATCTGACCTCATCTGACCTCCTTTTCTGACCTCATCTGACCTCCTTTTCTTTCCCTCCTCCTCCCCCTCCTCTGATCTCTCTATCTCTGTTCCTCTGGAATCTACCACACTCTCTCCCTCCCTGCCTCTCTTATTCCCAGCACATCTCCACTCTGGCACGCACTTGCCGATTCTTTCTGAGCTGAAGAATCCGACCCTTCCTCACCAACTATGCCACCGAGCTCCTGGTCCAGGCCTTGGTACTCTCCCGCCTAGACTACTGCAACTCCCTCCTGGCTGGCCTCCCTGCGTCCGCCACCAGTCCGCTCCAGCTCATCCAGAACTCCGCTGCCCGCCTGGTGTTCTCTCTGCCTCGCTTCTCCCACGCAACTCCATTACTCTGCTCACTCCACTGCCTACCGATCACCGCTCGCATCCAGTTCAAGACTCTTGTACTAGCCTACAGATGCCTTGACCAGACTGCACCCAGCTACCTCCAGACCCTCATCTCTCCCTACACCCACACTCGACCTCTCCGCTCCGCCTGCACTAGAAGACTGGCTCTACCTCCTCTACGCTCCCCTGCCTCCAGAGCCCACTCCTTCTCCACCCTCGCTCCCCTATTTTACTGCATTTAATCCTGTACTTCAGAGTACTGTAATCTGCCAAGTGTTTAATCTGTAGTATTTTGTATTTAATCATATCTTGATGTAACTATCACTGTCACTGTTATCTGCTGTATTATTGAATTGTATTTTGTCACACTTGTACTTGCTTGAACCAAAGTCATTGTATTTATCTTGCTCTTATTGTATTACTTGTACTGTAACACTTGAAATGTATTTGCTTGCGATTGTAAATCGCCCTGGATTAGGGCATCTGCTAATAAATAAATAATAATAATAATAATAATAATAATAATAAAAATAATAATCAATGATCAATAGACTGCATCATAAAAATAAATTCCATCAAATCTGGGATTAGGTTCTAGTGTGAACAGAACAGGCAGCAAAGCCGCATTAACTACTCCCAGATTTGATAGCAGATTCAACTCCTGGATTCATTTTGCTGAAGTGTGGAAACAATATAAATGGGCTTTGCTGGAGACAAAGGTAAAATAAAAATAAACACAAAAAAAATCAACATCAGGACATTAAGAGTAGGACGCTGTGAAAATCGCGGTTTCGGGCTACGCAGTAATCTGGAAATTAGCCCAATACTGTGATTTTTACAATATTCTTAAGAAATAAAAATAATTTAATAATTATTTGTATTTTATACAAAAAAAAAAATCCTGTGTGTAATATTCGCCATGCACATGATTATGTCATGTGACTATATGCAATCAAAACGGGAAATTAAAATACTACACACTGTAAACAAGAAAATGGATGTCTCTAAAAAGGCTAAAAATGTGTCTGCAGCAGATAATGTAAAGCAGTATCCAGCAGGAGTTTTACACAGCGATGGAGGTAAGCTCTTCTGTACGTCCTGCAACGTTACTGTAGATCACTACCAAGACTGACAGGCATTTAGATTCACCGAAAAGAGAAAGGCAGAATTCCAGACCAGTACTGTGACTGCTTTACTTGCAAAGAAACAAAAAAACAGTGACTTCCATATTCCAAAAGTCCACTTATTAAATTTTGACCTGACAGAGGCGTTTGTGTGCGCAAATATCCCTTTTGAAAAATTGGACGTAAGTTATGTAAATACTTCTGACAGAGTGTAGCAAATGGTGGAGTGATTCCTTCATCAGCCCAGCTGAGACATGAATACTTAACTAAAGTTGCCGAGTATCACAAGCAGCAGATTATGGAATTGGTAAAACAGCCTGGTTGCTTGTCAGTGGTCACTGACGAGTTGACTGATGCACGAGATCAGTGTAGGTTACAAACATTGTATTTGTTTTGCAAGACCTAAATGGTGAACATGCACCTGACGTACTAGAACTGAAAGCTGTCCTTGCAGATACACATTACCTACGGCAGTTAATTACAAAACACCGTTTCGCAAGCTATTGTAAAGTGCTTGAGTAACTTTGATGTTAATTTTGATGTCAGTGCATTTATCTGTATATTTGCTGTTTAAAAAAATCATAATAATTTGTAACATATTTCCATGCACATTCCGTGAAATACGATACTTTACCCGTGACACTGTCGTGAATTTTAAAGGAAATTTCCACGATTTTCACAGGGCTTTAATCATGAGGAAATGAAGAACACTTTAATTTTTGTTCTTTCTTATTTTTTTTTATATTACATCAGAAAAAGACCCACAACTAACCCGTCAACAGGTACCAGGGAAAGAATGAAACAAAGACAGGCTTCTTAATGGCTTTCAGAGATTTATCAAACATTACATGTTCATTTGACAGTTAATACGTGAATATAAAAAAAAGTAAGAAAATATATGAATGAGCATGTCCATTCCTATACACTCACCACTCTCTGTGTGAAGAAATGTTTTGAATAGTAGCCTTTGTTTTCTATACATGAACAGCTTTTCTAAGCAGTATTTTCTTTTTCCAGCGCTCTGTACTGTCCCCTCCTGTGACACCACACAATACCATTTAGTGACAACTCCGAAGACCTGGACTGAAGCGCAGAACCATTGCAGAAGCAATCACACAGACCTGGTCACTGTGTACACCAAGGAAGAAGCAGAGCACCTGTACAATATAACGAAAAATGCTTCGGCTGGACGCATCTGGATCGGGCTGCATCGTGACAACTGGAAGGCTAGTATTAAAAAGAGTCATTTTCTGTGCTGCTGCTAGTGCAGGAGGCGAACAGGGCCCAATCACTATGACAGGCTCAGCAGCATGAGTTACACGTAGGCTATATAGCGTGGTAGCTTTCTCTAGTTGTCTGGTTATATTTTAACATTGTAACATTAACATATCTCTACTTACTTTACTATAAAATATCCGTCTATTGCTTTCCAGTTGAAAGGGAGCTACACCTGTGCTTTCACAGAGATTCCAGTTTTGTGGCTGTCGTTCACAAAAACATAATGACAGGTTTTACAAGCAACGAATCCAGTCAAATGTTCATTATTTTCATTCGCTTTGATTCCAAAAGAATTCCACACTTCTGATTTACCTTTTGAACTATTATCCACTACCTGATATTAACCCTGCGCTATCTTTTGTTTCACCTCATCCACAGGCATTTTTAATATCACCAAGCAGATGTGATAAAAGGATCTTGCGACGTATCAAACAATCCGAGAACACTGCTTAGTCATCTGACTCCTCCCTAATTGCTTCCTTCTTTGGTGCAGGAAATACATTTACCTTCTAATACATGAATTGGGAAAGGGTTACAGACGAGTACTCTGAAAGGACAGAAAACGCTTTTGGTGATTCAAATTCAGACCCGAGCCTGACCCGAAAATTATTTGACCCGCACCCGAACCCCAAACCGTGAAAAAGATCACATTCCGACCCAAACGGGGGTTCTGGTGATGGATCGAGAATATTTGCATATGGCTTATTTTTATTGTCCCATGTAGTTGAATAATTCATTTCGGGGAGGTGTTCAAACCCCTAAAACCACTCCCTAGCTACTCCACTGACTGATATACCTTTGAGGAATTCCTCTCCTTTACCATCTCCCCCTCCTTTTACCAGCAATATGTACTAATAATCCCTTGCCAGAAACATACTAATCCGAATGAAGAGTGCTATTTACTCCTAATTCCTTACGGAGGGACCAGCTCTTTCTAATTGATATGTTGGGATCCCAAGGCGAAATACCACCCCATCTCCATCAGGTTGACTCCATCGGCTTGGGGTTAATTGACCTTATAAAGCCGAAACCTTTTCGCGTTCGGCTTGGGGTTGTCTTGACACACTTCACTTTACCCGAAGCCAATATAAAGAAGAACATCCAATACCAGAAATGTCATGTCATGTCAAAGTGAGACTAGTTTGAATTACCGATCTGAATTTTCATCCCTTCATGTTAAAGTGACACTAGTTTGGATTAATCTCCAGGGTAGCTCTAAATGTGTCAATCTGGGCTACTTTGGAAATAAAAAAAAGTTTTTTTAAACTTAACACGGTAATAAATACATTGCAGACCCACGCTTTTAAATACAATGATCAAACTGTCCGATGTATTTATTTATTTTTATTTCAGAAGTACAAAAGTGGACTTAGTAATGTTTAATCATTAATCAATATTGCAAGAAGCTTACAAATATCAACATTCCAAATTTAGAAACATGCACCAAAAAAAGGAACAGTGCAAAAACAAAATGCTAAAGCAAGTAGCCTCTATACCATCGAAATACTACATTAATATTATTTGAAACTGAAGATGTTCCTGTATGAAGAGAAATAAAAGCTAACTTACTTTAAGAAAGGAACATATTTTATTTAGCATATGTTCATCCACAACTTTGAACACTCAATTATAAATCTTACACAAAAACTACATATTTTTTAAACTATATACAATTCTACCCATAGACCCTGTTTATTTTCTTAGATGGATGAATGCTGAATGAATGCCTTTATTGTCATGTTATCAACTTAATAAAAATGTTTGAAATTAAAGAAAACAATTTAAATACTAAAATAGTAACAAGAGGCAGAAAGGTTACTTTCCAGCAGGTCGTCGAGCTACCATGACATTTAGAGTTACATAACAATCCCTGCAAGAAATGGTTCTCCTTCCGACAGTATAACCGTTTCAATTCTCCCGAAGTTGTCCCAAGACTGTAAAATCCGTCTTTTTCCTGTAGGACCACAGCCATGACATTTCGTGAGTCACCTCTACCTCTATAACCCTGCATACTTGTTTCTTGCTGCAGCAGTCACAGAGAACCTGAGAACCAAACTCTTCCTCCTCCTGTTCCTGAACAGTACAGATGCAATTTTGTCCACAACTAGTCAGAAAAAGTAAGTTAAAAACTAGAAAACTAGAAGCCTTATTGTTTTTGAAGGGAAACAACAAAACAAAATAAAATAAAACCCCCTCTAACTCAAATTCCCTGGTTCCCAGTGGTAGATGGAAGGACATTTTCCAAGTCTTCCTCGATGACAAAAAGAGTCCAAGATTTCTGCATCTGCCAAACCAACCCTAGCTCTGGTCCCAAACATAGCCTGATATGGAGAACGCTTAATTAAATTCTGATTGACACTATCTTTCTGAAGCTGAACAAAACGCAAGCCGTCTACACAGTGTTCTGATTCATCCCTGCGGTGCCTGTCTCTGACATCCTGGTTTGCCTGTTCTACTGTGGCAAGGTTTTCTGTGCACTATCTTTACTTCAGGCCACACTTCTTTTAGGTTTTCAATTATTTTATTGGCAGGTTCCTGACCATTGTCACTTTGAAGTCTGCAAGGCACCCCAATTATGCTAAAAATATCAATGATTACATAAGCTACTTCTTCAGCTCGCTTGGTTTTCAAAGAACGGAGAAAGCTGAATTTTGTCAGGTGGTCTTGATAGTTTAAAATGTAAGAGAGTACTCTATGCTTTTCTGTCTGCATGTCGATATGATATACCTGGCAGTAGGAATTCATACATCGGAAAAACATAGGCTTCACTACCAGCCCTTTCTTAGCATGTTGCTTTTTTAGTTGGCATTCTTTACACATGTGTAGATAAATCTCCAAAACAGCCCTGGTGACATTTGCATATTTTTGGTTCAGTTCTTTTTTTCATGCATCGCATTATCTTGTGGCCCACTTTAACGAGAGCAGCATTAATCACGTCAAAATAGTCAGGCACAGCAACAAAAACGTATCTTCAGTAGCATCATTTCCAGAAGTCATCGCTGCTAATTTAGTTACACCCCCTCATGGTAACTAATTGATAGTGCTTGAGATGGCTGTAGTTCTAGAAGACTGTATTTCACTAGTTTCACTTTTACACAAAGGGATGAAGATTTAGATCGGTAATTCAAAGTAGTCTCACTTCGACATGAGGGGATGATTTTCTGGATAAAGTGAATTGTTTCCGTTGTGATGGGGTCATTCGCAAGACAACCCCAAGTCAAACAGGAAAAGATTTCGGCTTTCTAAAAATGTTAATTAAGCCCAAGCCAGTGGGGTCGATCCAATGGCCATGGAGTCGTATTTCGGCTTGGGATCCTAACAGATAATAATTCCAATACACAGCTTAGCTGGAGGGGCACCAGGATTAGGGGGCGGAGGAGCCACCTTCACCGCCTCTTAAACCTGCTGTTGCTTTTTTAAACAGACACCCTGGAAGTGGTCTGATGGAGGGATTTCATCATTTCTGCACTGGCAAAAAGGGAGCCCAAAATACCAGGAAGACGACAACTGTGTAATCATGCTTCACTTAGCGAACGGTCAATGGGCAGATGTGAATTGCAGCATTCCCTTCCACTTCTTTTGCTATACAGGTAAGGAGCTCTATTCTCTTTCAGCTCAGTTGAGTGCATGTATCATACACAGTGTGCCCATAAGCACTGCCAGCCTCCTGTGTTGCAAAAAAAAAAATCTGATAAATGTAGTTCATGAAACATTATCTGCTTATATCCACTCGTTCCTTGATATGTATTAATGTTGTAACAACATATATACATTAAAACACGAGACAGAATAAATGTTCTAATATAATTATAAGTCAAATACGTTGGATTTACAGTGTTTTCCTGTCTTTTTAAACAAGTTCCTGTGCTGTTTTATTTCTGCGTGCTGTTGTAAACTGTCTCCGCCCTTTAAAAATCAAATGCCCGTCTCAGTGACGTCACACAAAAAAACAAACAAATCAGGCAGTGAAATGCAATCCCGCCCCTATCCAATGATATGTGTTTACAACCTGCACTGCAAAGTAGGCCCATCAAATAAATGAAGTGTGCTATTTACTGTGTTTACCCGATCACAGGCCCAGAATGACACTTCAGTATGATCGTGTTTACATGAATATGGTTCTTAATTCTTTGGTTTCCTTAGTCCCAGTGTTGTCCAATAAAAACTAACCCTTTCACGCCACACTGTTTTAACCTGGGCTTTATCAATGATACAGACCACATGCTTTGAAACAGTTCAAATAAAGTTCCATTACAGGAAGTGTCCAATGGACATTAACTGTTTCATTGCCACTTAGTTTTAACCTCTGACCATATTAATGATGCAGACTTCTTGCTTTCAGACAGTGTCTATACAAGATGTATTCTACGATTCTCTCAAAAAAGTTCCATTACAGACCATTGGATCAGATAGGACATAATATCAAGACCCAGCCACCATTCCCCACGTGCATCTGGCAGGAATGGAATTAAACCCAATCCTTACCAAACTGAAATAAAAAAATAATAAATCTTATTTACACACAATACATGCAAACACACTATTTGCATGTGCAGGGCTTCCACCCTGTCAGCCAGCTAACTTGTTTCTATCAGACCGATAGGAATTTTAATTTAATGCGTAAAAATACGCATAGCAATTTTGCTTCACAGCTTACCTGTATCCCCTAAAACTTCCACTAACAACTACATCTCCCAGAATAGAATGTCTTCAGTTACTAGGAAATTGTACACAAGAAAAACCAACCCAACAAACAATATCCAATCTCTGGCTAGTCCTGTTGTCTTTGCAGTCAATCACAGTAAGAATAAGAAAAATTCGAATTTACACAGCTGAAGCGTAAACACCCGAGTCCAGCTACAAATAATCCATCCAGAACCATTGTCAGAGGCCGCTAAAAAAAGGTGCCTATAATATAAAATGTTTTATAACTTATTAATGCATTTCCTAATTTTATTTATCTATATGGCTTTATATTGAAGCTTTAACATGTTCACTGAGTTTAAGAATTGAATGTTAAAATATAAATAATGTAATTCATTTGCAGAGCCAATAAAGAACCTTGTAGAACACACGCGTGGTTGTACAGTAGTTCAAAATAACATTGCAGCTAAAATTGAAGGCTTTTTTTAATGCCTATCCAATTACCATAAAAGATTGTACAGTGTTTATCGAGATTACTCATGACTTCAATGTAATGTTGCATTTTACCCCCTGAAAATACATTTTATTCCCTCAGTGTTAGAATTAGAGGTTAAGTTACTCCCAGACTCAAAACCTTATCTGGCACACTGTGTCACCACTCTCAAGCGCAGGTCTTGAAATCTCTGGACATTCTTTTAATGAAAACTGATAAATGCACCACACGTAAGCATAGCTGATGTGGATGCAGACGTTTCAAGCTCCCTGATGTGATCAATTGCAAATCACATTAAAATCTCTTCCGATACAAAAAATGACATTCATGGCAGTCACTGCTAAAGAAATAGGAGGTGATTTACAGAAAGGGTTTTAAACTACATTTCAGGTACATGATTGAAGTCTTTAAAATCTTAAAAGGAGTTGACAAAGTTAACCCTATCCAATACTTTAAGCACAATACAGAAACCAGGACTGGAGGACACAGATAGAAATTAAGTGGAGATAGACTTAGGACAGAGGGAAGGAGAAGATACTTCACACAGAGAGTTTTGAGGGTTGGAATGGGTTACCTCGTCATGTTGTTGAGGCAGAATCACTTGGATCCTTTAAGACCCAACTTGACAAAGTTTTGAGATCATTCAGCTACTAGGAACCGGACATGGTTAAATTGGCTGAATGGCCTCCTCTTGATCATAAATTTGCATTAAAACAGACGCCAAAAATGTGTCCCATTTATCCAGAACCAAATACTGCAGAAGCATCCACAGGATCATATCCTAACCCTTAATCATAATTTTACCCATAACCTTTAACTTAATCCTAACTAACAGAGCATTTAGCACCGGATGAATCAACAAACTGCACACATGCGACTGTCTCCTTGGGGTTAGTTACCAAAGAAGCCACACAGGACAGTGTGAAGATGCAGCTAATAGCAATATTGCATGAAATATTAATATTTTATAATGGTTTTTAACCACTGCTGTGCAGTATAAGGTTGCTAGGTAGCACAGAGGTACACTAGACTTTCACCTCTGTAAAACGGACTGCCCAATGAGAGTATTGGGAATGGAAACACAAATTGGATACTAACTGAAATTTCAAATGCGTTTTCATGCAGACATTGATGAGTGCGCCCAAACCCCCTGGCTCTGTGGTCCGAATGCACAATGTACCAACACTGTCAGAAGCTACACCTGCTCCTGTAATCCTGGATTCTTTCCTAATACTGGATTGAGATGGATACTCAATCAAACACGGTGTGAAGGTATGTAAATAGAAGACACCTTTCACTGGAGTTTACTAGAGCAGAATACGATTCCCACTAGGGCTGTGTTCAAAGGTTCGAAGGTTCGTTCGCTAGCCAGGAATTCGAAGGTAGTTCTAAACCTTGAAGGTTCGTCAGGTGGCATTCATGCACTGTCAGATGTTTTTTTCTTTTTTTCTCTGTTAACAGAAACCATTTGACAATGTGTGAATACTATAAATCACACATTGCATGTCACTCACATGCAAAATGTGATCTTTTGATTTGTATAATGTCTATCACTTAAACGAAAGTTGTTGTATTAAAATCCACTGCCAAATCGTTATACGTAGCAACTCTATATGGTGCCGTGTGATGGAGCAGGGTATAAATTTACCATGGTCACATTTTCATTCTTAGAAACTCAACATGATTTAAATAATCCTCCTGAAATGTTCTGTGAATATGGAAGTTGCATTAAAACAGACGCCACACGTGTGTCACGTTGTCAATTTATCCAGAACTAAATACTGCAGAAGCATCCACAGGATCATATCCTAACCCTTAATCACAATTTTACCCATAACCTTTAACTTAATCCTAACTAACAGAGCATTTAGCACTGGATGAATCAACAAACTGCACACGTGCGACTGTCTCCTTGGGGTTAGTTACCAAAGAAGCCACACAGGACAGTGTGAAGATGAAGCTAATAGCAATATTGCATGAAATATTAATATTTTATAATGTTTTTTAACCACTGCTGTGCAGTATAAGGTTGCTAGGTAGCACAGAGGTACACTAGACTTTCACCTCTGTAAAACTGACTGCCCAATGAGTGTATTGGGAATGGAAACACAAATTGGATACTAACTGAAATACTGGATTGAGATGGATACTCAATCAAACACGGTGTGAAGGTACGTATATAGAAGACACCTTTCACTGGAGTTTACTAGAGCAGAATACGCTTCCCACTAGGGCTGTGTTCAAAGGTTCGAAGGTTCGTTCGCTAGCCAGGAATTCGAAGGTAGTTCTAAACATGGTCACATTTTCATTCTTAGAAACTCAACATGATTTAAATAATCCTCCTGAAATGTTCTGTGAATATGGAAGTTGCATTAAAACAGACGCCACACGTGTGTCACGTTGTCAATTTATCCAGAACCAAATACTGCAGAAGCATCCACAGGATCATATCCTAACCCTTAATCACAATTTTACCCATAACCTTTAACTTAATCCTAACTAACAGAGCATTTAGCACCGGACGAATCAACAAACTTTACACGTGTGACTGTCTCCTTGGGGTTAATTACCACAGAAGTCATACAGGGCAGTATGAAGATGAAGCTAATAGTAATATTGCATGAAATACAATGTTTTTTAACAACTGACTGCCCAATGAGAGTATTGGGAATGGAAACACAAAGTGGATACTAACTGAAATTTCAAATGCGTTTTCATGCAGACATTGATGAGTGCGCCCAAACCCCCTGGCTCTGTGGTCCGAATGCACAATGTACCAACACTGTCGGCAGCTACACCTGCTCCTGTAATCCTGGATTATTTCCTAATACTGGATTGGAATGGATACTCAATCAAACACGGTGTGAAGGTACGTAAATAGAAGATGCCTTTCACTGGAGTTTAGAGCAGAATACACTTCCCACTAGAGCTGTGTTCAAAGGTTCGTTTGCTAGCCAGGAATTCAAAGGTAGTTCTAAACCTTGAAGGTTCATCAATGTGTGAATACAATAAATTGCACATTAAATGTCACTCACATGCAGAATTTGATCTTTTGATTTGTATAATGCCTATTACTTAAATAAAGGTTGTTGTATTAAAATCCACTGCCAAATCTATACAAAACTAAACAAGATAGAAGACAGAAAAAAAGAGAACAGAGAAACCTCTTGTTTATCTATAGTTTGCAGAAAGATGTTCATCCAGCCTGAAGTATTTCGCTGAGCTATGTTTCGTTTTGGAGAAAATTTGCATTTATTTTGAACAGGCTAGGGTGGGACCAGGGGAATACATTTTATAAAGATACATCGGGGTGCTCTGCATTGTGCAAAAAAAGTTGCACAGCAAGCAATAAAGTGTAAGTATTAATTAATCATTATTCTGTAAAGGTTACAACCCTACTTTTTGGGTTAAAAATAAATTAGCAAGAGCTGTATCTTAAGATCCCAACCGGAGGTTACAGTAACATCCGGTCTGTGTTTGGAATGGGAACCCCTTCAACAGCTGTGTGACAGGGTGGCTGTGCGGTGACGTCATGGCAGAAGCAGGAACGTAAACACACTGACACCAAGTACTGCAGTTAAAGGCGGCGTGCGCCGTTTTATTTTTAAATAACAAAAATAAATAAAAAGTTCAAACACAAAAAGACTTGCTCACAGAGCGAAAATAAAAGGTTTAAATAAAACAAATCACAAACACAAAATAAACCATACAGGTCAGACTGGGCAGTCGCTGTCACTTTCCCTGTATACTTAAGTTTCGTTTTGTTTTCTCTCTCGCTCCTAATACACCCACCCCAAGTGCCGAGAGCTGCAGGCTTTTATATTAGTGACCGAGGGATTAACTACCTCTCAATTATTTAATAATCCCCCGGTCACATTCTGCATGGGTTTTCTAATTATTCCTGGCAGAGGACGAGTACCCATTCTCGCCTCTGCCAGAACACATTTTAAATAAAACAACAACAAAACCTGTGGCGCTTCGCCGTCATGTAAACACATACAATAATAAATCATAAAACAAAACAAATACAAAATAACACACTGCACAGGGGCGGAGGGGGAAACCCCGTTCTAAAAACAAATAAACAATAACTGTACAGGGCTCCTCGCCCTGTTACAAGCTGAGATTTTTTAATCGCAATTTAGAACTTGTATGAATTAGAAAGCATTTTTTAAAAACGCTGTTCATTTTTCTTTTGTAAACAAGTTAGCAAAAACATGACACGTTACAAAAACTGTTACTGTGACAGGGTAGCGTCCCAGCCCAAGCTGTTATTGGCAGGAATGAGACTCAGAGACAAGGAAGCTGCAGTTTAAGCACTAGAGTGCACATTTAATAAACAAACAAATACAAAAACAAGAACAAATAAACAGGCACAAGGGCCAAAATAAAAGGTTCCAACAAAACAATACAACCGCGTATAGGCTGGGCATTAACCTTTACTATACCATTTAAACACACAGGAAAACACAGCTCCAAAACACTAACCTAACTCCATCCACCAAGTTTTTTTCCTTCCTTTTATACATGTTGTCACTCCCCAATTAGCACCAATTAACTAACTGGGAAATTGCCACACCTGTGATTGCTGGCAGGGATAGATTTAACCCCATCCTTGCCAACCTTACATTCCCACACACACACTACTTACTTTACAGACGATAATCGAGAGTAGAAAATTGCATTATGGTCCATCACGACTGTATATGTATCGGTAAGTATCGCAAGCAGCATCAATTACGTGTACATAAATGTGACAGGATGCAATTGACGTGGTGCAATAAATACAATGTCCAAACCAGATTCTCCCAAAATATCTGTGATTTATTTAATAAAGTATAAGAAACAAAATAACAAAAATAACAAAAGAAAAACACTCCTAATCCACAATCCTCCGCGCACGAAAACTGTGCTCTGTTATTCCAGGGATTGTGGTGAGTGGTTGGTGCCGTGCTGTGAGGGGAGTGCTCCGGGGATTGTGCTGGCTCAGTGGCTGCAGCCCCTCGCTCCTACTCCTCCGCTGTAAAAACAAACACAGACAGCACGTAACACGAAAACAAAACGAGAACAGCTCCGGCTGGTGGCTCATTTCTCTCAGCGCAAAAGCCCAGGTACTGACGTAGCTGCTTCCCCTTTGTACCCAGCAAACTCCTCCCTGCAGTCAACGCGCCTCCATGGTTTCTCCAATAGAGGGCTGCCCCGCAGCTGACTGCAATGGAATCGTCCGGAGTACTTGCAGCTACGTGCCCCTCCTAATATGGTCACCTTCTGGTTTCTACCTTCCACCGAGGTGGCAAATCTAGGAGGCAGCGTACCTTCCCCCTTACACAGCGCCCTTTCTAGTTGGGAGGGAGATTTACAGCATTGATCCTTTCTCTCTTTAACACATAGAGAGTGGTGAGGGTTGGAATGGGTTACCTCGTCATGTTGCTGAGGCAGAATCTCTTGGATCCTTTAAGACCCGACTTGACAAAATTTTGAGATCATTCAGCTACTAGGAACCGGATATGGTTAGAATGGCTTTATGGCCTGCTCTCGTTCATAAATTTGCATTAAAACAGACGCCACAAGTGTGTCCCATTTGTCCAGAACCAAATACTGCAGAAGTATCCACAGGATCATATATTAACCCTTAATCACAATTTTACCCATAACCTTTAACTTAATCCTAACTAACAGAGCATTTAGCACCGGACGAATCAACAAACTGCACACGTGTGACTATCTCCTTGGGGTTAGTTACCACAGAAGTCACACAGGACAGTGTGAAGATGAAGCTAATAGCAATATTGCATGAAATACAATGTTTTTTAACAACTGATTGCCCAATAAGAGTATTGGGAATGGAAACACAAAGTGGATACTAACTGAAATTTCAAATGCGTTTTCATGCAGACATTGATGAGTGCGCCCAAACCCCCTGGCTCTGTGGTCCGAATGCACAATGTACCAACACTGTCGGCAGCTACACCTGCTCCTGTAATCCTGGATTCTTTCCTAATACTGGATTGAGATGGATACTCAATCAAACACGGTGTGAAGGTACGTATATAGAAGATGCCTTTCACTGGAGTTTACTAGAGCAGAATACACTTCCCACTAGGGCTGTGTTCAAAGGTTCGAAGGTTCGTTTGCTAGCCAGGAATTCAAAGGTAGTTCTAAACCTTGAAGGTTCATCAATGTGTGAATACAATAAATCACACATTAAATGTCACTCACATGGAGAATTTGATCTTTTGATTTGTACAATGCCTATTACTTAAATAAAGGTTGTTGTATTAAAATCCACTGCCAAATCTTTACAAAACTAAACAAGATAGAAGACAGAAAAAAAGAGAACAGAGAAACATCTTGTTTATCTATAGTTTGCAGAAAGATGTTCATCCAGCCTGAAGTATTTCGCTGAACTGTGTTTTGTTTTGGAGAAAATTTGCATTTATTTTGAACAGGCTAGGGTGGGACCAGGGGAATACATTTTATAAAGATACATCGGGGTGCTCTGCATTGTGCAAAAAAAGTTGCACAGCAAGCAATAAAGTGTAAGTATTAATTAATCATTATTCTGTAAAGGTTACAACCCTACTTTTTGGGTTAAAAAATAAATTAGCAAGAGCTGTATCTTAAGATACCAACCTGAGGTTACAATAACATCCGGTCTGTGTTTGGAATGGGAACCCCTTCAATAGCTGTGTGACAGGGTGGCTGTGCGGTGACGTCATGGCAGAAGCAGGAACATAAACACACTGACACCAAGTACTGCAGTTAAAGGCGGCGTGCGCCGTTTTATTTTTAAATAACAAAAATAAATAAAAAGTTCAAACACAAAAAGACTTGCTCACAGAGCGAAAATAAAAGGTTTAAATAAAACAAATCACAAACACAAAATAAACCATACAGGTCAGGTTGGGCAGTCGCTGTCACTTTCCCTGTATACTTAAGTTTCGTTTTGTTTTCTCTCTCGTTCCTAATACACCCACCCCGAGTGCCGAGAGCTGCAGGCTTTTATATTAGTGACCGAGGGATTAACTGCCTCTCAATTATTTAATAATCCCCCGGTCACATTCTGCATGGGTTTTCTAATTATTCCTGGCAGAGGACGAGTACCCACTCTCGCCTCTGCCAGAACACATTTTAAATAAAACAACAACAAAACCCGTGGCGCTTCGCCGTCATGTAAACACATACAATAATAAATCATAAAACAAAACAAATACAAAATAACACACTGCACAGGGGCGGAGGGGGAAACCCCGTTCTAAAAATAAATAAACAATAACTGTACAGGGCTCCTCGCCCTGTTACAAGCTGAGATTTTTTAATCGCAATTTAGAACTTGTATGAATTAGAAAGCATTTTTTAAAAACGCTGTTCATTTTTCTTTTGTAAACAAGTTAGCAAAAACATGACACGTTACAAAAACTGTTACTGTGACAGGGTAGCGTCCCAGCCCAAGCTGTTATTGGCAGGAATGAGACTCAGAGACAAGGAAGCTGCAGTTTAAGCACTAGAGTGCACATTTAATAAACAAACAAATACAAAAACAAGAACAAATAAACAGGCACAAGGGCCAAAATAAAAGGTTCCAACAAAACAATACAACCGCGTATAGGCTGGGCATTAACCTTTACTATACCATTTAAACACACAGGAAAACACAGCTCCAAAACACTAACCTAACTCCATCCACCAAGTTTTTTTCCTTCCTTTTATACATGTTGTCACTCCCCAATTAGCACCAATTAACTAACTGGGAAATTGCCACACCTGTGATTGCTGGCAGGGATAGATTTAACCCCATCCTTGCCAACCTTACATTCCCACACACACACTACTTACTTTACAGACGATAATCGAGAGTAGAAAATTGCATTATGGTCCATCACGACTGTATATGTATCGGTAAGTATCGCAAGCAGCATCAATTACGTGTACATAAATGTGACAGGATGCAATTGACGTGGTGCAATAAATACAATGTCCAAACCAGATTCTCCCAAAATATCTGTGATTTATTTAATAAAGTATAAGAAACAAAATAACAAAAATAACAAAAGAAAAACACTCCTAATCCACAATCCTCCGCGCACGAAAACTGTGCTCTGTTATTCCAGGGATTGTGGTGAGTGGTTGGTGCCGTGCTGTGAGGGGAGTGCTCCGGGGATTGTGCTGGCTCAGTGGCTGCAGCCCCTCGCTCCTACTCCTCCGCTGTAAAAACAAACACAGACAGCACGTAACACGAAAACAAAACGAGAACAGCTCCGGCTGGTGGCTCATTTCTGTCAGCGCAAAAGCCCAGGTACTGACGTAGCTGCTTCCCCTTTGTACCCAGCAAACTCCTCCCTGCAGTCAACGCGTCGCCATGGTTTCTCCAATAGAGGGCTGCCCCGCAGCTGACTGCAATGGAACCGTCCGGAGTACTTGCAGCTACGTGCCCCTCCTAATATGGTCACCTTCTGGTTTCCACCTACCACCGAGGTGGCAAATCTAGGAGGCAGCATACCCTCACCTTTACACAGCACCCTTTCTAGTTGGGAGGGAGATTTACAGCATTGATCCTTTCTCTCTTTAACACATAGAGAGTGGTGAGGGTTGGAATGGGTTACCTCGTCATGTTGCTGAAGCAGAATCTCTTGGATCCTTTAAGACCCGACTTGACAAAATTTTGAGATCATTCAGCTACTAGGAACCGGATATGGTTAGAATGGCTTTATGGCCTGCTCTCGTTCATAAATTTGCATTAAAACAGACGCCACAAGTGTGTCCCATTTGTCCAGAACCAAATACTGCAGAAGCATCCACAGGATCATATCCTAACCCTTAATCACAATTATACCCATAACCTTTAACTTAATCCTAACTAACAGAGCATTTAGCACCGGACGAATCAACAAACTGCACACGTGTTACTGTCTCCTTGGGGTTAATTACCAATGAAGTCATACAGGGCAGTATGAAGATGAAGCTAATAGTAATATTGCATGAAATACAATGTTTTTTAACAACTGATTGCCCAATAAGAGTATTGGGAATGGAAACACAAAGTGGTTACTAACTGAAATTTCAAATGCGTTTTCATGCAGACATTGATGAGTGCTCCCAAACCCCCTGGCTCTGTGGTCCAAATGCACAATGTACCAACACTGTCGGCAGCTACACCTGCTCCTGTAATCCTGGATTATTTCCTAATACTGGATTGAGATGGATACTCAATCAAACACGGTGTGAAGGTACGTATATAGAAGATGCCTTTCACTGGAGTTTACTAGAGCAGAATACACTTCCCACTAGGGCTGTGTTCAAAGGTTCGAAGGTTCGTTTGCTAGCCAGGAATTCAAAGGTAGTTCTAAACCTTGAAGGTTCATCAATGTGTGAATACAATAAATTGCACATTAAATGTCACTCACATGCAGAATTTGATCTTTTGATTTGTATAATGCCTATTACTTAAATAAAGGTTGTTGTATTAAAATCCACTGCCAAATCTATACAAAACTAAACAAGATAGAAGACAGAAAAAAAGAGAACAGGAAACCTCTTGTTTATCTATAGTTTGCAGAAAGATGTTCATCCAGCCTGAAGTATTTCGCTGAGCTGTGTTTCGTTTTGGAGAAAATTTGCATTTATTTTGAACAGGCTAGGGAGGGACCAGGGGAATACATTTTATAAAGATACATCGGGGTGCTCTGCATTGTGCAAAAAAAGTTGCACAGCAAGCAATAAAGTGTAAGTATTAATTAATCATTATTCTATAAAGGTTGCAACCCTACTTTTTGGGTTAAAAATAAATTAGCAAGAGCTCTATCTTAAGATCCCAACCGGAGGTTACAGTAACATCCGGTCTGTGTTTGGAATGGGAAACTGTTCTGAAACAGCTGAGATTTGTTAATCGCAATTTAGAACTTGTATGAATTAGAAAGCATTTTTTAAAAACGCTGTTCATTTTTCTTTTGTAAACAAGTTAGCAAAAACAAGACACCTTACAAAAACTGTTACTGTGACAGGGTAGCGTCCCGGCCCAAGCTGTTACTGGCAGGAATGAGACTCAGAGACAAGGAAGCTGCAGTTTAAGCACTAGAGTGCACATTTAATAAACAAACAAATACAAAAACAAGAACAAATAAACAGGCACAAGGGCCAAAATAAAAGGTTCAAACAAAACAATACAACCGCGTATAGGCTGGGCATTAACATTTACTATATCATTTAAACACACAGCAAAACACAGCTCCAAAACACTAACCCAACTCCATCCACCAGACTAAGTTTTTCTCCTTCCTTTTATACATGTTGCCACTCCCCAATTAGCACCAATTACCTAATTGGGGAATGGCCACACCTGTGATTGCTGGCAGGGATAGATTTAACACATACCTGCCAACCTTACATTCCCACACACACACTACTTACAGCAGCAGCTTCTGCCCTGCCGCAGAATAAATTATATATTGATTAAGCCAATAATCACAATCATCGTGATCATTTACAGCTGATAATCGAGAGTAGAAAATTGCATTATGGTCCAACACGACTGTATATGTATCAATAAGTATCGCAAGCAGCATCAATTACGTGTGTATTTTTTTACAATGTGTATTTTTATTTAAATTAAAACATGATTACTGTTCTGTAGAACGTATTTTTAAATGGCATGTGAATGTTGTATTCCATTTATATGGATTACCTGTAAAATAATAAGATTTTCAATAAAATATGATCTAGTAGCTACGGTGATGGTCCCTAGTAAATTATGCAAATTAGTACCATCGAAGGCTCAAACCTTCATTCAGTAATGTGTTCCGAACCTTTGAAGGTCAAAATGTACCCTTCGTTACAGCCCTACTTTCCACTAATTATATTTTGTGTTAGTTCCTGTTACACGGAAACTTATTCTCGTGCTGTTTTGTTTTTTCAGATTTAACAAAGATCCAAGATGGGAAAACCTGCAACATTCCAATTAATGTAGGTGATCAGTTTGTTAAAAACATCTATACTGCTCCAAACAATTAAGCGCTATTCAGAGAGGTGTATATTAAATAGGGGTGCTGTATTCAGAGAGGTGTATATTAAGTAGGGGTGCTGTATTCAGAGAGGTGTATATTAAAAGGGGTGCTGTATTCAGAGAGGTGTATATTAAGTAGGGGTGCTGTATTCAGAGAGGTGTGTACTAAGTAGGGGTGCTGTATTCAGAGAGGTGTATATTAAAAGGGGTGCTGTATTCAGAGAGTTGTGTATTAAGTAGGGGTGCTGTATTCAGAGAGGTGTATATTAAGTAGGGGTGCTGTATTCAGAGAGGTGTATATTAAATAGTGGTACTGCATGCAGATTACCTGTTTTTTGTTGGCAGATATTAAATGAACCTGTTGAAAATGTGATCATTTCACAAAAAGAAAAGCAGCCTTTCCTTTGTTTGGCCTCATCTATATAATTGAGTATCAATCCACGGCAATGGAATCTGCATGGAGAGATTTAAAAGCTGCTTGGAGGCTCATTTTGTTCACCCAAGGTGCTGACATTGTTACTGGTGCTGTAAACTGTAACACAACATGCAGCAAAACTAGCAAATGCCACCGATTCATCACATACCATTTCCTTAGCCTTACCTTCAGAGCTAATCGTCCTAAATTAATCATCTACCGGGCTTGTATACTGGGAGATGGAATGTTTCCATTCTGTTGCTATTAAGATAAATGGTAATATGTGCTTGTCTTTGTTTTTTTACAGACAGGGACATCGAGTCACCTAAACAGTTCCTCGGCCTGGTTTTGTCTCATCACTAACTTCAATTCCACTAAGTTTACATCTGGATATCAGGTGCAGGTCAGAATCACAGTTCAATTACCCTTATCAGTGCAGCTGAACACAGCTTACTAAACCTGAACCCTCCCTCTCCACCCACGAGCTCTCAGTACCTTCTGCTGCACAGGACTAAAGAACATAAAGCCAGTCCATTTCTCCCCGCTCACTCTCCTTGCGAATGACTGCTTTGTTGTTTAGTCAGTTAGAGCACAGGCCTCAACATAGCCTATTAAGCCTGAGGGTGACCCAATTCGACCAGAAACGGTGCAAGATGACAGGAATCAGAAAGCCACATTCCTAAAACTCACACCGCTTGTCCACCTCGGCTCAAACAGACAGCGCCTGCAGCTGAGAGCTAGAGAGCTAGCTGCAGCTTATCCCTTTTAACAATTAGCTTTATTTACAACTAGAAAAACGAGTCACAATGCACTATCACTACCTGTGCTGAAGGTCAGCTCCATGCTCTTGCCTCACTCCCATGTTCCTAGCGGCACTCTGACAGGCCAATAGCTTTCCTTTGTTTCCATACCTCTGTTGATCACTGCCAATGCGCAGAAAGCAGTAGTCTCTGCGTATAAGAACACCTCCTAAGAGAACACTTCGCCTAAGAGAACACCCTTGTGGTGAAACAGATTTTTCCCATTGTAAATGCGCCGACTAAAGAAACAGGAATTTAACTTAAAATAACACCTTTTTGGCACCGATAGCTATTCATTCACAACTGATACAGTACTGTTCTATAAAATATTTTTGTGCATGTCTTGATTGCTTCTGTACAGGTATTCATTGATAGTTAGTTTATTAACGTTAGTTTGTCTGTTACTTTATTATTATAGTTTATTAACATACACTTGCCTGTTGCTTTTCTCTTACTTATTCTGTTCATTTCATATGTTGATGCATGTGCGTCATGACACATAATAAATATGTCTTTATTTATTGATTCATATTGTATCGGGAGGTCAACTCCATCTTAAGCTAAGAGAACACTTTGCTTGCTTCCTGAAGGGTGTTTTCTAAGGAGGAGACTACTGTACTTGGCTTCACATATTCTTCATAGGATTCTGTCCACCGAGAGAGGCCGCTCACGTCATTTTAAAGTCAATTGTTTATTATTACCTTCATGCCTGGCAAGCTATAGAAAACACCCTTTTGAAATCTGCCATTGAATACCCTAATAAACGCTATTACATTTTATTGATATAGTGGCGTGTATCACTTGGTATTTGTAATTCCCCGGGTTTGACCCTTTACCAAAATGTCCAGTTTCACACACCAACACTAAACACAAAACACAAACACAGTTCTTAGTGATAGTGAATACGTGCAAGTGGTGTAATACAGTTCTCCGTGAAATGCAGGGGTGAAAGTGATGTCCGGGTTTATGCTGGCTTTCGCTACAGCTCCAGATCGTGCAACTGGTAGTCTACAAAAAACAGACGACAGTTAACAAAACACTAACAAACACAAGACAAAACTCACGGTTCACGAAACAGCACAGACTCCTTGTAGGTTTTCAACACTAACCATTTACCAAGGAACCGATCATGTCAGCTATGACCACTATTTATATCCTTGCTCATGACCCCTAGGTTAACGAGCGCATCCGCTCCTCCAATCCTCAGATGCCACACCGTTTACCGTCTGGGTCATTGAGTTTGGATACCGTAGCTGCGCCCCTTTCCTAAATGACCAACTTCCACCTACCCTACGGAATAAATTGTCGTGCCATTTAGTTAAGGGTACTCTGTTCCCGTTACACAGTGCCCTCACAGGTCAAGAGGGAGATCTAACACCAAGCACCATTCGATCTCTGTCACAGTCATCATTATCAAATAATGTACACAGACCACAAGCCCCCCCTCCCAGTGTGCAGTTTGTACATTTTCTGACAATGAAGGTAATTTTGCATGCCCCCTTAAGGAATTAATGGACTTCCATTTCTTTCAGCAAGTGGCTGTTGTTTTAAGCTCTGCTCTGAACGACACTTCCTTGTGGAATAACCTGACCAGAGGTGAGAAGTCTGTTGCAGCTGAAGCATACCTGGACACTGTAGAGAGGGCAGTGCTGCAGTTGACTGAGCCTTCAGATGCTCTGTTAAGGAAAAATGTGCGCTCAGACAATCTAGGTAAGGAGGAGTCCTTTACCCATTATCAATAGAAGTAGAACATGGAGTGATCGAACTAGAACAGGCACAGCAAGAGAAAGACCTTGGTGTTGTAATAGACTCATCGCTGCCAGCAACCACACAGTGCGGGGAAGCAATCAACAAGGCAAACAGCATGCTTGGGTATATAGACACAACTGTAGAGTATCAATCCAAGGAGGTTATGATGAGGTTGTATAATGCACTGGTGAGACCGCACTTAGAATATTGTGTCCAATTCTGGTCACCGCAGGATCAAAGGGACATTGTTGTCCTGGAGTCCAAAGAAGAGCAACCAGACTAATTCCAGGGCTTAAAGGACTGAGCTATGAAGAGCTGAATCTATTAGCCTAGAATAAAGAAGAGTTAGGGGGAGTGAAGTATTTAAAATCTTGAAAGGGAATGACGTAGTTAACCTGAACCAATTAAGCACAGTACAGAAACCAGGAACAGAGGACACCATTGGAAATTAAGTGAGAAAGACTTAGGACAGAGGAAAGGAGACACTTCTTCACACAGAGAGTGGTGAGGGTATAGAATGGGCTGCCTAGTTACGTAGTTGAGGCAGAAACACAACACCTTGACAACACTCTGAGATCAATCGGCTACTATGTTTAGATGAGCCTAATGGCCTCCTCTCGTTCATACATTTTCTAAGTTCTAATATTGTGACCAGGAGGTAGCAGCTCATTTAGTGTGGATTTAATAAAAAGTA
This sequence comes from Acipenser ruthenus, assembly GCF_902713425.1. Taxonomy (NCBI): domain Eukaryota; kingdom Metazoa; phylum Chordata; class Actinopteri; order Acipenseriformes; family Acipenseridae; genus Acipenser; species Acipenser ruthenus. The sequence goes on along the minus strand of NC_081224.1, from coordinate 6,754,061 downwards.
CATGCCTGTGGAATCTCTGTGCTCTTTGGTTAAACTTTCCAGAGGTGTGGTATATACAGTGTGGAAAGTGCTGGGTCAGTACTCAACCATACAAATGCATTCACGTTTTTGAAACTATTTGGTAAGTAAAGATACATGATGGGATTATGGCAATGGCATGGAAAGGATGCTCCAGCCACACCCACCAGGCAGATATGAACTTTGTTATTTTAATGTACAATGTGTTCAACACAACTTACTTCGTAGGAAACCCACTTAGCAATTCCCTTACTTCAAATTGCCTTTTCCTTCAAGATATGGAGTTGCTGATTATACCATTCAAACACAACACGTCAGAGGAACAGTTACGAGCCAATAAAAATACACTGGAGATTAAGTTGGGAAAATTTATGGAAGAGAATAAGCAAGGTAATGGCTGATAATATACCTCTAGCAATTCCATTTCCTTACTTTGTCAAGGTTTGTATCTCATTAAAGGCAGGACTGTGCAATTGCTGTAAAATAAAACTGTCTGTCAAACATCCATATATCACACTTGCTTACTTACACTGGTTGGCCGCTTTATTAGGAACATTAAGTTATTGAGGGTGTCAGAATTTTAACAGAGGAACCTGTCGGTCTGTATGTCATTGTGACAGTGTGCCCCGCCCTTGTGTGTATTTGTGTTATATGATGAATGTTGGTGTATAGATATTGCTGCATGGGATATAAACCTGCACAAGCAAGCGCCTTCATCATTTCATTTCACTTCAGTACTGTGTGTGTTTCCTTTCCTGGGTCTGACGTCACCACTCAGCCAACCTTGTGACAGTCATTTACATACACAGTAAACCAAGTCGTCATGGTGATAGTCATGATACTGATAGCTCTGATTCTGTATTTAGTCTAACTGGGGGGTGTCATTACTGACATACATTTTAAACATTCCATTCAGGTGAATGGGGTTATATTGGGTAAAATCTAAAAATCATAAAACCCAATCCTAAACTGCTTGTGTCCACAGGTCAGGTAACAGTTGGGTTTGTCTCATACACTGGGATGGAGTCTGTCTTGGATGGGAGCTTTTACAAGAATCAATCATCTATCCAGTTAAACTCACAAGTGGTCACTGCTACTATAGGCAGAAACCACCACAAACTTTCAGAGCCAGTCCATTTAACCTTCCATCACAATGAGGTAGGTGGACAACACTTAATGAAAGCTAATCAAGGTTTTAAAATAATAAGAGTAAGTAGCTTCATTTTAATTGCTTTTTACATGACTGCTTATGGTGTTTGAAATCATGTTGAATGTTTCTGGAATCTGTTTCTCCAATAATGAGTTTGTATTTTTTCTGTCTTTGAAACAAAGATGATAGTTTTGAAGTCCTGATGTAATGCTTCATTCTTGATTGTCTGGAATGTATTATTATTTATTGACTAGTTATTTGTGGATTTCAGTTGTTTATTTGGATGGAGGTTGTGCTTAATGAACACAGTGTGATGAAGTGTGATGAGATCACTTAGAGCAGAATGCAAATCTGCAAGATATATCTATTATTTATTTACCAGCTATTTGAGGATTCCATTGGGTTATTGTGATGGGGAGGTTCTTGTGTGCTCACAGAAAACAACAAATCTGCAAGATGTTATTATTTATTAGTTATTTGGGGGGTTCAGGTGTTCTTTGATGTATTTTTTTATATATACAGCAGGTGGAGAGACAACTCAGAAAAGAAAAGATAATGGCTGTTTTTTGTAAAACGCGATTAAAGCTCAATATATAGAAACCTGTAACCTTTACAATGTACAGACAGACGGTTTAAAAACATTTGCAATGCGATACTGTCTGGTGACAAAAGGGTCAAATAAATGTGTTACCCTTTTAGACACCTGATCTAAAACAAACAGTTTTAGAAACAAAACCTGCTTAAAAAGGATTATCATTTTCAAATGCTACGAGATTATTTTAGTTCAACCAAAACAAGGAAAAGAGGGTGTAAATGTTACGTGTTAATAAATAACCACACACAAGTCCAGTCACACTGTGTTTCAGTACTTTGTATTTAACAATGATAGGATAATGCATGTGGAAACCCCACACGTGCATTCAATTTTACAAATATATTTACAAGCACAGTACACATATACACAAATAACTGCTCTGTTGCCGTCTCCCTCGTGTTGTCCAGGGCTCGTCAGGGCTCTCACTCGCTCACCAGCAGTGTTGTTGTGTACAGGGTGCCTCTGTCTCTCAGCCTTCCCCCTTCCACCACTTCTTCGACTCGCCCTGTAGTGCAGTTCCCATCCCAGAGAGAAAAGCAACACAGTATCCTGCAGCCTGTGTATTTTTGTTTCGGTTTTGATTTCGATTTCTGTTTTGTCCCGTCTCTGCCTAGACTTATGTCTTCCACCGTTCAGCCCCCTGCTATTCCACACTGACCCCTTATGTACCCCAGATCCCGCCTCTATCAATCCATCACAGCCAATCGCTATTCGATTACATTTCTGACCTAATCCGGCTTTGACATCAGTGCAACCTGGAGCACCTGTGCTTCTGCCTTTCCCAAGATGGCTGTCACAACTGGACTATTCAAAGATCTTGCACATTTTCTCATCTTTCTCGCAGCTCTGCTTGCATTGTGAATGTTTTGCGTAAAATCGCAAGTGAAATCTAAAAGAGTTGCAGAGAAACTGCAATTATCTCAGCGCTGCAGAAATTAATAAATTAACATTAATTAACACAGGAAATCAACCGCAACTCTCTCTCGCGGTAAATAACCATCGCAAGTTTTTGCAAAATGAAGACGCATATTTGTGCTTGACGAGGCATAGCTGCAGCACCTCTTCAGCTGTGAAAGTTAAAAATGTCATTAAATATTTTGCTCTCAAAAGCGTTTTCTTACAATTCTCAACACAGTTTTATCCATTCTGCAAGTTCTTGCTTGCGCTAAACACAGACAGTCCACTGCCAGGGACATTTAATTACTTTACCATTTACGTGCCATAAAGATGACACTGGCTGCGAAAGAATAAACAACACATTTTTAATTAAAACAAATATTGTAGCCTACTTCACTAAAGTGAAAGCTAGCTTCTGTTACTTTTAACCCTTAGCGGTCCTATGTTGGACCTGGTCCGACATTGCAATTATTCATATCCGGTCCAATGTCGGACCCTGTCCGACATCATCAAAAAGATGCAAAAAACAGGTTCAATGGCCGAGTGGGAGTAACAGGAGCTGAGACATCTAAAAAACAAAAAAAAAACAAAAAAACAAAAGGCGTATCTCATGAATAGTCATACTTGCCCCTGGCATCAGGTAACGGCGGCCATAAGGAAACAAGCTGGCTGCTACTTCGTCAGCGCTCAGAGAATATCACAGACATTTCCAGAGCTTTTTTCAGATGTTATAGTAATAAAATAATGACTTGGATCGAATTATTGAGGCGTTTGGTGATAAAACGAGTGATCAGGCGATGATTGATCGGTATGTACGACTATTATTATTATTATTATTATTATTATTATTATTATTATTTATTTCTTAGCATATGTGAAAGCTATAGCGAACGAAAGGGTGGGGTGGGGCTGGAGATGCCTAGTGAGTGCTTTGTTGATATGCAGGGCCTTTTAAACCCGTTTGACTGTGGAAAAAAAATACTTTTAAACAGCGCGTCTAAAATTAACTGCACGTGTGAAAATAAATTGGACCTGACACGCACTTAATAAATGGACTGCAAAGGGTTAAATACCACTGCTTCCTATTGTACTGCTGCTTAATAACAGGAACAACATTTTATTTAGGGTTAGTGTTGAACTTAAACACATTCATGCCTGCCTGTTCCCCTACCCCCACGCAGGAACATTGCCCTGCTAATTTCCCCAATTAAAAAAATATATAAAAACAATAACAACGGTCTGGTTCTCTCTTTCCTTCTTTCAATGAATAGAATTTAATTGATAGAGAATAAAAACAAACCAAGCTAACAACTATCTAGCCTAAACAGAAATGTATTTATTTATTTATGTACAGTATTTATTTATTGTTTGCAATCTCCATTAACTGCAGGTTCTGTTGCATTCACAGCACTGATAATGTTAGACATAGCTGGATATTACTACAGCGTGGACCATGGGTCAAACCAATGTTTGTGTCGGGTGCATGTATGTTTTTTTTTTTAATCAATGTCGGCCTGCTGGAGTCATCCGTCCGCCCCCCCCAAAGAGCGGGAGGCACTGCCCCCTCCGCCCTATGGGGTTCCGTGCCTATGTATACAGGCATATTTCTTTTTTTTTTGTCCTGAATTTGCCTTTAATTTATTTTTCTGCACATACTACTGCTTTGCATATATGATGTAGAATACGTAATTATAAAAGCTAACGCTAGTACGTACAATACTCTTTCAAACATTATGATTTTGAATTGTGCGCTTCTTAAGAACGCTATTATTGTCATTGCTTGTGCCCCGACACCTCTTTCTTTACAAATTAAGCACTGGTAATTAGTATAGTTTAAAATAAACCACAAATAAATTAAATGTTTGAGTTGGAAATAAACCAAAATGTTTATGTTTATGAAATAACTAAGAGGAGTTTAACCAGTCTTATGTGATTTACATGCAACATTGTGATTTGCGAGCAATTTAAGTTTTCAATTTAGCTCGTGGTGGTGAACTTGCAGGATTACTCATAACACCTCCCCCAAATTTGTGGGAAAAGCACTTGCGAAAGAACAACCCACAAACCCAATTTTTCCAGTGCAGCATCTATTTTGACTCTCACTCAGAAACGCTACTTTTTTTGCAAAAAAGACTTGTGGAAAAAAATCTCTACAACTCCCCTTGCGACACACGCAAGACATTTGAATATTTGGCCCTTTATGCTTAAGGCATGTTCCATCTTGGTGAGGCCCTGCAGGGGGGTCCTCTAGTGCCTCCACCTGTCTGGAGGCCAGATTTCACTCCTTTCATCTCTCATCACCCTGCTACAGAGGTCTTGAATTTAAAGACGCCGCAAGAAAAAGTACCCTGTTTAACAGCACAAGAAACCCCTTACCTTTGTTAAGATAAAACACTGTCCTCTTACAGGAGGGATACTTTACTATTCCTGTGCTTTTTAACAAAATGCACAGTGGAAGAAAGCAGTAGCTGATGGCCCGTCCTCCTTCTCCCCTGGATTGGCTCTCTACTTCTATACTTGAGATTGACTGTAACCACTGCAGTATTGGAACCATGAGCTGTTTAAAATAAAGAAATGCTGTATTAATTGAACTCAGGAAAGTACTTGTTACAAGTACTCATTTGTACTTGGTGCTCGGCACGGGCCAGGCAAACATCATACTTTGGTAAATGAAATATAAAAAAAGCAATAGAAATGAATCTAGTTTCTCTGTGCTAAACTCAGACACCACCCACTAAGTTAATTTGGCACTCTATTAAAATTTGCTTTGTTGTCACTTAAACAGTTTTTAGAGCATTCTGTGTTGCTTATTAGATGGAGAGCACACTTTTATTACTACAGAGGTTAATTACACAATTTCTGAATGTAAATGTTACATCTTTGAGTTGGTTCTTTGTGTAAAGTGTACTGTTAGGTTTACTGAAGTTCACAAATATTTGTAATCATGGAAGCCCTTGTGGACACATAATGTACACAGTTTGTGGTTTAACAGTTTTGCAATGTTTTTTTCTAGTTAAGGAAAACCAAAGAGGAGGTGATATGTGTCTACTGGAAATATAAAGGGAAGGAAAGCTCTTGGTCCACCGAAGGCTGCACAAAGTTACACTCCAACCAAACACACACTGTGTGCAGCTGTGACCACCTCTCCAGCTTCGCTGTATTAATGGCACTAGACGAATCACAGGTATTTACATCACACAAATGAAACAGTAGTTCTTGGATAAATATTAATATTCCAACAGGTACGTGTTTAGAAGAAGAAACCCATTCATTATCGCAAGAAGCAGCAAATGTAATCTGTATTCTAGAGTCTGTAGCCAGTTACCTTACACAGAAATCATTTTCACAGCAACTGCACAACCTTGAAAGTCAAAAGTAACCAAGTGTGTACTTACTAGTAATAATTAAAATCGGTTCGATACAAAAACAACAGGTTTTATCAGTAATGTAACTGATAGTTGAGACACATTGTTCCATACTATTTTTTTTTTAAAGAGAAAATTCCATGTAAAAGACATAACACTGAGAAGACATTACGTCCTAATCACCACATTTTTTTTTCAGATGCAAGAAAATGTTGCCTTGACAGTGATCAACTACATTGCAGTGATCGCATCCCTGGTCTGCCTCAGCCTGGCTATCTTTACATTCCTATTCTGCCGTTCGATCCAGAAAGCCAACACCACCATTCACCTGCACCTGAGTGTCTGTCTCTTCCTGGCTCACTTCCTGTTTCTAGTTGGGGTGTCCAGAACCGAAAATAAGGTGAGTCACTGCCTGCAGTGCAGGGTTGAGGTTGTGTTGATATAGAGGGGTTTTCAAGTTACAAAACAAATGGGAAACAGAACAATAGAAGACTTTAAAAAGCACACACTTTAACGGTATAGTTTGTAGCAATGCCAGGTTAAAGGTTAGTTTACTTTTCCACATAAAGCTGATGTGGTGTTTTCCTGCTTGAGTGTCTGCTGTTACAGTACATCAGCATCTACAATGAATAACTTGTAATGAATGACAAAAACTTGGAGAAACAGGGAACATAGCTTTCCAGATTTAGCATTGCCTCAACCTGCAACAACACTCAAATGAAAGGTAACCTGACGTGGTTACCTTTGTGAATCTGGGGGTTGTGGTCTGAAAACTTCATACGATCTCACCAGCATGGAGAACAAAAAGGCAAACAGAATGTTAGGTTACATGGACAAAATAGCAGTATTCAAGCCTAGGTAGTTTTAGTTAGACCATGCTAGAATACTGAGTGTTATTCAGTTCACCTCACTATGAATAAAAGAAGACACTTAAAGGAGCAGAGAAGGGCAATCAGGCTGATCCCCTGAAATGATTAGTTTTGTAATGAAACTCTCAGTTTTGTTTTAAAATGAGAGACTTTTTCTGGATGCGTTCACTTCTATCAACCAACGTGTCTCACCACCTGTGTTTGTCCCACATTGAAACTAGTCACTCCTGCCTTTCTGCAGTCTATGGTATCATCACGCGGGATGCTGTATATCTCTTAACCCTCAGCTGACCTGCCCCACTGCCTGTCCTTTCTCAGGTGCTGTGTGCAGTCATAGCTGGGCTCCTGCACTACCTCTTCACAGCCAGTTTTGCCTGGATGTGCCTGGAGGGAGTGCAGCTCTACCTGCTGGTGAGAAACCTGAATGTGGTGAAGTACAGCAGCAGGCAGGGGCTGCGAAGGAGGTACCTGCTGCTGGCTGGGTACGGCTCTCCTGCTCTCATCGTGGCTGTGTCTGCTGGAGTCTTTAAGGAGGGGTATGGGACCGACACATTGTGAGTATTAATTCAACCTCTTTATTTTTAACAGGTGCTGTGTGATAATGTAATAACCAAACATTATATTGCCTAAACTCCATCATTAGCATACGATTCTCACAACTCTCTTAATGTTTACAAATTGGTTTAGCATTGTTCAAAATGTGTGTGTTGAATGTACAGAGACTATACAGAGAAGTGGTGTCTATTACAAGCTAGCAAACAATCTAACGGCTGGTTACACAGACCCCAGTTAGTACTGATTGTGGACTACCTGACCTAAAATAACAATACAGTAGGTCGTCCAAGATGAGTGCTAAGCAGGGCCTGTGAAACCAGCCGCAAATGTTATAGCTTTTTATTTTTTGACGTAATAATTGTTTTTGTTTGTAGTGCACTTTGATTTTCTTGTATAAACTGTGCTCCAGTTCCTGTTGTTGGCAACTAACTCTTATAAAAGCACAGCAGTGTAATAAAGCACAGTGAAAGCATGGCAAAGCATATTAAAAAACAGTGTAAACTATTATAAGTGCATAGTATAATGATAGGAAACCCATGGTAAAAGTGCAAAAATAAACGTTTACAAGGGAAAGTAGTGTAGGTGTAATCGTTACTGTTATTGTGCTCCTCAGTTGCTGGCTGAGTCGTGACAGAGGATTTGTCTGGAGTTTTCTTGGTCCTGTTTGTGTCACAATCGCTGTAAGTAGATATCCATGCCGTGCTCATGATGTATGCACAATCTCAAGTGTGACAGACAGCCTCCACATACCCACAGATTATTATTATTATTATTATTATTTATTTCTTAGCAGACGCCCTTATCCAGGGCGACTTACAATCGTAAGCAAATACATTTCAAGTGTTACAATACAAGTAATACAATAAGAGCAAGAAATACAGGCGCTCTCTATAACCCTGTGTCAAAGAATGTCCAGAGCAACTTTAATCACAACTGGACAGACAAAGAGTGGCATACAGTATGGACGTCCACCTCCACTATTTCACACTGAAAAAATAAACAAGAAACTTGAGCCAAGAAGAAAATGAGCACCCGTCCCTGAGCCCAGCCCCTGTGCACCATCGTGCTCATCCAGCGTTCAATGAAAGCTTCTCTCAAGACTCCATGTATCCTTATTTAATATTTAAACAATGGTGGTATTCACAGTACATCTGATAAGACCCCTTGAATTGAATAGACCCTTTGAATTCTGTTATTATAATTGCTTGTTCTAGTTTTGTAAAATGAACAGGTGTTGCAGAGATTTAAACTGTATGCATCTTTGCCCTGCAGGTAAACACCATTCTCTTCATTGCAATTCTCTGGACTTTGAGATCGCAAATGTGTGGCCTCAACGCGGACGTGTCCAAAGTGAAAGACACCAGGTGGGTATCTCTGTCTACTTCTGAAGTACGCTGCTGAATTCTGTTCCGTACATCATCAATATTGAACCTTCTTTTTCGTAGAAACAACAACCTTAAAATGGGACTCTGAACAATACAAAGCTACACAGAGCTGGGAGATGCATGCTACTAATGTAATGGGGGCACCCTTTTATGTTATGTAATACAGGGCCATTGACAGATATACTAACAACACAGGCCGACTCTAGGGTACCAACTGCCTTTTATTTTTTAAAAAAATGTAACCACTTCCCCCCCCCCCCCCACCTCGGGGCTAAAGGTGGTTCCCTAAAATCTCTTTTTTTCCCTGCCTTAAAGACATATTACCCCTTACTTACCACACTAAGGTACCCTACTGTAAATAGTTTTGTTGCTTCAGTGATTCATATTCTTTTGGGTGCCACATTCTATTGTGTTTACCTTTAATGAATGTATCTATTCTTTGTACTATACGCCCTGTAAAAGGTTGTGGAAGTCCACCATTTTCACTGTCTCGATCCACCCACCACATCCCTGCAACTCAGCTGTGTGACAGTCACATTCACTAGAACTGCGTTCTATTGGACTGCGTGACCCAGCGTCACATTCACTAGAGCTGCATTCTGCTGGACTGCATGACCCAGCGCCACCTTCACTAGAACTGCATTCTGCTGGACTGTGCAACCCAGCGTCACCTTCACTAGAACTCCATTCTGATGGACTGCGTGACTCAGCGCCACCTTCACTAGAACCGCATTCTGCTGGAGTGCGCGACCCAGCTCCACCTTCACTAGAACTGCATTCTGCTGGAGTGCGCGACCCAGCTCCACCTTCACTAGAACCGCATTCTGCTGGAGTGCGCGACCCAGCTCCACCTTCACTAGAACTGCATTCTGCTGGACCGTGTGACCCAGCGCCACCTTCACTAGAACTGCATTCTGCTGGACCGTGTGACCCAGCTCCACCTTCACTAGAACTGCATTCTGCTGGACCGTGCGACCCAGCGCCACCTTCACTAGAACTGCATAAATCTGAACTATGTAACCTAGCGCACAGGAATTTTTAGCGCTGTCCTTGAAAAATATATATATTCAGAACTAAAAGATCTACAGTACAACATCAGGGATAATGTTAGTGCACCTTTAAAGTGGGCATTAATAATTGTTCTAGTCATTGATACTAGTCTTCGTTAGTATTATACACCCTGTGGCAGGATGACATGTGCTCTGTGAATAAGTGAATGTCCGCACAGTAGTTTATCTACCAAAAGAACGTTCGTATTTATTTAAGTTACACACAAATATAAGAAGTCGCCCCTATACCAGCAATGGTATAGGGGAAACCAATGCAGCAGGTTGCACACTCCTTAATCCACAATCCTCAGCACAAAAACTGTGCTCCTAGACTCACGGGGAAAGTGGTGCTTGGGTCCATGCTGTGCTGTGCAATGGGATAGTGATCTGGGGGTACGTGCTGGCTCAGTGGCAGTAGCTCTCAAACTCCTCAATCCTCCTCCGTAACAAGACAAACACAAACAATAACAAAACAAACATGCACACGCTCCAGTTGAGAATCACGTCTCAGCGTAAGGGGCTGTACTCACGTAACTGCATTCCCTTTGTACTCCCCGTGATCAGCCTGGCACCAGGGTTTATCCAATCGCCGCCTATCCCACAAATGACCACAATGGAGTTGTTCAGCAATTTTGCAGCTACGTGCTTGCCCCAAAATGGCCGACTTCCGGTTACCACCTTCCGTCGAGTCCACCCATCTATGGGGAAGCGTACTACCCCCCTTACACAGTGCCTTTGCTGGTCAGGAGGGAGATTTACATCGCAGATTCCTTCTCTCCCATATGAATGGGATGAATAGTCTCAGCTTGGTTGAAAGTTAAAACAATCTGTATTATAAAAAACTAATTCTGTGGATTTGTGTTTCTTTAGACTGCTGACTTTCAAAGCCATTGCACAGTGCTTCATCATGGGCTGCAGCTGGATCCTGGGATTCTTTCAAGGATTGGAGTTCTTCAGATTTGCGTTTGTCATTATTAACTCACTGCAGGGTCCCTTTATTTTCCTGGTGCACTGTGTGCTAAACCAGCAGGTAAGAAGCCATTGTCCGCATCTACCTATGCCATGCTACTATCCAGTATTTTGCAGGGATATCCTTGAGTTGGATCACTGGTCCTGCAAGTTGCAATGACCATTATATACTGCTCTGCAACTATTACTGGGACTAATGAATAAATGCATTGGAAGTGAGGCATCTACGGGCAATTGGAATAGATAGTCTTTCCATCCCATCCCATTTCATTGGGCCGTAAGTAGCCCACAAAGTATCTATTAACGGCCATGTAATTTGTTTTTCATTATATCCCCAAAAATGGTTTGCGCAATGATGACTGCCAAGACAGGAAGCACGCTGAATGGGTTTCTGCAGAGTGACTGGTAATACTGGTACCACAGTCAATACAATATCAGTCTTTTCAGTCAACGTTATAGAAACCCATATTCCCCAGCCTAGGGACTGAACGTCACGCTGGCATATTGTTGATTCTTTTTCATTATCACCAGGTGAGAATGGAGTATAGGAAATGGTTTGGATGCATCTACAAACAGAAGGACAGCTCAGAGCTTACATCTTCTGCAGTTCCAAAGGGAAACCTAATGGTGAGACATGAATACAGGCATTATTATTATTATTATTTATTTCTTAGCAGACGCCCTTATCCAGGGCGACTTACAATCGCAAGCAAATACAAATACATTCAAGTGTTACAATATAAGTCAACAATAAAAACAAGAAATACAATAATTCTCAAGTGTGACAAACCACAATTCAATAATACAGCAGATAATAGTGAAAGTTACATCAGGATATGATTAAATAGTGATAGTTACATCAGGATATGATTAAGTACAAAATACTACAGATTAAACACTTGGCAGATTACAATATTCTGAGGTACAGGATTAAATGCAGTAAAATAGGGGGCAGATAAGAGCAAAATAAAGCATATTTAAATGAAGGGTGATAGTGTCCCAGGATACAACAGAGGAGTTCTACAGGTGCTGTTTGAAGAGGTGAGTCTTAAGGAGGCGCCGGAATGTGGTCAGGGACTGGGCAGTCCTGACATCTGTAGGAAGGTCGTTCCACCACTGCGGAGCAAGGGTGGAGAAGGAGCGGGCTCGGGAGGTAGGGGAGCGTAGCGGAGGTGGAGCCAGTCTTCTAGTGCAGGCGGAGCGGAGAGGTCGAGTGGGGGTGTAGGGAGAGATGAGGGTCTGGAGGTAGCTGGGTGCAGTCTGATCAAGGCATCTGTAGGCTAGTACAAGAGTCTTGAACTGGATGCGAGCGGTGATCGGGAGCCAGTGGAGCGAGCGGAGTAGTGGAGTAGCGTGGGCGAAGCGAGGTAGAGAGAACACCAGGCGAGCGGCAGAGTTCTGGATGAGCTGGAGCGGACGGGTGGCGGACGCAGGGAGGCCAGCCAGGAGGGAGTTGCAGTAGTCTAGGCGGGAGAGTACCAGGGCCTGGACCAGGAGCTGGGTAGCATAGTTGGTGAGGAAGGGTCGGATTCTTCGGATGTTGCTCAGGAAGAATCTGCAAGTGCGTGCCAGAGTGGAGATGTGCTGGGAATAAGAGAGGCAGGGGTCCAGGGTGACTCCAAGGTTCTTAGCTGAGGAAGAGGGAGAGAGTGTGGTAGATTCCAGAGGAACAGAGATAGAGAGATCAGAGGAGGGGGAGGAGGAGGGAAAGAAAAGGAGGTCAGATTTAGAGAGGTTGAGTTTGAGGTGATGCGAGTGCATCCAGGAGGAAATAGCAGACAGACAGGTAGAGATACGGGAGGAGATGGTGGAGTCAGAGGTGGGGAAGGAGAGGAAAATCCGAGCATCATCAGCATAGAAATGGTATGAGAAACCGTAGGATGCGATGAGGGGGCCCAGGGAGCGGGTGTAGAGAGAGAACAGGAGAGGACCCAAGACTGACCCTTGGGGGACTCCAGTTAAGAGAGGGTGAGGTGTGGAGGTTGCTCCACGCCAGGTTACCTGGTAAGTGCGGTTGGAGAGGTAGGAGGAGAACCAGGCCAGAGCAGTGCCAGAGATCCCCAGGTCAGCAAGAGATGATAGTAGAATAGAGTGATCAACAGTGTCAAAGGCAGCAGAGAGGTCGAGGAGAATTAGGACAGAGGAGAGAGAGGCAGCTCGGGCACACTTAAGTGAGTTGGTGACAGACAGGAGGGCGGTTTCAGTGGAGTGAGCAGAGCGGAAGCCAGATTGGAGAGGGTCAAGCAGAGAGTGGTTGGACAGGAAAGCAGAGAGCTGGCGGTGTACAGTCCGCTCGAGGGTTTTGGAGAGGAAGGGTAGGAGGGAGACAGGACGGTAGCTCTGGAGGGAGGTGGGGTCGAGGGTAGGTTTTTTGAGGAGGGGAGTGATAGAGGCTTTTTTGAAGGCAGAGGGGAAGATGCCAGAAAGTAGAGAGGTGTTGAGGAGGGAGGAGATGAAGGGGAGTAGAGCAGGAGCAGCAGCTTGAAAGAGGTGAGTGGGGAGGGGGTCCAAGGCACACGTGGTGGGTTTGTGACCCTGGAGCAGGGAGGAGAGGTCAGAGTCTGAGAGGGGCAAGAAGGTGGAGAGGGAGGGCGAGTTAGTAGGGGATGTAGTGGGTGTAGGGGTTGGAGCAGGAGGGGGTGCGGGGGAGGGAGAGGTGTTAAAGAGTTTGCGGATATCTGAGATTTTAGAAGAGAAGAAGGAGGCAAAGTCGTCAGGGGAGATAGAGGAGGGAGGAGGAGGAGGGAGGGTTTAGGAGGGAGGAGAAGGTAGAGAATAGTTTACGTGGGTTGTTAGTGGAGGCTTGGATTACAGATTGGAAATAAGCACATTTAGCAGAGGAGAGAGTAGAGGAGAAGGAGGAGAGGAGAGTGCGGTAAAGGTCTAGGGCAGCAGGGAGTTTGGTTCTCTTCCATTTCTTTTCAGCAGATCGCAGTGTGATTCTTGCCGAGCGGAGCACAGAGGAGAGCCAGGGATGGGGAGGGGAGGGGCGAGCAGGTCGGGAGGTGAGGGGACAGAGGGAGTCGAGGGAGGAGGTGAGCGAGGAGAAGAGGGTGGAGGTAGCAGAGTCTACGGAGAGTTGTGAAAAGGAGTCGATAGGAGGGAGGTGAGAGAGAGCAGTGGAGGCAAGGACAGAGGGGGAGAGAGAGCGGAGGTTACGGCGAGAGGTGACAGTGGGGGTAGGAGGAGCAGGGAGAGGGGGGAGAGACAGAGAAAAAGAGATGAAATAGTGATCAGAGAGGTCCAGGGGGGTGACAGAGAGGTTGGAGGGGCAGCAGGCCCTGGAGAAGGTGAGGTCCAGTTGACGGCCAGCTTTGTGGGTAGGAGGGGATGGAGAGAGACAGAAGTTGAAGGAGTGAAGGAGAGGGAGGAATCCAGCAGAGTGGCTGGGGTTGGAGAGATGGATGTTGAAGTCACCCAACAGGACAGTCGGGGTAGACAGAGAGGGGAGGGCGGAGAGTAGATAGTCGAGTTCATCCAGAAAGTGAGTGAGAGGCCCAGGGGGGCGGTACAGAACAATGAGCAGGAGTTGACAGGGAGAGGTTAGTTGGACTGCATGAAATTCAAAGGTAGTGACAGAGAGGGAGGTGAGATCGGAGGGGACAGAAAAGAGTAAGGAGGGAGAGAGGAGAAGACCCGTCCCACCTCCCCGTCCGATGAGACGCGGGGTATGGGACAGGACGTAGAGAGAGGACAGGGCAGCAGGAGTAACAGTGTTATCAGGGGACAGCCAGGTTTCAGTGAGAGCAAGGAAATCGAGCGAGAGGTGGGAGGCAAAGGCAGAAATGAAATCAGCTTTGTTAGCAGAAGAGTGACAGTTCCAGAGTGCACCAGAGAGTGTGCGGGAGGGGGGGAGAGGCAGAGAAATGAGGTTAGAGGGGTTGGAGGAGCAACAGCGGAGGGAGGGCAGAGGACGAGGATGGGAGGACAGAACAGGGATGTGAGAGACAGTCATAGCAGGACAAGCAAGACAAAAGGCACAGTAGGAGCAGTGGGGTGGAGGATACAGACCTGACTAGTAGATGGCTTCTTCCAGAGCGCTGTTAGGTGTGGATCTATTCGACCAGTGTCTTAGCGCTGGACTCCCCTTGCTGGACTCCCACAGCTAGACTCCCGGCTCTTTTGTTGAGGCATCACAAACACCCAAAATTGAAATATCCATGTAGTTTCTTTCAGTCTATCTCTCCATCTATCCATGGCGTAAAGACCATTATAAGCTGGTAAGAGATAGTGATGGGTTCAGACAACACCATAGTAAAAAAACTGTAGTATTTTCTGGACTTGAACATGCCAAGAACTCTTTTGGTGTCTTCAAAAACTGTTACAGATGTTTCGGCTTCACCTGTTCAGGGCAACAAACATGATCAGGATCACCCAAAATAGTCAAGTTTTTCAAAATAACTTTTCAAGTATCATCCATCATAACCAATAACAGTTAATACACAATAACAATTCTAATAACATAAAACAACGTAATGAATCCACTGCTATTCCCAGAGTCACAGCAATCAAACCAGAACTCCCAACATGCTTTGCATCTGCTGTGATGATTCTGAACCCTACAGGTGAGACGAGCTCTGACGCTGTTCTTGTGAACCAGCCTGGCTCTCCAGTGCAGTGGTTAGACACTCTGGGAAGTGTGTGTCCGTCTCCACTCTAGTACATTAGCACACTATAATACCCCAATTCTTCAAGGTCCATTGTCTGACAGTATCGTCTGGACTAACTCATCTTTATTTGTCTTCTTCAGGATGGAACCACAACAGAGACTGAGCAATAATTGCAGCTCTAAGCTCAGGGGAGTACATGTGCAATGGAGTAAAGAAAGTCAATAGACATCACTGTTAAAGAATGAGTGGGAAATTGCCCTTCTAAAATTTTAGGCAAAAATCTAAGAGGTTTTATATATTTCTGAAAAAATCAAACCATGTTTTTTGCCCAAATTTGCAATATTTTTTACTTGTCTCTGTTTTGAACCAAGCTGATTTTTTAAAGGTGGTAACATAAGGTCACATTGTGATAAGCTGCCTATCCACAAAATGCGAATGTCTCCATTACATGCCCTCCTTCATGGCACCGATCCTTTGCAGGCTTTGGGTAATTATAGGCTTTACATTCTAAAGCACTAATAATTCATTAAGACACTTTATTGTCATTGTTTTTAATATAGTCAATCACAATTTTAGAGTTGAATCAACTGGTTCATTAGGGTATCAATCCAAGAGTGATGTTAATATATCTATTTCATTATGTGTGTGTTTTTTTTTAAATAATTGCACACATTGTTCTGTAGGAATGTGTAAGCACTGAACGTGCTTGGACTAAAGGCTTGACCTCCTCAAATGTATACACTGCCCCTGCAGGTGGGGATGATGTAATCTAATAGAGATCAAGCTTTAAGTGATGTCTTACTTCTGTCTGCACCTAAGCTTTGCAGCTGATGTGATGTTCCAATGCAAATCCCTTCCCCCGCCCTCAAGCTGGTGCGCTTTGCCTGAGGATTCTCAACTGTGCAACAGTGCAAATTATAACATTTCCAATTCTCAGCTCCACTAATGTGAAATCTAAAATGACAGTAATATTTACAACATATACTGGTAAGAATGTCTTAACGCACACTCTGTTGTGGGTTATAATGCTTAGAAAATTGTTCTGTTTATTTTGTAAAAAGAAAAAAAAAACATAATAAGATTTTAAACAAAAATATTTGCAACAGTGCCATATACCTTGGCTGTGGAGACAACAAAGTGACTTGAAGAATTTATTACTGGTGAAGTCATTGTTCATTTATTTTTGTACAAGATAGGCACATTTATTAACTTATTTATGTTTATACTTCAGTTGATGTATTGCTTTTTCTGAAAAATACAAAAATGTAGAATAAAACTGCTTACCAACTTGATGTTTACATTAATGATGCTCTGCACCTTTGAATTTCAAATGCCAAGCCTTCGTTTGTTTTCACCACCAGTTAGGCTCAGACAGGGAGGCTTGCTGACTTGCTTGCTGGCTGTCACTCAACACAAACAGATCTGTTTATGCATTTTAATACACACTGATGCCTGCAATTACTGTACTGTGGTTTACTTTATTACTTCCTTCACTGACTTTAAAATTGGAACCAACTTGTTTTTTATTTAGTTTTTTCATACGCAGTCCAATGCAGCCACGCTCTACCCCAGCATTCAGTACAAAAGACCGGGGCTCTCGCCGTAGCCGACCAGATCGAGAAAAAAAAACATCAAAAGAAATTGATTAACATTTAATGTATATGATTTTGTTTACTTTCTGACAGTGTTAGACTAATGTATAATTAGTGCTGTATTTTTTCACTGTAAACATTGACTTATTTCACGGCATTTCAGTCTAAAAATAGGTATTTCAAGATATTGAATGATTAAACATAATATTTCAAAATTCATAATTTTCTCTAGAGTTATTATACAACAGTTGTTCCTAAATGTTGAAATGCTTACCTGAAAAACAGTAAATGCTTCATTGTAGAATATTTAGATTTTTATGTCCAAGTTTTAAAGACATGCTATTCTCACAATCAGTGAATTATCAAACGAAATAAAAACAAAAATATATGTAAAAATAACAACGGGCATGTGAAATGTTCCCTTCTTCTACTGGACAGAGCGATTTTTAGCAGAAATGTTTCCAGTCTTTGATGCAGCTGGTGTCTTTTTCGTTTAAAGAAATCATGCAGCTCTATGCAGTGTGTTCAATCATTTACCGGAAGCAAACTAAACCAGCTGCCAAGTTCCTAGCAGTGTAACAGGTAGTGCGTCAATAAGGCAAACATTTGCTGTATTTATTCTTAAGTGATAAAAAAGATCTATATGCTATACCAAGCAGTTCTTTATTAACAACTGAGATACGTTGAAAGTAGCCCTGGCAAGCTTCATTGACCAAATAGAATCACACAGTACAAGGGGTTTAGAGAACTCTTCATTTTTTTTATTTGACAACATTTATTCAACGTTTCAAATTACTGCCATTTGCAGGTAACTCATATAATGATAGTATGTTATAATTTAGCAGTTTCATAAGCAATGTTATAAAAAAAAAAACTACTGAAACTACGACAAAGTAAAAAAACACAGCCCCTTTGCAAAAAATGTAATCCATAAATAAATAACAAAGCCCTCCGCTCTTGCGGAGCGCAGAGGAGAGCCAGGGTTGGGGAGGTGAGGGGACAGAGGGAGTCGAGGGAGGAGGTGAAGGAGGAGAAGAGGGTGGAGGTAGCATAGTCTACAGAGAGTTGGTAGAAGGAGTCGATAGGAGGGAGGTGAGAGAGCGGTGGAGGCAGGACGGGGGGAGAGAGAGCGGAGGTTACGACGAGAGGTAACAGTGGGGGTAGGAGGAGCAGGGTGAGACAGAGAAAAAGAGATGAAATAGTGATCAGGGAGGTCCAGGGGGGTGACAGAGAGGGTGGAGGGGCAGCAGGCCCTGGAGAAGGTGAGGTCCAGTTGACGGCCAGCTTTGTGAGTAGAGGGGGTGGAGAGAGACAGAAGTCGAAGGAGTAAAGGAGAGGGAGGAATCCGGCACAGTGGCTGGGGTTGGAGAGATGGATATTGAAGTCACCTAACAGGACATTTCGGGCCATAGCATCATCCTCCTCCAGATCAGCAGTCAACATCACTCCTCCTCACTATTCAAACAGAATCTCCATCCCCAACTCCATACACTCTTCACCCCCCCCCCGGGTAATCCACAAGGCAAGGCAAATATGGGCGCAGAATCAGATTTGCAGGAGGAAGACAAATCTGCAAAAATTTCAATACCGGTTTCTGTTCAAACAGACAACGCAATTATATTCACATGTGCAGTACTTGCAGGGATGCTCACTCTAAGCAATCTGCCCAGTAGCTCCAAATTGACAATGCTCAATGATCACAGTCTCCACTCCCATAAACATTAAGGTATTATCACAAAAACTTCTGAATCATCCAGACAAGATTTTCACCAGTTACTTAATCGGTGGACTGGAAAACGGCTTTTCAAACGGACTCAAATTCCTTCTTCCTCCTTTCAAAGCAAAAACCTCCATTCTGCTAATCAAGAACTAGAGTCAGTTCAATTTCTCATTGAAAAAGAAATAAAAAAAGGATTTATAGTCGGCCCATTTAAGGCTCCCCCATTTCCAATCTACAGGATTAATCCTACTGGCATTGCCGCTCTGAAAATGTCAGGAAAAAAGTGTCTCATCATCGATTTATCAGCACCTGGGGGATCAAGCACCAGCATCATCAAATCGCTCATCCCTCATGATCAATTCTCTCTTCATTACATTATCATCTCAGATGCAATTCATGCAATCAGACGCAATTTATACAATTAAATTAGCAGTTCATGGTTAGCAAAAGCAGATATATCAGACACATTTAAAGTAATGCCAATCCATCCTTCTCTTTGCCACCTGTTTGGTATATGTTGGGAAGGAAAGTTTTATTTTGCTACTCATTCAACTTTCGGCTGCCGCAGCAGCCTGAAGATATTTCACAATATTTCAGGAGCGTTATGCTGGATACTTCTTAATGCATACCATGTTCAATTTTTGCTCCACCTACTTGATGATTTTCTTTTGATCTCTCCCTCAGATCCACCAGCAGAAGCAATCACTAATCCTAAGAGTTTATTTAAAGAAGTTGGTGTCCTGATTTTAGAAGAAAAAACAAATCGCCCCCCTTCATTCTCTAGAATTTCTAGGAATCATACTGAACGCAGGAAAGTTCGAAGCCAGCCTCCCCGTATCTAAACTCAATCACATTTGTTTTCTTATCCAGAACTTCCAGATCAGTAAAACAATCAGGAAATGTGCACTGCTCTCTTTGCTGGGTCATTTCAACTTTGCAATTCACATTATCCCCCCAGGGGCAGACGTTTATATCTCGATTACTTGCTCTTGCATCGTCAGCAAAAAACTTGGACTCCTACATCAATATTTCATCAGAAGCTATGAAATACATTAAAATGTGGTCCGCTCTTATTCAGAATTGGAACGGCCGGTCTATGCTTATGGACGCCTCATTTTTGGGTTTTGGAGGTCTCTTGAACAAACAATGGTTTTCCAGTGTATGGCCTACAGAAATCGAAAACTGCATCAAACATCCACAGCTCTTCTCAAAATGTATCCAATAGTCTCGGCAGCTCAGCTATGGGGTCATCTTTGGTCTAAGAAATCAATATTATTCTACTGCAATAACATATTTACAGTGCATATTATCAACAAAGGACAATCCTGTTCCCATCTTATCATGCAATTATTACGGCGGCTAATATGGATTTCAGTATCTAATAATTTTCTAATACAAGCTTGCCATCTACTGGGCATCTATAATAATGCATCAAAAAATAAATAAAAAATGGACTATCCTCTATGCCCATATGCTTCCATGTAGAGCGCAAACCCATTTCATCTTTTGACACCCTGTTCATCAATTCAAGCCGGTCTGTTGTATCAAGGCATTGGTTCACTTCTCAACTCTCCACTTTGGTTTCCAGAACAGGACTTCCCCTGCAATTCTACACTCCTCATTCATTCAGAATTGGGGCAGCCACATCAGCAACACGAGCGAAAATTAACCAGCACCTAATCAAAAATATGGGGCGCTGGACCTCATCAGCAGTTGAGCTTACATTTGTTCTTTCTGCCAGGGCCACCACAGGTTTCCCCCTAAAAAGAAAGGGGGTTTTCCCATTCCACTGTGCAGATGGTCTACACATAGTTAGTAGGGAGCAACTTACTAACCTCTTTGTTGTGTTAAATGTTTTCTTTTCTACTTGTGTTAAATGTTTTCTCTTTTTCTTTGTTTTCTATATGCATTGGCGGTTCTTTGTCTGTCTACACATGTAGGAGTATTTAGTGGGGAGCCAGGGGTCCATCCTTTGGGGGGTTAGTGATTCCACTTTCTCCAACCCTTTGTTAAGCTGTGCTTCATTTACCTCTAAGAGGAGGGTTCTACTCGAGTCAGAGGGGACCCCCGGCCAAACCCCACCTTTCAGCATCACATGATCTTTTCTTCCTCTCTTTCAAGTTCTGAAGCCTCTATTTATGTGTAGGCCCCCAAGCGGTGGAACCCCTCTTCGTATGTCGGGTCTCCTTAGTGACAGTGACCCCTCTCCTGTTTGTCGGGTCTCCTCAGAGAAGGTGACCCCTCTCCTGTTTGTTGGGTCTCCTCAGAGAAGATGACCCCTCTCCTGTTTGTCGGGTCTCCTCAGAGAAGGTGACCCCTCTCCTATTTGTCGGGTCTCCTCAGAGAAGATGACCCTTCTCCTGTTTGTCGGGTCTCCTCAGTGACGGTGACCCTTCTCCTGTTTGTCGGGTCTCCTCAGTGACGGTGACCCCTCTCCTGTTTGTCGGGTCTCCTCAACGACGGAACCCCCCTGCTATATGTTTGACCTTGGAAGAGACGGAGCCCCTCTCTTTATATGTTTTAATATTTACTGACTCCATATTTATTCCTTTCTGGCTCGCGAGCCTCTTCTTATGTCAGGTCTCCTCAGAGGCGGTGACCCCTCTCTTGCTTGTTGGGTCTCCTCAGTGACAGAACCCCCCTTCTATGTGTTGGGCCATCGAAGAGGCAGAGCCCCTCTCTTTCTATGTTTCATTTGTTACTAACTCCATGTTGTTAAACATCACCTCGGGTGGCCTTGCTCCCGCCCTGTGAAGTGGGAAATGTGAGTGAGTAGGGTAGCCTATTGTAGACCTACTACCAGTATTTTGAAAATGTACTCTACTAAACATTTTGACTGGATATTTTTTATATCATTAACCCTTTCCGGTCCATTTATTCAGCGCGTCTCAGGCGCGTCAGGTCCAATTTATTTTCACACGCGCAGTTTATTTTAGATGCGCTGTTTAAAAGTATTTTTTTCACAGTAAAACAGGTTTAAAAGGCACTGCATATCAACAGGACACTCAGTACTGCATCTCCAGCCCTGCCCCACCCCTTGTTCGCTGTATTTTTTACATACCTCTACATAGCAGTGCATACCGATAAATCATCTCCTGATCACTCGTTTTATCACCAAACTCCTCAATAATGCGATCCAAGTCGTTATTTTATTACTATAAAATCTAAAAAAAGCTCTGCAAATGTCTGTGATATTCTTTTTTTCTTTTTTTTCGGCTTCTCTCTGCTCCTATCGGTCTCACTCGGCCATTGAATGGTTTTCTCGGCTTTTTCCGGAGAAAAAACGACTAGAGACCTGTTTTTTACATCTTTTTGATGATGTCGGACAGGGTCCGACATTGGACCGGAAAGGGAAAATTGCAATGTTGGACCAGGTCCAACATAGGACCGCAAAGGGTTAACCTGAAGTGCTGGATTTGTTTTGTATACCATAAAGATCAGAATTACTGTAGCTACCCTTCTGTAGGAAACCTTGTATATATTTTATATGTAAAATATGTATATATGCAGTCAAATAATACATAGTAAAATAGGAATAGTAAAAAGCACTCTTATGGAATGTTGGTTACAGTATATACTGTATGTGTATATATATATATATATATATATATATATATATATATATATATATATATATATATATATATTCAATGGCAAAAACTTCGTTAAAGTAATGTTAAGGTTTTGTTGTCTAAAAGGTTAGGAAATTGCAAGTTTATATGTATGTTTCCTGTCACACTTGACATCACATATGACATCATCAATGACATCGGCAATGACATCACTAAGCACATGACAAATTCTCCCCGAAGACTGGCCATAAGGGACATAACACTGGGAAATCATAGTCCTTGTGATTGGTAACATGTTGAGTAACTGCATTAGCATTCCCACACTGAGTCACACTCAAATGCATTTTAAGAAAAAACCATTGGAACCATTGGGTGGTGGTTTGCTGTGCTGTGCAGTGAAAGCGGTGAGTCAGGGTCAGTGCAGCAGCTTGAGTGCGGGTGGTGGTTTGCTGTGCTGTGCAGTGAAAGCGGTGAGTCAGGGTCAGTGCAGCAGCTCGAGTGCGGGTGGTGCTTTGTTGTGCTGTGCAGTGAAAGCGGTGAGTCAGGGTCAGTGCAGCTCCGTTCTACTCCTACTCCTCTGCAACAAAAAAAACAAAACAAATGCAGGCTCCGGCCTCGTAATAAACATTCAGCGTAAGGGGCAGTACTCATGTAGCAGCGTCCCCTTTGTACTACCCAGCTCCTCCCTGCAATCAGCCCGGCAACAGCCTTTCTCCAATCGCTGCCTGCCCCGTAGCCGACTGCAAGGGATTCGTTTCGGGTATGCCGGTCTTGTCAAATGTAGTCGGAATGGATGGGGTTAAAGATTGTGGGAATGTGGTTGGAGCCTTAATAAGGTAATAGTTTAACCACTTCAACACCACAACGTACGCATGTACGTCAAATGAAAACCCACTTACAGTACCATGCCGTACCTGCGTATGTCAAGTTTCCCATTGTATTCTATGAGAGGTTTCTCAGGCTAGCATTTCAGGTTTCATTCCCTAAGGCAGTGCTGGTACTGTGGAATGTGCAATGAAAGTCAGGGCAGGGTCAGGTGACATTTGTATCCAATTGCATGTTGTGTAGAGATTCCAATCTACCGAAGACTGAGATATATTGCGGGAAGCCATTCAACTTTTACAAGTATATATACTGTATATATATATATATATATATATATATATATATTTGTGCTGTCTGAAGAGGTGAGTCTTGAGGAGGCGCCGGAAGGTGGTCAGGGACTGGGCAGTCCTGACATCTGTAGGATGGTCATTCCACCACTGCGGGGCGAGGGTGGAGAAGGAGCATGCTCTGGAGGCAGGGGAGCGTAGAGGAGGTACAGCCAGTCTTCTAATGCAGGAGGAGAGGAGAGATCGAGTGGGGGTGTAGGGAGAGATGAGGGTCTGGAGGTAGCTGGGTGCAGTCTGGTCAAGGCATCTGTAGGCGAGTACAAGAGTCTTGAACTGGATGTGAGTGGTGATCGGGAACCAGTGGAGTGAGCGGAGCAGTGGAGTTGTGTGGGAGAAGCGAGGCAGAGAGAACACAAGGCGAGCAGTGGAGTTCTGGATGAGCTAGAGCGGACGGGTGGTGGACGCAGGGAGGCCAACCAGTAGGGAGTTGCAGTAGTCTAGGCAGGAGAGTACCAGGGCCTGGACCAGGAGCTGGGTGGCGTAGTTGGTGAGGAAGGGTCGGATTCTTTGTATGTTGCTCAGGAAGAATCGGCAAGTGTGTGCCAGAGTGGAGATGTGCTGGGAATAAGAGAGGCAGGGGTCCAGGGTGACTGAGGTTCTTAGCTGAGGAGGAGGGAGAGAGTGTGGTAGATTCCAGAGGAATGGAGATAGAGAGATCAGAGGAGGGGGAGGAGGAGGAGGAGGGAAAGAAAAGGTCAGATTTAGAGAGGTTGAGTTTGAGGTGATGCGAGTGCATCCAGAAGGAGATAGCAGACAGACCGGTAGAGATACAGGAGGGGATGGTGGAGTCAGAGGTGGGGAAGGAGAGGAAAATCTGAGCATCATCAGCATAGAAATGGTATGAGAAACCATAGGACGCGATGAGGGGGCCCAGGGAGCGGGTGTAGAGAGAGAACAGGAGAGGACCCAAGACTGACCCTTGGAGGACTCTTGTTGAGAGAGGGCGAGGTGTGGAGGTTGCTCCATGCCAGGTTACCTGGTAAGTGCGGTTGGAGAGGTAGGAGGAGAACCAGGCCAGAGCAGTGCCAGAGATTCCCAGGTCAGCGAGAGAGGATAGTAGAATAGAGTGATCGACAGTGTCAAAGGCAGCAGAGAGGTCGAGGAGAATTAGGATAGAGGAGAGAGAGGCAGCTCGGGCAGAGTTTAGTGAGTTAGTGACAGACAGGAGGGCGGTTTCAGTGGAGTGTGCAGAGCGGAAGCCAGATTGGAGAGGGTCGAGCAGAGAGTGGTTGGACAGGAAATTGCAGTGCATGTGTTTAAGATACAGAACTGTGCATTCCTGACTTTTGCTAAATATATGTACTAATTACCCTGACAAAGAAAGAATTGCATAGCTGCAAAAATTACGGAGATAAAGTCCTGTCATACCTATTCCAACCAGGAGCGGTCAAATTGACCGATACATATAAAACATATAACAATTAAATGTTGCAGCATTATTTGTATTTATCAGTCGGGACATGCCGCCATGTATTGAAGTTTGATTATATCAATCTGCATTCCTTAAGTGAGCGGTCTTCTGACATTTCTATTGTTTCAATGAGCCTCCTGATAGCCCATCAATCAGCCTTGACAGCTCATGGCGCCCGACTGTCTGTCTGCACTCTGGTTTCTATACAAGTCACTCGTTTTTCTAAGAAATTTATTGTTACCCCAATACACATTGAAAATGGATCACGGAAGACGCAGGACAGCGAAACAACGATTCTGATGCAGCAGGGACGGACATTGACGAATCTGGCTCTGAAGCAAACTGGGTTTGCGAAGATGAATCTTCCAGCAGCAGTGACAGTGAGGAGGATGCCAACAAAGTGCCAGTTCTGAGTTCATGGGGGCTAGAAATGGAGTAGTCATAAAACATAGGTGCTCCGACAACTTTTAACATAATCGATATCAATTCTGTTGCTATCGATCTTTTTTTGTTCGTTTACTATTTTATTTTAAGTTAGTGTCACAAAGACGGCCGGAGTGGGTGGCGTCAGACCAGAAACAGGAAGTAACACACAACAGACAGAGACAGTGAGGTTGGTGAAGCTGAGCACTTGGTTGTGCTCAGCATTTAATAAACAAAATAAGAGAACACAAAAACACAGGACACGGCACTTCACGCCAAAATAAAAAGACAAACAAAAATGGACTAGACAGACAAACACGGTGAGCAGATATTTTATCTATTCTTTTTAACTTTAACTTTACCTCCGTCTCCAATCCCGTTCTCCACTCACCGAACACCCAACCCCGAGTGAGTCAAACGTGCATCTATATATACTGTTGTGCTGGGATTCAATTACTAATTAATTATTCACTTGAATCCCAGCACGTGAATTAATTACGTGCAACCTCGTGCTCACATATTATATACTTTAAATGCACGTGAAGTGATGTGCAATCCCGTGCCTAAATACAATTATACATTTTAAATCACACGTGAAACACAGACCCGTTTATATCCCGTGTACCAATGCCTATACACCAACATTAACACAGCACACGCAACATACAACACATAACACACAAATGCACAGAGGCGGGGCACATTGCCACATATACCCCCCCTCGTGCGCAGCACACATGGCCTCAACGGCCACCTGCCCCCTTAAAAACCCAGCAGTCCAGGACAAAGTCTCGGGCTGGGAAGGGAGGCTTCAGTGGGCCCATGGCTGGCCATGCTGTCAGCACCCCTGCCGGTAGTGGCTGACAGCATGCTAGTCCACGCCTGCAGCGAAATTGCTGTGGGGGATGCTGGTCTCCTGACCTCTCCCCCTTTCTTCGTAGCCGGTAGCTCCCCTTTCTGGGGCTCCGGCCACCGTACTCCCTGTGGTGGAGGTGCGGGAAGCAGAGACAGCTCCTGCTGTTCTGCTCCTGGCAGTGGCGGAGGCAGAGGCAGCTCCTGCTCCTCTGCTCCTGGTGGTGTCGGAACCAGCAGGTATTCACCCTCTGCTGGTGGAGGTGGGAGGGGCCAGCAGTCCTCCCACAGCGGTGAAGACGGAACCAGCAGGTATTCACCCTCTGCTGGTGGAGGTGGGAGGGGCAAGCAGTCCTCCCACAACAATGAAGGTGGAACCAGCAGGTATTCACCCTCTGCTGGTGGAGGTGGCGGAGGAAGAGGCAGCTCCTGCTGCTCTGCTCCTAGTGGAGGAAGCGGTGGAGGTGGCAGAGGCAGAGGCAGCTCCTGCTGCTCTGCTCCTGCCGGTGAAGGTGGCGGAGGTAGAGGCAGCTCCTGCTGCTCTGCTCCTGCTGGTGAAGGTGACGGAGGCAGAGGCAGCTCCTGCTGCTCTGCTCCTGCCGGTGAAGGTGGCAGAGGCAGAGGCAGCTCCGGCTGCTCTGCTCCTGCCGGTGAAGGTGGGAGCAGCGTGTAGTCTCCTGGCGATGGAGGTGGGAGCAGCGTGTAGTCTCCTGGCGACGGAGGTGGGAGCAGCGTGTAGTCTCCCCCTTTTTCAGGGGACTGGTGCTGCTCTGCCTCTCTTGCAGGGGACTGGTGCGGCTCTGCCTCTGAATGGGAAAACAGCAGGCATTCTTCCTCTGCTGGTGGAGATGGGTACAGCAGGCATTCTTCCTCTGCTGGTGGAGGTGGAACCAGCAGGCATTCTCCCTCTGCTGGCAGCTTGGGTCCTAGGGCTGTGGAAGCCCCGACTTCCCTCTCTTCGGGCTGTGGACGCACCGACTCCTCCCTTTTGGGCTGTGGACGCACTGACTCCTCCCTTTTGGGCTGTGGACGCACCGACTCCCCCCTCTTGGGCTGTGGATGCACCGACTCCCCCCTCTTGGGCTGTGGATGTTCGGGCTCCCCCCACTCAGGCGTAGGACGTTCGGGTTCCTCCCACTCAGGCGTAGGACGTTCGGGCTCCTCCCACTCAGGCGTAGGACGTTCGGGCTCCTCCCGCTTGGGCTGTGGACGCTCAGGCTCCTCCCGCTTGGGCTGTGGACACTCAGGCTCCTCCCGCTTGGGCTGTGGACGCTCAGGCTCCTCCCGCTTGGGCTGTGGACATATAACAATTAAATGTTGCAGCATTATTTGTATTTATCAGTCGGGACTTGCTGCCATGTATTGAAGTTTGATTATATCAATCTGCATTCCTTAAGTGAGTGGTCTTCTGACATTTCTATGGTTTCAATGAACCTCCTGATAGCCCAACAATCAGCCTTGACAGCTCATGGCGCCCGGCTGTCTGTCTGCACTCTGGTTTCTATACAAGTCACTCGTTTTTCTAAGATATTTATTGTTACCCCAATACACATTGAAAATGGATCACGGAAGACGCAGGACAGCGAAACAACGATTCTGATGCAGCAGGGACGGACATTGACGAATCTGGCTCTGAAGCAAACTGGGTTTGCGAAGATGAATCTTCCAGCAGCAGTGAAGTGACAGTGAGGAGGATGCCAGCAAAGTGCCAGTTCTGAGTTCATGGGGGCTAGAAATGGAGTAGTCATAAAACACAGGTGCTCCGACAACTTTTAACATAATCGATATCAATTCTGTTGCTATCGATCTTTTTTTGTTCGTTTACTATTTTATTTTAAGTTAGTGTCACAAAGACGGCCGGAGTGGGTGGCATCAGACCAGAAACAGGAAGTAACACACAACAGACAGAGACAGTGAGGTTGGTGAAGCTGAGCACTTGGTTGTGCTCAGCATTTAATAAACAAAATAAGAGAACACAAAAACACAGGACACGGCACTTCACGCCAAAATAAAAAGACAAACAAAAACGGACTAGACAGACAAACACGGTGAGCAGATATTTGATCTATTCTTTTTAACTTTAACTTTACCTCCGTCTCCAATCCCGTTCTCCACTCACCGAACACCCAACCCCGAGTGAGTCAAACGTGCATCTATATATACTGTTGTGCTGGGATTCAATTACTAATTAATTATTCACTTGAATCCCAGCACGTGAATTAATTACGTGCAACCTCGTGCTCACATATTATATACTTTAAATGCACGTGAAGTGATGTGCAATCCCGTGCCTAAATACAATTATACATTTTAAATCACACGTGAAACACAGACCCGTTTATATCCCGTGTACCAATGCCTATACACCAACATTAACACAGCACACGCAACATACAACACATAACACACAAATGCACACAGGGGCGGGGCACATTACCACAGTTAGCTATAACTTTTAGTATTTTATTTTATTTTATTTATTGCTGTTGTCGATTACGTTTATCCAGCAATGCCACCAAAACACACCGGCAAAAAAAACGTGCAGCTCTGATCCAACAATGCCTGAGATCGGACTCCGTTAAAGAAGGAAGCCTTGCCGGTCCCAGTTGCAGCTATGCAATGCTTGAAGACTTCAGACAGATCGTAAAGGGATAAGATCGCAAGCCTTAATACACTCCGGTAACCACAGTCCTCCGTGCACAAAACTGTGCTCTTGGTACAAGTGTCCTTTTGAGTGCGGGATGAGATCGCAAGCCTTAAGTCTGAAATCCAGATGGCTATAGCCCAGATTCAAGCCACACTGTTGAAGTGCGCTTTGCTGGAGTTGAAACGGCCTGTTCCTTGCTGTCCTCTGAAAACGTCAAGCTCCGTGCTAATATTGATGATCTAGAGTCAGAGGAACAACCTTCAAATTGTTGGCATTCCGGTGGGCATGGAGGAAAGCAGACCGACTGAATTTATGTCCAACTTCTTCCACGATTTGCTGGACGACAGGGGCCTAGATTTTCCACCTGCACTGGATCGTGCACCCTGCTCATCGGCCCCGAAACCTACACAGGGCGAGCGCCCAGGGCCTTTCATTCTGAGAGTGCATCGGTTCCAGGTGAGAGCAGATTCTGCATTTGGCAAGGGAAAGGGGAAATCTTATGTTCCGCGGGAAGAGGGTGTTTATTTTCCCTGATTTCACTGCAGATATGGCGAAGTGCAGACCTGCATTTAATGAAGTTATGTCTCTTCTTCGTGATGCGTGGTGAGATACAGCCTTTTGCATCCGGCCTGCCTCCGTGTTTCCTACAACGGCACTGATAAGATCTCTGACACTCCACGAGCAACAATGAATTTTTATTCAAAGAAGATTCTTCCCAATCTGCCTGACACTGGACATTGCCAGGGCCGAACACACGTGTGCAGTAAATGCAGCCTCTTACATCCTTCTCTTTCATATATAAAAAATATATCACTGTTTTTTATTTCTGTATTTATTTACTTATTTATTTATTTATTATTTTGTATCATTGTTGCTCAAAACGAGCTGCAGTTTAAGGGTCAATATTATGTCTTTATTATTATTATTATTATTGTTGTCTCAATCTTATCTCCATCAGGTTTTTTGTTATTTCCCTAGATGGATTTATAAGGTTTTGTTGGAAGTGTTCGAGTACAGTACTCATTGTGTTAAGTTATATGAGTCACTGATTATACTCTGTTACACATAATATCAACCGTTTATTATTATTATTATTATTATATGCTACAATGCTGTTGCTATGGATTGTGTGTGCGTGTACGGATGATATTTGAATGGATGCGCTGTTGGGGTGACTGCAGACGACGCTGTTGGATTGTCTCACACGCTCTGAATATTACTGGGGATATAGATATGAAATACAGAATATATGTTTCTATGTCTATGGCTAGGGATATGTACGGTATGCATATTATGTATATTATGTAGGTTTGTTGCTTGTGTTCTGAGTGCTTGTGTTATTACTATTGTTGGTGGTGTCTGCGAGTGCATGAATTATTATTTTTTGTTTGTTTACTCTATGCAACACTCATGAAACAGTCTGAAAATAACCATCATCAAACAGCATGTACACTACATCTCCTGAGATGCAATGCTGTTATTGTGCTGCGGTTGATGGGCCAATCAGAGGGGATAGTAGGCGGTGCTCTGTAGCTGTGGATACTGGGGGTGTGCTTGAACACAGCTGTGTCTGAGAGAAGCAGGGTTTTTTTTTTAAACATAGGTTTCTGAGAAGGTCCATCCCTGCCTATAGATATTAAGGATGGATAAGAATGCAAAGGTATTCTTAGTATTATTAATTTATTTTTAATATTATTTTTCTATTTGATTATATATATATATATATATATATATATATATATATATATATATAATGGCAAAAACTTCATTAAAGTAACGTTAAGATTTGTTTGCAAATGTCCAAAAGGTTAGGAAATTGCAAGTTAAGGTAGCCACGCAACCTTAACTCTGCACCCTTATGTGTATGTTTCCTGTCACACTTGACATCACATATGACATCATCAATGACATGGGCAATGACATCACATGACAAATTCTCCCCGAAGACTGGCCATACGGAAGTCATTGTGATTGCAGTTACTGAACATGTTACCATTCCCACAATCTTTGCTGTCAAGCTCATTATTTCACCAGTGTTCTAAATAAAACCAGTTAACTCAGAATACAGTAGAGCTAATTAATTAGTTGGGACCTTTCACAAGCCATATTTCTCCAAACTCTAATATTGGAATCCACAACATTGGCTTTCTTGTATGAACTACACTGTTTCACATGGCAAAAGGAGTCACTGCATTTTCTACAGTATTATTATTCATTTTATTTTTGCACTGTTACCCATTCTTCTTTCAAACTTTACAGTTCAGTAAAAATTCTTGCTAACATAATCTTATGGCTGGAAGCCAATTATGACATTGACATTTTTAGGTACAATTGCAGATTTCTGCAGTTCAATGAAGTACATAAAGCAGAAGTGGATTGTAATGCGTGGATTTTATGCTTCCAAGAAACATAAAACACCGCTTTGTGTACCACAGTATACATGGAGCAGCAGTATACCACACAGTACTACAGAAGATTGCTTTTCTATTTCACTGGCGCCTTCTGAGTGAAATTTAATGGAGAGTGTTATCTTACATGTAAGGTTTCACATATTGCACGTCCCATCCATTTTCAGGTACTCCTTTCCAAACATCAAATACTCATCACTACATACCTCAACATGAATTACACATTTCTGAGTACATGCTAAGAAATAAATAATAACATGGAAATCTGTTGCTGGTTAAAGCACATTTCGACAGCAAAGATAATGCAGTTACTGAACATGTTACCAATCACAATGACTTCCATATGGCCAGTCTTCGGTGCTTAATGATGTCATTGCCCATGTCATTGATGATGTCATATGTGATGTCAAGTGTGACAGGAAACATACACATAAGGGTGCAGAGTTAAGGTTGCGTGGCTACCTTAACTTGCAATTTCCTAACCTTTTGGACATTTGCAAACAAACCTTAACATTACTTTAACAACGTTTTTGCCATTGAATTTCCATAATTTTGCAGAAGGCATCTTGGAAAATCAAACAACCAACAACAAGTATGTGAAGATTTTTTTAAAAGCCAGGTTTATTGAGGCAAAATCAAATGTTGTTAATCTCTGCCCCTGAGGCTAGAGGAGGGGGGAAAGCAAAGACCTGGTGGCTGGAAAGGTGGGGACAGCAAGGACTGTACCTGAGGCTGGAGAGGTGGGGATAGCAAGGACTGTACCTGAGGCTGGAGAGGTGGGGATAGCAAGGACTGTACCTGAGGCTGGAGAGGTGGGGACAGAAATGGCTGCCCTGGTGGCTGGAGAGGTGGGGATAGCAAGGACTGTACCTGAGGCTGGAGAGGTGGGGACAGCAAGGACTGTACCTGAGGCTGGAGAGATGGGGACAGAAATGGCTGCCCTGGTGGCTGGAGAGGTGGGGACAGCAAGGACTGTACCTGAGGCTGGAGAGGTGGGGACTGCAAGGACTGTACATGAGGCTGGAGAGGTGGGGACAGCAATGGCTGCCTTGAAGGCTGAAGAGATGGGGACAGCAAGGACTGTACCTGAGGCTGGAGAGGTGGGGACAGCAATGGCTGCCTTGAAGGCTGAAGAGATGGGGACAGCAAGGACTGTACCTGAGGCTGGAGAGGTGGGGACAGCAATGGCTGCCTTGAAGGCTGAAGAGATGGGGACAGCAAGGACTGTACCTGAGGCTGGAGAGGTGGGGACAGTAACGTCTGTACCTGAGGCTGCAGATGTGGCGACAGCAACGGCTGTACCTGAGGATGGAGAGGTGCAGACAGTAATGGCTGTACCTGAGGCTCGAGAAGTGGGGACAGCAACGGCTGCCAGAGAGGCTGCAGATATGGTGACAGCAAAGACTGTACCTGAGGTTGGAGAGGTAGGGACAGCAATGGCTCTATCTGAGGCTGGAAAGGTGGGGAAAGCAAGGGCTGTACCTGAGGCTGAAGAGCTGGTGACATTATTTGAACAGTACTGGCAAGGAGCAGTTATTTTTCATGTTATGTGGCTCTGTCCACTCTCTCTAGAAAGATCATGCAAGAATCCTGCAGGTTTTTAGGCAGACAGATGCGTTGTGTGCAATTTAAGGTCTTGATGCCATATTGGATTTGCCGTCGCTTCTTCTCTCTTCTATCTGTCAGGCGCATCTTTCAAGTCTTGTCAGTTCTTACCTGAATTAGATAGGAGATATTTGGATCAACCACCAAAGGGAAAAAAGGTTTCTGAAATGTAATAAATAGAATTCTGTATAGCCGATTTGGATATCTGAACATGTATATAATAATCTGCGATATACTAAGAGTATTTATTAAAAATGAAATAATAACAATAACAGGTTACATGCATTTCTAAATTGAATTGCCCAAAAGTCTACTCGAAATGTAATAAATAGGATTCTGTATAGTTGTACTTTACTGTCTTGACGAGTTGTACACATAAACAATTACAATATGAATATTACTACAGTTGTATTTCCACTGTATTAATACTGTATTGTAATGTGTTTTTTTTCTTTTTTTTTTTTACCGGCTTTAGACTACTCGCTGCAAGTAGTATTAATTTATTTATGTTCTCAAATCAGGCTGATTGATTATCGTCATCAGTCATGTCATATACTTTCTAAAAAATATATTGTTATTCACCCATTTCATTAACAAAAGTTAAATAACTTTTTATTTTATTCGTGGATGTTCAACTGCTGTCTGATACATCCTTATTTCAGGGGTTTCTTAAATCAACACAAATGATTAATAATAGCTTTTACCCACCTGTCAGTAAATTACTTCGCGTTGTGAAGAAGGTCTCTTTCATGATAAACATTCTGTAGCAGCTGAAGAACAACTTCGTGGACCAGCGCGTGCTGTTAATTTTAAAAATCTCAAACTTCCTTTGGTAGAGATATACAGTAAACAAATAGCAGAAAGTGTTTAATGTATGTGCTTAAATATGGAATATATAACATGCATACATATAATAGTATGCATTTGTATTTTATTCTATTTGGCAAAACGTTATCTTTTCACTCTTTTTTTTTTTTTTGGAACCTACGGTACGCAAGATCATAACTATTTACAGTATTGTGTTTACAAGTATTGACAGACTTCTTTCTTGTTTCGTATCCAGCAGGCAGTATGTATTTATTTAATGTGAATCAATGTGTTCCTCGACAAACAAGAGTTTTGTTCAAGCCGGGCCATGTAAAGCTGTCAGTCAGATCATTAGTTTAACAAAGCAAATTACAACTTTGATAGAAAAAAATAATCACAAACCCAATAACAATGATATTCAATAAACAAAAAGCAATTGGAGTTTAAAATAGGAGGTGTCATAACAAATACATTGTAGTCTTTATTATTTTTGATCCATTTGGTAGATGCCTTTATCCGAGGCTTACATTTTATTATTTAACTAGTGCTTAATTTGTGCCAGGGCTCTCCAGGGCTGAGCCACGGCACCTCTTGGTTTCCACCTTTAGTTATAAAAGTTTTTTTTTTTTTTTGCTCTGAAATGTGTGTGTTTTTTTTTTTTTTTTTTTTTTGTACGTTCATTCTATTCAAGCAACAGCAACGTACAGACTTTAATTTTAAATTAAATTATCGCTGGAGACCCGCCATCCCTGTCATTACAAATTAAGGACTGGTGAGCAACAATACAACAGGGTAATACTGTGAAGTGCCACTGCATTCTCTGTTTCACTTGCTTGTTTCTCTGACCGCTGATGCAGTGTGTGTGTGTGTGTGTGTGTGTGTGTGTGTGGAATGGAACACTGACAGTTTTGATGAACTCCCGACTGTATCATAAAGTGAGGGAGAGGGAGGGGGAGGGGGAGGAGGGGGAGGGGGGGGGGGGAGGAGGAGAAAAATGTATTTCCTAAATGAACAAATTAGTATTAGTTTCCCCAGTACTGAAGGCACAAACACTAATCATTACCACTGATTACCAGTTTTATCCAGACAGGAACACAGATCTGACCCGTGTGTGCTGAACTATAGGATATTCAATGTCTCCCTATTCAGTGAAATGGAATGGTCGAAAGCAACGCTGCCAAGCACTGATGTCAGACAGAAGTAACGTCAGACGTTATCTTTAGGATCCCGTTTCACATCTACACTGCCGGGACTCTGTGTATGCCAAGTGTGGTTCCTTAATTGGCAGTACTTTTTGAGATACAGGTGTATACAAAAGCGACTTAATTTTTCTTTTTTTCTTTCTTATTGAAACAGCTGTTTTTATCGCCACTCTATATCTCAAAAAGTATTTCACCTAATGCTACCCCGTTCACAGGGTTTGTTGAACCTGTCAATCCGACCCCACACACACATTTTTTCATGCATATCGAGGGATCTACCCCCCTTTTGAGCTGGTTGTAAAATCAACTTTAAACAGAACCTTCATTCAAACCTTAACTATGGCTATGTTTCCTTTAAGATATCAAAGCGAATAACGTCTTATGCACATTTTAAATTCGGCAAAAGTAATGCGCATAATCAGCCTAAAATTGTGTTTCCATTCAAATCAATTTCTAGCAGACAAACTGGCCGACGTGATGACGTTGTGGGCGGAGCTACAATTCTTCACATCGAAAACTGAAATACGCTAGAAAATAGTGCACTCCACTCTTTTCCTGATTTTACTTTACAAATGTATGTGATTTTACTTATACGATGACGTATCACATCTAGCGAATAACCCCAGTTTACTAAACAGCAGTCTACTGTCCTTCACTTCCCATCAGTTTATTATTCACAAAAAAATAATTATTCTGAAAGCGTGCATGGGGGAAGGCAGCAGCTGGTAGGTGACGTAATCACACACAAAGACATAAGCCCGATATACCCTCTTTACAAGAGAGCCGGCTCTTTTGTACAGCGGTATCGGCGCTATGCTTTAGTGCGAGAGGTCCCGGGTTCGCGCCCGCCCTCTGCCTGTGTATGGATTGCCTCGCTCTTTGTGATGCGCCTGCCTGCGGGAACCAAGATCGCTACAGTATTCTCGGGTGAAAATCTAACCATAATATTTGACCGGTGTACTTGAATACTATAGTTTTTGTATTGTAAAATTCAGTACATTAGGCTACCTACAGCTTGATTGGTTTTATCCCATAAGAATCTTAATTAACTGATATTTGGGTTATAGCCTACTATAAGTAGGGATCTACCTAAATCGCGATTTTGCGGAAATCGTGAAATTGAGGGGTCACCGCGAAATTCACCTCTTAGGGGCCAATGCCTACAAACAAGTACGGAGAGGAAAAAAAGAACCTTGTTTAAATGAACTACTGCACACCGCAAGAGATGCAAACTACGTATCTTCCTTCTGTAGAGATGCTTTTTTTTATTCCTTCACCATCCTGTGTGCATTGCATTTAAGCAAAAAACAAACAAACAAAAAACGTCCACAAATAACATTTACACAAAGCGGTTAACGTTCTTGTTTACTATTCAAATGACAAAGTTTTAATCAGCCTATCAGTGCGTCTGTACTGCTTTTCTGTGATCTGTACTGTACAGTAGGGGGTGGGACAAAGTTGGTGCTGCATTGTTTTGATTTAGGTTGCTAAAATCAGCAACCTAAATCAAAACAATCATTTTCAGCATTGGAGGTAAAATACCAGAAATGGACAACAAAAAAAGCAAAATATATTTTGGCTGATGATCATTTCAAGATATTTCCCAAAGAAACTGTACATGCAGACTGAGGTAATTGTTTTGCATATCTTAATGTGTCTTTGGAGAAAATATGATCAATCGCAATTTAGCTTCAGAATCACACATTAAACAAAAGGCTACTACAGAGGCTGCTGAACAGAACGTAAAATAAACAGCTTTCAGAAACCAAACTGGAAAGTCAGCTCTGACTAAAAGTATTCCTGTCTGCAAGTTAAATCAGTACTAAAACGATCCAGCACAGCCACCTCGCTTCAACCTGCTGCTTACTTTTTCGCAGTTGGAATTTTTGATCCGAATAGCCACGTTTTCTTTGTTTTGACTCGGTACTGATAAAATAGATTATTGGATGGGACAAATAACATAATGTGCTGCATACATTGCCTTCATTAAAGTATGTCAGATGCCCTTGTGTAACCGAGTTTTGGGGCTGTTTCTAATCGATTTCCACATCTGTATAACTTGGCAAAGCTTTGCCTTACACTTCCAACCAATTCAGTGGATGCAGAACGTGCAGTCTCAATGTATGGGCAAGTCAACTGCAGGGGGGTGCTGCATGCCTGCCTTTTAACAAATGCCAGCACTCTGTTTTAGTAAGGAAGCAAGTACCACTATTTTTAGGCTTTATAGCATTTTGAAATACTGTCTATTTAGGTTTATTTAATGTTTAACAGGTCCGCGAAATGTCCGCGAAATCCTAATTTTATTCCACAACATACCAGTGAAAAATACATAAATTTACAGCGATTTTAGTAGACCCCTACTTATCTGTTATTTACTTAGTGATATTTGTTTTTTTTTTAGAAAAACAGGCCTACACACCATGCCATTAGACGGACAACTGCAACTATGATTCAAAAGAAGTTTGAAACAGAAATTGGACAATGCAGAAAGAATACCAGGGAAAAGGTACGACATCTGTATTCATATTTTAATTAAAAAATATATTTTTCTTACAAAGAATGACAAGATTATTGGTCCAATGACAGACTGATGATAATCATGGGTCTTTGGAATTGAATCAAAGAGTCCTGCTTTATCATTAAGTCTGTGTTGGACATTGTCTTCCGAGATTCCCTAGGAGACTGTTTGCAAATGAGGATTTCGAATTTTAAAGACAATTCAGTGATGTAAGGGCAGGGGGAAAAGGTATAACAGGGAGACACCTTTATCGCCTATTGTAT
Organism: Acipenser ruthenus; assembly: GCF_902713425.1. Lineage (NCBI taxonomy): Eukaryota > Metazoa > Chordata > Actinopteri > Acipenseriformes > Acipenseridae > Acipenser > Acipenser ruthenus. The sequence continues at coordinate 6,716,407 of NC_081224.1, read as the reverse complement.
TTTTCATCAGGAGGCTGGTTTCAAATGGTACTTTAGATATAATTATGCATCTAGCACCGTTTGGAATCTGGAAAAAAGAATGCCATCTTTATAATCATGTCTGATATATTAAGTTGTGATACCAATTATGATTTTGTGATGTTTGTGTTTGTGTCTTTCATAGATAATAGAAAAATTAGAACAAGACAAAGAACTAAAAAATGTGTGCGTGAAAGCCGAGTTAACAGTCGGGAGACTTCGCGCCTTTGTTGACCTGTTTCAAATGACCAGACTGAAGGATTGATGCAATTTTACATGCATGGTTTATGCTGCCACATTTTTTTCTGTGTTAGGCCGATCCACGTACTTTTAAATGCATGGTTTATGTTGCCACATTTTTTTCTGTAATAAGAAAAATAAAGTCTAACAATAAATAAATATAATGAATGTATTTTGTGTGCGAGTCTGTGTGAATGTGTGTGTGTAACTGGCAATTGGAAGTATGAGTCTAAAGGGAGAGGGTGGGAGAGTCATGGTGTTGTTTATCAGGTAACACTGTAACGATCACTCTGCACAACTGAGAAGCAGTTGCACTGTCCTCCCTAAGGAGATACTACTGGCCCTATTCCTATAACTAAATAAGTCAGCAAGAGTGACAGACAGCAAAAGCAGGGACGTCAGAGGTGTCACTTTCAAGAACAATCGGTTTATTATTGTGAACAATAATGTCAACAAATGAAAAAATGAACAAATGAATGAAATGAATAATGATAAGAAAGGAATTCAAATAATTGCAGGTAACAGGTAAGAAAAGCTGGTACAGATAAGTATGTAGGAACAAACAAAAGGCTAAACGGTATCACCAAACAGAAATGAATGTAGTGTCCGGAGGGTCTCCAATAAACCCACACTCACAAACACAACACACACAGATAAAGACCAAGGATGGTGGGAGAATGACAGGTAGGCCCAACAAGTCCAGTAATAGCAGGGTAATTGAAATCCATACAAAGTAACAAAGTAACAGAAAAAATACAGGAAACAAAGTATCAAATTAAAGTAGAAACAATCCAAACAAAAAATAAATGATCTCACCCACAAATAAGGCAGTCCAGCAAAGTGTCCCGAAATGATGGTGATTGTAGAAGGTTGAAAACATTGAGTACGTTGAAATTGTTCAGACTGTCCTGTAGTGTTGAGTTGAATGGTGAACAGTTATTTGGAAAAAATCAGGAGGATCAGGAAAAAATGGAGACTGTCACACATAAAACAACAAACACTAAACAGACCTAGAAAAACAGCTAAACTTAAACAAGTAACAGTGAAAACAAAAAGAGCAGTTTAGACAAAGCGCAGCGACAAAAGAAAATGAACGGATGCACTGGAATTATCTAAGGATGGTAATGGATTCACTGAAATTTAAGTAGAGAAAATGCTGTAGGTTAATGGATTCCTCTGAGAAAGGGAGTCTCCCTCAGGCCTGATTAGCCAGCTTTAATATAAGTGCTGGCTACTAAGGAGCTCTGAGATTGGAGGGGTGGAAATCTGAATGAGCCAATGGGGAGATGGCAGTTATCCTTGGTTCTTTTTCTACCATTCGCACTATCCTTCTGTTCAATCTGGGGTCGATTTTCCTCTTGCGGCCGCGCCCAGGGAGGTTGGCTACAGTTCCATGGACCTTAAACTTCTTAATAATATTTGCAACTGTTGTCACAGGAACATCAAGCTGCTTGGAGATGGTCTTGTAGCCTTTACCTTTACCATGCTTGTCTATTATTTTCTTTCTGATCTCCTCAGACAACTCTCTCCTTTGCTTTCTCTGGTCCATGTTCAGTGTGGTGCACACAATGATACCAAACAGCACAGTGACTACTTTTCTCCATTTAAATAGGCTGAATGACTGATTACAAGATTGGAGACATGTGTGATACTAATTAAAGAAACTAATTAGTTTGAAATATCACTATAATCCAATTATTTATTATCTTTTCTAAGGGGTACCAACAAATGTGTCCAGGCCATTTTAGAATATCTTTGTAGAATAAGCAATAATTCATCTCTTTTCAAGGCTTCTTTACTTTATTCTATGACATACCAAAGGCATGCAAGTATACATGATAAAATAGCTTTTAATTTCATCACTTTTCAGGAGGAATGAAGCATTATTTCAATGAGCTGTAAGGGTACCAACAAATTTGAGCATGTCTGTATATATATATATATATATATATATATATATATATATATATATATATAGTGTATGGTCACAATGTATCTTTTATTTAACCCTAGAGCGAGCTTGTGCTAAGCAAACCGACTTTCCCTTGCGGGTATCTCTTCAATCAAAGTAAAAATGTCAGAAAAAAAGGAAGTTGGGTCTGAAGTTTCAATTCTTGCACGGAACAGAGAATAACACACTAGCCTCCAACACTGTGTGTGTGTGTGTGTGTTATAACCAGAAGAGAGACGCGTCATTTAGTTCATTTCAAAAATAAAGAAATATTCCCTATTAGTGACCTCTCTAACCATGTAATTGAAGAGTTTTCCAAATGAATGGACTGCCTGGAAGACAGAGACTGGAGGAAGTTTGGTAAGTGGGACCTTTGGAATTGTATAGGCTTGTTTTTACAGAATTGTACTGCAGTTTACAGTAAGTTAATGTGCATGCAATGTTTGATTTGATAACTGAATACAAACTAAGGTGAGCAATAGTTGCGGGAGGGTGGTGTAAATAAATGTTTACCTTTTTTTGAGAAAGATAAGCCTTGACTAAGTTGTCTTACATTAAAAAAAAAAATCTAGAAATACAAGTATAATGTTAAGTGCAGTGCAATCAAGCTTTCTAATGTTTTTTCAATTAAATGGCGCAAAAAGAGAACATTTGTACAATTTGAATAGCTCAGAGCCATGTGATCAGGTGAAAAAGTTGATGACCAATGGCTGTGAGGTGGGGTTGGGATAGCTTCTGAATACATTAGCCTTCAGCTCTTCTTTTGTATTATAGGAAGGTGTGGTCATTTGAAGATATTAAGAAGGTATTAAGATATTAAGAAAGCCACCAACAACTTCAGTAGTGATCAGATAATTGGTTCAGGAGTGTTTGGAGATGTTTACAGAGAGGTTGAAGCTAATAAGCAATATGCCTTCAGGAAACTGCACGAGGCAAGAATACTGTGCTAAAGTAATATTGTGGGTAGAAGTTTCCAAAAATAATGAGCATTTTTTTCTTAAAGTTACTGCACTGTAAGCTCCCTTGAATGGTCATTTTAAAAAGATTTAGTGCTACATTCTTCAAATGTTCTATCACTGTACTAATGTAGGAGGAGGCTGTGTGGTCCAGTGGTTAAAGAAAAGGGCTTGTAACCAGGAGGTCCCCGGTTCAAATCCCACCTCAACCACTGACTCATTGTGTGACCCTGAGCAAGTCACTTAACCTCCTTGTGCTTCGTCTTTCGGGTGAGACGTAATTGTAAGTGACTCTGCAGCTGATGCATAGTTCACACACCCTAGTCTCTGTAAGTCACCTTGGATAAAGGCGTCTGCTAAATAAACAAATAATAATAATAATATTGTATGTCATTTGTCATTTCTGTTTTTGATAGCATGGTGGGGTGTACAGAAGAACTTTGGAGAAATGTTTCTGTACAGATATATGTATCCTCTCTAAGTATGTATGCTATGTCAGCAGCTACTCCCAACATAAAATAATTGTTGAATAGTGTAATCATTACGTGGTAATCAAATTTCACCCTATCTTACTGTAGCCAATAGAAAATATGTTTGTCACAGCAACATAACAGATACAAAGACAAATAGTTTATTATAGTTTTGACCTCCAGGCAAACTGGGCATCTCTGCTTAAAAGGCTAAACAAATACTTACATGTACAGTTTTCAAACAGCCTTGGAATGCACAGGAAACTGGCAACACAGAAGCATTGTTTGTGATTCCAAGAGCAAACTGCATTGCACTGTATAATGTAGGATTATTGCATATTGCAGCAGCTTTCATCCATGTTTTATCCAATATGCTTTGATGCTGAATCTGTGTGTTTCTTAAGACCCGACTTAACAAAGTTCTGGTGGGATCAATCAGCTACTGACCTCCTCTCTTTGTAAATATTCATATGTTCTTCTGTTCAGTGTCAATGTGCCAATATCTTTGGGACTTGAAAAACGTTGATTTGGTAGCACAGATTCCTTCTACATTATCAGACATGGGTGTATGTTTTGAAGCATTTTACTCCAGTCTAAGTCAGCTCTTAGTAAAGAAAGACTTACATTAAGTGTCTTTGATTACTGTGTATTTACAGAGTAGTTACTTAGTAAATACATGCGTACTTACACATACTTACAATGTTATTATGCATAGTTACAGTGTACTTAATGATATAACCCCAACCCTAACTCTAAACCTAGCTCTAAACCTAATTTCAAACCTAACCCTTTTCTGATACAACTGTGCACTTACATATATCGCGCAAAAAGATGTACACATTAAGTGCATTGTAACAATGCATAATAACATTGCAGTTATGTGTAAGTACACCTGTATTTACCATGTAACTACTGTGCTTTGTAAATACACAGCAATTAGGGACACTTGACATAAAGTCTTATGACTAACTACCCTAAAATAACTAATTACATTATTTAAGTGCCTTACATTGAACATAATGAAATACAAATGTAGATAGATATTATTTTACTGGTCTGCTGTTATACTGCATTATAGAGTGGAGTTGCGGTTCCTAGACCTGAATACAGGTCTGCAATATCGAAAGAGTTTATTAAAAACCTTTTAGATCGTCTCAATCGCTCGGGTGCTGTAAAGTCATTATCTTACAGTTAAGTGCCATGAAACTGAACTAGGCCTAGAATAATAATAATAAAAAAAAATGTTGCAATCTGTTTGGACAACGCTGAAAGCTTTGTTGTTTTTGTTGTTTAGTACTGACTTATTGGAAACATAATATAAAGATTATCTTGGGATGTTTTTATTTGCAGATCACCACAGTAACATTTTGGAGTTGGTGGCTTGCTGCATTGACAATGGCTCATATTGCTTGATTTACCAGTTCTTGGAAAACGGTTCTCGGCAAGACAGGCTGCAGTTAATTGTAAGCAAGAAGTGTACAGAATATCCAGTGCATGCAGCTTACACAGTCAGGACAAGCATGATCAAAACAAACGAGACTTCTGTGCTATCAGACTTTGGTGGGTTATGGGAGGAAGTGACGTGACCCAGAAGTGATGGAGACAGGAAGCATGTAGTTGGGGTTGGATTTTATTTACAACACCCACAAAAGTACAAACTCCCAAGCAGTGGGTTTCCACACAATTGCAGCAAACAAACAAAAAAAAACAGCTATGGTAAGCAGAGGCTTGCAATGAAAACAAATATTCTACACAGAACAGAAACACTGCCACGTAGTATCTCAATAATCCACACAGCACAGCAGGTGGCTTGGGCTCCCTCTCCCAAGCAGGATAAGTAGTTCCTGGAGATGCCAAGGATCACAGGGGGAATTCTGGGCTCGGAGGCAGCCAGCCTGGGAATCCTCAGTCTGGGTATAAGCACAACAAACAAATGAACAAAAATCACAGAACTCACGCAGCACGACCGTCTCAGTCCAGGACAAGGAGACCGAATGGCAGAACCCCACAGCCTAAATAGTGCCGAGTCCCACCCCTGCAATCAGTGCACTGCCCCACCTCAGCCAATCGTCGAGCGCAGCACAGCTGATTGCAATAATGGGGCTCAACCATGAGGTCCTGCCCCAAGTTAAGATGGGCGCTACCACTGCGGCTTCTGCCCCAACCATGACTCAGCCTTTCTCCTCGGTCTTGGTCCTTCCTGCACAGCGCTGCCAATAGTCGGGAGGGCGAATTACAAGAGGGACTCCTTTCACTCCTGTCACACAGACGTACAAGTTATTTCAAAGATATTGAAAGGGGGATAGCTGATTTTAATTAAGTTTCCCTCTGCTTGTTTTAAAACATAGTTTTAATGCACGTGCTAGATTAATGTTTAGTTATATATATTCATTGATTTATGTTTCTTTTTGAATACTTTATCTATTATTAATAACTGTTTGCTGGTTTGTTTCTATATAACCACCTGCATACTGGTTTATTCTGGGGGAGGGGTAGGCCTTGAAGGGTATAAAGGCTGTTAGTTTTTCAGTCAGGATCTTCCTTTTGTGTAGATCAGAGGGCAGTTTTGCAGCTCTGTGGTTGGACTCAGTTATTGGAGACAGTACCTGTGATTAGGTGACTATAAATATTTATTTTTGGTTTTCACTTTTTCTTTCTTCAAATTGTTTGATATTTTGTTCAATTAGCCTTTTGTTTATTATTGTTCTTAAATATAAATAACTGGTTTTGCACCAAACTTCTCTGTGATCTGTGTGCTTCCCTGCAAATCAACACCAGCCGCTGGCTGCACTCTCCAACAGACTGGTAGAAATGTTGCTATGCAAATGTTTTGCTGTTATTTAACATTAATGAGTTATTACACTCCAGTGCAATTCTCACGTTTAAAAAATACAGTGACTTAAACATTACTTAAAGACATTTTTCAGTCTGTTTTTATGATTCAAATAAAGTTTGATATTCATAAAACTGTTCTAGATTGTTGCTAAGAAAGTCTAGAACAAGGGTGAGGAACCTGAGCAAAACACACTTGAGGACCTCGTGACCCTCTTATGGCTGGGCTTATTTACAAGAAGTTGGATTCTTGGAATTTGATCATACATTTGACTTTTTTATGGTATCAATTCAAAAACTATGTTTAATGTCTCAATAGCAGTTGCTCGGATTTGCCCAGTTCTTGTGTTAAAGCAACATTTGCTGTCATGTGTAACCCGATGAAGCTGTCCTGTAGTTGACTTGTACGCAGGGGATGCAGATTGCACACACTGCTCTACAACAGTTTCAGAAATAGTTTTATTTTTCTCCATAAAAACTGATTTTGAAAATAAAATCCTTTTTTCCACAACTCCTAAGTTAAAGCTTTGTGAGTAGGCATCACTAGACTGTAGACAGGATATCTTTGTAAGTAACAGGGAACCGATACTAACACCTTGCGTATTAAATACACTGTCTTCTGTCTTTTAGGCAGCAGGTGCAGTTTTTTGTGTTTATTATTAAAATAGTGCAAGAGCGCCTTAAAAACCAAAATAAACAAAACAAACACCTAGCTCTTTTCCTGAGCACTTAACTAAAACACAGAACCGGAACCTAACTATCAAACAGGACAGCTAAGCTGTTTACCTGGAATACAAAACAAAACCACACAGGTTTACGCTTGTGCACACTAACAAGCGGGCTCTCCACACAGCAGCCTCAAACAGACTGGCTGCTTTCTTTAAATACCCTGCACCTGGCTCTAATTTACAATGATAGCCAGGTGCAGGGGATCATTACTAATCAAACAATTTACAAATGAAATTAAACAAATGAAGCCGATGACCTTCTGGGAGACGTAGTCCTTTTTTTCCCCCAGGACTACACTTCCTCAGAATATATACACAAACACTTATCCTCCCTTGAATTTCTATTGCAATTATTCTTTTGTTTGCTTTATTAGATACAGATTGTATTAATACATTGCATGCACATATTTTACTGAAGTGTGTACAGTATTAGTGAAAAAGGGACTGAAATCATGCACATGGGTCCACGCATAATAATATTATTTGGCATTGCTGAACTAGTTCTGCATGTTATATCACAGTGACTCGCAAAGAATATTGTATATTCATAAAATGTATCATTTTTTAAAGCAACTTTAAGCATTTTTTTTGGGGGGGGGGGGGGGGAAGAATTGTTACCAAGAACAGTAGCTTACTCAAGTAAACTAAAGTATGCTTTATTAACCCTTTAAAGTTTTTTGGTAAAATGCATCCTTTAAGTTTGTATTTTACAGTTTCTTTACGGTTTTAATGGTGATTCTGATTGCGTTATTATAATTGTTCTGCCATTGTGTATTAAAAAAAATCAGAATGTAATACATCTGAAAACTGAAAATGATTAAAAATTACACTGGAAAACAATTTCTACAAAATGGTATGCTTGAGATTCAGAGTAGAAAAAATGATTCAGGTTGAACCCAATACAAAAACTCTGACAGCCAGTTCTGTGAGCTGGTTTCATTCAGTCTGGACTTTAAACTCACCCACACATCATTTGTATTTAGGAGCTTGTTTTTCTTGTGTTATGTCTAATGTTATAGGCATGACTCTTAATGTGGTAAAATGAATATAATGAAAGGATATACTGTTTAGGACCCGGGCGGAGGGTTAGTTGCTTCAAATTAGGAACATGTTTAGAACAAAGACATGGACCAGAGCCCTTTTAAAAGGAGATTCATAGCTGGGGTGGAAAACTCTGCAAAGCAAGAGGCTGTTCATAGGGAAGCATCAAGCACCTGCCAACAGATCACCATCTAGCAGCAGGGCTGCCGAGAGCCGACTTTGTAGTATACTGTAATCTAAACCAAGCTTCTAAACCAAGCAATGATACTTGCAATCTTAGCAGTGTCTGAGGAAGATCATTTCAACTGATACAGTATTCTGATAGTGGGTTTGAAGGAAACTATCAACGACGCCTAGAAGTTTCAATATCTCAATTAAAATCTACTCTTTCTCAAAGTAGTTATGTTTAAGTTATTTACAGTATTAAAACTTCTTTTTTAGGTAAGTGAATAAATATTTTTTTTGTACAAACTCCACGTGTAATAGTCATTAATCGGAAGCTTACTTAACATCAAATAACATACGTCTTTAGCATAAACTACATTTTAATGGTGTTGCTATACACTATTTTATTTATCCCGTGCCAAAAATAAACCACCCATCTCTGCTCTTAACTAATAGCCTGTATTGGTAAATATATTTGTATTTTAAGCGATATAACGGATCATTCTCTAATTGTGTTTACCACCAGCTGAAGAAAGTACTTTATTTATTTTACACAATACAATTTTTCTAACAAACTGCTGCACCACGTTGTTTTGATCAAATTATAGATCTTAATAGAATAATTCATACTGTGGTATATATTGTGCAACTTTAGGGTTCTTTTAAAGTTTTTAAAAGTCTTTAAAAAAATACATAATTGCTTTGCCTTTTTTTCAGCTTTTTGGTGTAGTAAAATATGAAATGCTAAAGTTCAAATCACTGTGTGAAAGGAAGTGTTTGACAGCGCCTGGATACACAATCATTACACCACAGAAGCACATCGGCTCGGTGTGCAGGACGGGAGTTTTTCTTTTTAATGTGCTGGTGGGAACGCAAAGGGTCTTGTGCAGGACTAGTTGTTTTAAAATATTTTATATATACAGTACTGTGCAAAAGTTTTAGGTAGGTGTGAAAAAATGCTGTAAAGTAAGAATGCTTTCAAAAATAGACATGTTAATAGATTATATTTATCAATTAACTAAATGCAAAGTGAGTGAACAGAAGAAAAATCTAAATCAAATCAATATTTGGTGTGACCACCCTTTGCCTTCAAAACAGCATCAATTCTTCTAGGTACACTTGCACAAAGTCAGGGATTTTGTAGGCATATAGTCAGGTGTATGATTAAACAATTATACCAAACAGGTGCTAATGATCATCAATTCAATATGTAGGTTGAAACACAATCATTAACTGAAACAGAAACAGCTGTGTAGGAGGAATAAACGTGGGTGAGGAACAGCCAAACTCAGCTAACAAGGTGAGGTTGCTGAAGACAGTTTACTGTCAAAAGTCATACACCATGGCAAGACTGAGCACAGCAACAAGACACAAGGTATTTATACTGCATCAGCAAGGTCTCTCCCAGGCAGAAATTTCAAGGCAGACAGGGGTTTCCAGATGTGCTGTCCAAGCTCTTTTGAAGAAGCACAAAGAAACGGGCAACGTTGAAGACCGTAGACGCAGTGGTCGGCCAAGGAAACTTACTGCAGCAGATGAAAAATGTCCAGCAGTGCCATCAGCTCAGAATTGGCAGAAAACAGTGGGACCCTGGTACACCCATCTACTGTCCGGAGAAGTCTGGTCAGAAGTGGCCTTCATGAAAGACTTGCGGCCAAAAAGCCATACCTCCGACGTGGAAACAAGGCCAAGCGACTCAACTATGCACGAAAACACAGGAACTGGGGTGCAGAAAAATGGCAGCAGGTGCTCTGGACTGATGAGTCAAAATTTGAAATATTTGGCTGTAGCAGAAGGCAGTTTGTTCGCCGAAGGGCTGGAGAGCGGTACACGAATGAGTGTCTGCAGGCAACAGTGAAGCATGGTGGAGGTTCCTTGCAAGTTTGGGGCTGCATTTCTGCAAATGGAGTTGGGGATTTGGTCAGAATTAATGGTCTCCTCAATGCTGAGAAGTACAGGCAGATACTTATCCATCATGCAATATCATCAGGGAGGCATCTGATTGGCCCCAAATTTATTCTGCAGCATGACAACAACCGCAAACATACAGCGAAAGTCATTAAGAACTATCTTCAGCGTAAAGAAGAACAAGGAGTCCTGGAAGTGACGGTATGGCCCCCACAGAGCCCTGATCTCAACATCATCGAGTCTGTCTGGGATTACATGAAGAGAGAGAAGCAACTGAGGCTGCCTAAATCCACAGAAGAACTGTAGTTAGTTCTCCAAGATGTTTGGGCCAACCTACCTGCCGAGTTCCTTCAAAAACTGTGTGCAAGTGTACCTAGAAGAATTGATGCTGTTTTGAAGGCAAAGGGTGGTCACACCAAATATTGATTTGATGTAGATTTTTCTTCTGTTCACTCACTTTGCATTTTGTTAATTGATAAATATAAACTATTAACATGTCTATTTTTGAAAGCATTCTTACTTTACAGCATTTTTTCACACCTGCCTAAAACTTTTGCACAGTACTGTATATATATATATATAAAAAAAAAAAAAATCCCCCCTTCATTAGGGCCCCGGGGAAATTCCCCCGTCCTCCCCGCCCTCTCGGTGGGTCTGTCTAGCAGCCCTTATTAAGTGGGAAAGATTTGCAGTCACGCCCATTGTGACTAACATTGCCTGGGTTTCCGTGCAATTTAGAAAGTCGCAGCTTTCTCTCCACAGTCTTTATTTATGTGATCACGCACTGTTGGAAGTACGCATCTAAAACATTGTACAACTTTAAGTGGGGGGTAAATCTTCTTCTCACTCTAAAAATAAAACAGTACAATTGACCCCCCAAAAAAGACAAAGAAACGGACACAGAATCGGACTCACCGCTTAGAGGTTGTGGAAGACACAAAAGTACAGTAGAGGTCTCCATTTTATTTAGGCCATGTGTGTATATCAGCCAGTGGCTGACTGTCTCAATCTTCAACATGTTCTAATTCTAACTTATCTGAAGCAGCAGAGAGGAGCAGCAACTGGCTGTGGTTGAGAAGCAAAGATTCTGGCTGGGGATCTCAAGCACAATAGAAAGAAAGAAAGAAACGCTGATGTACGGGTAAGTAAGCTGGGCTGAGTTGAGTGGGACGCCAGAATCACCGTCGAGCCGTCTTGAGGTGTCGTGGGCTAGTCGACGAAACACACTGAGGGTGGAAGGTGCCCACTTGAAGACCCCAGAGATGTACCCTACTTAGCTCAATCCAGACGGCTGTCATGCTGATGCGCTGGGGAGACCACACTGTGGTTGATCCCTGGAGACAGCATCGCAGCCATTTTGTGTGCTGATGCGCTAGGGAGGCAATAAGCTGATCCCTGGAGCCAGCATTACACTTCATATGGCAAGCCAAATTATCATTTAGAGATATCTCTAATTGCATTTTAAGATATCTTGAAATATTTAGAGATATCTGTAAAACATTTCAAGATATCTCAAATTGAATTTCAGATATCTTTAATTGTGCAGTTTTTAAGATATCTAAAATTAATTTAAAGATATCTGTAAATCAATTTGAGATATCTAAAAATGAAATAAAGATATCTCAAATTGATTTACAGATATCTTTAAATACTATGGAAACCATATGGATTGTGCTAGCATGGCACGCCAAACTGTCATTTAGAGATATCTTAAAATGAGGGTTTTAAAGATATCTCTAAATCATTTAAAGATATCTCGAAATAACTTCCTGTTCATTTAAAGATATCTTTAAATCGTTTGACGATATCTTCAAATAACTTCCTGTTCGTTTAAAGATATCTCTAAATCATTTGAAGATATCTTCAAATAACTTCCTGTTCATTTAGAGATATCTCTAAATCATTTAGAGATATCTCTAAATATCTTCCTGTTCATTTGAAGATATCTTTAAATGGACAGGAAGTCCATTGAAAACATAGAGCATTTTCACAGGAAGTCATTTCGAGATATCTTGAAATAACTTCCTGTTCATTTGAAGATATCTTCAAATGATTTAGAGATATCTCTAAATGAACAGGAAGTTATTTCAAGATATCTCTAAATGATTTAGAGATATCTCTAAATAAACGGGAAGTTATTTGAAGATATCTTCAAATGATTTACAGATATCTTTAAATGAACAGGAAGTTATTTGAAGATATCTTCAAATGATTTACAGATATCTTTAAATAACTTCCTGTTCATTTAAAGATATCTCTAAATCATTTGAAGATATCTTCAAATGAACAGGAAGCCATTTCAAGATATCTCGAAATAACTTCCTGTGAAAATGCTCTATGTTTTGAATGGACTTCCGGTCTATTTAGAGATATCTCCAAATGAACAGGAAGTTATTTGAAGATATCTTCAAATGATTTAGAGATATCTCTAAATGAACAGGAAGTTATTTAGAGATATCTCTAAATGATTTACAGATATCTCGAAATAAACAGGAAGTGTGTACCTTACGTTTGTTTTTGTTAATAAACGTACGCCATTTGCATTTGGAGGCATCACTGTTATAATTCTAACAACGAAGTGAAGATTGTATTTTTTTTTTTTTTTATTTAAACCTCATTACTTTTTTGTACTGGAAAAAAGGTAAGTACATGAATAGTACCGCTATTTATGTTTATTTATGATTTATGACAGAAAAAATAATCGTGTACAGTAATAACTTAGGCGCGTGGGGATGTGCTTATGTGTAAGGTACAAAAACGTTCAACGAGATAAATGATTTTAGAACAAAGAATAGTTAAGGTTTTTGTGTAAAAGAAAAAGAAAAAAAAAGCCTAATGAAAATATAACGTGAGACCATCTGTATACTTGATTAGAAGTTAAGCGTGCAAACTTCATACAAAACAAAACAGGTACAATTATCGTTGGGTTCAATATATTATTATGTGTGTACGTTGTGGCAGCTTGACATTGAGTCGCTATTTATGTGACTGCGAGCTAATGGAGAATATTAGAACATAATTGCGTTGCAGATATGACATGTTAATTCAGACTGGTCGCGCACCACTTCCAATATGTACTTCGTTGCGATCTGGAAGCTTTTCCGACTGTTGTTGGGGGTGAGGGGTCATTACCAACATATAGGACAACATATAGGTTTCACATTTACACAATGAATAGTAATTATGCGACCTTTATATAAATTGCACTCGTGTCCAGCTGTCGGAAAACATCAAAAAAGATTTTCTTATGGAAACAAAAACAGATTAAAACAGGCAGCGAGTTTCGCACAGTGGGAAGACACTTTTGATATTTGGGCAACAGGTCGTGCGCAACGCCGCAAGACATATTTTCTTTTCATGTCCCTCCCCGGCTCCGTGCTTCTTTTCCGATACTGTGACTGTTTTCAAACTATCAACATTTCACTTATAGGCTACTAATCATTAACAGGTATATAATTAAAATATATGTACTGTGAATGATACAATAATGTGTGTGGTTATGCAGAGCACTACGTTCTTTTGTGGGTGTTTATTTAGTAACTTTGTATAACCCTTTGTAAATATTCACAGCATTATTTGATTACAGAGGTCTGCCTCATGACAGGTGAAAGAGAGCAGGTACACGGGGTTTTAACCCGCGCCCTGTCATCAGTTCGCCAAGCGGAATCTGAATTGAGGTCTCATACAACTGACGATATAGATGATTTTGATGCAGCCTCTTTTGTCAGTGAAACAAGGGCCTTGTTTAGAAGTAGATCTGTGGACTCATCACAAAGGACAGGTAACATAAAACAGAAAGAAAATATGTTATATTACCAACCTGCTTTACGCCAGCCAGTTATTTTTCTAAATGTAGGCCATAATAGCCTTTTTTTATTATTAATCTTAATGTTAATGATCATTTAAGTACGTTTTCATTTTCTTTTTTTACAGTGTCATACATCATTTAATATTTGACAGAAAAAAGGGATAGAATATCTAATGACACTGCTTTTATTCCTTTTCTGCTGCTACCTTGTTACTATAAAGCAACACAGATGTCCTCATATTTAGAATGGTGCTAAGTAATTTGTGTTAGTTATTTAAAAGTATTTTTAATGTTAATAAGGTAATTTTCTTTTATTTCGTATCAACTTTGATTTTGTGTGAACCTTTTTTCTGCTCTCCATTACTTCTAGAATAATATTCAATGTTGACTATCTGAAGTTAGAATTCTTATCCCTGATTTTTATGCCTTCTGTATTTTTAGCTGTTTCTTTCATTCTTTCTTTCTTTCTTTCTTGGAAATTGGAAACTAATGTAGGAAAGAGAGGCAGAAAAAAAGGACGGCAAAGGGGACATTTATGGAAGACTCATTTTTTCTTACTGCAAAAGAACGATGAAGAATTTGTACCACCACCGTCTGAACTATCAAGACTGACAAGAAATGGATTAGGTAGGTTACATATTCTCCTAATGATAACCCTTCCAGTGTTTAATGTGCATTTTATTTTTTACTATTTAAAAAAAAAAAAAGAAAAAGCTTACAGATTAAAACCATGCATTTTATTTGCAAATGTTATGTTACACAATAAAATTTATATATTTTAATCAAACCACTGATTGTTTCTCCATTGTTTATGTTGCTGTAGGAGTTCCTAAATGTGAACAACCTGCTACCAATGAAAGATATGGTTCAAAATCTACTGTTCAGCGAAGCTGGAGTTTAAGACAGTTAGAGAATTTTGTGCAAGATAGTTTTCCTGACGTTCCTTTGATTCTAACTGGCTTTACCTTTGCAAAGGCAGAGAAAGGTCGGCGTCTTAGTAAGCTAAACATAACGTCTGCAGCTGACCTACAAACCAAGATAGGAAAAGGAAAGATTTTTATAGTTCCTAATCGTGATATACCATTGCCAATTGAGGTAGGTCAGTTTATTCTTTATGACAGATGGATCTTTACTACCTAATTATTGTTTTGTAAAGCTGGATCAAGTTTTTTTTTTAGATTAAATCAAAATACAATAATAGAAGCTTAAATAGTGTGCATATATATAGACAAATATGCCTACATACATACATATCCGAAATCTCTGCTTAATGTAAATGTACAGCTATAGCCAAAAGTTTCTGCATCACCTATAATTTCAGGATTGATTGAGATTATATTTATCAATTAAACTACTTTACAAAAACGGAGGATGTTTTCCTAAGAAGCTATAAAGATTTATACTGCAGTGCAATTCATTATACAGAGATTCACCTAGTTTAAATTCACTACATATGTGATTCCTACCAATTTTGCAAATGTAAATAAAACTAAATGCCAGTGTATTTGATCAGTCTAATCAGTCTATTACAGTGGTCTGTTAGTAAATAGTTATACTTTGATAGAACTAGTTTTAATTGCAATATATTTTCTTAAGTCTAATATATGTCACTTCTCGGCTGGTTGCCATAAACACAAAGTTTAAATCAGGGCATTAAAACACATGCTTTTTAAAATAATGTATTATTGCATTATTTAAGAAACACACTTGCAAATTGTATTTAACTTTGTTCTTTATCTCATGATGTGTGTTCAGTTATGTGTTTGTTTTATGTCTCAATAAATGTGAATTGTAACCTGCTGTAAATCCCCATTAAACCTCTCAAGTAAGAGTTCTTATTGCTCACTGTAGCAGGATAGCATCAATAAGGAGACTCGGAGCCCAGGAAGCTGCAGTTTAAAGCACCGGTGCACACATTTATTAACACAAAGAAGTGTCAGTAAGAAAATAAACAAGCACAAGTGCCAAAATAAAAGCTTAAACAAAGCTATTCTGAAGTCAGACTTGGCATTCCCATCCCTGACCAAGTGCCACACAATACCACTACAAACACACATAAACACCTTTCCCCAAACAAAGGATCTCACTTCCTTATATAACATGTGGCTGGAGCCTAATTAACCATTAATCATTCAATTAAGGCTCCAGCCACATTCTCACATGTATTATGGATTTTAACCCCTCCCTGCCAACCATATATTTGCGCCACACACACACACAACATTTATCCTAAGGTTTAAAACAAGTCTATGTCAATTTTTGTTTGTATTATTCAGAGAACAGAAGGAAGGATGTTAAATGAAAGCCGTCAAGTAACAGCAGGAAGCAATGCATCAGTGACCCAATTGCAAGTTCAGGAGCAGGTAGATATGACCTCTACAGAAGAACAAATGACAGGATAGCTTCATAAATAATTATTTTATTTCTATTTGTACTATGAAACCACAGGCCATTGTATCATACAACTGCTCAATAAAGAATGTGCTACTATTGTATGCCCAATGCTAAGGTGTAGGAACCAGTTCATCTTGTGGGTGCAGTATGACATTAATGATCAGTACACTCTTATGTTAACTTTACATTCATTGAGCAGAATTGGCTTTTAGCTCTGCCAAAAGGTTGTCATGTACTTAAATTGGTGAATATTTAGTAGTGTTCATTGCTATTTTTTCCAGGTGCATATACAAGAATTGTCAAATGGAAATATTGGTACAAGGACTTCAGAAAATCCCATTATAGAAGACTACCACCAAAGAGAAAATGAGGTACAGTCATAGTTTTTGTTCCTTCACTTAGAAGTCCATACACATTAAAGGAGTCTTGTTACACAATGTGTTTCTAATTTGTGTTCATTTACTGGAAAAAGTAATGATTCAATTTTTTAGGTTATGCAACAACATGGGGCAGCAGTGTGGAGTAGTGGTTAGGGCTCTGGACTCTTGACCGGAGGGTCGTTGGTTCAATCCCCAGTGGTGGACACTGCTGCTGTACCCTTGAGCAAGGTACTTTACCTAGATTGTTCCAGTAAAAACCCAACTGTATAAATGGGTAATTGTATGTAAAAATAATGTGATATCTGTATAATGTGTAATGTGATATCTTATAACAATTGTAAGTCGCCCTGGATAAGGGCGTCTGCTAAGAAATAAATAATAATAATAATAATAATAACATGCTACCAATGCAATGGCTGATCTTCTAGAAAATGAAACATCAGAAAACATCCCACAAAGGGCAGCTGAGGTAGGATAACTATATTGCTTATATTGCTTAATTGGTCTATTATGCTTATTTATGTAATATATTAGTGTTTGCAAAGCCCTTGTCTGGTCAGTTTGCTGGGCTTTAAATGCAGTTATTGTTTTAAACCAGATCAGCAGTGATGTATTGCCCCAAAACATGATCTGATTTTTATATGTTCACCAGGTCTTTATTTGCAGTGGTTTCATGACACCTACTATATGTAACACAGAAACCTTGTGTGTGCAATATTTATGCTGATAATTAAAATATGTTAAGGCAGCCCAATTGCAAAACCAGTTACTTTGGTGCTGGATGTTCCATCTGAAATGAGCTGCCAAAAAACATTTCTCTTAGGGGCAAACAGATACCTGTAGACATTTTCATTTTAAGGAGAGGTAGTTCAAATACTATTTTTACACAAAGAATGCATTTCTGTTTATATAGACTGAGATTCTGGACATTGAGCAACTATTTCAGGCTGATAGCTTCAAAAATGAACTGATTGCAACTGGCCAATCACAGGTATCAGGTTATTCACTTACTATTGATGAATAGATTCACTATGCGATGACTATGGAACCAGTGCAAACAATAAAGTGAAGTCATTTTTAATAACACCTTAGAACTTCTTGGAATGAACATTGTACTCTGCAGTCATCATGATGTCATCCTCCAGAA
Organism: Acipenser ruthenus; assembly: GCF_902713425.1. Classification (NCBI taxonomy): domain Eukaryota; kingdom Metazoa; phylum Chordata; class Actinopteri; order Acipenseriformes; family Acipenseridae; genus Acipenser; species Acipenser ruthenus. The sequence continues at coordinate 6,698,369 of NC_081224.1, read as the reverse complement.
TTCTTAGAAAATTGCAATACTGTAGACACGCTGTTTTTTATGTAGCTGCAAAATCCTGTAATTGATTTTATATATATATATATATATATATATATATATATATATATATATATATATATATATATAAAATCAATATATATATATATATATATATATATATATATATATATATATATATATATATATATATAAAAAATTTGGCATACTTCAAGCACTCAGTCTTTTATTCTAATTATACTCTTTTTATATATATTTTTATAACTAGTTTCAATTATCAGAATGGACTACTCATCCATCAACGCCTCCACCACTACCTTTCTCATATGTAAATGCTGACACACCAACAGTAAGTGTACTGCTGGAACAAAGATACAAAGACCCTTTCCTGGCTGGACTCCTCCCTGGGAGAACAGGAAGAAGCACTCCAATGACTTGTAACCTGACCTCTGATTGATCAACCTAAGTTGAAACTACAGATACAAGAGAGCTGCTGTGGATGTACTGTTTTTTAGGTAAGGAAAATAATTGCTATCATACGCTTCATTCAGTATTTTACTAAAATATTCTTTTCCAAGCATGAAAATCTTTAAAGACTGAAAAGCATATATATATTTTTTTATTAAGCCTCTTTTTAAAAAAAATTGCAGACAGCTAATGTGTTGTAGCTAGATGTGGTGGTCTTTGTTTAACAGGAATCATTTTATCTACATTTTGGAATGCTTACTGCAAATATTATTATTATTATTATTATTATTATTATTATTACAGTAGTAGTATTTTTACTTGAAGTTCAAAGGATGTATTCTTAGAACTACACATCTAACTACATTAGTTTGTCTGCAATTTCAAAAAGAAAGCTTAATAAAAAATGCATTTCAAAGTCTTTCAAGATTATTCTGTTTGGAAAATAATATTTCAGTAAAATACTGAATGAAGAGTGTGATAGCAATAATTTTACTTACCTAAAAACAGATCCACAACAGCTCTCTTGCATCTGTAGTTTGAAAATGGAGGACAGACTAATAGCACATTAACAGCAACTCCTCTGCATCTGTAGTTTTAGCGGAGCAATAGGACTTCAACCTAAGGTGGCCAATCACAGGTCATGTTACCAATGGCATCTTCCTGTCCTGCCAGTAAAGGTTTGTGGTGCCAACATGTTTTTAATTAAAAAGTGCTGTTTTAATGTTTTGAAAATCTACAGAAAAGTTACAAACCTTTCTGCTATTGCTTGGAAGGCAAGAAACAAAATGTTTGTTACGGCCTGAGTGTTTTTAGTTTTTGAAAAATGTATTTTATAATTCGGTGTTCATAAGTTATTGATTAATGTTTTCATGCAAAATATTATATTTAGCTTAGTCTTTGTTTAAACTATGTAATAATTTTCAGCACACTCATAAGATCATTCATTTTGAAATGGCTTTGCTCAAGTATATTACATTTGAAGTTTTTTATGTTGTTACTGTTATGGTATAAGCTTTTGTTGTTTCCCAGGTTAATAATTGTGTTGCCAGAACTTTAAACCTCTCCATTATTGCTGGATTGTCTTCCCTGCTAATACATACAGTATATTGAATTCAAAGAAATTGATTGGATGAAAAGAATGGTTAAGGTATTTTAATCAGTGGTTTTAATTTCAGTATTTTCTGCAATGTTACATATTAGATATTTTCTGTAATATTTCTCTCCCATAAGGTTCAGCTCCACCAGTCTCTTCTGGGAGAAAAGGAGCAGGAGCTTGAAAGAGGTATGTATTTTTTTTGTTTTTTTTTTAACTCAGTTAGAACTCAGTATTCGGCAACTCTAAAATTGCAGTTTAGGAACACTGCCAAACTGACCTTTTTTGACTAAAAATGATGTTATATTACCGTATTAAACTTTAGTTTATGAAACTGCACGTAATTAAAAAAAAAAAATGAAAGAACGAAACCCTCGGTGAGGTAGAGACTGCACTGGGTGATAATCCATACATCGTAAGAGGCTCTTGGGTGTGTATTTCATGTTCACTATAGTGATCTCTTCAAGAAACACGGTGTCTCTCACAATTGAGATGCCATGATAGTGGATATTTTAATAACATTCAGCATATTTCTGCAAAATATGAAAGTTGAGGAATGAAAGGTACAACTTAAAGATACAACTTACTGTAATGTAATATTTGTGTTTCTACCTTACACAGCTTTCTCGGAACTGGATGTGTTATTGGAAGAAGAAGTTACAGTTACAGAAGTTAAAAGACACACTGTTCTAGAAGATGTACAAAGAATTTACAGTAATCAAAGTATCATCAATAAACGTTTACATGTTAACATTAGTTTGTTATTGAACAGAGAAGATTAGTTCAGAGATTGTAGATCCTACCAAAGTTTTTGTACACTGTGTTGTATGTGCTCTGTGCGCTGCCATTGCTGGTAGTGTCACGTGAGCTGTTCAGTGTGTTGATGTGCAAATAAAACCTGTTCGCCTGCGGGGCATATCAACTCCGTCTTGATCTCCTGCCTGTCACTCAGCAGCAGATGCACGCATCCACATGACAGACATCTACCCTGTCACAAGCATTAATACCCTGTATCTTTCTAGACAAGTGATTTAGGGGAGCTCCCTAATAAAAGCCCAATCTCAAAACAATAATTATGTGAATATAGTAATTGTTACAATTGTGTATAATGATATTTAAAACAGGATTCATTTAACCGACTTTTTACATAACCACCCTTACTCTGGTTTCACCGCAGTCGTGTGTGTGTGTGTGAGTGTGTGTGTGTGTATATATATATATATATATATATATATATCTGTATATATATATATATATATATATATATATATATATATACAAAACAGTTGTCAAACACGTGTAACTTGTCATGCAATTACACAATTACAATACACACATTTTTCAAATCAGTTCAACTTGCTGTTACATATAAATATGCTTGTTCAATAAAGAAAAAATCTAAACGGACTTACTACTAAACGGGTGATGTTCCTCTCATCTGAGTCTAAGAAATAATCACGTTAAATTTAAGGTGTAAAACTTAACTCACCAAGTCCTGTGATGGTGGAAAATATGACAGATCTGCCTTCCAAATGTTTGATTGCATTGTCTTATCACCTACTTTAAAGTTACAGGGCTGTTCAGCCATTTAATTGAAATAACACTGTTTTTATTCTGTTGCAATTAAAACCATACATTTTCAATGGAATTTGGAAGAATGGAATGGAACCTTGCCTCTCATGGTTTATCATACTGATGGTGTCAAATTGTTTGAGCAAATGCCCTTTGTTGTGTAAGGCATTTTCTTTCTTTCTTACAAAAAAGTTTATTTTGAAAATATGAGGTCAAATTGTTTGTATAAAATGACCTCTTTGGGGATTCAACATTGTATGTAACCTTTTTACCCAAGTTGAAGAAAGAAAATGTGTGAGTTTTATTTTTTTCCTGACTTTGGATAAGAAGTTAATTGCCAAATTCACATACTTGCTGTTTAACTTTTGTACCAAAATGATGTTGTAAACATTTCATATTTATGAAAATAATGCTGTCTTAACTTTCAAACAGACATTAAGGGTGTTCATGTTAAAAAAGACACACAAATAAATAAACATGTTTTTGAATGATAACATTGTTATAGTCTTCAGTCATATCTTTAATGGTAAAATATTACAATCAGAACAGAAGCATTTAAATACAGTTTGATGTTATAAATACAATGTGTCCTGCTTTCATATTGGACTGGACAAATTATATGAAAGTTTTTACCACAGGTAACTATGACCACCAATCATCTCTGTGTACAATAAATAAATAAATGCAGGATCAGTTCCTCAAAAGTATTACTTTTTTTCTAGAACAATAGTGATTACGTGGAATTGTTAAGATATGTAGGTAAAAGTAGAATGCAAGATGGTGACTTTGCAGTCTTTTGATGTTGCTTGGTAGTTATAAAGACTTTAAGTCGTAATTTCCCACAGCTAGTGTACCCTCCAGCTTACAAAACCACACAGGTCTATGTCCACTTGCAGTTTCTAGACACCCTTATGCTAGGTGTAATTCATGACCAAATCATAAAACAACTCCATTTGCTCCGACCGCACCTAGACAATCATGGAAAACAAGCTTCCTGAATTGGTTAAAAAGTACAACATTTTGCTGTGCTGTGTCTTGAAAACCTAAGTTCCAGAATGATCATATTAAAACAAATAGGATGGTTTTATTATTTGTTTCAATTAATAATTTAATTTAATAATTTGGGGATGCATTGGAGGTATCGTTAGAAAACATAAACTCTAGTGTTTTGTGAATGCAACGTGCATATTTATCTCTAAAGTCTCCTTCAAGTTGGATTTCCTCTTTAAGGGTATTAAGCTGCTGAGTAGTTAAATTAAGTGGATTGGAATGCTCTTCAGTTTCTGTCACACTAAAAATATCTGTTGTTTGGACTCCAGCTCTTTGTAAATGTAATATTAAATGTTCTTCAAATTGTTTACCATCCAAAATGTTTGCCCCTGATTCAGCAGAGCTTGCAAGTGTTGCAGCCAATCCATCTGACCAAATTTGTTCAGGTGTTCTGTTCCTTTCTGTTCGGATTTTATGTTTATTCCATCCTTGTCTGAATAATTGTAATCTTTTATTAATTTCTGGAAGGTACACCAACTGCAAGCATGCTTTGTGAACATCATTATCTGCCTCTAATATACTAAGATCTTCTAAATCATAGAATTCCTTGTACAAGGGCTCTACAACTTGTAGGAACACATCTTTCCAAAGTCTTTCTATTCTCTGGTTATGAACAGATACTCCAGTTATGAGGCTGCCACGCTGGAGCCCTCTCAAGATGTTCATAAGCAAGGCTACCTGTATGTTTTCTCCACCATGGTCTGACCTCATGCGAGACGGTAACCCATATTCTGCCACTGCTTTGGAGAAAGCCTGTAGAACTGTGCTTGAGCTATTGTCTGTGGCACAATGCAAATATGGAACAAGGCGAGAAAAACCATCTATGGCACCATGGATAACAAATCCCCACCTACAATCAAAAGTAAACATTTTAAAAAAGTTATTTTTACAGTAATAAGATATGCGTATTGTGAACAATACATATTTTTTCACCAATAGCAGTCAGAGCATTTTAACACCAATAAAGGTTAAATATTCAGATTATATTGTGCCTCTATATGGGGTGAAATGCAGAGTTCTCAAGTTTATTTTAATTAGGCAGTATTCACCTATCTACCAGGACTGGCACATATAGGTTCTGTTTCATTTTCAAGAATATCCAGGAAAATGGATATCTGGCACCTATTACAATGCTGACAGAACAGCAATATCGTTTGTGTTAATTTTTAAAGGGTTATAACTAAAAATAATCACATTGTTTACATATAAAACTGTGTGCAGTAGCCACATTTTGTTACACCTGATTTCAGTTACTTATTTGCCCTTTGGAATGACAATCATCTATGGATTTCATGAAGAATCTGCCCTCCAGTCGGTACAAGTGAAGATTACGATCCTCACTTTGTCACAATTTAATTATATGACCTCTTCTCAAAACAATGACCCAGTTAATTATGAAGATTCTGACCTTTCAGTACGATCACCTGAAGAATGAGGGTATGAGAGCCTAATCTATTACAAACAAATACAAATCTATTACTTTTCTTCCAGGAACAAATATGGCAGTTTAATTTGAGAAAATTGGATAGTTTTGCTTCAGACTTTAAAAAAATGCATACAAGCCATTGTGCCAAATTGGGACAAACATGTACTCAAAATTAATGCATGTATATTAAATACATAAAGAATAAAATGTAATAAAGTGATATAAAAAAATTTTTCGTGGTCAATAGACATGAGCAGCCAAACAAATATCTTTAACATATGTGATTTCAGATCAGATAATTGGGTAAAATAAAATATTAACCTCGTTACCATGGACAGACAACTCGAGTATACTGATTTCTCCCAGAACTCGAGTTGATGTCAAGTTGATATCGGGCTTATGTCTTTGATTGCGTCACCTACGAACCCTGACCCCTACCCCTGTGCACGCTAATATATATTTAACACACACACAAAGTAGACTCACCTTATCAGCTTCATATGACCGTCCATATGCCACATGCTGTTTGGTGATGGGACGTGGTAAGATCTTCTGTTAATGACCTGGGCCCATCGTCCAGCACTGCTTACTGGATCGATGCTGTTTAGAGACTTGCGTATTCTCTGTCGCTGAACAAATATCCCCTTAGCTCTAAGATATCCATTCATCATCTATAGAGGAAAGCAAACATCAATTTGTTTTATTATGCTTACTTTTATGACACAGTTGTTATGACTCAAAAATATTACTATTATATTATTGGAATAAACTGCTGTAATACATCCAGGACATTATAATATTAGCATTGTTTGTATGCGCAGGTATCCATAAACAGGTATCTGTTCCAAATTATAATTATATTTTGAACAAATCAGATACAAACCCACATTTTCAAATCTTTTTTTTTTTTTTTTTTTTAACGTAAACGTTCGTAGTGAAAGCGGGCACAGACCCTCAAGCATTAAAGAATAAACACCAATTTCAAAGCTGTAAATACAATAACTAACCTCGGCCCCTGCATTTGGATACTGGGAATGAAGTGACTTTACTTCAGTATCGAGTTCGCTGTCTGTGATGTTGCTGTATTTGTCTCTTGGTGACAGACCCTCTGCTTTTAAGCGCTTATAAATGTATGACACCGAGCATCCTAAATGTTCAGCAATCCTCTTTCCTGTGTATCCTCGAGAAACGAAAATCTGGAGCTGGTGTCTCGAAACAGAAATAATTGGCAAACCAAACTGACCTGTATAAAAAAAAAAAAAAAAAAAAAATTAAATGCGACAATAACCAATCCACGTGTGTATTAAAATGACTGTAGTTCCCAAAGAGAATAGAGACATTAACTTACCTTCTCTCCTCCGCTGAACCACGAAATCACCACCGGTATTTATGCTTGACTGGGTGTCAGAAATTCCTTCGTTTTCGAACACCGGCATTAATTCATGAAAACAGTTTGATATTTCCACTCTAACGTTTTCTGGAATTTCCATACTGATTCTATCAAAGTTTGTTTTTGCATTTTGAAACAGTCTATAACTGTTATCAATTTCAATAGAACCGTCTTGAAAATGTCTTTCAAGTGTGCTGAGTGTATTTTTAATTGCTCCAAGAGTTGTTAGTACAGCTTCAGGATGAGCCATAGCGCCTTTGCCCCCACCGTACTCCTTAACTGAGTTAATAAAATATTTCTCCTGGTTTACTTTTAAACAGGAAGTTATTTCGAGATATCTTGAAATGGTTTAGAGATATCTCTAAATGACAGTTTGGCGCACCATGCTAGCCAAATCCACATATTATTTAAAGATATCTCTAAATCATTTGAAGATATCTTCAAATAACTTCCTGTTCATTTAAAGATATCTCTAAATCATTTGAAGATATCTTCAAATAACATCCTGTTCATTTAGAGATATCTCTAAAACATTTAGAGATATCTCTAAATAACTTCCTGTTCATTTGAAGATATCTTTAAATGGACAGGAAGTCCATTGAAAACATAGAGCATTTTCACAGGAAGTCATTTTGAGATATCTTGAAATGGCTTCCTGTTCATTTGAAGATATCTTCAAATGATTTAGAGATATCTCTAAACGAACAGGAAGTTATTTCAAGATATCTCTAAATGATTTAGAGATATCTCGAAATGAACAGGAAGCTATTTGAAGATATCTTCAAATGATTTGCAGATATCTTTAAATGAATAGGACATTATTTAGAGATATCTCTAAATGATTTAAAGATATCTGAAAAGTATTTAAAGATATCTCAAAAACATTTAGAGATATCTTAAAATGATTTAAAGATATCTAAAAATGCATTTTAGATATCTCATTTAAAGCTCCATTTGAAGATATCTTCAAATGATTTAAAGATATCTAAAAATGCATTTTAGATATCTTAAAATGATTTAGAGATATCTCTAAATATTTGAAGATATCTTCAAATATTTAGAGATATCTGGAAATGATTTAGAGATATCTTCAAATATTTAGAGATATCTATAAATGAATTAGAGATATCTCTAAATGATAATTTGGCTTGCCATACACTTCAGCCATCAACACCAGACAGAAGGATATCTACATCATCATATGGAAGGAAGCGCAAATGGATGGAGACACAGATGGATCACATTAGTATACTGTAAATCTACTTCTTAGTTGGTTCTTATCTTGGCGAGAGCCGAGTTCAAATTAGCATGAAGTTTTAACATCTACTCTTGTGTAATGGAAATCATAACTTGTGGTAAACGCGTCCTTGAAACAACCTATCAGCTAAGACCAACTGAATGTCACACCCAATAAAAAACCGTGCGCTTCAATGCAAGTCCTCACATTCACACACCAGATTCACACACCACACAACATGGCTGAAGAATTTCTTCACATAAACAAAAAGACCAAAATGGAATTTGAGGAAGATGAAGATACCGATGAGAATTACACAGACTGCTTGGTGTCTGATTCTGATCGGGATTCTGACACCATTGAAGAGGACACCTTAATTCTGGTAAAAATACAACCTATTCTTTTTTGTATTTGTTTATTACTTATAAGGGTTGCCTACTATTTTCTCATAAATTACAGGAGCATTTCACCTTTTCTTGTAATTTATGAGAAATGTTAAACGTTTAATAAGCACACACTTTTCATATTATGTTTTTCCTCCCTCTTATTTTTTTTCTCTTTTAATAAACAGGGAAACACAAAGTTAAGCATCTGACTGATTTTTATATACAGTCGTATATAGAGCAATTGTTTCAGTTTGTGTAAAATCAAGAGAGAACATTACGAAGGGGGTTTCAAACTGTTTTATGTAGGCTAATGTTTGATGTCACTATACTTCTAAATTGCGTGGATTGCAAAAGAAAAAGGGGGAAAGGCAGAATGCTATACATGGTAAATGTACTGAATTTTCTTTGAAATTAATTACATTTATTACTGAATTTTATTTACATATTTACAATAAAATATTCATTAAAATGTATGAGTTTATCAGAGTCATTTTTATATTAATAAAATTCATGCCATAAAAGCAAGGCATGTATTTGTACAAAGACGTGTGACGTATAGATATTAAAATAGGCTACATTATTCTGTTCAAACTGGAGAATTAAAGCCATTGCGCACGTGTTCCAACTGTGCACTAAACTTGACCCGTATATTGCACCAGAACAGCCCAAGATCACCTATACCAATAGAAACGAGAATCACTATCGCTCTGTATAAGCTGGATAGCTGTGCAGAATATGCAGTCTCCCAGTTACACCTGTTACTGTTAGTCGCCATTTTTTCCTCCCAGTAAGGAACTTCCTTAGGAGCTGTAGTGCACTTTGGGGGATTCGCTTATTTTATGTGAATAAAATTGTTTCCATTTAAAGTTATACGCATTAAGGCACCTTGATTCACATTTTCTGAAAATATTGACTTTCCTAAAACCCTAAGGTGTAGTGTTTTTAAAAGTTCGAATAAATGTACACGTTTTTGCGAATTATACCCATTTCCATTGAGCTTGTCGCATATTTTTTTTAATCCGTAAATTTTTAGCGAATAAATCCACTGCATTGGAAACATAGCCATTGTCTGCGTGACCCCGCAGACATAAAACTGTAGGCTTTTACTTATCCAACCAATTGAAACCAGACCCTGTTTAGATTAGTTTGATCATAATCTGTATCATACTAAAAATTCATTTTCAGATCTTTGTTTTATGTTTTTATTTATTTTACTTATATTTCATAAAAAAACAAATCAACTCAAAAATTTTGGCTAACAGACCTCCTCCCCCTTCTTCGTGGCCGGCAGCTCCCTTTTCTGGGGCTCCGGCCACCGTACTCCTTGTGATGGAGGTACGGGAAGCAGAGACAGCTCCTGCTGTTCTGCTCCTGGCAGTGGCGGAGGCAGAGGCAGCTCCTGCTCCTCTGCTCCTGGAAGTGGCGGAGGCAGAGGCAGCTCCTGCTCCTCTGCTCCAGGCGGTGGCGGAGACAGAGGCAGCTCCTGCTCCTCTGCTCCTGGTGGTGGTGGAGGCAGAGGCAGCTCCTGCTGCTCTGCTCCCAGTGGAGGAAGCGGTGGAGGTGGCGGAGGCAGAGGCAGCTCCTGCTGCTCTGCTCCTGCCGGTGGAGGTGGTGGAGGCAGAGGCAGCTCCTGCTGCTCTGCTCCTGCCGGTGAAGGTGGCGGAGGCAGAGGCAGCTCCGGCTGCTCTGCTCCTGCCGGTGAAGGTGGCGGAGGTAGAGGCAGCTCCTGCTGCTCTGCTCCTGGAAGTGGCAGAGGTAGAGGCAGCTCCTGCTGCTCTGCTCCTGCCGGTGAAGGTGGCGGAGGCAGAGGCAGCTCCTGCTGCTCTGCTCCTGCCGGTGAATGTGGCGGAGGCAGAGGCAGCTCCTGCTGCTGTGCTCCTGCCGGTGAAGTTGGCGGAGGTAGAGGCAGCTCCTGCTGCTCTGCTCCTGCCGGTGAAGGTGGGAGCAGCGTGTAGTCTCCTGGCGACGAAGGTGGGAGCAGCGTGTAGTCTCCTGGCGACGGAGGTGGGAGCAGCGTGTAGTCTCCCCCTTTTGCAGGGGACTGGTGCTGCTCTGCCTTTCTTGCAGGGGACTGGTGCAGCTCTGCCTCGGAAGGGGAAACCAGCAGGCATTCTTCCTCTGCTGGTGGAGATGGGGACAGCAGGCATTTTTCCTTTGCTGGTGGAGGTGGAACCAGCAGGCATTCTCCCTCTGCTGGTGGACGTGGAACCAGCAGACATTCTCCCTCTGCTGGTGGACATGGAACCAGCAGGCATTGTTCCTCTGCTGGTGGAGGTGGAACCAGCAGGCATTCTCCCTCTGCTGGCAGCTTGGGTCCTAGGGCTGTGGAAGCACCGACTTCCCCCTCTTGGGCTATGGAAGCACCGACTCCCCCCTCTTTGGGCTGTGGACGCACCGACTCCTCCCTTTTGGGCTGTGGACGCACCGACTCCTCCCTTTTGGGCTGTGGACGTTCGGGCTCCCCCCACTCAGGCGTAGGACGTTCGGGCTCCTCCCACTCAGGCGTAGGACTTCGGGCTCCTCCCCTTTGGGCGCTAGAGAGGACAACAGCCTTGCTAGTAGCGGTGCGGGGCACCTTTTTAACACCGCCTGCAACTGCTGCGCTGATGTTACTCTGGGGCTCCCTTGCTTCTCCCAATCCAGCAGCCAGTCGATCACCTCCTCTGTCACTGGCCTGCAGGATGGGTGCTGCTGTTGCTTCCTCTCTAGCCTCTTTTCTCCTTCCCTTTCCCCCCCAAAAAAATCATTTTTTTTTTTTTATCCCCTTTCCAAAAAACACACGGTACTCCTTCTCTGGTCTGCGTCTAGGAGGCGCTGTTAATCCCACGATGACACCACGTGTCACAAAGACGGCCGTAGTGGGTGACACGTCAGACCAGAAAAGGAATACACAGACACTTGGGGTTTTGGTGAAGCTGAGCGCGTGATCGCGCTCAGCATTTAATAAACAGAACAGAAAATAAAAAGGTTGTACAAACAAAACACAGGACACGGCACTTTACGCCAAAATAAATAGACAAACAAAACGGACTACACAGACAAACGGTGCACGGAGACAAACAAACACGGTGAGTAAAATAAATGGTTATTTTAGTTTAGTTTAATTTACTTTCCTTTCCTTTCCTTTACTACTTTCCTCCTTCTCCTCACCCGTTCTCCACTCTCGAACACCAAACCACGAGTGAATGAAAATGTGTCTATATATACTGTTGTGCTGGGATTCAATTACTAATTAATTATTCACTTGAATCCCAGCACGTGAATGAATTACGTGCAACCCCGTGCTCACATATTACATACTTTAAATGCACGTGAAGTGATTTGTGCCATCCTCGTGCCTAAATACAATTATACAATTTAAATACTCGTGCTGCACACACCCATTTATATCCTGTGTACCAACTACAATACACCAACATTTAACACACCACACGCAACATACAACATATAAACGCACACAAGGGCAGGGCACATTGCCACAGTCGACCACGGATATCCTGTAACTATTTTGGTGAGATGGTTAGTGGCACATTAACTTTTAAAAACTTCATTAACCATATATATGTATCCACTAGTAGCAAAACATAGGGTTGCCTGCTATGAATAAAATATTGATTTAGGAAACATTCAAAATAATATTGATCATTATTGGTTCAAACCAATACTGAGTTCTTAAGTTCAGTCAAATGATTTAGATATGTATTTAAAGCAGTATGGTTTATTAATAAGGATATAATTAACTCATACTAGTATTCAGTGGTTTAACATGCATAGATCTTCTAAAATTGACACAGTTATGTTCAATATAACACAATTATAGACAGGTCTTCAGATAACAATGTCTTTTGAGGATCGAGTCCAGTATAGTTGCATTAACAGAATATTATCGCAATCTTGTCTTACTGTTCTCAAAGTGCGGCAGAGTTCTGCAGTTCCAGCTTGCTTGTAGAAGAGAAGTCCTTTGCTTGTCACTTGTAGCTGCTGACATTGGGTGCGTCTCCTGATCTTGCTTTGTCTGAAGGGAAATCAAAATGAAGCAAGTGCAGCCTAAAGGCTGGCATTGATCCACAGGGCATCTAGTTGAGATGAATAAGGTGAAGACGAAGGAGAGAGGGAGACGGAGACCATGTTCCTCTTGAAGCAGCACTTCTTAAATACCTTTGCAGAGGTGTATCGTTGTGGGAATCATCCAATTAAAGTGAATCCGCCCAGATGACGTAGAGAAGGGATCAATCAATCCTCCTTCCCGTGTCTCCACCCATCCTAATAACTGTGATATCGATTATCATACCAAACCATCCCATTATTACATAGAGGTTACTAAGAGGACACATTCAGGAGGTCTCAATGTCTGCAGCTTGTCACAGGGAACACATGCTGGTTAAACAGGCCATAGAGCTCTCACTCTACTCCTGATAACAGAATTTACACTCTGGGCTAAGTGGCAAGTCAGCCTAAGAGGTTCTTCCTTGAAGACAGATACTGCTCATGCTAAACTGACTGAAACCACAGTATGAAACATACATCACAGTACAATACAGCATTTTTACTCCACAGAACCCCCCATCCTTAAAGAATGAAAGTATATAGTATATACATAGTTTACATTTCTTTACAACAATCGATATTTTTCTTTACATGTTTTGGTTTTGTGTGTGAATTTCCATATTCCACCCATATGAATAAAACCAAAAATATGTACACTTACGTATTGTTACAATCAAAGCAAAATTCCAAAGATAACAATCATACTAGTCCTACACATGCACAAAAAACATGTCAACATTTTTTTTTAAGTAGACACAAGTCTTTTACATTACATTCATTTTTATATTTTTAACTTACAAACCGGAACTGGTCCGAGACAGCACAATTCCTTTCTTTCCTATTTGTACTATAAATGGGGCATTTTGAAGAGTCTCATGTGAGTGTGTATTACATCTCCTCCTAGCAGCTGATTGGTTAATAATACTGTCGTCAGCATAAGACACGACCTTGCCTCTGGACTACAGAGCTGGCTCTTTAGTTGACTGCTAAGACGTTTGTCTTTGAACCGTGAGGTTAGCGGTTTGCATCCAGTCCTCGTCTCTCCATTCAGTTCAATCGACTGAGATGCCAAGCCATTACAAGTAATGCCTGGAGAGCAGGTTCATTGATACGGTCACAGGCAGTGTGAGGCAGAAGGATAACAAACTTTCCATGGCAACAGCCATTGCTGTAGTAAATACAATTACACTGCTCTGTCTAGTTGCAGAGGGTGCAAGATTATAACACCCTCTGTGTATGTACGCTTTGTATTCCTGTCTTTCACACTTTCACTCAATACAGGAACTGAATTTACATATAAACATCAGTATTGTCATTTCACTGAACACCATAGGGCTTGCAAACATCACTGCTGGTACTATTTCTTGTTGCTGATTGATCCCAGAACTGCACACTTGGTCAGTTCCTAAAGGACGCCAATGATTCAGTATCAACGACATGCTAACCCAATCCATACACCCTACCACTGTCTGTGTGAAGTGCCTCCTACCCTCTGTCCTAAGTCTGTAATCAATTATCAACTGTGTCTTCTGGTCCTGATATATGTGATGCAATTGAAATACTGACAAGGATTAATTTTGTCAACTCCCTTTAGGATTTTCAAAACTTCAATCCAGTTTCCCCGAACCCTTGTTTGCTCTAGGCTAGATTCAGTTCTCTGTCTTCAGAATTAATGCCTTTCATCCCAGGGATTAGTCTAGTTACTTTTCACTGAATTCTCCACCTTTTTGTACTGCATCAGTTCACCAGAACTAATGCAGTATTGTAATAACAAGACAGTAACTACTGTCATTCTGCAGATGAGCCGATGCAGACAAAAAAGCTGCAGTCCCTCCCTCAGCTCTACATTGAAATCTACTATCATTGTTACTGTTTACTACATTCTTCCTTAGGCTAGGTATCTTCACCATCAGATAGCAGACCTTGTTGGCTTTTCAGTGACTTACAAGTATTACAATAGAAAATACAATATTGAAAAATATTCAGAAGTTATTATATTATAATATGATTACTATTATTACTGGTAGCAGTAGTCGTGCTGGTAGTAGGTATGTTACCAGCCCTCCCGGTTTTCCCAGGACAGCCCTCTTTTTAGGTAGCATGTTCCGGTGTCCCCCCACAAGTTTAGTCAAATTTTATTTTTGTCCCGCTTTTGGCTAGTTGTACCATTTTTCATGAATGTTTGTGTCTGGCCATAGACTCAAGTGTAATTAAGCAGTACCCTGATGGACGGAGGTAAATCTAAAGCCAACGGGCACCATAATCCCAAAGACACTTTAAGACAGGACAGGTTTGTAAAATTGACCCTTAACTGAAAGAAATTAATCTGTAAATTAAGTGTTAAGGTACTTTTCCTAGATTGCTCCAGTAAAAACCCAACTGTATAAATGGGTAATTGTATGTAAAAATAATGTGTAAAAAAAAATAATGTAATTGTATGTAAAAATAACGTGATATCTTGTAACAATTGTAAGTCGCCCTGGATAAGGACGTCTGCTAAGAAATAAATAATAATAATAATAATAATAATAATAAACCTTTGCTACATTGATAGTGTTGCTTAATTACCGCGAGGCAGCATGACGATACAATATTAAAATGCACATTGAATCTTTTTATTTACATTAGTATTTTATATGGGAGCTCAGGTATATAGAATAAAATGAGAGACTAAATATTAGTTGACTTCAGCACACAGCGCAGATCGACTGCACTTATTGCAACTTAAAAAAAAATCTGTTTCCTGCCAGTCAGCTCGCAGTGGCTCATCTAATCTAGACACTCCGCACATAAAATATTATCCAACCGAGGTGAGGAAAAGTTTTCATTGAAAGAAAGTTGTGATTTTATTTCGATTGCCTTATATAATACTAAAATCAGACTTGAGGTTGTTTTCTTACTATAGGACATGTTTGGAGTTCACACCTCGGTACTGCAGACTGGAGGAGCGCGGAAACTCTTACTGCAAATGATGACTTCTGGATTTACTACCCATCAGTGACATAGAGGGGTTCCCCTCTGTGAGAATCAACTTTGAAATAAGTTGCCCAAAGTGATTTCACCCCTGAAATACCGCAGTTACCTATTCAATTTGCGTTATTGGATACCATGCCAACTTGCTATCTGTTTGCCTGCTGTTCTCGTATCAAAATCAGTTTTGGTCCGAAATAAATACACATGGGTGACGTAAAGGGTTCCCCCTCTGTGAGAATCAACTTTGAAATAAGTGTCCCAAAATGATTTAACCCCTAAAATACCCCAGGTACTTATTCAATTTGTGTTACATTTGCGGGATGCGAACAAGAAGCTGGAATGCGAATAAGAAGCTGGCCGAATAAAAAGCTGGTGAATAAAAAGCCAACTTCAGCATCGTATTTGACAGACTGCCACAGAACCAGCGGGCTTGCTACACAACGCAGGCACCGCCTCCTTCTCTGTTGCTGCTAGCAACATCTATCTTTACAGTAATTTTATGGAAATAATTGAATGGCAGCATATATTAAATTCTGTACCTATCAAAAGCTGTAATTGTGCTGTTCATCCTGATGACATCAATTTTTCCAGCTCTTTTGTTGTTTTAGCAACAGCAATTGATGACATAGTGTAACAATTTTCTTTTTTTTTTGGTTCCTGGGTAGTAAGTGTTATTTCCTAATTGCTTATGCCTCAAAAGTATAGAAAATGGCTATTATTCCCCACAAACTTTGCTTTTGTGACCAGGACAGTGATATTTTGAAATTTACCTATTTTCCAGAACATTCCAGATAGATTCAGTGCTGAGTAAACTTGGAGTAACTTCTTCAGTTCAGTTTAGTTCCAGCTGCCTAAGTGGATACATATCTGCATTTTTCTGAGATGGCATCAAGGTCATAGGAGACTTCAAAATGGTAGCATTCCTGATGGGTCTCTAAGGCGGTTTTACCAAGTTTCCCTGCTACCTTTGCCTTTGGGACAGCAGGGACACCAAGGCGCACTACCACAGGCGGGACTGGCCACAGCGGACCAAATTCTCTTTGGGGAGGAACAACGTCAAGTGGGAGCCACTGGTGGAACCACGGAAGGTGCTGATGCCACCACTGCACATCAAATTGGGCCTTATGAAACAATTTGTCAGAGCTCTAGATAAGGAGTCGGCAGCCTTCAAGTACCTTCAAGACTTCTTCCCTAAGCTGTCTGAGGCAAAGGTCAAAGCCGGTGTCTTCGTCGGACCACAGATAAAGAAGATCCTGGAGTGCAATGAATTCCCCAAGAAGCTCACTAGTAAGGAGAAAGCGGCTTGGAACAGCTTTGTCGCAGTGATTCAGGGCTTCCTGGGCAATCACAAGGCCGAAAACTATGTGGAGCTGGTTGAGACTCTGGTGAAGAACTATGGCACAATGGGCTGTAGGTTGTCCCTTAAAGTCCATATCCTTGATGCTCATCTTGATAAATTCAAGGAGAACATGGGAGTGTACTCGGAGGAGCAAGGCGAGCGCTTCCACCAGGATATGCTGGACTTTGAACGCCGCTACCAAGGACAGTATAACGAGAACATGATGGGAGACTACATTTGGGGGCTGATTCGTGAAAGTGATTTACAGTATAATCGTAAATCTCGAAAAACTACTCACTTCTAAATCTTTTGTAGTCATTTTTGTATTACTTTAGTATAAATACATGTTAATTTGGATTCATATGTTGTTTTTTTCTGACTTTATGTGAACGAAAAGACAAAAATTTGCCCGTTTTCTCATTGGAAATAGGTAAATTTCAAAATATCACTGTCCTGGTCACAAAAGCAAAGTTTGTGGGGAATAATAGCCATTTTCTATACTTTTGAGGCATAAGCAATTAGGAAATAACACTTAATACCCAGGAACAAAAATTGTGTTACATAGTGTAATTAAAGGCACAGAAGTCTGTCACAAATTTGCACCACTGGCACAAAGCCAGTGGTCGCCTTTCAGCGACGCTGGCACTGAATGTTGTTAACGGGCAATGCGTGTCCGGTTTTCAGTGTACTATAAAACAGCATATTTTAAAACCAGACTGTCTGGTCTAAAACCTGACAGCTGGAATTCCTATTTAGGTAATCTTGTACCTCACAAACCATATACACAAGTAATGCAGTTTTCAGAATTACAGAGGACGTTTTATTACACAATAAAAAACACAAAATGTTGCAAATAAGACTTCCCAATAAATGCAGCCTGTTCAAATGATACTATATCTAAAAAAAAGAGGAAGTTAGTCTGGGGCTAGGTTATATTTTAAAATTGTTATGCAAATATGTTGTCTGTAAACTTGTTTATTTATAGATTCTTATTTCCTAAAACACACGACAATCACACACAAAAATATATGCAAATCTTATCGCACAAAAACAGGTTTCCATCAAACTGGATTCTAGCAAACAATCAGCTTTTCATAAGGATTTCATGAGTTTAAAAAAATGGTTACCACATACATTTTCTTGATTGGAACAAAAACAAATAATGTATAAAATCTATTGAATAAGCGACCTCCCTGAGCATTCTGGTTATATAACGTGTTGCTGATCGTACAACATGTCTTTACACCACTTCTGAAAATGGACCAAGAAAAAACAACATATTTTCAAGAATTAACTGAACTTGGTCAAATGTTGCTTCCCCTGCTGTGTCAGCTTGCTAATGCCACGCAGGTGATGCATGTGGCATTGCTTCTTCTGATGTGTCAGCTTGCTAATACCATGTAGGTGATGCACATTGCTTCGCCTGCTGTGTCAGCTTGCTAATGCCATGCAGGTGATGCACACATTGCTACGCTTGCTCTGTCAGCTTTTTAATGCCATGCAGATGATGCACACGGCATTGCTTCTTCTGATGTATCAGCTTGATAATGCCATGCAGGTGATACACACATTGCTCCTCCTGAAGTGTCAGCTTGCTAATAACATGCAGGTGAAGCACACATTGCCTCTCCTGCTGTGACAGCTTTCTAATGCCATGCAGGTGATGCACATGGGATTGCTTCTCCTGCTGTGTCAGCTTGCTAATGCCATGCAGGTGATGCACAAGGTATTGCTTCTCATGCTGTGTCAGCTTGCTAATGCCATGCAGGTGATGCACGCGGCATTGCTTTTCCTGCTGTGTCAGCTTGCTAATGCAATATAGGTTATGCACACATTGCTTATCCTGCTGTGTCAGCTTGCTAATGCCATGCAGGTGATGCCCACAATGCTTCTCCAGCTGTGTCAGATTGCTAATGCCATGCAGGTGATGCACACATTGCTTTGCCTGCTGTGTCAGCCTTCTAATGCCATGCAGGTGATGCAGGCGTCATTGCTTCTCCTGCTGTGTCAGCTTGCTAATGCCATGCAGGTGATGCACACATTGCTTCTCCTGATTTGTCAGCTTGCTAATGCCATGCAGGTGATGCACACATTGCTTCAGCTCATGTGTTAGCTTGCTAATGCCATGCAGGTGATACACACATTGCTTCTAATGAAGTGTCAGCTTGCTAATGCCATGCAGGTGAAGCACACATTGCCTCTCCTGATGTGTCAGCTTGCTAATGCCATGCAGGTGATGCACACATTGCTTCTCCTGCTGTGTCAGCTTGCTAATGCCATGCAGCTGATGCATGTGATATTGCTTCTCCTGATGTGTCAGCTTCCTAATGCCATGCAGGTGATGCATGTGGCATTGCTTCTCCTGATGTGTCAGCTTCCTAATGCCATGCAGGTGATGCATGTGGCATTGCTTCTCCTGATGTGTCAGCTTCCTAATGCCATGCAGGTGATGCATGTGGCATTGCTTCTCCTGAGATGTCAGCTTGCTAATGCCATGCAGGTGATGCACACATTGCTTCTCCTGCTGTGTCAACTTCCTAATGCCATGCAGCTAATGCATGTGGCATTGCTTCTCCTGATGTGTCAGCTTCCTAATGCCATGCAGGTGATGCACACATTGCTTTGCCTGCTGTGTCAGCTTTTTAATGCCGTGCAGGTGATGCACATATTGACACACAAAATATATAGTTTGATCCCCCCATATGCAAAGTGCCCCTTCTGCCCCATTAGGCACCTATGCATATGATTGAAAAAAGCATGCGCAAGCTCATGAAATTCCTTTGGAAAGTATCATTCATTGTATGCATTTTTTTTTGTTCGTCCACATGGATTAACCGAATTTCGCCTGTTTACATCACAATTGTCATGCTTTTTTTTTCATACACATGAGTTTTAGCACATAAAAAAACATAGCTAGTGACAGTCGCATGAAGTAACAGCGATACCGGTCTCCCAGTGATGCAGATCAGCGGTTCCCAAACTGTGGGTTGCAAAAGATCCCAAGGAGAGTCTCTGAGCAGGGTATAGTTAACACATGCACATATAGTTGTACATCAATGTAAAGGCCAGTATTTTTTATTATTAAATAATAAAAGCAAAATGATCAGTAGATTTTTCTTTTTACAGACAATTTTTTTTAACAATTCCACACTCAACCACAAATATGACTTGGCATATTATTAGGAAGCCATCAGTGTGTCCTGCTGTCAAATAATACTGTGCAAAGCAAAGCATGTTTGAAGACATGTCAGATGATTGAGATTTGCAGCTGAATGAAAGGCTTTGCTCTTCAAATTGATTCTGAACGATATGCATTTTTATACAGTAGGTATTGTAACTTTACTGTGTTAATACTCTTTGCATTTGATTGATACAATTAGTTTTATGTGGCTGGAATTAAAATTGAAGGCAGTAATATTAGCATCAGTTTAGCAAAAGCAGCAAAACAGTTTGTGCACCCAGAGTTGTGATTTTTAGAGCTTCATTTAAGTGTTCTGTACATTGTCAAGCCATCCCCTCATCGGTTTACCCCCAAATGTATGATTGTTTCAAAATATAGCAGTTGATTTGTAGCTACCTAATTAAATAGTGGGACTCTAATTGGAATTAATGCTACCAGGCCTATCATAAGAACATAAGAACATAAGAAAGTTTGCAAACCAGAGGAGGCCATTCGACCCATCTTGCTCGTTTGGTTGTTAGTAGCTTATTGATCCCAGAATCTCATCAAGCAGCTTCTTGAAGGATCCCAGGGTGTCAGCTTCAACAACATTACTGGGGAGTTGGTTCCAGCAATGTTGATCAGTTAATACAGTACTGTACTTGATGACAGTGGGTGCAGAGGAAACACTTCATTCGAAAGGCTTTTCAAACTGGAAAAAGACAACTGAAAAATGTAGCGATCACCAGAAAAGCAGCTCACAGATTTCAGTAACTGTGAACTTGTTTAAACCATTTCTGTAAATCAGCTCTTATTTCATCAGCAGTGACTCCTATTAATGTCATTTTTTTGCATCGGAAGAGATTTGAATGTGATTTGTACTTGATCACATCAGGGAGCTTGAAACGTCTGCGTCCACATCAGATACGCTTACGTGTGGTTCCTGTATCAGTTCTCATTAAAATAATGTCCAGAGATTTGTACGTCAAATGAATAAACAAACAAACAAATAATTAAGGATTTGTTTTACTCTTTGGCAAATATCGGAAAAATGTGGGCATACAGTATTTCACAAAGTATTGTTCCCATCGGTCTGATAGAAACAAGTTTGCTGGAATTTTACTAAAATATTTTATTTTGAATTGAAAGTCAAACATTTTTCTGAAATTCACAAAAACATACCTGGTACTAGTGTGGTCTTTGTTGGTGGTGCTTGGGTTGTGGGATTTAATTCTGTAAAGATGTAAGAATGTGAAATTAAAATTTCTCATCTCTTTCAGTGTCTTTCCAAATGTGTAAATAAATGTAAAGATTAAGGTTTGTAAGCTGCAGAAAAATAAGAGGGGTCTCTAAAGACATTCTTTGAAATATACAAACAACAAGCAAAAAACCATAAGATCCTGTGAGAATGTTAACAAACCCACCGCTCTCTTCATGCAACCACAAATACCATACGTCACATTACTAAGAAGCCTATCAGTAACAGCATCATAAAAATCTTGCTACACTGACTGCTACACTGTTGTGGTTATTATTTATTTCTTAGCAAAGCCCTTATCCAGGTGGTGGTAAAGTTCAAGTCTTTGCTCAATTTCCCGATCATAGCAGCCCCATACAATTGTGAAGAATCTGATGTTATGTGTCTCAGTCTGGACATCGTTGAAGATAATGCTAGATTGAGATTTGCAGCTGAATGAACAGCTTTGCTCTCCAAACTGATTCTGAATGCCAGTATGCATTTTTATAGATACTGTAACTTTACTGTGTTAATACTCCTGCATTTGATTGATACAGTGTGTATGTTGCATTCGTGTGGTTGAACTTTGACTTCAAATTTAAGACAGTAGTATTAGGTTAGGTCTGCATCAGTTTTCCAACAGCAGTAACACAGTTTGTGTAACCATAAGCATACAAGCATGATTTTTATTAGCGCTTCATTTGTTAAGTGTTTTGTATGTTTTCAAGTCGGAACCCTTCACCAGTTTTACTTGCAAAGTGGTATAATGATTGTTGCAAAACACAGCAGTTTATGCACAGCACCTAATTAAATCGTGAGATTTGTATTGGAATGAATGCTAGCAGGCTTATCACTATTGATCAATTAATACTGTACTTGATGACAGTGGGTGCAGAGGAAACGTTTCGTACAAAAGGCTTTTCAGATTGGACATTATTCAACTGTTAAAGAGTTACACACATATTATTTAAATATTATCTTTATACAAAACAATATAGCAACTAGTTATCGCAGAAGTAAAAGTAGAGCTCAATGATCTATCCTTCTGGGAGCGAGCGGGCCACACCTTCAAGGTAATCGTCTCAAGAAAGAGTCTCTCCTGTGCCTATATTTATATGCCATTAATTAATAACTGTTTCAACAGCAGTATTTCTGCTAACAAGCGGGAAGCGTGCTCTTGAGGTCAACCAAAGAGGGCCCCTTTCAGACAGATGTACTCTCACTTCACATTCACCAGAAATGTAAAACCCCTAGTCAGCATTCTCAATATAGTTGTTTATCACGCTGACAAAACCTCTTTACCTATAAAGACAACTTATGTCTGGTAAATTCAGTTTCCCATTAACAATATGAACCCTTTCTTAGTTCATTTCTAACCCTACAAGGTTGTCTGTTTGGTGTCTCTTATTTTATAAGAGATAGCATCTCAGTTTGAGCAGTTCAAGCTGACTGTGACATTAGGTCTCTTTTAATAAGAAACACCCTACACAAGAAGTATGAACTTACTATAAATCACAAAAATGAAGAATGTACTCATGGATAAAAATAAAAAAATGTTTTTTTGTTTATGTAGCTTTAGAGTATGTTCTATGTGCTGAATGATATCTGTACACAGGGTAAGATGTGCTGGAATTGTTTATTTAACATTAGTGAAAGACGGGTTAATGTCAGCTATACACGTTTCCTCCCTCCTTGAAGCTTTCTGGACACTGCAAAATAAAAATAAAAATATCTTCCTGCTACTGTCTGCGGCGTAGGGGTTTTAATTTTAGCTCAGAGAAGCAAAAACAAAAATGTAAACAAATCAGGCGAGAAAAGTGACTCCCCACCCCCCCTTAAATGTTGCTGTTTTTGTCCACTGATAACATTGTAAAGAAGCACCTTCATTAAAAAGCTGATATTGTAAGGGCTTGTGAGGTAACAATGTTCTTACATATGTAAACATTATATTAAATAAGAGGAAGACGTACAGCCAAGCTATTTGACACAGCTTTGAATAGTGACTGGGCTTTTTCTTACATGATGAAGACAGCTTCCCCAAAGCCTCACACTGTCAGTAGTTTCCTTTAAAAGGACCCAAGGCTGTGTCTGCTGAATGACTGCTGTACGCTGCCTACCAGCTTCAGTACGCTGAGAATTCAGCAGAATTCAGAGATATTACTGGAAACACCCTAGACAGCACCCATTATTGGACTGTATGTGAGTTAGTGATACTGTGCCAAAGTGGGGGTCTGTAATTATTTGTAGTCGTTGTAGAATACGGGAATTGTTTGTGGTCGTGCTGAATTTGTGACGGGTTAACATTAAAGGATAAAAGGACTGGGGTGTGCATTTCCCTGCTTCAACACTGTTTTTTCTGGAAGCAAGGGGAGTTGTGCAGTCATGAAGACAAGCTGCAGACTTCGACTGCTGGGTAAGTCTTAAGACTTTTTAAACTGTGTGTGTATACTAGTTAACTATAACGTTTATATCCATGTGTGTCAGACTGAATGCAACTGGACAGCTGGCATCGTTGATGAAATACTGTGAAACCTCGGGAGCCGTCCTGGGACCGCTCTCCTTTACAAACATTTAAGAAACTTGGGCACCAGCTGCTGATGCTAAAAAGCACTGGCAGCCAGTCCCAGTACAGTTCGGGTTTACAGTTATACTTGCAGTGTGTCTTCATCGTTCAGTTCTACTTGCAGTGTGTCTTCATTGTTCAGTTCTACTTGCAGTGTGTCTTCATTGTTCAGTTCTACTTGCAGTGTGTCTTCATTGTTCAGTTCTACTTGCAGTGTGTCTTCATCGTTCAGTTCTACTTACAGTGTGTTTTCATTGTTCAGTTCTACTTGCAGTGTGTCTTCATTGTTCAATTCTACTTGCAGTGTGTCTTCATTGTTCAGTTCTACTTGCAGTGTGTCTTCATCGTTCAGTTCTACTTACAGTGTGTTTTCATTGTTCAGTTCTACTTGCAGTGTGTCTTCATTGTTCAGTTCTACTTGCAGTGTGTCTTCATTGTTCAGTTCACTTGCAGTGTCTTCATTGTTCAGTTCTACTTGCAGTGTCTTCATTGTTCAGTTCTACTTGCAGTGTCTTCATTGTTCAGTTCAACTTGCAGTGTCTTCATTGTTCAGTTCTACTTGCAGTGTCTTCATTGTTCAGTTCTACTTGCAGTGTGTCTTCATTGTTCAGTTCTACTTGCAGTGTGTCTTCATCGTTCAGTTCTACTTGCAGTGTGTTTTCATTGTTCAGTTCTACTTGCAGTGTGTCTTCATTGTTCAGTTCTACTTGCAGTGTGTCTTCATTGTTCAGTTCTACTTGCAGTGTGTCTTCATTGTTCAGTTCTACTTGCAGTGTGTCTTCATTGTTCAGTTCTACTTGCAGTGTGTCTTCATTGTTCAGTTCTACTTGCAGTGTGTTTTCATTGTTTTTAGAATTTTGTTCCTCTGACTAGTAAGAAATCACACTATGCCATTCATAACCAATATAAGTAATAAGTAAGTGTGGCAAAGTGGTTTGCAGTGCTCAGGTGTAGTGGTGATGTGATTAGGAAACAAAAGACAGACAACAAAGTTCACGATCCAAACAGGTTTTATTATCCCATACGGAAAATAAATATATTTTTAATATATGGAATTATATATTTTTTAAACCTGAAATGTATTTATAATATATTTTCTTAAACATGACATGTTGCTTAAATATATTTATAATATATATATATACTATAAATGTATTTTGTAAATCAAAATATTCACATTTATACATTTTATTTTTCTAAATTATATTCAAAATAAATAAAATATGTTGTAAATAAATGTATTCACATTAATATATTTAAAAGTGTATGCAGTGTTTTCAAACAATATGTTTATATACTGCATATAATGGGAGACTGCAATGGTCAGGCAGCACTACATTTACAACAAGAAGGCTTCATAAGTTTATCCATGTACAGCAGATAAAAACACAGACACTGTGATTTTAATTCGGTAAATAAGTTTATTCTTGACGGAACAAATATGGTCGTTAATCAATCTTTCTGCAGATACCGAAGTGTTACAGATACCGCATAAAAAATAAGTGGGCTAAGCCTAGTATTTAGAAGAAGTAGCTGAGACATCTAAAAAAAAAAAAAAAAGAAAAAAAGTGCATATCTCATGAATAGTCATACTTGCCCCTGGCATCAGGTAACGGCGGCCATAAGGAAACAAGCTGGCTGCTACTTCGTCAGCGCTCAGAGAATATCACAGACATTTCCAGAGCTTTTTTCAGATGTTATAGTAATAAAATAATGACTTGGATCGCATTATTGAGGCGTTTGGTGATAAAACAAGTGATCAGGAGATGATTGATCGGTATGCACGACTATTATTATTATTATTATTATTATTATTATTATTATTTATTTCTTAGCATATGTGAAAGCTATAGCGAACGAAAGGGTGGGGCGGGGCTGGAGAAGCCTAGTGAGTGCTTTGTTGATATGCAGGGCCTTTTAAACCCGTTTGACTGTGGAAAAAAAATACTTTTAAACAACACGTCTAAAATTAACTGCGCGTGTGAAAATAAATTGGACCTGACACGCACTTAATAAATGGACTGCAATGGGTTAAATACCACTGCTTCCTATTGTACTGCTGCTTAATAACAGGAACAACATTTTATTTGGGGTTAGTGTTGAACTTAAACACATTCATGCCTGCCTGTTCCCCTACCCCCACGCAGGAACATTGCCCTGCTAACTTCCCCAATTCAAAAAATATATAAAAACAATAACAACGGTCTGGTTCTCTCTTTCCTTCTTTCAATGAATAGAATTTAATTGATAGAGAATAAAAACAAACCAAGCTAACAACTATCTAGCCTAAACAGAAATGTTTTTATTTATTTATGTACAGTATTTATTTATTGTTTGCAATCTCCATAAACTGCAGGTTCTGTTGCATTCACAGCGCTGATAATGTTAGACATAGCTGGATATTACTACAGCGTGGACCATGGGTCAAACCAATGTTTGTGTCGGGTGCGTGTATGTTTTTTTTTTTTTAATCAATGCTGGCCTGCTGGAGTCCTCCGTCCGCCCCCCCGTCCGCCCCCACCAAAGAGCGGGAGGCACTGCCCCCTCCGCTCTATGGGGTTACATGCCTATGTATACAGGCATATTTCTTTTTTTTTGTCCTGCATTTGCCTTTAATTTATTTTTCTGCACATACTACTGCTTTGCATATATGATGTAGAATAGTGATTATAAAATCTAATAGTATTACGTACAATACTCTTTCAAATAAACTTGTTATGATTTTGAATGTGCGCTTCTTAAGAACGCTATTATTGTCATTGCTTGCGCCCCGACACCTCTTTCTTTATAAATTATGCACTGGTAATTAGTACTGTTTAAAATAAACCACAAATAAATTAAATGTTTGAGTTGGAAATAAACCAAAATGTTATAATGTTTAATCAAAGGATAAATCGACTAAGGACTTCTTCAGTAGACAAGTCAATGAATATTATACATTGTCTGTA
This sequence comes from Acipenser ruthenus, assembly GCF_902713425.1. NCBI lineage: Eukaryota > Metazoa > Chordata > Actinopteri > Acipenseriformes > Acipenseridae > Acipenser > Acipenser ruthenus. Next base: position 6,671,483 of record NC_081224.1, on the reverse strand, counting down.
TATTCTGCCAGCACAATATTTCATCTTTTTGTATTGCTCTGCTAGCATTTTTTAAATATAGCTGTCTAAAAGACATGTTCACTCTTTAACTAGAAACAGAGATTGTCCTGAAATACTTCCTGCGAAATAACTAAGAGGAGTGTAACCAGTCTTAAGTGATTTCAATGCAACATAGTGATTTGTGAGCAATTTAACTTTTCAGTTTAGCTTGTGGTGGTGAACTTGTTGGATTATTCAGAACACCTCCCCCAAATCTGTGAGAAAAGCACTTCCAAAAAAACAACTCACACTTTTTTTCCAACGCAGCATCTATTTTAAATCTCACTCAGAAGCACTACTTTCACAAAAAGGACTTGTGGATAAAAATCTCTAAACTCCCCTTGCGACACACGCAAGACGTTTGAATATTTGGCCCTTTATGTTTAAGGCATGTTCCATCTTGGTGAGGCCCTGCAGGGGGCCCCCTCTAGTGCCTCCACCTGTCTGGAGGCCAGATTTCACTCCTTTCATCTCTCATCACCCTGCTACAGAGGTCTTGAATTTAAAGACGCCGCAAGAAAAAGTACCCTGTTTAACAGCATAAGAAACCCCTTACCTTTGTTAAGATAAAACACTGTCCTCTTACAGGAGGGATACTTTACTATTCCTGTGCATTTTAACAAAATGCACAGTGGAAGAAAGCAGTAGCTGATGGCCCGTCCTCCTTCTCCCCTGGATTGGCTCTCTACCTCTATCCATGAGATTGACTGTCACCACTGCAGTATTGGAACCATGAGCTGTTTTAAAAAAAATGCTGTATTAATTGAACACAGGAAAGTACTTGTTACAAGTATTCGTTTGTACTCGGTGCTCGGCACGGGCCTGGCAAACCTCATACATTAGTAAATTAAATGTAAAAAAAGCAAAAGAAATGAATCTAGTTTCTCTGAGCTAAACTCAGACACCACCCACTAAATTAATTTGGTACTCTATTAATTTGCTTTGTTGTCACTTAAACCATTTTTTTAGAGCATTCTGTGTTGCTTATTAGAAGGAGAGCGCACTTTTATTACTACAGAGGTTAATTACACAATTTCTGAATGTAAATGTTGCATCTTTGAGTTGGTTCTTTGTGTAAAGTGTACTGTTTGTTTTACTGAAGTTCACAAATATTTGTAATCATGGAAGCCCTTGTGGACACAGAGGGTTTATAATGTACACAGTTTGTGGTTTAACAGTTTTGCAATGTTTTTTTTTCTAGTTAAGGAAAACGAGAGAGGAGGTGATGTGTCTACTGGAAATACAAAGGGAAGGAAAGCTCTTGGTCCACCGAAGGCTGCACAAAGTTACACTCCAACCAAACACACACTGTGTGCAGCTGTGACCACCTCTCCAGCTTCGCTGTATTAATGGCACTAGACGAATCACAGGTATTTACATCACACAAATGAAACAGTAGTTCTTGGATAAATATTAATATTCCAACAGGTACGTGTTTAGAAGAAGAAACCCATTCATTATCACAAGAAGCAGCAAATGTAATCTGTATTCTAGAGTCTGTAGCCAGTTACCTTACACAGAAATCATTTTCACAGCAACTGCACAACCTTGAAAGTCAAAAGTAACCAAGTGTGTACTTACTAGTAATAATTAAAATCGGTTTGATACAAAAACAACAGGTTTCATCAGTAATGTAACTGATAGTTGAGACACATTGTTCCATATTTTCAAAGACCAGCTTTTAATTAACTAAAGAGAACATTCCATGTAAAAGACATAACACTGAGAAGCCATTACGTCCTAATCACCACATTTTAAAGAATATTTTTTTAGTTTGAATTTCATGAAATGTTTTTTGAGATTAAGTTTTCTGAGTTTATTAAGATTACTGAGTTTTCAAACCACTGTTTAACTTAAGCCAAAACAGTTCTTCAGAATAGTCCACAAAACAATCCTTACAGTTTTGAGAATAGATCCTATTGGGACACATGTATCACAGCCTCTTTGACAAAGTGTAAGCTGAGCCATGTTTTGTGAATTCATATGAATTTGTAGCCATTGAGTGGGATCAACTGCAGTCATTAAACCATGAATATCCTTACACCTTCACCTCAGGCCATATGAGCCATACCTAGCTATATCCATATATATATATATATATATATATATAGTTATAAGTTTTAGAGAACAATCCCAAGTATGCCTCACATATTCCAAGTGGCCATTTTTAGAAACTCCATAACTTTGATTAAAATGTTATTGTGTTTTTTCAGATGCAAGAAAATGTTGCCTTGACAGTGATCAACTACATTACAGTGATCGCATCCCTGGTCTGCCTCAGCCTGGCTATCTTTACATTCATATTCTGCTGTTCAATCCAGAAAGCCAACACCACCATTCACCTGCACCTGAGTGTCTGTCTCTTCCTGGCTCACCTCCTTTTTCTAGTTGGGGAGTCCAGAACCGAAAAGAAGGTGAGTCACTGCCTGCAGTGCAGGGTTGAGGTTGTGTCGATACAGAGGGGTTTTCAGGTTACAAAACAAATGGGAAACAGAACAATAGAAGACTTTAAAAAGCACGCGCTTTGACTGTATAGTTTGTAGCTATGCCAGGTTAAAGGTTAGTTTACTTTTCCACATGAAGCTGATGTGGTGTTTCCTGCTTGAGTGTCTGCTGTTACAGTACATCAGCATCTACGATGAATAACTTGTAATGAATGACAACAACTTGGAGAAACAGGGAACATAGCTTTCCAGATTTAGCATTGTCTCAACCACACTCAAATGAAAGGTAACATGACGTGGTTACCTTTGTGAATCAGGGGGTTGTGGTCTGAAAACTTCATACGATCTCACCAGTATGGAGAACAAAAAGGCAAACAGAATGTTAGGTTACATGGACAAAATAGCAGTATTCAAGCCTAGGTAGTTTTAGTTAGACCATGTTAGAATACTGTGTGTTGTTCAGTTCACCTCACTATGAATGAAAGAAGACACTTCAGAAGACGCAGAGAAGGGCAATCAGGCTGATCCCCTGAAAAGATTAGTTTTGTAATTAAACATCCCGTAACATTCTCAGTTTTGTTTTAAAATGACAGACTTTTTCTGGATGTGTTCACTTCTATCAACCAACGTGTCTCACCACCTGCGTTTGTCCCACATTGAAGCTAGTCACTCCTGCCTTTCTGCAGTCTATGGTATCATCACGCGGGATGCTGTATATCTCTTAAACCTCAGGTGACCTGTCCCTCTGCCTGTCCTTTTTCAGGTGCTGTGTGCAGTCATAGCTGGGCTCCTGCACTACCTCTTCACGGCCAGTTTTGCCTGGATGTGCCTGGAGGGAGTGCAGCTCTACCTGCTGGTGAGAAACCTGAAGGTGGTGAAGTACAGCAGCAGGCAGGGGCTGCGAAGGAGGTACTTGCTGCTGGCTGGGTACGGCTCTCCTGCTCTCATCGTGGCTGTGTCTGCTGGAGTCTTTCCAGAGGGGTATGGGACCGACAAATTGTGAGTATTAATTCAACCTCTTTATCTTTAACAGGTACTGTGTGATAATATAATAACCAAACATTATATTGTCTAAACCCCATCATTAGCATACGATTCTCACAACTCTCTTAATGTTTACAAATTGGTTTAGCATTGTTCAAAATGTGTGTGTTGAATATACAGAGACTATACAGAGAAGTGGTGTCTATTAACTTACAAGCTAGCAAACAATCTAACGTCTGGTTACACAAACCCCAATTAGTACTGATTGTGGACTACCTGACCTAAAATAACAATACAGTAGGTCGTCCAAGATGAGTGCTAATCAGGGCCTGTGAAACCAGCCGCAAATGTTATAGCTTTTTATTCTTTGACATAATAATTATTTTTGTTTGTAGCGCACTTGGATTTTCTTGTATAAACTGTGCTCCAGTTCCTGTTGGCAACTAACCCTTATAAAAGCACAGCAGTGTAATAAAGCACAGTGAAAGCGTGGCAAAGCATATTAAAAAAACAGGGTAAACTATAGTAAATGCATAGTATAATCATAGGAAACCCATGGTAAAAGTGCAAAAATAAATGTTTGCAAGGGAAAGTAGCGTAGGTGTAATTGTTACTGTAATTGTGCTCCTCAGTTGCTGGCTGAGTCATGACAGAGGATTTGTCTGGAGTTTTCTTGGTCCTGTTTGTGTCACAATCGCTGTAAGTAGATATCCATGCCATGTTCATGATGTATGCACAATCTCAAGTGTGACAGACAGCCTCCACATACCCACAGATTATGAGGCGCTCTCTATAACCCTGTGTCAAAGAATGTCCAGAGCAACTTTAATCACAACTGGACAGACAAAGAGTGGCATACAGTATGGACGTCCACCTCCACTATTTCACACTGAAAAAATAAACAAGAAACTTGAGCCAAGAAGAAAATGAGCACCCGTCCCTGAGCCCTGCCCCTGTGCACCATCGTGCTCATCCAGCGTTCAATGAAAGCCTCTCTCAAGACTCCATGTATCCTTATTTAATATTTAAACAATGGTGGTGTTCACAGTACATCTGATAAGACCCCTTGAATTGAATAGACCCTTTGAATTCTGTTATTATAATTGCTTGTTCTAGTTTTGTAAAATGAACAGGTGTTGCAGAGATTTAAACTGTATGCATCTTTGCCCCGCAGGTAAACACCATTCTCTTCATTGCAATTCTCTGGACTTTGAGATCGAAAATGTGTGGCCTCAACACGGACGTGTCCAAAGTGAAAGACACCAGGTGAATATCTCTGTCTACTTCTGAAGTACGCTGCTGAATTCTGTTCTCTGGTACATCATCAATATTGAACCATTTCTTTTTCATAGAAACAAAAACCTTAAAATGTAGAAATAGGACTCTGAGCAGTGGCGTGCCGTGACAAAATGGACTGAGGTAGCAGAGTCATCGCAACGCCCACCCCCCTCCTTTTTTAAGTGGCAGCTACCTGTAAGCAACAGATACCTTTTATAATTTGAATTCTGAAAGTGCTGAGTATATCCTTTCCCTTCCTGTGTCAGCTCGGGGATCTGTGGTGTATATCTCCCTTTTTTTTTAACAATCTCCAATTTTTCAGAGAAAGTTCTCCTTGAAAAAGGATTTGTAACCAAATCGACTATGATGTCTCCGTTTACTCACATTTTTTTTATTTTAGTGTAAAATAAAATTCGAAATAATTAGATGTTGTAAAGGTATTTGTATTTATCAATGTAAATTTATAAGCAATATCGTGGAAAACCCAGCTATCCTCCTAACTGTAGTGCTAAGCAAGGAATATTCATTTTTTGGGTTGTTCACTAATGATTGGTCAGCTGTCAGAGCTTTAACTTTCGCATTGGTTGCTAAAGCAGGGCCTTCAAGTGAGGCAGAGAATACCCTGGGAGATTTATGGCCCGCCTCTGCTCACTCCTGATTGGTCGCCTGTCAAAAAAAAAAAGGACATTCTTCGCCTTGCCTATTGGTTAAACTCACTCAAGACCTTCAACTGAAACGGGAATAACCTCAGCTGTTTTTTTTTCTAGCGTCTGGTCGTTGTTTTAGACTTATGCGGGGGAAATGCAGATCTCTTATTGGCTGATCACATCCCCTTCAGGAAACCCCTAGACTCTTAAAAAACCTCTAGTAAACCCTGTATGTCATCTTGGATAAAGGCGTCAGACAAATGAACAAATAATAATTGGAGTAGTATGTTTCATAGTATAAGCAAGCACACTGTACGCAAGTGAGTGAGGCAACGTAATGTCATTTGACTGACGGTTTACTTGGCACTGTCTGGTCAGCAGAGAATACCTTGAAGGTCCTGACGGCACGCCACTGACTCTGAGCAATACAAAGCTACACAGAGCTGGGAGATGCATGCTACTAATGTAATGGGGGCACCCTTTTATGTTATGTAATACAGGGCCATTAACAGATTTACTAACAACACAGGCTGACGCTAGGGTACCAACTGCCTTTTATTTTTTTCAAAAATGTAACCACTCCCCTCCCCCCCACCTCAGGGCTATAGGTGGTTCCCTAAAATCTCTTTTTTACCCTGCCTTAAAGACATATTACCCCTTACTTGCCACACTAAGGTACCCTACTGTAAATAGTTTTGTTGCTCCAGTGATTCATATTTTTTGGGTGCCACATTCTATTGTGTTTACCTTTAATGAATGTATCTATTCTTTGATCTACACCCCCTGTAAAAGGTTGTGGAAGTCTACAATTTCCACTGTCTCGATCCGACCACCATATCCCTGCAACTCAGCTGTGTGACAGTCACCTTCACTAGAACTGCATTCTACTGGACCGTGCGACCCAGCGTCACCTTCACTAGAACTGCATTCTGCGGGACCGTGCGACCCAGCGCCACCTTCACTAGAACTGCATTCTGCTGGACCATGCGACCCAGCGCCACCTTCACTAGAACTGCATTCTGCTGGACCGTGCGACCCAGTGTCACCTTCACTAGAACTGCATTCTGCTGGACCGTGCGACCCAGCGCCACCTTCACTAGAACTGCGTTCTGCTGGACTGCGTGACCCAGCGTCACCTTCACTAGAACTGCATTCTGCTGGACCGTGCGACCCAGCGCCACCTTCACTAGAACTGCGTTCTGCTGGACTGCGTGACCCAGCGTCACCTTCACTAGAACTGCATTCTGCTGGACCGTGCGACCCAGCGCCACCTTCACTAGAACTGCGTTCTGCTGGACTGCGTGACCCAGCGTCACCTTCACTAGAACTGCATTCTGCTGGACCGTGCGACCCAGCGTCACCTTCACTAGAACTGCATTCTGCTGGACCGTGCGACCCAGCGCCACCTTCACTAGAACTGCATTCTACTGGACCGTGCGACCCAGCGTCACCTTCACTAGAACTGCATTCTGCTGGACTGCGCGACCCAGCGCCACCTTCACTAGAACTGCATTCTGCTGGACCGTGCGACCCAGCGTCACCTTCACTAGAACTGCATTCTGATGGACCGTGCGACCCAGCTCCACCTTCACTAGAACTGCATTCTGATGGACCGTGCGACCCAGCGTCACCTTCACTAGAACTGCATTCTGCTGGACTGCGTGACCCAGCGCCACCTTCACTAGAACTGCATTCTGCTGGACTGCGCGACCCAGCGCCACCTTCACTAGAACTGCATTCTGATGGACCGTGCGACCCAGCGTCACCTTCACTAGAACTGCATTCTGCTGGACTGCGCAACCCAGCGTCACCTTCACTAGAACTACATACTGATGGACTGTGCGACCCAGCGCACAGGAAGTGATGAAGTACCAGGAATTTTTAGCGTTGTCCTTGAAAAAAGAAAAAAGAACTAAAAGATACAGTACAGCATCAGGGGACCAGGGATAATGTTAGTGCACCTTTAAAGTGAGCAGTAATAATTGTTCTGGTCATTTGCATTGATATTATCAGTAAAGTTTTTTAAAGAATTGGTTAGTATTATACACCCTGTGGCAGGATAACAAGTGCTCCGTGAATAAGTGAATGTCCACACAGTAGTTTATCTCCCAAAAGAACGTCCGTATTTATTAAAGTTACACACAAATAAAGTCGCTTAATCCACAATCCTCTGTGCACGAAAACTGTGCTCCTAGACTCACAGGGAAAGTGGTGCTTGGGTCCGTGCTGTGCTGTGCAATGGGGTAGTGATCTGGGGGTACGTGCTGGCTCAGTGGTGGCAGTTCTCAAACTCCTCAATCCTCCTCCGTAACAAGACAAACACAAACAATAACAAAACAAACACGCACACGCTCCAGTTGAGAATCACGTCTCAGCGTAAGGGGCTGTACTTACGTAACTGCGTTCCCTTTGTACTCCACATGATCAGCCTGGCACCAGGGTTTATCCAATCACCACCTGTCCCACAGCTGACCACAATGGAGTTGTTCAGCAATTTTGCAGCTACGTGCTTGCCCCAAAATGGCCGACTTCCGGTTACCATCTACCATCGAGTCCACCGATCTATGGGAAAGCGTACTACCCCCCTTACACAGCGCCTTTGCTGGTCTGGGGGGAGATTTACATCGCAGATTCCGTCTCTCCTGTTACACACCCATATGAATAGGAGTCTCAGCTTGGTTGAAAGTTACAACAGTCTGTATTATAAAAAACTAATTCTGTGGATTTGTGTTTCTTTAGACTGCTGACTTTCAAAGCCATTGCACAGTGCTTCATCATGGGCTGCAGCTGGATCCTGGGATTCTTTCAAGGATTGGAGTTCTTCAGATTTGTGTTTGTCATTATTAACTCACTGCAGGGTCCCTTTATTTTCCTGGTGCACTGTGTACTAAACCAGCAGGTAAGAAGCCATTGTCTGCATCTACCTACGCCATGCTACTACCCAGTATTTTGCAGGAATACCCTTAAGTTGTATCACTGGTCCTGCAAGTTGCAATGACCATTATATACTGCTCTGCAACTATTACTGGGACTGATGAATAAATGCATTGGAAGTGAGGTATCTACTGGCAATTTTACCCCACCTGAATAGATAGTCTTTCCATCCCATCCCATTTCATCAGTCCGTGGTAGCCCACAAAGTAACTATTAACGGCCACGCAGAATTACTGAGTGTAATTTGTTTTTCATTATAGCCCCCAAAAATGGTTTGTGCAATGATGACTGCCAAGACAGGAAGCATGCTGAATGGGTTTCTGCAGAGTGACTGGTAATACTGGTACCACAGTCAATACAATATCAGTACAATACAATGTCTTTTCAGTCAGTGTTGTAGAAACCCATGTTCCCCAGCCTGGGGACTGAATGTCACGCTGGCATATTGTTGATTCTTTTTCATTATAACCAGGTGAGAATGGAGTATAGGAAATGTTTTGGATGCATCTACAAACAGAAGGACAGCTCAGAGCTTACATCTTCTGCAGTTCCAAAGGGAAACCTAATGGTGAGACATGAATACAGGCATCACAAACACCCAAAATTGAAATATCCATGTAGTTTCTTTCAGTCTATCTCTCCATCTATCCATGGAGTAAAGACCTTTATAAGCTGGTAAGAGATAGTGATGGGTTTAAGACAACACCATAGTAAAAAAACTGTAGTAGATCAAAATAACTGTATTAGATAAAGGGGCATTCAGAACAGAAAATAGGAGGCACTTTTTTACACAGAGAATTGTGAGGGTCTGGAACCAACTCCCCAGTAATGTTGTTGAAGCTGACACCCTGGGATCCTTCAAGAAGCTGCTTGATGAGATTCTGGGATCAATAAGCTACTAACAACCAAACGAGCAAGATGGGCCGAATGGCCTCCTTTTGTTTGTAAACTTTCTTATGTTCTTATGTTCTTATGTTCTAGTATTTTCTGGACTTGAACATGCCAAAAACTCTTTTGGTGTCTTCAAAAACTGTTACAGGCGTTTAGGCTTCACCTGTTCAAGGTAACAAATGTAATCAAGATCACCCAAAATATTGTTTTTAATTGTTTTTCAAAACAACTTTTCAAACATCATCCATCATAACCAATAACAGTTAATACACAGTAACAATTCTAATAACATAAAACAACGTAATGAATCCACTGCTATTCCCAGAGTCAAAGCAATCAAACCAGAACTCCCAACATGCTTTGCATCTGCTGTGATGATTCTGAACCCTACAGGTGAGATAGCTCTGACGCTGTTCTTGTGAACCAGCCTGGGTCTCCAGTGCAGTGGTTAGACACCGGGGAAGTGTGTGTCTCCACTCTAGGACATTAGCACACTATAATACCCCAATTCTACAAGGTCCATTGTCTGACAGTATTATCTGGACTAACTCATCTTTATTTGTCTTCTTCAGGATGGAACCACAACAGAGACTGAGCAATAACTGCAGCTCTAAGCTCAGAGAAGTACATGTGCAATGGAGTAAAGAAAGTCAATAGACATCACTGTTAAAGAATGGGTGGGAAATTGCCCTTCTAAAATGCAACATTTACATTGAGGCAAAAATCTAACAGGTTTTATATATTTCTGAAAAAATCACACTTGTCCAAATCTGCAATATTTTAATCTTTTCTCTATTTTGAACCAAGCTGATGTTTAATGGTGATAACATAAGGTCACATTGTGATAAGCTGCCTATCCACAAAATGCGAATGTCTCCATTACATGCCCACCTTCATGGCACCGATCCTTTGCAGGCTTTGCGCACATTTATTAACTTATTTATGTTTATACTTCAGTTGATGTATTGCTTTTTCTGAAAAATACAATAAAACTGCTTACCTACTTGTTTTTATACACATTGGTATGTAAACTTGATGTTTACATTAATGCTGCTCTGCACCTTTGAATTTCAAATGCCAAGCCTTTGTTTGTTTTCACCACCAGTTAGGCTCAGACAGGGAGGCTTGTTTACTTGCTTGCTGACTGTCACTCAACACAAACAGTTTATGCATTTTAATACACACTGATGCCTGCAATTACTGTACTGTGGTTTACTTTATTACTTCCTTCACTGACTTTAAAATTGGAACCAACTTGTTTTTTGTTTAGTTTTTTCATACGCAGTCCAATGCAGCCACGCTCTACCCCAGCATTCAGTACAAACGACCGGGGCTCTCGCCGTAGCCGACCAGATCGAGAAAAAAAAACATCAAAAGAAATTGATTAACATTTAATGTATATGATTTTGTTTACTTTCTGACAGTGTTAGACTAATGTATAATTAGTGCTGTATTTTCTTCACTGTAAACATTGGCTTATTTCATGGCATTTCAGTCTAAAAATAGGTCTTTCAAGATATTGAATGATTAAACATAATATTTCAAAATTCATAATTTTCTCTAGAGTTATTATACAACAGTTATTCCTAAATGTTGAAATGTGTACCTGAAAAACAGTAAATGCTTCATTGTAGAATATTTAGATTTTTATGTCCAAGTTTTAAAGACATGCTATTCTCACTATTCTGCTATGCTTTTCGACTATCTACTCTCGTCCCTCCCCTCTCTGTCTACCCCAACTGTCCTGTTAGGTGACTTCAACAACCATCTCTCCAACCCCAGCCACTCTGCTGGATTCCTCCCTCTCCTTCGACTTCTGTCTCTCTCCATCCCCTCCTACCCACAAAGCTGGCCGTCAAGTGGACCTCACCTTCTCCAGGGCCTGCTGCCCCTCCACCCTCTCTGCCACCCCCTGGACCTCTCTGATCACTATTTCATCTCTTTTTCTCTGTCTCTCCCCTCTCTCCCTGCTCCTCCTACCCACAAAGCTGGCCGTCAAGTGGACCTCACCTTCTCCAGGGCCTGCTGCCCCTCCACCCTCTCTGCCACCCCCTGGACCTCTCTGATCACTATTTCATCTCTTTTTCTCTGTCTCTCCCCTCTCTCCCTGCTCCTCCTACACCCACTGTCACCTCTCGCCGTAACCTCCGCTCTCTTTCCCCCTCTGTCCTTGCCTCCACTGCTCTCTCTCACCTCCCTCCTATCGACTCCTTTTCACAACTCTCCATAGACTCTGCTACCTCCATCCTCTTCTCCTCCCTCACCTCCTCCCTCGACTCTCTCTGTCCCCTCACCTCCCGACCTGCTCGCCCCTCCCCTCCCCATCCCTGGCTCTCCTCTGCGCTCTGCTCAGCAAGAATCACACTGCGATCTGCTGAAAAGAAATGGAAGAGAACCAAACTCCCTGCTGCCCTAGACCTTTACCGCACTCTCCTCTCCTCCTTCTCCTCTACTCTCTCCTCTGCTAAATGTACTTATTTCCTATCTGTAATCCAAGCCTCCACTAACAACCCACGTAAACTATTCTCTACCTTCTCCTCTCTCCTATACCCTCCCCCCTCCTCTATCTCCCCTGATGACTTTGTCTCCTTCTTCTCTTCTAAAATCTCAGATATCCGCAAACTCTTTAACACCTCTCCCTCCCCTGCACCCTCTCCTGCTCCAACCCCTACATCCACAGCATCCCCTACTAACTCACCCTCCTTCTCCACCTTCTCGCCCCTCTCAGACTCTTACCTCTCCTCCCTGCTCCAGGGTCACAAACCCACCATGTGTGCCCTGGACCCCCTCCCCACTCACCTCTTTCAAGCTGCTGCTCCTGCTCTACTTCCCTTCATCTCCTCCCTTCTCAACACCTCTCTCCTTTCTGGTCTCTTTCCCTCTGCCTTCCAACAAGCCTCTATCACTCCCCTCCTCTCTCCAGAGCTACCGTCCTGTCTCCCTCCTACCTTTCCTCTCCAAAACCCTCGAGCGGACTGTACACTGCCAGCTCTCTGCTTTCCTGTCCAACCACTCTCTGCTCGACCCTCTCCAATCTGGCTTCCGCTCTGCTCACTCCACTGAAACCGCCCTCCTGTCTGTCACAAACTCACTAAAGTTTGCCCAAGCTGCCTCTCTCTCCTCTGTCCTAATTCTCCTTGACCTCTCTGCTGCCTTTGACACTGTTGATCACTCTATTCTACTATCATCTCTCGCTGACCTGGGGATCTCTGGCACTGCTCTGGCCTGGTTTTCCTCCTACCTCTCCAACCGCACTTACCAGGTAACCTGGTGTGGAGCAACCTCCACACCAGGTACCACACTCTCCCTCTTCCTCCGCTAAGAACCTCGGAGTCACCCTGGACCCCTGCCTCTCTTATTCCCAGCACATATCCACTCTGGCACGCACTTGCCAATTCTTCCTGAGCAACATCCGAAGAATCCGACCCTTCCTCACCAACTACACCACCCAGCTCCTGGTCCAGGCCTTGGTACTCTCCCACCTAGACTACTGCAACTCCCTCCTGGCTGGCCTCCCTGCGTCCGCCACCCGTCCGCTCCAGCTCATCCAGAACTCCGCTGCCCGCCTGGTGTTCTCTCTGCCTCGCTACTCCCACGCAACTCCACTGGTTCCCGATCACCGTTCGCATCCAGTTCAAGACTCTTGTACTTGCCTACAGATGCCTTGACCAGACTGCACCCAGCTACCTCCAGACCCTCATCTCTCCCTACACCCCCACTCGACCTCTCCGCTCCGCCTGCACTAGAAGACTGGCTCTACCTCCTCTACGCTCCCCTGCCTCCAGAGCCCGCTCCTTCTCCACCCTTGCTCCGCAGTGGTGGAATGACCTTCCTACAGATGTCAGGACTGCCCAGTCCCTGACCACATTCCGGCGCCTCCTTAAGACTCACCTCTTCAGACAGCACCTGTAGATCTGCTCTGTTTCTCCCCTGGGACACTTATCACCCTTCCTTAAATGTGCTTTACTTGTTATTATCTGCCCCCTATTTTACTGCATTTAATCCTGTACTTCAGAGTACTGTAATCTGCCAAGTGTTTAATCTGTAGCATTTTGTATTTAATCATATCCTGATGTAACTATCACTGACCCTGTTATCTGCTGTATTATAGAATTGTATTTTGTCACACTTGTACTTGCTTGAACCAAAGTCATTGTATTTATCTTGCTCTTAATTGTATTATTACTTGTACTATGATACTTGAAATGTATTTGCTTACGATTGTAAGTCGCCCTGGATAAGGGCGTCTGCTAAGAAATAAATAATAATAATTATCAAATGAAATAAAAACAAAAATACATGTAAAAATAACAACAGGTATGTGAAATGTTCCCTTCTTCTACTGGACAGGGCGATCTTTAGCAGAAATGTTTCTAATCTTTGATGCAGCTGTTGTCTTTTTTGTTTAAGGAAATCGTGCAGCTCTATGCAGTGTGTTCAGTCATTTACCGGTACCAAACTAAACCAGCTGCCAAGTTCCTAGCAGTGTAACAAGTAGTGCGTCAATAAGGCAAACGTGCTGTATTTATTCTGAAGTGATAAAAAAAGATCTATACGCTATACCAAGCAGTTCTTTATTAACCCTTTGCGGTCCTATGTTGGACCTGGTCCGACATTGCAATTATTCCTATCCGGTCCATTGTCGGACCTTGTCCGACATCATCAAAAAAACACAACAAACGGGTTTCTAGTCGTTTTTTCTCCGGAAAAAGCTGAGAAAACCATTCAATGGCCGAGTGGGAGTGACAGGAGCTGAGACAAGCCGAAAAAAAAGGGCGTATCTCATGAATAGTCATACTTGCCCCTGGAATCAGATAGGGGCGGTCATAAGGAAACAAGCTGGCTATTACTGAATCAGCGCACAGAGAATATCACTGACATTTGCAGACCTTTTTTGAGATGTTATAGCAATAAAATAATGACTTGGATCGCATTATTGAGGAGTTTGGTGATGAAACGAGTGATCAGGAAATGATTGATCGGTATGTACGACTATTATTATTATTATTTTTATTTATTTCTTAGCATATGTGAAAGCGATAGTGAACGAAAGGCTGGGGCGGGGCTGGAGATGCCTAGTGAGTGCTTTGTTGATATGCAGGGCCTTTTAAACCCGTTTGACTGTGGAAAAAAAATACTTTTAAACAGCGCGTCTAAAATTAACTGCGCGTGTGAAAATAAATTAGACCTGACGCGTCTGACACGCACTTAATAAATGGACTGCAAAGGGTTAACAACTGAGAAATGTTGAAAGTAGCCCTGGCAAGCTTCATTGACCAAATAGAGAAAAACGAATTAATAATATAATCATACAGTACAAGCGGTTTAGAGAACTCTTCATTTTATTATTTGACACCATTTATTCAATGTTTCAAATTACTGCCATTTGCAGGTGACTCGTGATAGAGAGAGAAAGGATCGATGCTGCAAATATCCCTCCCGATTGGAAAGAGCGCTGTGTAAGGGGGAAGGTATGCTGCCTCCTAGGTCTACCACCTCGGTGGTAGGTGGAAACCGGAAGGTGACCATATTAGGAGGGGTGCATAGCTGCAAGTACTCAGGACGATTCCATTGCAGTCAGCTGCAGGGCAGCCCTCTATTGGAGAAACCATGGTGACGCGCTGGCTGCAGGGAGGAGTTTGCTGGGTACAAAGGGGAAGCAGCTATGTCAAAACCTCCGGAGCCTGTATTGTTTTTATGATCTGTTGGATTACATGTGTTTTGTGTTGTAGAGGAGGAGTGAGCCGCGGACCGGCAATATAAAGAGCACGTCCCTGCACTGCACAGCACAGCACCGCCCCGCACCACTCACGGCACCACGCTTCTCTGGACCAAGAGCACTGCGTGCACAGAGAACGTGAGAACGGACAAAGTCCCGTTTTTGTTTATTTTTTAAGAGAGCTGCCGTGTACCCCCCAATACCATCGCTGGTAAAGGGGTGGACTTATTTAGTGTTATTTGTTATTATTTTTATTATTATTAAAACCCACAGACTGTTTTGGGAGAAAGGATTGTGTGGAAGGATTTATTTACTGCACCTGACCACACTCATAAAATGATATTATGTAATAATTTAGCTGTTTTATAAGCAGTGTTAGAAAAAAAAAAACACTGAAACTACGACAAAGTAAAAAAACACAGCCCTTTGCAAAAAATGTAATCCATAAATAAATAACAAGGATAGAAAGATTTTTTTAATCCTTTACACTTTTGTTATTTTCATGTTTGGTGATCGGATAGATGATTTTTTTTAAGCTTAGACTTCTCCGTCTCTTAGCAGTAAGATAAGATTCAATTCATGTTACACTAGCCTTAAGTACAGTAACATCTATCATGGGTACCTACCAAGAACAAATTTGTACCCCAAAATCTATTAAATTAGCATAGCTGGGAATTCATGCTAGTGGTCTCCTGTATTATTGCTGTGGTCTACCAACCTTAGCACCAGGCTTGAGTGACCGTGTATAGAGTTGAAGTAAAATCCCTTAAACTAATTCATGTTGGTTCCATGAATTTGTTCAATAAAACAAATATGGGGCTTAACATCAGAACAAAATCATTAGCCACCCCTATGTAGTCGTCTTGTGTTTTTTCATTCTGGTGTAAACCTAAGCGGATTGCAAGACTCACATCTGATTACTCTCATCAGCAAAAGAAGCATTACTATGGAGTACTCACAGCAACTCTCTTCCTCGGATTCAGAGGAGTTTCAGGATTTCTTGTATGTAGCAGAGCATTCTCCTGCAGCTTCAAACCAGTGTCCAATCAGCCCACCATTCTTCTCTCTGTCCAGCGTCTCCATAAGATCTGAACAGATGTATCCAGACCAGGATACTTTATCTCTACCTGCTGCCCAAGGAGCTAATCTCCGCCGTTCCAAGCGACCCTGGGCTCAGGATGCACCCCCTGATCGACTGTACTGGAAGAATTGGACGCTCAATAAGCTCATGAAGACCCTTCTAAAAAATGGCAGCTCGATCCCAGCAGGGAGTAATCGAGAATCGCCTTTTCTTCCTTACTGTAATTCCATTTCAGCTGAACTAGCTTTTCCACCCAAGAAAGTTCCCCAGCCACGCTTGGTTGTTCAGCGGCTCCAACCAGACAGTAGGCAGTGTGCGCCAGAGCAAAACATCCCCACAGCTAGCACATTAAACCAGCAGGCAACCGCTCCAGCCAGCGAAATTCAGCAAGAGCAATCCCTGATATTTCACAAAATATAAACATTCATGCAGCCATTCGCCGACACATTATCTTCAGTCAGTACCAAACTGAGCGATTTGGATAAACAGGTGTCTAACATCGAGCAAGAGAAGCAAAGTTCAGCTCTTTCAGTATTCTTCTCCATTCCTGCAGTAAACACACTAGCGGCAGCTACAGTCACTTCCGGTTCTGCTCTAACCTCAGTCCCTACAGTAGAGCCTCCGGTCTACAACCTCGCTACTGCAACAGCATATGGTTCCGCCTCCTCAACCACAGCTCGTCGTCACTCAATATCCGTTGGATTGTGGAGATCTATCAGTAACACTGAAATCCAGACACACCAGATTACTGAAAAATCTAACTTTGGGGGAATTCATCCTTGCATTTGCCATATTCAGAGATGTGCTATGTTCAGTATACCCAAACCGCAGAGCTGAACTAGACACCTACAAATTTTACATTGTGGAGCTGTCTGTCAGATATAGAGGGACCATGTTTTTTGACTATCACAAAGCATTTTCTGCAAAAGCAGCAGTAATATTGGCATCTGAAAACCACATCATTGACGGGGCACAACCCGACCTGTTCAACAGGATTTTCGGCAGATTCAGAGCTAATGCATGCAGGGTCTGCGGTTCCACTGGTCACTCAACATCTCTCTGCCCAAAGGCGGCAATAGCATCATCCTCCTCCAGATCAGCAGTCGACATCACTCCTCCTCACTATTCAAACCGAATCCCCATCCTCAACTCCATACACTCTTCACCCCCTCCCCCCCCCCCCCCCCCCGAGCAATCCACAAGGCAGGGCAAATATGGGCGCAGAATCAGATTTGCAGTAGGAAGACAAATCTGCAAAAATTTCAATACCGGTTTCTGTTCAAACAGGCAACGCAATTATATTCACAAGTGCAGTACTTGTGGGGATGCTTACTCTAAAGCAATCTGCCCAGTAGCTCCAAATTGTGGCACGCACTTGCCGATTCTTCCTGAGCAACATCCGAAGAATCCGACCCTTCCTCACCAACTATGCTACCCAGCTCCTGGTCCAGGCCCTGGTACTCTCCCGCCTAGACTACTGCAACTCCCTCCTGGCTGGCCTCCCTGCGTCCGCCACCCGTCCGCTCCCCGTCCGCTCCAGCTCATCCAGAACTCTGCTGCCCGCCTGGTGTTCTCTCTGCCTCGCTTCGCCCACGCTACTCCACTACTCCGCTCGCTCCACTGGCTCCCGATCACCGCTCGCATCCAGTTCAAGACTCTTGTACTAGCCTACAGATGCCTTGACCAGACTGCACCCAGCTACCTCCAGACCCTCATCTCTCCCTACACCCCCACTCGACCTCTCCGCTCCACCTGCACTAGAAGACTAGCTCTACCTCCGCTACGCTCCCCTGCCTCCAGAGCCCGCTCCTTCTCCACCCTTGCTCCGCAGTGGTGGAATGACATTCCTACAGATGTCAGGACTGCCCAGTCACTGACCACATTCCGGCGTCTCCTCAAGACTCTCCTCTTCAAAGAGCACCTGTAGAACTCCTCTGTTTGTATCCTGGGACACTATCACCCTTCATGTAAATGTGCTTTATTTTGCTCTTATCTGCCCCCTATTCTACTGCATTTAATCCTGTACTTCAGAATACTGTAATCTGCCAAGTGTTTAACCTGTAGTACTTTGTATTTAATCACATCCTGATGTAACTATCACTATTTAATCATATTCTGATGTAACTATCACTATTATCTGCTGTATTATTGAATTGTGGTTTGTCACACTTGTACTTTGCTTGAACAAAAGTTATTGTAGTTCTTGCTCTTATTGTATTACTTGTATTGTAACACTTGAAATGTATTTGCTTACGAT
Source organism: Acipenser ruthenus (assembly GCF_902713425.1). Classification (NCBI taxonomy): domain Eukaryota; kingdom Metazoa; phylum Chordata; class Actinopteri; order Acipenseriformes; family Acipenseridae; genus Acipenser; species Acipenser ruthenus. The sequence continues at coordinate 6,653,209 of NC_081224.1, read as the reverse complement.
TGTAAGTCGCCCTGGATAAGGGCGTCTGCTAAGAAATAAATAATAATAATAATAATAATAATAATAATAATAATAATAATAATAATAATAAATTGACAATGCTCAATGATCACAGTCTCCACTCCCATAAACATTAAGGTACTATCACAAAAACTTCTGAATCATCCAGACAAGATTTTCACCAGTTATTTAATCAATGGACTGGAAAACGGCTTTTCAACCGGACTCAATCAAATTCCTTCTTCGTCCTTTCAAAGCAAAAACCTCCATTCTGCTAATCAAGAACTAGAGTCAGTTCAATCTCTCATTGAAAAAGAAATAAAAAAAGTATTTATAGTCAGCCCATTTTCAGCTCCCCTATTTCCAATCTACAGGATTAATCCTACTGGAATTGCCGCTCTGAACATGTCAGGAAAAAGCAGCTGATCATCGATTTATCAGCAACTTTCTATTTCCAAAGCAGGATTAATCTGACTCCATTCAACCAGGACTCCTACGCATTTCAAAAATGGATGTATTCATCTACCAAAAAAATAAATAAAAAATGGACTATCCTCTATGCCCATATGCTTCCATGTAAAGCGCAAACCCATTTCATCTTTTGACACCCTGTTCATCAATTCAAGCTGGTCTGTTGTATCAAGGCATTGGTTCACTTCTCATCTCTCCACTTTGGTTTCCAGAGCAGGACTTCCCCCGCAATTCTACACTCCTCATTCATTCAGAATTGGGGCAGCCACATCAGCAACAAGAGCGAAAATTAACTAGTACCTAATCAAAAATATGGGGCGCTGGACCTCATCACCAGTTGAGCTTATATTTGTTCTTTTTGCCAGGGCCACCAAAGGTTTCCCCCTAAAAAGAAAGGGGGTTTTCCCATTCCACTGTGCAGATGGTCTACACATAGTTAGTAGGGAGCAACTTACTAACCTCTTTGTCGTGTTAAATGTTTTCTTTTCTACTTGTGTTAAATGTTTTCTCTTTTTCTTTGTTTTCTATATGCATTGGCGGTTCTTTGTCTGTCTACACATGTAGGAGTATTTAGTGGGGAGCCAGGGGCCCATCCTTTGGGGGGTTAGTGATTCCACTTTCTCCAACCCTTTGTTAAGCTGAGCTTCATTTACCTCTAAGAGGAGGGTTCTCCATGAGTCAGAGGGGACGCCCGGCCAAACCCCACCTTTCAGCATCACATGATCTTTTCTTCCTCTCTTTCAAGTTCTGAAACCTCTATTTATGTGTAGGCCTCCAAGCGGTGGGACCCCTCTTCGTATGTCGGGTCTCCTCAGTGACGGTGACCCCTCTCCTGTTTGTCGGGTCTCCTCATTGATGGTGACCCCTCTCTTGTTTGTCAGGTCTCCTCAGAGAAGGTGACCCCTCTCCAGTTTGTCGGGTCTCCTCAACGAAGTAACCCCCCTGCTATATGTTTGGCCTTGGAAGAGACGGAGCCCCTCTCTTTATATGTTTTAATATTTACTAACTCCATGTTTATTCCTGTCTGGCTTGCGAGCCTCTTCTTATGTCAGGTCTCCTCAGAGGCGGTGACCCCTCTCTTGCTTGTTGGGTCTCCTCAGTGACGGAACCCCCCTTCTATGTGTTGGGCCATCGAAGAGGCAGAGCCCCTCTCTTTATATGTTTCATTTGTAACTAACTCCATGTTGTTAAATGTCACCTCGGGTGGCCTTGCTCCCGCCCCGTGAAGTGGGAAATGTGAGTGAGTAGGGTAGCCTATTGTAGACCAACTACCAGTATTTTGAAAATGTACTCTACTAAACATTTTGACTGGATATTTTTATATCATTAACCTGAAGTGCTGGATTTGTTTTGTATACCATAAAGATCAGAATTACTGTAGCTACCCTTCTGTAGGAAACCTTGTATATATTTTATATGTAAAATATGTATATAACTATATATGCAGTCAAATAATACATAGTAAAATAGGAATAGTAAAAAGCACTCTTTTGGAATGTTGGTATAACGGTATAAAAGGTTAGGAAATTGCAAGTTTATATGTATGTTTCCTGTCACACTTGACATCACATATGACATCATCAATGACATCACTAAGCACATGACAAATTCTCCCCGAAGACTGGCCATAAGGGACATAACACTGGGAAATCATAATCCTTGTGATTGGTAACATGTTGAGTAACTGCATTAGCATTCCCACACTGAGTCACACTCAAATGCATTTTAAGAAGAAACCGTTGGAACAAGCGCTCAATTCCTTGTGTACCTTAAGAGGTTATAACACAAGAGTACATTTTTAAAATTCATTGTAAACTGTAAATGATAAACTTCTGCCTTACTGTAGATTTACATTTTTTATTACAAAAATGTAAATTCATAATTAAAAGCAAGTAGCTTCAAATTGAACTTATTTTTGTTTTTGTTACTGTTTCTTTAGCTGTTATGAAAGCTTAATCTGCCAGTGTCTCTATGCAAGTAGCAGTATGTGACAAGGATGGTGAGTGGTGAAATGATCAGTAACAACAACGTTCACTCCCAAAAACGCCTGTGTTTTTTTAATTGAACAAAACAAAAAGGTTCTTTAAGCAAACACAATGGGTTGCAGTCCCAAACAAACAAATACACTCCAGTAACCATAGTCCTCTGTGCACAAAACTGTGCTCTTAGTACAATTGTCCTTTTGAGTGTGGGTGGTGCTTTGCTGAGCTGTTCTGCACTGTGCAGTGAAAGCAGTGAGTCAGGGTCAGTGCAGCAGCTCGAATGTGGGTGGTGCATTGCTGTGCTGTGCAGTGAAAGCAGTGAGTCAGGGTTAGTGCAGCAGCTCAAGTGTGGGTGGTGCTTTGCTGTGCTGTTCTGTGCTGTGCAGTGAAAGCGGTGAGTCAGGGTCAGTGCAGCAGCTCGAATGTGGGTGGTGCTTTGCTGTGCTGTGCAGTGAAAGCGGTGAGTCGGGGTTAGTGCAGCAGCTCGAGTGTGGGTGGTGCTTTGCTGTGCTGTGCAGTGAAAGCGGTGAGTCAGGGTTAGTGCAGCAGCTCGAGTGTGGGTGGTGCTTTGCTGTGCTGTGCAGTGAAAGCGGTGAGTCAGGGTTAGTGCAGCAGCTCGAGTGTGGGTGGTGCTTTGCTGTGCTGTGCAGTGAAAGCGGTGAGTCAGGGTTAGTGCAGCAGCTCGAGTGTGGGTGGTGCTTTGCTGTGCTGTGCAGTGAAAGCAGTGAGTCGGGGTCAGTGCAGCAGCTTGAGTGTGGGTGGTGCTTTGCTGTGCTGTGCAGTGAAAGCGGTGAGTCAGGGTTAGTGCAGCAGCTCGAGTGTGGGTGGTGCTTTGCTGTGCTGTGCAGTGAAAGCGGTGAGTCAGGGTTAGTGCAGCAGCTCGAGTGCGGGTGGTGGTTTGCTGTGCTGTGCAGTGAAAGCGGTGAGTCAGGGTTAGTGCAGCTCTGTTCCACTCCTACTCCTCTGCAACAACAAAAACAAAACAAATGCAGGCTCCGGCCTCGTAATAAACATTCAGCGTAAGGGGCAGTACTCATGTAGCAGCGTCCCCTTTGTACTACCCAGCTCCTCCCTGCAATCAGCCCGGCAACAGCCTTTCTCCAATCGCTGCCTGCCCCGTAGCCGACTGCAAGGGATTCGTTTCGGGTATGCCGGTCTTGTTAAATGTAGTCGGAATGGATGGGGTTAAATCCCCATCCCGATAAAGCTTGTGGGAATGTGGCTGGTGCCTTAATAAGGTAATAGTTTAACCACTTCAACACCACAACGTACGCATGTACGTCAAATGAAAACCTACTTACAGTACCATGCCGTACCTGCGTACGTCAAGTTTCCCATTTTATTCTATGAGCGGTTTCTCAGGCTAGCATTTCAGGTTTCATTCCCTAAGGCAGTGCTGGTACTGTGGAATGTGCAATGAAAGTCAGGGGAGGGTCAGGTGACATTTGTATCCAATTGCGCGTTGTGGTCAGGAAGGTCATTCCACCACTGCGGGGCGAGGGTGGAGAAGGAGAGGGCTCTGGAGGCAGGGGAGCATAGAGGAGGTACAGCCAGTCTTCTAATGCAGGAGGATAGGAGAGATCGAGTGAGGGTGTAGGGAGAGATGAGGGTCTGGAGGTAGCTGGGTGCAGTCTGGTCAAGGCATCTGTAGGCAAGTACAAGAGTCTTGAACTGGATGCGAACGGTGATCGGGAACCAGTGGAGTTGCATGGGAGAAGCGAGAGAGAGAGAACAGTAGGCGAGCAGCAGAGTTCTGGATGAGCTGGAGCAGATGGGTGGCGGACGCAGGGAGGCCAGCCAGGAGGGAGTTGCAGTCGTCTAGGCGGGAGAGTACCAGGGCCTGGACCAGGAACTGGGTGGCGCAGTTGGTGAGGAAGGGTCGGATTCTTCGGATGTTGCTCAGGAAGAATCGGCAAATGCGTGCCAGAGTGGAGATGTGCTGGGAATAAGAGAGGCAGGGGTCCAGGGTGACTCTGAGGTTCTTAGCTGAGGAGGAGGGAGAGAGTGTGGTAGATTCCAGAGGAATGTAGATAGAGAGATCAGAGGAGGACGAGGAGGAAAAGAAAAGGAGGTCAGATTTAGAGAGGTTGAGTTTGAGGGTAATGCGAGTGCATCCAGGAGGAGATAGCAGACAGACAGGTAGAGATACGGGAGGGGATAGTGGAGTCAGAGGTGGGGAAGGAGAGGAAAATCTGAGCATTATCAGCATAGAAATGGTATGAGAAACCATAGGATGCGATGAGGGGGCCCAGGGAGCGGGTGTAGAGAGAGAGAACAGGAGAGGACCCAAGACTGACCCTTGGAGGACTCCTGTTGAGAGAGGGCAAGGTGTGGAGGTTGCTCCACGACAGGTTACCTGGTAAGTGTGGTTGGAGAGGTAGGAGGAGAATCAGGCCAGAGCAGTCCCAGAGATTCCCAAGTCAGCGAGAGAGGATAGTAGAATAGAGTGATCAACAGTGTCAAAGGCAGCAGAGAGGTCGAGGAGAATTAGGACAGAGGAGAGAGAGGCAGCTCGGGCAGAGTTTAGTGAGTTAGTGACAGACAGGAGGGCGGTTTCAGTGGAGTGAGCAGAGCGGAAGCCAGATTGGAGAGGGTCGAGCAGAGAGTGGTTGGACAGGAAATTGCAGTGCATGTGTTTAAGATACAGAACTGTGCTTTCCTGACTTTTCCTAAATATATGTACTAATTACCCTGACAAAGAAAGAATTGCACAGCTGCAAAAATTACGGTGATAAAGTACTGTCATACCTATTCCAACCAGGAGCGGTCAAATTGACCGATACATATAAAACATATAACAATTAAATGTTGCAGCATTATTTGTATTTATCAGTCGGGACATGCCGCCATGTATTGATGTTTGATTATATCAATCTGCATTCCTTAAGTGAGCGGTCTTCTGACATTTCTATTGTTTCAATGAACCTCCTGATAGCCCATCAATCAGCCTTGACAGCTCATGGTGCCTGACTGTCTGTCTGCACTCTGGTTTCTATACAAGTCACTCGTTTTTCTAAGAAATTCATTGTTACCCCAATATACATTGAAAATGGATCGCGGAAGATGCAGGACAGCGAAACAACGATTCTGATTGCAGCAGAGAAGGACATTGATGAATCTGGCTCTGAAGAAAACTGGGTTTGCGAAGTTGAATCTTCCAGCAGCAGTGACAGTGAGGAGGATGCCAGCAAAGTGCCAGGTCTGAGTGCATGAAGAGGGTGCAGGAGATACAATGGCAGCCCCTGCAAGGATGCCAGCCATGTCACCTGCATCAGCACCTGCACCTGAGGTAGCTGCTTCTCCAGAGGTAGCACCAGCACCACCGGGCACTCAAGAGGCTGGTGATGATGGCACTGTTTAGAACACTATAAATCCTGGAGTTGAAGCTGCAGGTGAAGGGATGAACAAAATATTTTGAAGGAAGTTCCAGGGCCCACGGCATATGCAAAATGCAACATTGATGAGAGACCACTAGGGGGCTAGAAATGGAGTAGTCATAAAACGTAGGCGCTCCGACAACTTTTAACATAATCTATATCAATTCTGTTGCTATCGATCTTATTTTGTTCGTTTACTATTTTATTTAAAGTTAGCTATAACTTTTATATTTTATTTTATTTGATTTATTGCTGTTGTCGATTACGTTTATCCAGCAATGCCACCAAAACAAGCCTGCAAAAAAAACGTGCAGCTCTGATCCAACAATGCCTGAGATCGGACTCCGTTAAAGAAGGAAGCCTTGCCGGTCCCAGCTGCAGCTACGCAATGCTTGAAGACTTCAGACAGATCGTAAAGGAGGTCATAAGGGATGAGATCGCAAGCCTTACGTCTGAAATCCAGATGGCTATAGCCCTGATTCAAGCCACACTGTTGAAGTGCGCTTTGCTGGAGTTGAAACTGCCTGCTCCTTGCTGTCCTCTGAAAACCTCAAGCTCCGTGCTAATATTGATGATCTAGAGTCAGAGGAACAACCTTCAAATTGTTGGCATTCCGGAGGGCATGGAGGAAAGCAGACCGACTGAATTTATGTCCAGCTTCTTCCATGATTTGCTGGGCGACAGGGGCCTGGATTCTCCACCTGCACTGGATCGTGCACCCTGCTCGTCGGCCCGAAACCTACACAGGGTCAGCACCCAAGGACTTTCATTCTGAGAGTGCATCGGTTCCAGGTGAAAGAGCAGATTCTGCATTTGGCAAGGGAAAGGGGAAATCTTATGTTCCGCGGGAAGAGGGTGTTTATTTTCCCTGATTTCACTGCAGATCTGGCGAAGTGCAGACCTGCATTTAATGAAGTTATGTCTCTTCTTCGTGATGCGTGGTGAGATACAGCCTTCTGCATCCGGCCCGCCTCCGTGTTTCCTACAACGGCACTGATAAGATCTGACACTCCACGAGCAACAATGAATTTTTATTCAAAGAAGATTCTTCCCAATCTGCCTGACACTGGACATTGCCAGGGCTGAACACACGTGTGTGGTAAATGCAGCCTCTTACATCCTCCTCTTTCATATATAAAAAATATATAATTGTTTTGTATGTATTTATTTATTTATTTATTTATTTATTTATTTATTTATTTATTTATTATTTTGTATCATTGTTGCTCAAAACGAGCTGCAGTTTAAGGCTCAATATTGTGTCTTTATTATTATTATTATTATTATTATTATTATTATTATTATTATTATTATTATTATTATTGTCTCTATCTTATCTCCAGCAGGTTTGTTGTTGTTTCCCGAGATGGATTTATAAGGTTTTGTTGGGAGTGTTCGAGTACAGTACTCATTGTGTTAAGTTATATGAGTCACTGATTATACCCTGTTACATATAATATCAACAGTTATTATTATTATTATTATATGCTACAATGCTGTTGCTATGGATTCTGTGTGCATGTACGGATGACACTTGAATGGATGTGCTGTTGGGGTGACTGTCTCACACGCTTGGAATATTACTGGGGATATAGATATGAAATACAGAATATACGTTTCTATGTCTATGGCTAGGGATATGTACGGTATGCATATTATGTATATTATGTGGGTTTGTTGCTTGTGTTCTGAGTGCTTGTGCTTGTGTTATTACTATTGTTGGTGATGTCTGCGAGTGCATGAATTATTTTTTTTTTACTCTATGCAACACTCATGAAACAGTCTGAAAATAACCGTCATCAAACAGCATGTACACTACATCTCCTGAGATGCAATGCTGTTATTGTGCTGCGGCGCATGGGCCAATCAGAGGGGATAGTAGGCGGTGCTCTGTAGCTGTGGATACTGGGGGTGTGCTTGAACACAGCTGTGTCTGAGAGAAGCAGGGTATTTTAACATAGGTTTCTGAGAAGGTCTATCCTTGCCTATAGTTATTAAGGATGGATAAGAATGCAAAGGTATTCTTAGTATTATTAATTTATTTTTAATATTATTTTTGTATTTTTGATTGTTGGAGGATGTGACAGGAGTGAAAGGAGTCCATCTTGTAATTCGCCCTCGCGAATATTGGCAGCGCTGTGCAGGAAGGACCGAGACCGAGGAGAAAGGCTGAGTCATGGTTGGGGCGGAAGCCGCAGTGGTAGCGGCCATCTTAAGTTGGGGCAGGACCCCATGGTCGACCCCCATTATTGCAATCAGCTGTGCTGCGCTCGACGATTGGCTGAGGTGGGGCAGTGCACTGATTGCAGGGGTGGAACTCGGCACTATTTAGGCTGTGGGGTTCTGCCATTCGGTCTCCCTATCCTGGACTGAGGCGGTCGTGCTGCGTGAGCTCTGTGGTTTTTGTTCATTTGTTTGTTGTGCTTATACCCAGACTGAGGATTCCCAGGCCGGCTGCCTCCGAGCCTGGAATTCCCCCTGTGATCCTTGGCATCTCCAGGAACTACTTATCCTGCTTGGGAGAGGGAGCCCAAGCCACCTGCTGTGCTGTGTGGATTATTGAGATACTACGTGGCAGTGTTTCTGTTCTGTGTAGACTATTTGTTTTCATTGCAAGCCTCTGCTTACCATAGCTGGTAACAGAGGCAGTTTTTTTTGTTTGTTTGCTGCAATTGTGTGGAAACCTAGTGCTTGGGACTTTGTACTTTTGTGGGTGTTGTAAATAAAATCCAACCCCAACTACGTGCTTCCTGTCTCCATCACTTCCGGGTCACTTCACTTCCTCCCATAAATCACCACAGAGGGGTTTTTAATCGTCTTTTGTTATCTATTTCTCAAGGGTTGTTCATTTGTATATGATTCAGTTGTGGGGCTACCACTGTAAAGTATGCATGCCTACACACTGGTTAAAAAGAGTATAATGCTTTGGTTATGTTGCCACTTCTTAGAAGATGGCTGGGGGTGTGGGGGCGTGGGGTTCTGTGGTTTTTCTATTTTTTCTCACTCTCGTTTCTTCTGTTTTTTTCTTTATCTGTCTCTATTTCAATGTACTTTCTTTCTCTCATGTTGTGCTTTTTGATATTGGTCAGGGACAGGGTGCTCTGAGGTGTTTACTCAACAGAATATATGGGTACGTAGTTTCTTGCTTTCTCTATATCCTTAAAATCTAATGGCAGTTACAACTGTCACTACATGGCAGCAATGGGTGCCCAGTTAATTTTATAAGCTGGAATGTAAAGGGGCTTTATCAACCAATAAAACGCAATAGAGTCCTCTGTCACCTTCAACAACTTAAAGTGGGCATTGCTTATCTCCAGGAAACACATCTCCGAAACTCAGACCAATTTCGTATACGTAAGTCTTGGGTGGGGCAGCTTTTACACTCCAAGTTTAATGGCAAGGCTAAGGGAGCTGCAATACTAATTCGCAAATCGATTCCATTTATTGCCTCACAGGTGACTGCAGTCCCAAATGGCTGTTATATTGTTGTTACTGGTACTCTTTATGACCACCCATTAAGTTAATGCTCCCAACTGGGATGATAGCCATTTTTTCAGCACATTTCTATCTGACATGCACACGCACCACCTTTTACTTGGTGGGGGGGTGGGTATGAATTGTGCGTTACACCCTAGACTAGACTGCTCTTCCACAAATCCAACCCCTCCTTCTAAATCGGCCTTGGCTATTCGTTCATTTCTTGAAACCTATGGTATCTCTGGCCAATGGCTCTTTCTTTTTCCATCAGCTCGACAGTACTCCTTTTTTTTATTATTATTATTATTTATTTCTTAGCAGACGCCCTTATCCAGGGCGACTTACAATCATAAGCAAATACATTTCAAGTGTTACAATACAAGTCATACAATAAGAGCAAGACCAGTCCATCAAACTTATTCCCGTATTGATTATTTTTTCATAGATAAAAATTTGCTTCCCATGGTTCACTCGTGTACTTACCACAGCATTGTAATTTCCCCCTTGACCCCTTGACTTTGAAGCTAATGTTTCCCAAACAAACAAAACCCTGTCACTCATGGAGGTTTAACCCCCTCCTGCTGTCAGATCAGAACTTTATCCAGTTTATTTCCTCCCATATAGACCTTTTCATGGATACAAACTCAACTCCTGGGATATACTCGGCTACTCTGTGGGAAACCCTAAAGGCATACTTACATGGCCAAATAATTTTGTTCAATGCTAGAGCAAATAAAGGTCGAATGTCTGAAATAACTGACCTTATTTTACTGTTAGATCAACAGCATGCTAACTCTCCAAATCCAGACCTCTATAAACAAAGATTGTCCTTGCAAATTGAATTTGACCTATTCTCCACAAAACAGGCTGAACAATTAATGACTAAATCTCGATCTGCAATATATGAACATGGTGACAAGGCCAACAAAGTTTTGGCACACCAGTTACGCCAGTCGTCAGCCTCACATCTGATCCCACAAATTAATCTACCATCTGGCCAGCCTACAACAGACCAGCAGGAGATTAATGATCTTTGCGGTCCATTGTCGGACTGGGTCCGACATTGCAATTATTCCTCACAGGTCCTTTGTCGGACTGGGTCCGACATCATTATAGCAACGCAATAAACGGGTGTTTAGTCGTTTTTTCTCCGGAAAAAGTCGAGAAAACCATTCAATTGCCGAGTGGTAGCGACAGGAGCCGAGACAAGTCGGGAAAAAAAAAAAAAAAAAAAAAAGCCGTATTTCATGAATAGTCATACATGGTATCAGGTATCAGATAATGGGCGTCCATAGTAAACAAGCTGGCTAAGTGCGTCAGCGCACTGAGACTATCATGGACATTTGCAGAGCTTTTTTCAGATGTTATAGTAATAAAATAATGACTTGGATCGCATTATTGAGGAGTTTGGTGATAAAATGAGTGATCTGGAGATGATCGATCGGTATGTACGACTATTATTATTATTATTATTTATTTCTTACATAGCTGAACGCTATAGCAAACAAAAGGCTGGGGCGGGGCTGGAGATGCCTAGTGTGTGCTTTGTTGATATGCAGGGCCATTTAAACCCGTTTGACTGTGAAAAAAAATACTTTTAAACAGCGCGTATGAAATTAACTGCGCATGTGAAAATTAATTAGACCTGGCGTGCCTGACGCGCGATTAATAAATGGACCGCAAAGGGTTAAACATTTTTACTCTGCTCTCTACACATTGGAATCATCCTTAGATCCTTTATTAATTGAGTCTTTTTTTGAGAACCTTTCTATTCCGACTGTTGATCCACAATCTAAAGCTCACCTAGAGGAGCCATTATCTCCAGATGAAACAACTCAGGCTGTTCGATCAATGCAGAGTGGTAAATCTCCTGGACCAGATCGGTTGCCCATAGAATTTTATAAGAAATTTAGCCATAGTCTATCTCCTTTGTTGAGTGATGTGTTTACAGAATCTTTTTTGTCTCTGTCTTTACCCCCAAGCCTCCATATCATTACTATTGAAACAGAATAAAGACCCTCTTGAATGAGATTCGTACCATCCTATATCTCTGCTTAACCCTTAGCGGCCCATTTATTCAGCGCATCTCAGGCACGTCAGGTCCAATTTATTTTCACATGCGCAGTTTATTTTAGATGCACTGTTTAAAAGTATTTTTTTCACAGTAAAACAGGTTTAAAAGGCACTGCATATCAACAGGACACTCAGTACTGCATCTCCAGCCCCGCCCCACCCCTTGTTCACTGTATTTTTTACATACCTCTACATAGTAGTGCATACCCATTAATCATCTCCTGATCACTCGTTTTATCACCAAACTCCTCAATAATGCGATCCAAGTCATTATTTTATTACTATAACATCTAAAAAAAACTCTGCAAATGTCTGTGATATTCTTTGAGCACTGGATGCAGAAGCAGCTATCTTGTTTGTTTATGTCCGTGTTATCTATGTGGTGTCGGGGCTATCTGTATTCATGAGATACGCCCCTTTTTTCAGCTCCTATCGGTCTCACTCGGCCATTGAATGGTTTTCTCAGCTTTTTCTGGAGAAAAAATGACTAGAGACCTGTTTTTTAAGTCTTTTTGATGATGTCGAACAGGGTCCGACATTGGACCAGAAAGTGAAAATTGCAACCGCAAAGGGTTAATGCAGACTTTAAAATTCTTGCTAAGATCCTAGCACACCTGCTTGAATCAGTTCTCCTGTCTGTAATCTCCTCTGACCAGACGTGGTTTGTACAGGGTAGACATTATATATGCTCCGACTTCCCCCTTGCCTGAGGTTGTTGTTTCACTTGATGTGGAGAAGGCTTACTATCATGTTGAGTGGGATTATTTATTCGCTACTCTGCACAGGTTTAGCTTTGGTCACAATTTTGTTTCATGGATCAAACTGTTGTAATCCTCCCCATCAGCCTCAGTTCGCAGAAACAACACGCAGTCTGAGTACTTCACTCTCCACCGTGGTACATGACAGGGTTGCCTTCTCTCACCCCTCCTCTTTGCCATTGCCGTTGAACCTCTTTCGATATCTCTACATGGAAAGCGGGATATTCAGGGTGTAATTCGAGGGGGTCGAGAGCAGAAGGTATCTCTATATGCAGATGATCTACTTTTATATATTTCAGATCCTATGTCCTCTCTCCCCCATGCATTAGCTATATTAGAGCAATTTAGTTGTTTTTCGGTTTATAAACTCAATTTACACAAGAGTGAACTCTTCCCTATCAATACAGCTGCCCATCGATGCCCCCTTGATAACTTCCTCTTCAAAATTGCACTCAATAACTTCACCTACTTGGGTATTTCAGTTACCCACTCGTACAATACACTTTTTAAATCTAATTTTACTCCCCTACTAGAGCCTATTAAACAAGACTTTATTTGTTGGTCCACTCTACCTCACTTGCTGGCCGCATTAATTCTGTCAAAAACATTTTCATCACTCTAAACAAAACACATCGTACACATGTGTGCAAACATCCCATTTCACATCACTCGCGTAGCTCTGAGTGACACTGCTTTTGTCTCCTGCATCACTGCCTAATAATAGGATCTGTGCTCAAATCCAAAAACTCAGAGTAATCTCCCACATCCACACGCACATTCCCTGCTCCTGTTACATGAACGTATACATTACTGTTCTATATATATATATATTCCCTTTTTGCCATATTTTAAAACATAGTCTATGTTCTATATTCTCCAGTCATCCATTTGATGACCCTCAATATTATCTTCTAACATGTTTGGAGTTGATCAGACTCCCAACAAAACACAAAACTAACAAACAAACAACAGCACTTTTTAGTTTTGTCTTGTTTTTACCAATATTCTGTGTTTAAAGCTATGCTTAACGAAGCATAAACTTTTATTTTGGTTTACTGCACATTTAATTTACACTTTTGTATGTGCTATTTGGGCTTAACTGGAACTTATTGTCTGATTGTTCCTTATCTGTATCACCTAATGTGAACAGTTAAGTAAGAGGCTTATCCTATTGCCCCCTTATCGTGACTTATAAACCAAACAGTAAAACAAAGACAAAACAGGTGTAACAAATCCTCTCAAAAACAAACATAAAACATAAATCCGAGTATGCCCGTACATGTTAAGCACTACAAACCCGTATAACTAGTCCTTAGACATATTGTATTTTGCTTGTTTCAATAGTTTAAACCAAGATTCTGGCAGCCCTCCGCCTTTTCTCAATTCTAGTGCCCCATCACTATAAATGGTTTCATCCCATTCAGGCAGCACCTCAGGCTCAAGCTCCTTATTCTTGCATTTAAACATTGTGATTATTTACGTCCAAACTTCCTTTTAGAGTCCTGCCGACAACGCCAATAATGTTGTGTGAAATTTTAATTACTTTAAAATTAGAAGGAAGTTGATGTGGAGGTAAATAAGACAATTACTACACAGAGTAATTCCAAATAAGGTCCGCTTTATTTCACACCCTTGATACAATGATAGACAAACACACATACAAGAATATATTAATCAGAGATATAATATACTCATAGAGACGCAACTGAACTAATCCTTACCCTTCCAAGCAGATCGGGAGAGCCCCTCGACCCTGGTAAGAGAAAGCAGCTGTCTCCAAAACTACCGAGCAGGACTGCGCAAATCCTCACGGCCGACTCTCCTCAACAAAGGTTATATTAATCACAGATCAATACAACCCATGAGACGCAACTGAACTAATCCTTGCCCTTCCAAGCAGATCGGGAGAGCCCCTCGACCCTGGTAAGAGAAAGCAGCTGTCTCCAAAAATACCGAGCAGGACTGGCATATCCCCACGGCTGACTCTCACCAGAGCAGGGGGGGAACCCGTCCTTTATAGCTTACCAAGTAAGGCTTCCGCGTGCGAGAGAGTAATTGGCCAGATCACTCTCTCGAGGCTCGCCCTGTGAATTATTTCTGTAAGCTATCCCTTTTCCCATAACATTCTGAGAAAAACAAGAGATAAGTTAGCAGTACAGAAACAAGCAGTACAAAAACAAGTTAGATGAACAAAAACAGGATAGATAAGCCGTACAAAACAAGTTAGATGAACAGTAGCAGTAAAGGTTATTACAGGGCAAGGGCACAGATGGACTCGAACGCATTTCTATAACTTTCTAGAACATTTTTTTTATTTCAGTCCAAAAGTTCAATTTACCACAAACACACTTTTTTCGTTACTTGCAAATTTGTGACTTTGTGCGCAATAAATTGGTTCAATTTCCTCTGCGACCTCCTTGGTCAAGTATTGATTCCATACTGGAGATCTGTCCAGATGGTAGAGGAGTTATAGCTACAATGTATAATACTATGTTGTCTTTGCATTGCCCCTCTCTATCCACGCTAAAATCCTTGTGGGAACAAGATTTGGGAAAAAAATTTTGCAGATGTGTGACAGGGTAGCGTCGTGGGCCCAGATGGTATTGGGCAGGCAGAGAGACTCAGAGACAAGGAATTGCAGTTAACGCGCTTCTGCGCCGTTTAATAAACAAAAATAAATCAAAAGGTTGCACAAAACACTGCTCACCGAGCCAAAATAAAAGGTCAAACAAAAACAAATCTCACACACAATAAACAAGAACAAAATAACCAGCGCAAGGGCCAAAACAAAAGGTTTAAACAAAACACAAAAATGTAGGCTGGGCATTAGCCTTCACTACACCTTTTTCAAAAATCTACAGAGAGCACAAACAAACACTCACCCAACACCTCTCTCAAACAAAGGATTTTTCCCCTTTTTTATAGCATGTGGCTGGAGCCTAATTATCAATAATTCAATTAGCTCCAGCCACATTCTCACATGTATTTTGGCAGGGACAGGAAATTAACCCCATCCCTGCCAACCACCACCAAATCACCACACAACAATATTATTTACAGGCAGGGCGCTGCCCTGCTACATTTCCCCCCCCCCTTGTGCGCAGCACACATGGCCCCACGGCCACCTCCCCCCCCCTTTGAAAGCCATCCACCCTCCCTCAAGTCCCCTACTGTCCTTCCTCTCCCATCCTTGAGGGAGGGTTAGTCCATAGTCCGGCGCCTTCCTGGCGGGACCGAGACCCGGCGACAGAGGACCCAGGCGTAGTGGATGGGGCGTCAGGAGCGCAGGCAGGCGAGCAGTCGGCTGCAGCCCCAGGCAGAGGTGCGAGCCCAGGCGACTGTGGAGCGACGTCTGGGCAACCAGGGGGAGCGAAGCAGGAGACCAGGCGACCTCCTGTGCCTGGTGGTGCTGCGACCTGGGAGTCAGGCCCAGCGACCAGAGTTCCAGACATGCAGCCTGGGTGTCTGGGAGCCCAGGTTGAGGGAACCAACCCCCAGGCGCCGGGCTATGGCACAGGGGTGGTGGTCGGGGCTGTGGTGGAGGTGGTCTCCTCATCTCCCCCCCCTTCTTCGTAGCCGGTAGCTCCCCTTTGTGCGGCTCCAAACACAGTATTTCCTGCTGCCATGAAGGGCTGGCAGCGACCCCAAGCAAAGCTAAGCCTGTAGTGACCACAGGCAACGGCGGCAGCGGACCCTCGGGAGGCGACGGCGACAGCAGCGGACCCTCGGGAGGCGACGGCGGCAGCAGCGGACCCTCGGGAGGCGACGGCGGCAGCAGCGGACCCTCGGGAGGCGACGGCGGCAGCAGCGGACCCCCGGGAGGTGACGGCGGCAGCAGCGGACTCTCGGGAGGCGACGGCGGCAGCAGCGGACCCTCGGGAGGCGACGGCGGCAGCAGCAGCGGACCCTCGGGAGGCGACGGCGGCAGCAGCAGCGGACCCTCGGGAGGCGACGGCGGCAGCAGCAGCGGACCCTCGGGAGGCGACGGCGGCAGCAGCAGCGGACCCTCGGGAGGCGACGGCGGCAGCAGCAGCGGACCCTCGGGAGGCGACGGCGGCAGCAGCAGCGGACCCTCGGGAGGCGACGGCGGCAGCAGCAGTGGACCCTCGGGAGGCGACGCAGGACCAGCAGCAACCCTAGGAGAAGCAAGGGAGACACAAGCAACCCCAGGCGATGCAGAGCAGCAGGCAGGCCCAGGCGATGGCGAACTGGCATCCCCAGGCGATGGCGACGGCGGGAGGGGAGCCCCTGGCCATGAAGGCGGCAGCAGGAGCTCCACTTCTCCCAATGGTGGTGTTTGTGGAGGTAGCTCCTGCTCCTCTCCTCTTGATGTCAAAGGCGGCAGGGGCTCCTCCCCTTCTGGCTGCGAAGGCGGCAGGGGCTCCTCCCCTTCTGGCTGCGAAGACGGCAGGGGCTCCTCCCCTTCTGGCTGCGAAGACGGCAGGGGCTCCTCCCCTTCTGGCTGCGAAGGCGGCAGGGGCTCCTCCCCTACTGGCTGCGAAGGCGGCAGGGGCTCCTCCCCGTCTGGCTGCGAAGGCGGCAGGGGCTCCTCCCCGTCTGGCTGCGAAGGCGGCAGGGGCTCCTCCCCGTCTGGCTGCGAAGGCGGCAGGGGCTCCTCCCCTTCTGGCTGCGAAGGCGGCAGGGGCTCCTCCCCTTCTGGCTGCGAAGGCGGCAGGGGCTCCTCCCCTTCTGGCTGCGAAGGCGGCAGGGGCTCCTCCCCTTCTGGCTGCGAAGGCGGCAGGGGCTCCTCCCCTTCTGGCTGCAGCAGTGGGACCAGCAGGCATCCTCCCTCTGCTGGCGGAGGTGGGGCCAGCAGGCTCTCTCCCTCTGCTGGTGGCAGTGATGGATGCAAAGGCAGCAGGCATTCTTCTGGTGGGAGGGGGCAGTTGAGTAGGGAATGCCCCCGCTCTCTGCAGATGGGGCACCAGCAGGACGCCTCTACAGTGCGGAGACAGCTGATCTCCTCTGGTGATGGTGATGGGATCAGCAGGCACTCTTCCTTTGCTGGTGCAGGCTTGAGCGGTGGGCATTCGGCGGCGTCCCCAACCAGGCCCTGGTTCCAGGCCTCCTCGTACTGGGGATCACCGTAGGGGCAGTCCTCCCGGTCATGTCCAAACTCTCCACAGGCCTCGCACATGGGGGCCCCTTCAGCCCTCCATTGTTCCTGCTCAGCTGCCCAGTTTGGGGGTCCAAACTGAGTGGGCGCCCGGGACCACCATCTTTTCCTCTGCTGCGGTTGCTGCCGCTTCTGCTGTTTTTTGCAGCTCTTCCTTCCCATTTTTTTTTTTTTTTTTTTTACTACAATCCCGCTCCGAGTCTCTAGGGGGCGCTATCCCACTTCTGACACCATATGTGACAGGGTAGCGTCGTGGGCCCAGATGGTATTGGGCAGGCAGAGAGACCCAGAGACAAGGAATTGCAGTTAACGCGCTTCTGCGCCGTTTAATAAACAAAAATAAATCAAAAGGTTGCACAAAACACTGCTCACCGAGCCAAAATAAAAGGTCAAACAAAAACAAATCTCGCACACAATAAACAAGAACAAAATAACCAGCGCAAGGGCCAAAACAAAAGGTTTAAACAAAACACAAAAATGTAGGCTGGGCATTAGCCTTCACTACACCTTTTTCAAAAATCTACAGAGAGCACAAACAAACACTCACCCAACACCTCTCTCAAACAAAGGATTTTTCCCCTTTTTTATAGCATGTGGCTGGAGCCTAATTATCAATAATTCAATTAGCTCCAGCCACATTCTCACATGTATTTTGGCAGGGACAGGAAATTAACCCCATCCCTGCCAACCACCACCAAATCACCACACAACAATATTATTTACAGGCAGGGCGCTGCCCTGCTACAAGATGATATTTGGAATCTATTCTGGCTTGTGTGCATTCATCCTCAGTCAGTGCTCGTCATGGGCTGATTCAATTCAAGATTCTACACTGTCTCCACTTGTCCAAAGTCAAGTTAGCCAGAATTTATCTTGGATTGGACCCAACCTGTGACAGATGCAAACTAGCTCGTGCCTCTCTTATTCACATGTTCTGGTCATGTCTCAGGTTGACTCCTTTCTGGACTTCTGTGTTTGAGTCCCTCTCTCAGACCTTACAAGTGTCGATTGATCCCACCTCATTGATTGTGCTTTTTGGGGTGATGCCTGATAATGTGCCTTTATCTGGGCTGCAGTCAAACACCTTGGCCTTCGCAACCTTACTAGCCAGGCGCCTCATCTTGTTTGGCAGGAAACAAGCTGCCCCACCCTCTTATGTTCACTGGATTAGAGATGTGATAAAAAATAAAATACACTCTCAGGGGGTCTACTGGTACATTTTACAAAGCATGGCAGCCCTTTCTCTCTCATGTTGAGCAGCTCAGACTGCCCTGCCTTCCATAGCATGTTGAAGGGAGTGTGGGATTCTCACTCTGATGTGTGGTATTGTACCTGCACGGCTCTCTCTCTACAAGATTATACCTGGTCAATGCCCTTGGAGGAATTAGAAGCTTTCATTGCACTAGTATATATGCCCATGGAGCATTTGGTGCCAGAAGACTGGGTTACTGTTGATAGCTGTGCCAAATGCCCAAAGACAGTCTGTTGTAAGTACACTGCATATGTTGAAAAGCACAGGATCTGTGTGATTTGTGCCAGCACTTTGACTTTGTAAACGATTGTAAATGAAGCCCATTCTGTTCAAATGTTTATTTATTCATGTAATTTCGATTATAGTATGTCGGTATATAAATGCATAGCTTTGATTGCGTATATGTGCTTTGTTATGTAGGCAATATAACTCCATTTATTTTACATTTTTTTTTATACTTATTTACATCGTTTCAGTTGTACAGTTTTGTATGTACATGATATGCCTGTATATACACATTTAATTTCAAATATTTTTTTATTTATTTTTTTGCTGTTTTTTGAGGTTGCGCTTAATGTAATATGTCTGTATATAAACACATTTCTGTTCAAATGTCAGTTTATTTACAATGTTTCGGTTGTGTAGATGCTTTATATGACGTTCCTGAATAAAACTACGACTTATATTCAATTGTTTGTCCTTTCATTATAATATTTATGTTGTTTTTAATAAGCCGGTCAAATTGACCGGTCATGGTTGTTCTAGGTATGCCTATAAACGTGGTTGTTCTAGTGTTAAAAAAAAGATCATTTAAATACGATGGTGCAAGGCTATTTAATGCCTTATAAGTTCAAAGCAACACCTTAAAATCATTCCTGAATGGGACCGGAAGCCAGTGCAGAGATGCTAGCACAGGAGTAATGTGATCTCATCTGAGTCCCGGTTAAAATTCTAGGTGCAGCATTTTGTAGAAGTTGCAGTCAAGATATAAGATTGCTATGAATACCAGAGAATAGGACATTACAATAATCAATTCTAGAAGATAGAAAAGCATGCATCAATCTCTCATTATCTGAGTGGGAAAGAATACTTCTCAATGTGTAGCCTATTCCATCCCCTTGCCACTCTCTTATCAGAAACACTGAGGGCTCCATATTCAAAAGAATGATGTGCCTGAAGCGACCATGTGCCATCTAAGTACCTGAGTTAAGCACACAGTTTTCCAATTTTAAAATATTAGCAAAAAAGAAAGACGCATGGTTTAATCGTTTAGCCTTTTTAAGACACATTATTTTACTGAAAAAAGCTATACTTTGGGTTTTAATAGTAAAAGCTTTTAAAATAAGTGGCAGATTTTTATTGGGCAGCCAGCTGTGCTCCAGTGTAAGTAAATTGTGAAATGTGATTTATCTACTGACTTTGCTGGGTAAGAAAACACAGGCAGAATGGTTGCTGCACATGTATTATTATTATTCTGAGATAGCCTGATCTCTAAATTATAAATACATGTACACATACTACAGCAATTCATAAATTACTTCATCACATGACGGACCGTTGGTTTCACAGACCTTGAATAACACTAGTCTAGGATTGCCTTACACAAGGTACCACTAGGTAGTCTGAGATTAGTGCCAATCAACATCTGTGAAACCAGCCATGAGTGTTTAAAGTTATGAATTTAAAGAAGAACAAACCCAGACGGGTGTGTACTTCCTGTCATGTACAGTATGTCTCAATTGCTTACTGCATCACATACAAATTACCTTGCAAATATCCTACTTTGAATGTAAATGCCTCAAACTTTCAATTTGAAATACAGCAACTTGTATAACACTTGTTCTTGATTTCTTTTAGTCATAAACATACATAAACACACAGCAGTCATTGACTTGGTTTACATGCAGTTAGAAACTCCACATTCTATCTCCATTGTCATGACAATGTGATGCAGCAGCACGTATCACAAACACTCAGCCAAAACATTGCTTTCTTATGCTAAAAATCTGTGCAAATGGACCAAATTTCTTTTTTTTTTTTTTGCATGGCAACAAGTTCAAAAGCTGTACCATGAGACTTGAGCAGTGAAGAGCCCATTTGTGATGTAAACTCACGTGACTTGCTACTATATATGTCGTACCAAGCAAATTCTTTATTAACAGCTGAGATCTGCTGAAAAGTAGCCGTGGCAAGCTTCTTTGAAAAAATAGCCTGTGAGGGGTTTAGTAAGTATGGAAGCGTATAGCTGCTATGTAGAGCAAAAAAAAAAAAAAAAAAAAATCAGCGTATACAACATAAGAACGAAATCTTTATTTTGGTAAAATGTAGTAATTATTATGTAATAACGCAATCATTATTTTGTTCTAAAGTTATATGTGCTGATTTTTTTTGCTCTACATGGCAGCTATATGCTTCCATACCGAACAATGTGAAAGGCATGTATTTATAACTCGATGGGTAAGACCAGTCTTCTCCTTCCCAATATTGTAGTATCAAAAATATTTTTAAATAGTCAGTTCCCTATAGTGGTTGAATAACCGTCAGTGATAGTATTTGTAATTGGTGTACAGTAGTCTCTAGCTAAGAGAACACCCCTTAGGGTGATAAACTAACTGAAAACTAACGTTAATAAAATAACTAAATTAACAAAACACCCCTACATTCGGTAAAAATGCAGCAGCGACTCTAACAGTAATTATGAATACGAGAATGAATTTGAATGCAATGGTTATTAACACAGCAGCTCTAGATTACTCTCGCAATGATGAGTCAGTTTTGAACCATTTGAAATTTAATTTGTTACAAAAGTTTTTAATTAATTTTAAAACCTACCCTCTTATTGTTTATTAATGGGGAAACAATATAAATACAGTATAACAATATACAGCAGAAATCTATTTGCTATAGCAGAATTGTTTTTACATTTCTGTATAAAAGGTAAAAGTGTATTTAATATTTTTTTTCAAAGCTATTATTGGAAACGTGTACTGATCGCTCTTTCAAGATATTGTATTGCTTCACTTCCGGTGGGTCAGGTATTCCACTTTCACAGCTCTAATTAAGGAGCACAATGAAAACATGTGAGTGTGACAGAAATAGAATGATTCTTGGTGGTAAATCTCCCTCCCGACCTGTGAGGGCGCTAAGTAATGGGAACGAGTACCCTGGACTGTTTGGCCTGACACTTCATTCCCAGGGTTAAAAGGAAGTTGGTCAACTAGAAAGAGGGAAGAGCTTCAGTGCACTAACTCATCGACCCGGAAGGGAAATGATGTGGCAGCTGCGGATTGGAGGAGCGACTGCAAGCGTTTACATGTGTGACAGTATAAATAGGGGACAAAGCGATGTAATCTGTTCCTAGTACACTATTCTGTGTTAAAAGAACATGAGTGTTTTGTTTGTTTTTGTCAGTCTGTCTATAGCGTCTTGTTTGTCTTGTGTATTTAGAATAGACGGCTAAACACGATCCGGAGCTGTCGCCCACGGCCAGCACAAAACCCGCACTGACTGTTCACTAAATAACATTGTAAACTCACTACCAGCACTACAGCACTCACTGGGAGAGGTGACCGTGTCTGTGTTTGGGTATTTCCATTGGGATTATTGTTCTTGTGGGAATATTGTTCATTGTAAACGGGACTGCAACCCATCATCATTTACTGTGCGATACACATCGTTGTGTATTGCCAGCCATCATTGTTTGTTTCTGTTTGATCATCAGATCCCTGGATTAAAATAAACATAAACCTTTTTCACCTGTACTTTGTTTGTCTGTCGTTTCTTGTTGGATTACTGCACTGCACCTGCACGTACCACTTACCACTTTGCCACAGCGAGTCATAGAAACATCCAGTCTGTAAGGCTGCTAGCACTTTGAGTTCTTCCAGAACTCCCAGAAGTAGGTCCTACGTAACCAATCACTTCTTTTCCAAATGTTTATTAATCCCCCCAAAAAAACAATACAGGCTGGGCATTTGCCTTCACTATAAAGTTTACAAACAAAACAGTTTCACTCACCTAGCTCCCTCCCAGGGCCGGATTAAAGAGTGTGGGAGCCCTACGCTAACCCATATTTTGGGGGCCCTATGCATATTATGGTGAATGATGTTGTTGGCACATTGGTTAATCCGGCCCTGCGCTGGGGACGGAGAGTGTGAGTGGAGCGAGCCAATTGTATAGGGAGCGGGGGAGTGGAGTGGGGTAGTTGCTGGAGTGGAGTGCGGACATTCCCAGCCTGCTCTTTTACAGCACTGAGAAGAACTGAGCACGTCTTTTTAAAACTATTTGGGTGTCTTGAATCCAAATATGGTTGTTACCAAACTTTACATTGATTATTAATGCCTCTACGAAGCAGACAAAATAACAGTATTCTTTTCAATTTAAAAAAAATCTTTGTTTTGTACAAGTTAATAAGATGTATAAACATGTTCAAATGATGTCAAAATGTTGTGCACAACTTTATTGTTACATTTATACATTTATTTAGTCCGTCAAGGGGTAACAGAGATATTGTATTGTAGTGGATAACCATAAAAGGCACTACATAGCTCGCATCATTTTAAACCAAAATTGCACAACTCTCAGAACTTATAGTAAAATCTTACATGACACATCTTCAAACAGCTATTTGACAACACTTCTGTAACTTACTATTCATTGTCAGGTACATTGGCACAGCAGTGCTGTCCTGCACTTGCATCTTGGACTCCTGCATCCAGTTTTGCAGTGACCGACTATTGCCTCAATGTAATCTTCTGGTACGGGTGACAGTGACATTAGCTGAGGCAACAAATATCCATCTTCATTTTTCCATCCCATGGCAGTTGGGGAAGGACTCACTGGATTTAAGCGGTGAGACTGATAATGAGATCTCTGTATGTGTAACATCAGAGCATCACTTGTTGGGAGTAGAGCTTGTGATGACCTCAAGCGTGTAAACAAAAAGGCACGTGCTTTGTCCATGCTGTGGATCTCTGACAGGCCATACAATTTACAAATAAACTCCTCTGCACTTTTCACCTTTTCCGGAGTAAGGTCATTCACACCAAGGTGCATCAGAAGGTGATGGTGCTTCTTAAACACCTTCAATGCAGTCTTCTTGCTGTGACCAGCAATGTAAGATGTTGTATCACACCAGTCAGTGCATGGAATGGAAGCAGTTTCCAAAACTGCAGGTGTGAATTGTAATTTTTCACAAATATCATGAATAGGAAAATATTTAGGTTTCTTTGATGTGCCAGCTTTCATCTAAAGCTGTGTACATGTCATTTTCTGTCCCGGGTGCAACAACAACACTGTCTCTATCACTTTGGACACTGTGTAAAATAATTATTGTGTCTGCATCTTCCTGATGAGCACTGATTGGTGTCAACCATTTCTGCTGAGAACCATACTTCAGCTTCATCTTCAAAGCCACAAGCCAGAATTAGCATTTTGTCATGTGGTGCTTGTGCAATGAGCTGCTCAGATAGAAACTTTGAAAATAAAGATCCTCTTTATTTTCAGGCAGTGCAATTAAATCCTTCCAATTACTTGGAAGAGGCATATCCCTGCCCTTCCACCACCATCCTGATGGGTCTTGTACCTCTGTATTGCTTTTGCCTTCTGTGGAAGTCTGTGACCATCCTAACAATGGTTTGTATGAATATATCGGCCAGGTCCCCAAATGTCTTAGCTCCAGGTGGCTTTCCAATGGCTTGCACCAAAGCCTGTGCATCTATCACAAGACATCTAATGTCTGCAGGGGTCACTGATGGTGGACAGTGAACATCAGCAGTCAGTGCATCTGCCAGTACTGCTTTCATCCCTGTCCATAGACTGCCATTAGTCTGTGCTAATGCCAGTCTAACTCATGCTTCATAATGTGCTGAAAATTAACAGTCCTGCCAGCTTCATATGCTGTAATAAATAATTGGAGAATATTTCTGTCTGCCTTGATGATTGTGGACTTTCCTTTGAATTCATTACCAATTTTGTAGAAATTTCGTAGTTAGAGCTTTATTTTTTGGCAGTGGATCATGAAAGTGCATGTGGCCAGGCTCCCCCTCTTTTGTCACAAGCCGTTTCTCAACTAAGCTTTCCAGCTGGTTTTGGCCTAAGGTTTTTGCATTCAGTAGAGCATCTTGGATGGCGTCAGTGGCCAGATCTTTAGTCGCAATACTTTGCAACGAAAGAGGAGGCTCCTCCTCAGAGAAGAGAAGAGTGAATTCTCATCATCATTATCATGTTGTCTCCTTGCCTTTCCTGACTCAGTGTGCACAAGTTGATCTACCAAGCCAACATGAAATATTGTCCAGGTGTTTGCTGCAATATGGGCTCTTAGGTTGTAAGACAAAGCCCATCTGCTAACACATGATGTGCGGTGTTAGGCTTGAGCCTAACATATTGCTTAGCGTTGAGGCCAAAAAGCTCTATTTTGGTCTCATCAGACCACAGAATCTTCTTCCACTTGGTCTCAGAGTCTCCCACATGCCTTCTGGCAAACTCTAGCCGAGATTTGATGTGAGTTTTTTTCAACAATGGCTTTCTTTTTGCCACTCTCCCATAAAGGCCAGTTTTGTTGCTGTATGCACAGTGTCTCCCAGCTTAGCCATGGAAGACTGTAACTCCTTTAGAGTTGCCATAGGCCTCTTGATGGCCTCCCTGACTAGTGCCCTTCTTGCCCGGATACTCAGTTTTTGAAGACGGCCTGTTCTAGACAGAGTCACAGTTGTGCCATATTCTCTCCATTTCTTAATAATGGACTTTACTTTTGCTCCAGGGAATATTCAATGCCTTGGAAATGTTCTTATATCCTACCCCTGATTGGTGCTTTTGAAGAATCTTATTCTGGATTTGCTTTGAATGTTCCTTCGTCTTCATGATTAGTTTGTAGTAGTTTATGTTAGGAAATGGACTAACCAATTGTGGGACCTCCCAGAGACAGGTGTATTTAACCTGAAATCATGTGAAACACCTTAATTGCACACAGGTGGACTCCATTCAACTAATTATGTGACTTCTAAAGACAATTGGTTGCACCAGAGCTTATTTAGGTGTGTCATAGCAAAGGGGGTGAATACTTATGTAATCAATTATTTTCTGTTTTATATTTGTAATTAATTTAGAACAATTTATAGATTTTATTTTTCACTTTGACATTATGGACTTTTTTTGTGTTGATCAGTGGCAAAAACTCCTAATTAAATCCATTTTGATTCCATGTCGTAACACAATAAAATGTGGAAAAGACCAAGGGGGGTGAATACTTTTGAGAGCCACTGTATATTGTTTTTATACAGTTCTATGGTTACACACCAATACAGCGCTGTGAACACGGTTTATATTTTCTGCACTCTTAAGGATAGTTCATACACTACAGGATGGTCCGTAGCCCCGTTGAGACTCACTCACGTGTTAGCAGGTTGCTTTGAGCTCCTTATGATATATTAGGATACAAACAAGCCCAGCGTTAAGCTAATTTGATACAAATCATATGCAACGGTTGAAATAGGTGAGTACACCTAACACGACATCGTAGGAACCTGTTAATTGCAAGATGATGTTTCCTAACTTTTACTTTATTTTCAATTTACTCATTTTTTCAGTGCCAATCAATAATAATGAGTAAGCATCTTCAAATTGAATTAGATATCTAAGCACTTTATGTAGGCTTTTTTAGTTGCTGGTCATGAGGCTTGTTAAACTGTGTATGCCTTTATTGCCTTGTACCATATGACAGAAATCACATGTGAGTGATAATAATTAAATTTCACTGTTGTTAATGATCATTTTAATTAACAGTCAAACATTCATGGGCACATAGAACACAAAATGATGCAATATGGATCACAGATATAAAAAAAGCTTCAGTCACAGGCAATAAAGTACAAAAGCAAGTGCTGTGTGGTCCAGTGGTTAAAGAGACTCTGCAGCTGATGCATAGTTCACATACCCTGGTCTCTGTAAGTCGCCTTGGTTAAAGGCGTCTGCTAAATAAACAAATAATAATAATATAACATCCGCTCAGGCTAATGGGTTTTTGTTATGTGATTTTGTTAGTTTACCAGAAAGTCCAGCAACTAATATATACAATAGCAGCAGAATTATAAATAAATGTTTTTTTAAAAACTTCGTAGCTTCCTTCTACGGACCAGTAGTAGCATTGCATTCAATAGAACAAAACAATGTAGTTTAACAAAAAAAGGAATTGGCTCCAGAGTGGCGCATCCAGTAAAGACGCTCCGCGTGGAGTGCAGGATGTGCCCTATAGCCTAGAGGTCACCGGTTCGAGTCCAGGCTATTCCACTGTCGACCATGGATGGGTGTTCATCTTTGTCACTCCCGAGTTAGCGCAGGGGTGGTAGTGGTGAGATGAGCCTAAAAATATAAATCAAATTGGGAGAAAAACAGGGTAAAATCAATTGGTGACTACTAAATTAAAAACAACAAAAAAAAGAAATGAACTTTTATGTCCTTTACTTGTGTTTTTTGGGGTTTCTTTTGTAGTGAGAGAAAAAAACACTATGGACTTAAACCGTTCTTGCCTGTGTCCTGGGTTGCCAGAAATTAAATACATTTGTAGACCAAAGTCAACCAAATGCCAGCCCAAAAGTAGCCCAATATTATGTTGCCTAAACTAGCTTTAAAAGTAACCCAGTAAACATGGTATTTTCCAGTTTCTTGCTACATTTTTATCTTAAGGTATTATTCATGGGGTGTGAGCAAGACCGCCGAGGTGATGTTTAAATACATGGAGTTAGTAACAGATGAAACATATGAAGAGAGGGGCTCCGCCTCTTTGAAGGCCCAGCACATGGAAGGAGGGGGGTTCCGTCCCTGAGGAGGCCCGACAAACAGGAGGGGGGCCACCATCTTTGAGGTGACCTGACATACGAAGAGGCTCATGAACTGGAAAAAAAAACATGGAGTTAGTAGTTATTAGAACATATAGAGATGGGGTTTTCCGCCTCTTCAAAAGCCCAACATAATAGAAGGGGGGGTTCTGTCTTTGAGGAGACCTGACAAACAAGAGGGGTTCCAGCGCTTGCGGTTAAGCTCTACTTCCTTAACCTCCACAGGAGGGTTCTCCACGAGTCAGAGGGGACCTCCAGCCAAACCCATCCTTTTAGCATCTCATGATCTATCACTACCCTCACAATCTGAGGGGCAAAGCTTATTCTTGCTAAACCTCGCTGTAGAAGCTCTCTCTTCGTAACACGAGTCTCTCTTCTCGTTTCAGGTTCTCTGGGGGTGTGTCTCCGTCCCAGCTTTGGAAGTCTATAATTCACCTCATTGAGGGCAGCTCTCCAAGCCAGAGTTCACCCTTTTCTTCCTTCCTTTCAGGTTCTCAAGCCTCTATTTATGTGCAGGCGATCTCCCCTGTGTGTATGGTCCCCCAAACTACGGGGACCCCCCTCTTATGTTTTATGTGCAGGCGATCTCCCCTGTGTGTTCATGTTTTATGTGCAAGGGATCTCCCCTGTGTGTCCATGTTTTATGTGCAGGCGATCTCCCCTGTGTGTCTGGTCCCCCAAACGACGGGGAACCCCCTTCTATATGTTCGGCCTTAGCAAACGGCAGGCCCTCTCTTATGTGATTCAATCTTTGCTAACTCCAAGAGGTAGCCTGGCTCCCGTCCCGTGAACTGTACAGTATATAGCAGAAAAAAAGAACAAACCACAATATATTTGTATAGCATGTCACACATACAACTGCCACAGTCAGACCATTTAAATAACAGTATACACATAATACAAAAGCAGCAATTTTAAAGTTAGATTAAAACCCACTGTGGAAGGGTGGTGGGCAATTCACTGACACACATGGGAGACAGAAGTTTAATTTGAAAACACCGCTCTGGTGCCCAGTTTTATTATTTTTACTGTTTTGTTTTTTAGCCCGCAGAGGGCGCTGTTGTCCGTGGCCTGAGTACCGACCACGGTACACAGGACCACAGGAATACCAATACTGGTAAACAGTAAAACACTGTCGCATTCACAAGTGCTCAAAATAATAATGAAAACAAAAGGTGAAATGAAAAGGGAAAATAAAACACAGTAATAAAACTACAAAATAAAGGTGCTGCTTACGCAGTACCCCCACTGCTGCTAAGCCGGTCAGTACGGGCCTCCGACCTACGCTCCACTATTTTCTATACACTGGGGTGGCCAGAGTTCCCCGTATACCTACACACGTCCTCTCGGGTACCTAATTATTTCTTTTATTTTTTAAATTATTTTAAGGCAGGCTGTCTCCCTCAGCCGGGCTTACCTGGTCCTTGTTTTTTTGGTCCTCTTCTGCCAGCATGACTGTATATTCCCAAACACGACCACCCGAATGCACAACCAAGCGCTGTTCTTATGGGCCGAGCAATCCCCCAAGGCCCGCCTCACAGCCACTCAGAGAGAGGGAAAGCCAACACACCCTCTTCCCCACCTCTCCCTGTCATCGCCATGACTGACAGGCGGATCTTATGAGACTGCTGACCTCTTCCTGCAGTACCACGCATGTGCCAGATAGTCAGTCCAGATCTCCCCTGTTACACCCACGAAGATAAGAAAGCCATTTTATAAAAGTGCGTTTTTAGTCTTGACTTGAAAACTGTAACGGTCCCAACTTCCCTGACAAAACGAAGGTAGAGCATTCCATAATTTAGGAGCTCTACAAGAAAAAGCCTTACCTCCCGTGTTGCCTTTGTTGACGCTAGGAATAACCAGGAGCCCTGCATCCTGTGATCTCAGAGTGCGGTTTGGAAGATACGGGGTCAGTAACTCCTGCAGATAGCTAGGTGCTAATCCATTCAGGGCCTTGTAAGTTAACAGCAAAATCTTAAAATCAATTCTATACTGCACAGGAAGGCAATGTAAAGAGGCCAAAACAGGGGTAATATGTTCACTTTTCCTGGTTTTAGTCAGAATTCTGAACAAATAAAGACAGGACACTAAAAATCCATATAAATTCCATCTAAAAATCCATAGTAGCTTTTTTTAAACAACCGGAGAGCCAAAGACTGAAACTTTTACCCGCCGAGTTAAGCCCGGGACAGACAGGCGTGGTGCAGCACTGCTGGGCATTTTCACAGTGTAAAGCATGCACCTGGACACACAGGAGCGGTATGCACTCCGCGGTACAGTAGTTGTCAGTACCACACCGTAGGCTATGTACTCGAATATAAATTTACATATATGGCCAAAAGTTTTGCATCACCTAGTAGAATATTAGGATGCAGACATAATTTAAAAAAAAAAAAACCTATATAAACATAATTTCGATATTTTATTTAACATCATGCAATCTAAGAAACTACAAAATGACATCTCAAAAGTATACCAGAAAGTACAATAGTAGTACAGTATTTCATAAATTTCAAAATGTCACATTTTCAATTTTTGGAAAACTACAAAGCGATATGTAATTTCAATATGTCAACGTAAGATTATTAATTCTATAAGGCATGATGCAACACTTTTGGCCATAGCTGTAATCCCCCCCCATGTAATCTACTAAATAAAAACACTGGTTTGTTTTTCTGTCATCTATATGCAGGTATATGAGATGAGCGATCGGAGCTTAGCAAAGAAACATACAATACATTGCTGACAGTGAGTAGCCTACTACTAAAGCAGGGGTGTAGCGCACATTGAGGCACCCGAGGCGGCCGCCTCGGTAAAACTCAACTACTTACATTTTTGAAAGAAAAATAAAAAGTACAACAATATATCTAAAGATTTATTTTTTAATAATGTGCTCATTTCAATTTTTAAGAGTGGCATAATCAACATGTTTTCATATTATTATTATTTTTATTTGCCATTTCTTCGTAACATTATTGTGATCTCAGACTGTATAGAAACTTCGCGCCACACAGACATCTCATTGGTCAGTTTCCCTAGTTACGCCGTGTGTAGCTCCAGAATTGGATCAAGATTACGGATAAGTGGAGTCTGATCCAGATCTGCTTAGTACAACACCTTCACATGATCCGACTCCAGTGAATTCAGATCCAATCCCATTTTTTGTTCTCGTTAGTACAACTGTCTATAGCATTTCTTTTAGAAGAAGCCAACTCTGGGTAAGAATGTTTAGTGATTGTATTTCTTATATTAATGTTGTTTTTCTGCTGACAGTCCTGTGCAATGTGATGTTTAGCTGAGATACGTATTGATAAATCAATGTTTTTTCTTGCACGATGGTAACGCCTTCCCCCTCCTCCAATATAACAATTCATATCTGTTAGGTTTTAGTACTTTTCATGCATTGTATTTGATGCTATGGGCTAGAAGAATTGGAGGCAATTCTATCCATAAATTCACTGTTCAGCTGTCCAAATGTTTTCTTTAGAGAGAGAAAAAAAAGGAAGCACTATTTTTAATACTGATGTGTTGTAGAAAATGTGTAATCCTGGCAGCTGTGTTTGCTTTATTTATATGGGCTCCATTGATGCTGATTCTGTGATTTCTTACATTATTCACTTTCAGCTTTATAAGAAATTGTGACACTAAGAGTAAAAAATTCAGGCATATCTTGGTTAATATTGTGGTTTATGACCAGGTATCCTAGTTTTCCGCAATAAAAAATACATAAATAAAAATCTGCGTTATTCCGCAATTTAAATAGAAGGCTAAAATTATAAGATGCACAAACAGTACTATTGAATAACAGTTAACACAGGAAGTATTTTATATTCTATGGATGTTACAGGCTCACCAGTGCCATCAATCAATATATACAAACTTACTTTACTTTAAAAATTACAAATACGTCTGTGTAGTAATAATAAAAAACAAAAAAATGTGTTTATCTTGAGTCTTTGTCACCTGAATGGCTTTTGCCAACTCATAGACCCGATCTTTAAGGGTGATTTTTATCGGTTTCAGCATCTTCAAACAGCTTGTTCAGTAACAACGCACTGGATACTGAAGTAAACAGCAGCTACGTTTCAGCATGAATGTGACACTAACAGTGCGCCTCGTTCAACCTTGACCTCTGTACACCAGAAGCTGTTTTATTGAACAAGTGTATTTTTGTAAATTTAAAGCAACATTGTCTGTGTTGATGAGTATATATGATAAGTGTATTGGTTTGGTTGTCAAACAAACAAAAAAAGCCTTTTTTGCCCCGTCCCAAGTGTAAAACTAACAGTGCATCCTTTCGACATGTTTGATTGGTCTCGCAGCAGTATGGGTGAAAATAGACTGAATGGCCTTGCCCTGATATGTCCACAGAGACAAGGAGGTGTCCCGGGAGGAAGTGTTACAGCGTTTCGATAGATCAGGTCATAGGAGGATTGGCAAACTATATATTTAAATTAAAGTCTTCTAAATCGTGGCATCATACAGTCTCAGCAGTCCGATCAGTCTTAGCACTAGTATCAGCAATCTTACCAGTCCAGCAGTGTCAACACCAGTCTTACCAGTCCAGCAGTGTCAGCACCAGTCTTACCAGTCCAAGCAGTGTCAGAACCAGTCCAGCAGTGTCAGCACCAGTCTTACCAGTCCAGCAGTGTCAGCACCACTTTTACCAGTCCAGCAGTGTCAGCACCAGTCTTACCAGTCCCAGCAGTGGCAGCACTAGTCTTACCAGTCCAGCAGTGGCAGCACCAGTCTTACCAGTCCCAACAGTGTCAGCACTAGTCTTACCAGTCCCAGCAGTAGCAGCACTAGTCTCACCAGTCCCAGCACCATTTTTACCAGTCCAGCAGTGTTAGCACCAGTCTTACCAGTGTCAGCAGTGTCAGCACCAGTTTTACCAGTCCAGCAGTGTCAGCACCAGTCCAGCAGTGGCAGCACCAGTCTTACCAGTCCCAGCAGTGTCAGCACCAGTCTTACCAGTCCCAGCAGTGGCAGCACCAGTCTTACCAGTCCAGCAGTGTCAGCACCGGTCTCACCAGTCCCAACAGTGTCAGCACCAGTCTTACCAGTGTCAGCACCAGTCTTACCAGTGTCAGCACCAGTCTTACCAGTCCCAGCAGTGTCAGCACCAGTCTTACCAGTCCCAGCAGTGTCAGCACCAGTCTTACCAGTCCAGCAGTGTCAGCACCAGTCTTACCAGTCCCAACAGTGTCAGCACCAGTCTTACCAGTGTCAGCACCAGTCTTACCAGTGTCAGCAGTGTCAGCACCAGTCTTACCAGTCCCAGCAGTGTCAGCACCAGTCTTACCAGTCCCAGCAGTGGCAGCATCAGTCTTACCAGTCCAGCAGTGGCAGCACCAGTCTTACCAGTCCCAACAGTGTCAGCACTAGTCTTACCAGTCCCAGCAGCAGCAGCACTAGTCTTACCAGTCCAGCAGTGTCAGCACCAGTCTTACCAGTGTCAGCAGTGTCAGCACCAGTTTTACTAGTCCAGCAGTGTCAGCACCAGTCCAGCAGTGGCAGCACCAGTCTTACCAGTCCCAACAGTGGCAGCACCAGTCTTACCAGTGTCAGCAGTGTCAGCACCAGTCTTACCAGTCCCAACAGTGGCAGCACCAGTCTTACCAGTCCCAACAGTGGCAGCACCAGTCTTACCAGTGTCAGCAGTGTCAGCACCAGTCTTACCATTCCCAGCAGTGTCAGCACTAGTCTTACCAGTCCCAGCAGTAGCAGCACTAGTCTTACCAGTCCCAGCAGTAGCAGCACCAGTCTTACAAGTTGCAGCTGTAGCATCAGTGTCACCAGTCTCAGCAGTGGCGACGCCAAGGGGTGGCGCCTGCCACCCCTGAAATGTGTCTTCCTCCCCACCTAAAACTTTCACTAACAACTACACATCCCACAATACAATCCTTCAGTTTGAAAAAAAACATAAAAATGTGCACATATATATGAATTTGCATAGTTTATTTGCAAAAGGATGCCCGTATTAGTAGTATTTAGATTTCATTTTTATATGGACTATGTCAGGTGGTTAATAAGTAAATAAGTATGTTGATTTTAACAATATTTTAACACGTTTACTACTTTAACCATGTTCTATATGTTTTTTTTTAAGCACTGTAGAAATATACAGTATTTGTTAACTGCATTCTTGGAAAATACTTAATTACGGAGCTCCGTGAAATATACAGTATCCACTTGTAGACTTCAGAACACACATCAAAAGACAAAATAACTTAATATATTATTGTTTTTAAATCTTTCACCTATTTCTTTCATGATAGTGTTTATGTGAGTGACATGTTCCTTACGTGTGTGTGTGTGTGTGTGTGTTTATTTATGTTTTTAATTACAGAGTAGTAGAGAGGAGAGAAACAGGTGAGGTGTAAGTCAGCAGAGAGAGGCAGTGTGAGCAGAAGGAGGAAGACAGAATAACCTATGAGACTGCATACAAGTCATATACAATGAGCCGTCTGATTCATGACTTTTAAAACAAACCCCCCCAAATCAGATTCTGAACGAGGTGCTGTTGCCACAACATCAAATGCTCCAACTACACAAACTGACCAAGATGTGAGTAGTGAAGAAGATGATGTAGACATAAGTGATTCAAATCTACTAGTCCTTTCCTCACAAGGAATAGAGAGCCAATCTCAAGTTTCTAGTGTCAAAGAAACAAGGCAGAGAGAACTACCTGGACCTTCTGATATTTCCCAGGCCATATCTGATGTACCAAATCAATTCCATCATAGATCTTATCCACAAACAAAATACGGAACATATTTCTTAAGTTTTAATCGGGATTGGTTAAGTATGTTCCCTTGGATAGAACATAGTGTGATAACTAATGGTGTATTCTGTTTTCCATGCAGATAGTTCACTGCCTGAAATAGAAATTGCCATTACCTTTCCTCCATCCAGTGCTGCTGCTGAGAGTACCTTTTCATGCATGGAACATTTAAAGACATATCTGCGAAACCAAATGGGCAATGACCGTCTTTCTGATCTAGCCATTTTGGCTGTGAAAAGTGACTTGGCTAAAAACCTGGACCTTGATGCTGTTTGAACAAGTTTGTCTGCAGTCCTGACAACAGACAAATTCAGATGATGTAGGATACTGTTACTTTAAAGATGTGTTTTCTCATTTTAAAAATATTACGAAAAATAACTTATACTGTCTGCCACCCCTTCGCCCCCACATTCAGAATCCTGGAGTCGCCAATGGAAATGGGGGAGTTGCAAATGGGCCAACCATAAATCCTTTTTAATCTGTTTTTGAATAAGAGATTGTACTGTCTTGGGCTCTTGAGTAGCAGAATGGAGCTTTGTGCTTTGAAAGGAGGGGGGAGGGATTTGAGTGAGTCCGGTTGAAAACCTGTTGAAAACGAGATTCTGTTAGAGAAACAGGGAGGAGTGTTACAGACTGCTGACCTGGAGGAGGTTGATGCTATGGCAGCTTTCCGGCAGAGCGAGGTTGAGCGGCCAGTGGAACCACAGACCCTGCATGCGTTGGCTCTGAGACCAGAATAGAATAGGTCTAAATCAGGTTGTGCCCAGTCGATGATGTGTTTGTCTGTTGCCAAAATAGCTGCTGCTTTTGTTGAAAATAATTTGTGGTAATCATAAGAACATAAGAAGAACATAAGAAAGTTTACAAATGAGAGGAGGCCATCAGCCCATCTTGCTCGTTTGGTTGTTAGTAGCTTATTGATCCCAGAATCTCATCAAGCAGCTTCTTGAAGGATCCCAGGGTTTCAGCTTCAACAACATTACTGGGGAGTTGGTTTCAGACCCTCACAATTCTCTGTGTAAAAAAGTGCCTCCTATTTTCTGTTCTGAAAGCCCCTTTATCTAATCTCCATTTGTGACCCCTGGTCCTTGTTTCTTTTTTTAGGTCAAAGAAGTCCCCTGGGTCGACATCGTCTAAACCTTTTAGGATTTTGAATGTTTGAATCAGATCGCCGCGTAGTCTTCTTTGTTCAAGACTGAATAGATTCAATTCTTTTAGCCTGTCTGCATACGACATGCCTTTTAAACCTGGGATAATTTTGGTTGCTCTTCTTTGCACTCTTTCTAGAGCAGCAATATCCTTTTTGTAACAAGGTGACCAGAACTGAACACAATATTCTAGGTGAGGTCTTATTAATGCATTGTAAAGTTTTAACATTACTTCCCTTAATTTAAATTCAACACTTCTCACAATATATCCAAGCATCTTGTTGGCCTTTTTTATAGTTTCCCCACATTGTCTAGATGAAGACATTTCTGAGTCAACATAAACTCCTAGGTCTTTTTCATAGTTCCCTTCTTCAATTTCAGTATCTCTCATATGATATTTATCAAAAAACATAGTTCCTCTATATCTGACAGATGGCTCCACTGTATAGAATTCATAAGAATCCAGTACTTGTCTGTGGTTTGGGTATGCTGAACACAGCACATCTCTGTAATAGTGAAGGCAAGGACGAATTCTCCCAGGTTACAATTTTCAGTAATCTGGGTTCTCTGGATTTCAGCATGACTGATAAATCTCTGCAATCCATCACTCTATGGTCCAGAAATTCAGATGTAGCCAGTAACAGAGAAACCAGATTAACCCCCTTACCTTCTATTTATGCTGCGCCGGCTCTGTGGGGATATTGAGTGACGACGAGCAGTGGTTGAGGCGACGGAACCATATGCTGTTGCAGATACAAGGTTGTAGACCGAAGGCTCTACTGTGGGGACTGAGTTTGGTATATAACCAGAAGTGATGGTAGCTGCTACGGCAGCTGCGTTTGTGGCAGGAATGGAGGAAAATGCTGAAACTGCGGAACCTTGCTTCTCTCGCTCCATGTTGGACGCCCGTTTATCCAAAGTGCTTGGTATTTTAAGAGTTTGGTATTGACATAGTTGCATGAATGCTTGTATTTCATTGAAAATGCGAGAATGTTCCTGTTCAGTTTCGCTGGCTGGAGTGGCTTGATGGTATAATGACGTGCTTGCAGCGGGAGTAGCTTGCTCTGAGACGCTCTGCCTGCTGTCTGACCTGGGCCGCTGAATAGCTGAGCGCGGCTGGGGAGTTTTCTTGGGTGGAAAAATAGGTTCTGCTGATATGGATTTGCAATAAAAAATAAAAAGGGATTCTCGATTGCTCCCTGCTGGGATTTCGCTGCCGTTTTTGAGAAAGGTCTTTATCAGCTTGTTGAGAGTCCAGTCCTTAAAGTACAGACACCCAGGAGAGATATCCTGAGTTCAGAGCCGCTTGGATCGGTGAGGATTAACACACATTGCAACCCCTGCACACACGCACACACACACATTGCAACCCCTGCAATACACTATCCTAACCCTCCCTCCCCCAGGATCGCTACATTCTTTTTTTTGCTTGTTTGCATATAACCCGTTTGCTTTAGAATCACAGGGAAAAGTTTGGTTTGAGCTGAAAAAGTATTTATATATATATATATTGTGAGATAGAGGGTTGTGAGAGACAGCAGGGAGGGGGTTAAAACCTCCCTGCGAAAGAAATGCACCTTTTTGTTTGATTGTTTCTGCTTTTTCAATTAATCAGTTTTGTCAATTGTCTTATTGTTTTGTTTAATTGTTTAATTGTTTTATTATTAATTATCATCCGCACCTGGGCGCTATTGGAAATTAGGCCCAGGTGCGGGGTTTAAAAGGAGAGCAGGCAGTCTGCTCGGGGCTGCTAAGGAGAAGGAGGCAGAAAGGAGTGCTCTGCTTCCTGGCAGTCCCGAGGAAAAAGGTACAGTGTTAAACCTGTGTGGTTAAGTTTTGTGGAACAGGGAAACGGCTTAGCCGTCCTGTGATAGTTAGGTTCCTGCGTGTGTAGTTAGTGCTCAGAAAGAGCTAGGTGTTTATTTTGTGTGCTTTGTTTTACGTTTGTGTTTATTAAAAAAAATAGCGCAACCGCGCTGAAAAAAATCCATTTGTGTGTCCTGGGTTGTATTTTTAAAGGGGCAACGAACCCAAGTGGGTGAGTTCTTTTACAATATATACATGTATATATATAATTTATTCAGCAGACGCCTTTATTCAAGGTGTAGCAGGGCGAGTGCCCTGCACGTGTGTATTTAGTGTTGGTTATATAATTTGTATGGGGAATGGGTTTATTTTGTGTCATTTTGGGAGCTGATTTGTTTAATTGAATTATTGTTTACAGACGGACGCTCGATTGAGACTTGCTGCCTGCTAGGCTTGGTTGAGGGGAAGGGCAGCAGGTGATTGGCTGGGCTGGACCTCAATCAGCAGGTGGGCGGGTCTTGATCGAGTGTCCGTCAGGTTAAAAACATCCGCGGGAGATGGCTCAGGGCTGCTGCAAGGCCTGCCGTTTTCACGGCACCTTTGATTTATAGTTTATGGTATTGTGTTTTATTTTGCACTTTTTGTACAGCTTGATGTACTGGTCCTCTGTGCGTTACCATCGCTGGTAACGTCACATGACCATCTTTATTTTACTTTCGTTGTTTGTTTGTTTGTTTGTGAATAAAACCTGCGCGCCTGTGCCGGCGTTTTCAACACCACCACCTCTGTCTCTCTGTATGATTGAACAGCGGCTACCCACACGCGTGACACGAGGAAGACCCTGTCACACAAGGCAACTTACAGAGACTAGGGTGTGTGAACTATGCATCAGCTGCAGAGTCACTTACAACAACTTCTCACCCAAAAGATGTAGCACAAGGAGGTTAAGTGACTTGCTCAGGGTCACACAGTGAGTCAGTGAGTGACCCGGGATTTGAACCAGGGACCTCCTGGTTACAACCACTCGACCACACAGCCTCATATATTGTGGCGAACCTCGGTTCCCGCAAACAGGGGCTTCTCATAGTTAAACCATAGATATGCGTGTGTGTATATTTATTTATTTACACGTAACTCACTTAATATTTGTTAATATTATATTGAAATACCTGAACCTAATTTGAATACATTTGAACTCATACAGACACACCAATAGTGATGGTTGTTTTGTTGTTTTGACATGTATTAATAACGTTTGTTAATATGCTTTTATGAGGGGGGGGGGGGGGTTGCCATGACGTATGAGGTAGGATCGGACGGGTTCGCCTATCTGATAGTGTCTCCCTGTATTATAACCCCTCCAGTGGCACTATCATTAGGGAGACAGGATCGGACGGGTTCACCTATCTGATAGTATCTCCCTGTATTATAACGCCTCCAGTGGCACTATCATTAGGGAGACAGGATCGGACGGGTTCACCTATCTGATAGTATCTCCCTGTATTATAACGCCTCCAGTGGCACTATCATTAGGGAGACAGGATCGGACGGGTTCACCTATCTGATAGTATCTCCCTGTATTATAACGCCTCCAGTGGCACTATCATTAGGGAGACAGGATCGGACGGGTTCACCTATCTGATAGTGTCTCCCTGTATTATAATACCTCCGGGAGGTAGTATCGTACGGGAAGGCGGTATTGGTTACGACACCTGTTGCATTTCCTTCAGCTTCGCACATTGTACACGTTTACCTTTACCAGCCTTTATTTCTAATATTCCAACTGCCAAAAGAAAAAGGAGAATTTATGAAATGTAAAGAGGCATACTGTGCACATTTGAGACAGGACAGGTTTTTAAATTGACCTTAAAACTAATATAAATGAGTATGTAAATTGAGCCTGATTCATACATTTTATCCTGCAGACTGATGCCTCTGACGTAGTAGGACTAGGGACGGATCTTTCCCCCGGAGGTAGAGGGCGTGATTCTTTTGGTATTGTACATTAGCAGGGAGTGTCCGTGTAACGCTTATCAGTTCAATTTTTAGAACTTTTCCTGAAAATTTTAAAAAAAATCTAATATGGTCTTGTGTTTTCATTTTTCCGATTTTTCGTTCACAATTAGAACATTGAAAAATTTGAATTTTTTGGTTAAAATTACCATAACTTTCTTTTTTTTGGTTTCTTACAAAAAACAAAACATTTAGTCTGGGGTTTGAAATTACACCTCTTTCTTTTTTTACCTCCAAAAATGGAAATCAAAACAACGGTGTAACTTGAAAATACTTGCTATTTGTGCTATTTGAAAGGGTCATAGACACCATAACGGTGGGGCAGAAGACATGTGGCAAATGAAAAACAAATAAAATAAATGTACAAAAGCTTTTTTATTTTGTATTTATTTATTATATTGTTATTGATGTAATTATTTTCTTAAAATATTACATTTTTATTATGATTTTGTCTAAACAAACAAACAAACAAACAAACAAAAACCTGTGCGCATGACCGCAACTGACCGTACTATATTTACTTGGTAGTTCACAGTGACGTGTGAAGATATTGTTGGAGAATACAGTTTCTGTTACTAAATACTATTATGGATTTTAATGATGATATTCTGGATCCTTCAGAAAAGACTTTCATTCTGCACAGTGTTAACAGCATCTGCCAGTGTCTTCGAAAGATCTCAGAAATGCAAGGCTGACGGTTATTTTTAAAGTAGGCCTATTCCCTTGACTCAATCCCAGTTAGCCTAAGCATACTTTAGCTACGTTGAAAAAACAGGATTTATTTTTAGCTTAACATATAATAAACCTGATATATATATTTTTTTTATCAAAAATTTAGTTGTTGCTTAATTTGCATTAACTTTATAGCACCAGTCAATCTAAGGCTGATTCAGCAGTTTCTGAGCATTTGGATCCAGAGACTGTTTCACAGTCAGAAGCGGCTGCTCCCGCGATACATCCCAGGGTTTCAGCGCACCCCCTGTACCTCCAACTCTACCCCCCAACCCCCACTGCAGGCATCCAGCAGGTCCCTGCAGTGACCTCTCTGGCCACTGTGAGGGTCCAGCAGGCCCCCATAGTGGTCCCTTCTCTGTCCAATGCAGGTCCACCAGGCCCTTGCATTCCTTCCCTCTGGCTTTTCAGCTGCAGGTTTCGAACAGGGCCCTGCAGCTCTTTTTTACTCTTCACCGCACATGGATGTCCACTCTTCCCTCTTTCCCAGCGGTCCAGCAGGCCCCTGCATCCTTCTCTTTCCCAGGCTCACAGCAAGCTCCTGCATTTCTTCCTTCCATGTTGGGTTCCCAGCAAGCCCCCCCAGCAGGTTCCGCATTCCGACCTCAGCCGGGCCCAGCTCTCTTCCTCCTCTTTCCCCACAGCTATGGGCGTCCAGCAGGCCCCAATAGTCGCTCCCTCCTATCCCGCATTTTCGGCCAGCACCCCCAAAGTCCCCCCAGCACCCCAGTTTTTTGATAACCACCCTTTACTCCCTCTCTCTGCAGTTTCCGTTTTTTCCGTAAAAAATGCTGTGGTCCTGCCTCTCCTTGAAATGCCCTGTGTCCCTTTGCCTACGTAACCAGATTTTAGCAGGTGCGGATATTAACTTAGTTTCCATACTCGTTAACATATTAGATTCTGTCAGTACCAGGGTGGTTCAGTGCGCCGACCTCTCAGTTATTTAAAACCGACCCCCGCTTTTTCAGAACACTCACCATTTCCGAGTTCATTTCAGCTTTCAGCCATTTCAGGGACATCATTTGTGAGTTCTATCCCGACCGCCGGCGTGAGCTGAATGATTATTTGTCCATCATTTTAGATCTGTCAGTTAGAGTCATAGGCTCCCATTTTTTCAAAAACCACAAAGCCTTCTCTGCCAAAGCCGCTGCCCGTC
The DNA here is from genome assembly GCF_902713425.1 of Acipenser ruthenus. Classification (NCBI taxonomy): domain Eukaryota; kingdom Metazoa; phylum Chordata; class Actinopteri; order Acipenseriformes; family Acipenseridae; genus Acipenser; species Acipenser ruthenus. Next base: position 6,612,227 of record NC_081224.1, on the reverse strand, counting down.
TGGAACAATGGAACCAGAGGATCTACTGGGGAGCCCTGGACCAAGACATATTCTTCTGTTTTTTCACAGGTCTCCGGCTCCTAGCATGCTCTGTATGCGGTTCCACTGCTCACCCCACCATTTCCTGCTCCCTTACCGACACTCCACCCCGTTCCCTCATGTCCCTCCCTCGCAATCCTCCTCCTACCTCCCTCCCACGCATTTCCCTCCCTTCCTTCATCCCTTCCAGATCTAAAGACAGTCATGGCCACAACATTACATTCTCAATTTCAACAAAGAAGTCTGCTGCTATTCTTCCTGCCATTTCCTTCACATTTGCAGCCACTGCGGGGAAGCCCATTCAGGTTTAATTTGTCCAAGCAAGCCCAAAATATCAGCCGAATTTAAAAAAACCAGATCTAATACTGCCAATACACCTACATCACCCTTGTCAAGCGACTAGTTATTATTTTGGGGGATTATTAACCCTTTGTGGTCCTATGTCGGACCAGGACCGATATTACAATTTTCCCCCCTGTCCGACATCATCAAAAAGACATAAAACACAGGTCTCTAGTTGTTTTTTCTCTGGAAAAAAGCAGAGAAAACCATTCAATAATCTGAGCAATACACGTAGCCCCGGCACCACAGAGATAACACAGACATAAACAAACAAGATAGCTGTTTCTGCATCCAGCGCTCAAAGAATATCACAGACATTTGCAGAGCTTTTTGAGATGTTATAGAAATAAAATAATGACTTGGATCGCATTGTTGAGGAGTTTGGTGATAAAACGAGTGATCAGGAGATGATTTATCGGTATGCGCGACTATGAAGAGGTATGTGAAAAATACAGCGAACAAGGGGTGGGGCGGGGCTTGAGATGCAGTACTGAGTGTCCTGTTGATATGCAGTGCCCTTTAAACCTGTTTTACTGTGAAAAAAAATACTTTTAAACAGCACGTCTAAAATAAACTGCACATGTGAAAATAAATTGGACCTGACGCGCCTGAGACGCGCTGAATAAATGGACCGCAAAGGGTTAAGGTTATATTAAAACAAATATGTAGATCTTAAAAATGGTTTATTCAGATATGCTGTTAGCGTTAGTAGCCTGCCTGGAGGAAGGGCAATTGGATCAGCCATGGATTCCCAGAGGTTTATTTCCCAAACTTGGCTTTTGTTTTCCTCTCCTGTGCGCCGACAATCCTTGTTAAAGGTTGTCTAAACCTTAAAGTGAGCTATATCCAGTACTCACCAGTGCTTCAATCATTGCAATTTCCTCTTTAAAAATAAGTAAAATGACAGGGTCACTCCAATTTTTTTAATGTTTAAACACTGTATTTAGATAGTAGACCTTGCCCGGCATCGAGACCTGCTTGTTCTTTTTTAATCATTCAATTTTCACATTAGCTAATTAAGATTGTTAGCACTATAAATACCCTCTTCACTTACCTCTTATTTGCATTTGCATTTATTTGCGGTAACCCACTACCTCCCCATCTCCACCCCTTTAAAAAATGTAGGTTTTGTCTATGGGGGTCTCAGCCTCATCCAGTCGGCCAGGCAGCGAGCCCTCAAACCAAGCTAGGTTTGATGAAATGAATGTGTATATATAACATACTTCTGTGTAATTTTGCATACTCTCCATTCTCCTCAATAAATATTTCTACTAAAACGTGTTGTTATTGGTGTTTGTCCCGAACTACTGAATTGCTCTTTGAGTACGTACTGGATGTGGAGGGGACATGTATGCTGGCGCATATCAGTAGTTTTAAATTAAATGTCAGTTTCAGTTAATGCTTCTGTAGTATCTAAAAGTTATATTTAATTTCTTGTCCAGCTGTTCACTTGTCCACTGTTTGTGATTCTAATAAGACTACCACACACCATTGCTAAGTTAAACACTGCTTCTTTACAGATGTAGAGTTCTGGAAGATTCCTAGCAGAAAAATATATGCACCTAAGAACTGTGACTTGATGAAAATAAAGCACAAGCAGGAATCTTCTGTAGCAACAAGAAAAAGGTCCTTTCAGCATTGCAGTATTGTAACACCTGCTGAGTGAAGATCATTAACATTGATTTTATTATTATTATTATTATTTATTTCTTAGCAGACGCCCTTATCCAGGGCGACTTACAATCGCAAGCAAATACAAATACATTCAAGTGTTACAATATAAGTCATACAATAAGAACAAGAAATACAATAATTCTCAAGTGTGACAAACCACAATTCAATAATACAGCAGATATTTGTTAAGTAACTTTGTAAGGTTGTATTACACGTCAAGAATAGTAAAAAGTCTACAATCACGAGAGAACAGTGTTAAAGAAGCAATTATCTTTGGAGTCTCAGAGAGGATGGGGAGTTTCAGTATTTTATCTCCCAAGGTTCTTCTATATATTCTCTCGTAGTTAAGGGAGTAATGGGCCTCTATGACAAGAATTATATTGTTATTTATACTGTACATCAAAATAAAACAACATCATTAGAAATTACACTGTTTTTCTTTCTACATTTTTTAAATTGTTACTTGCATTAGGTTATTGGGTTCTTCAACAATAGTTTTTTTTTGTCTCTAGTAACCTGTAAAGTACAAAATCAGTGATGTTACAGCCAAATCATTTATCTGCACTTCACTACGACAGGCTCTGCAATGCAAGATTTGTATTGGCATTCCACCAAATGTTGTTATTGTTGCATCATACTGTGGTCAAGTAGCTGGATGTGGAAGCTGCATTTGAGCAATATCTTGTTGATAATGACAGCTGCCTTATTTTTAAGAGTGATAGTTTTGTAAGCCATTTGGTCCATCGCATAGGTTTCTAGGCAGTTCTAAAAAAACTGTCCTAAGTTAGGTCCAGCATTTGAAATGTTTGGCTTAATCAAGTAACGCCACACACCCATCCTGACAACATAAAAATAAATACATCTTACCATAACATTTGTTATTTTTTAAATCTGTAAGTATTTATTTCAAATACATTCAGCAGGTAGAGAGGAAAGGTATTGTTAAACTATGTAACGTTTAAACAGTCACTGAGTCTAGCATCTAGAATACTGTATTGCAGTATCTGTAATTGTTGCTTTATAAATGGCACAAGCCAAGTTCACACCTAACCTTGTATTTGTACAAAATTGTTTCCAAATCAGAGGATCAGCTCTATTCCTACTTTGAAAGGCAAAAAACAGAGGAAGGGCCTGCTGTGCCCTTGACCTGGAGGTCAAAGGTTTCCACAATTTGTGTACGTCACTTTGTTTACCTGTGTGAATGACTTTTATGATGTACTAAGACAGAAAGTGTGAACGGACTGAGGAAAGCCTCATTTGAGTGTATTCTATTTTGCTTTGTGTGGCTAAAGATATGGTTGTCATTCAGAGTATAATTTCTCTCACTGACATAATTTATATATGCATAGAAAGTACACCCTTTCCTGACAGTAGTGATTAAATATTGTTTTACAATAATCATGACAATTGTATGTTGCTGTATTGTTGTATATATCCCTACCAAATAGACAGACTAAATAGACCATAGTGGTCGCACATAACAGGGCTGCATGAATCTGAGAAATAGTCATGTGTGCTGTATATAACTGATTCATGCTAAGACTGACCCTGGAATGAACTGTCAACCCATCCAGTCCGGGGCACACTGTTCCTGTTATACTGTGCCCTCACAGGTAAGGATTGTTGACTGATTCATTTGCTCTCTGTCACAATGCTGTATATAGCTGAATCATGCTAAGACTGCATCGAGTTCCTTGTTCTGCAGAGAACTTGAGCACAATATTATAAAAGGAAACTGTGGACACATTAACAAGACCAGTTGCTTAAAAGAGTTTCCTGCAGACGTGCGCAAAGCAGCTCCTGAAAACACTGCAGACATGCAGGCTCACTGCAAACCAGGTAGGAAATCATTCTCTCTGTACAACAGACAGGCTTTTACTGTGTGAAAGCAGGTAGGAAACCATTCTATCTATATTGTGGACAGGCTTTTATCAGGTGTGAAAGCAGAGCTATTTTCAAGGTGCTAGGTCACGTTTGTGTGTCAACATGCAGGTGCTCTGATGAAGGCACAAGCCGAAACGTTAGTCTGCTTTCCAGATCAGCACTAACCCTACTTTACCTAAATTAAAATGAGGTAGTCCAAGATTAATCGGGGTCTGTGAAACCAAACATCAGGAAAGTAGACAAACACTTTGACAAAAAAAGATAGAAGTAAATGCCTACCTAATTTCTTGAGAAAAGGGGATCTTTGGCATAATTTGAGCACCAATGTTGTTGAGGGTTTTATAATAGGGTTTTTGTTTTTATTTATAATACTAATAAAACATGCAATTGAAATACCCTCTTCTATAAAATGTTCCAACAACAGTAGAAAGTAATACTATAACACTACCGTGGTTAAAGAAAGTTAATGTAACTTAGTAACTAATAATCGAAAAACCTTTAATAACACATTCATAAATAGATACTAAATTTGACCCTATTTTAAAGCAATACAAACCTAAAACACTGCTACACACGGGTTCAAAAATGTTTTAAACAGTAAGACGTTTTTCTCAATAATTTTAAGACTTCTCATTGAAATGTTTGTCAAAGAACTGCTGCATAACCTACGACTGAAGGGTTTTCTTTTTTTAGGTACAGAGCTAAATCTAATTAAGTTTACTTCAGTTTTTCTGTGAACAAAATTGTTTGAGAAACTGCAATTACATTTTCTGTCAAAAAACAGTGAAATATAATTAATGATTTCTGTTTGATATAAACAGTTCTAAATATCATCAGTGCTTCAATCATTGCAATTTTCTCTTTAAAAATAAGTAAAATGACAGGGTCACTCCAATTTTTTTAATGTTTAAACACTGTATTTAGATAGTAGACCTTTCCCGCCCACTCTGTGTGTGTGGCCTAAATAAAAGAAATGGTATACCCTACCCTTCAGCTTCTGCTGTGTGTGTGTTTGTTTTTTCAAAAAAATAAAATAAAATAAAAATACAACGTGTGCTTCCTCCTCTGGGTCTGAACAGCCCACTGTAGCGTAGACTCGCATACATTGACCACCCACCTCGGTGCTTAGGTCTAAAAAAACAACAAAAAAAATCTCTTTCTGCTTTTTTCTGTATACTGTCTGAAGGCTGTGCTCCGTGTCGCTGTAAGCTTTGCGCTGCTCCGGTTGTGTGACTGCACCCAGTCCAAACTGATACTGTCTGTAGGCAGTGCTCCACACCGCTGCAAGCAGCATTGGTTGTGTGACTGCATGCGGCCACCAGACTGCATGCACCCGGCCCAGTAACCTCGGTGCTTATGCCCCTAGTGCTCGGTGCCTTCAGTGCCCTCGGTTCTTCGATGTCTCGTTTTCTCAGAGCCTCGGTGCTTCGGTGTCCGACGCTCGGTGTCCTCAGTGCCTCGGTGCCACAGAGCCTCGGTGCTTCGGTGCCTTGGTGCTTTGCTCCCTGGATCGGTGCATATGTGCATAGTGAGGCGGAACAGGACGCAATCCCGATCGCGGCTTCCTGGGATGGGGACTCTTTAGAGCAGCAGGAGACTGAGGTCCAGGAAGTAACCGGACTCGGAGACTGGTGTTACCCCTCCATCGAGCTCGGTTTGAGCGCTTAAGGAGCGAGCCTCCAATTTCCTCCAGGTTCCCTGGAAGGCAGTGCCTGAACAACACCACTCTGTATTCAGATTGGCGCAAGCTTCGACCCCCCAGTCTTTTCCGGTGTTCCTGGTACAGTCTTCCTGACACCGACAGACCTCAGCGCCAAGTGTCTCAAACATGGGGGCGCTGGGACTAGCGCAATTCCTGCCGGTGGATTCCACCACAGCGGCCCTGGTGCGAGCCCATCCTGTAGGAGGTCTGTCCAAGGACCCTGTATGCCATAATGGCCAATCCAGGATCACAGAGGCCCACATTAAAAAAGTGTACGCAGCCGAAGCACAGATAACGCGCCTGGCCAACACAGCAGGTCTCCTAACGGCGTACCTGGATGGCATCCTGCGATGGGTGCTCCTCCCTGAACTGGTAGCCTCAGAGCTGCGCTTGGTCTCAGGTACGCTGCTACAAATTTCAGGCTTCCAAGGGCAAGCCCTGGGTAGAAGCCTGGTGGGTCTCGTAGTGGTGCGCAGACAGCTTTGGCACATACTGGCACAATTGCACCTCAGACTCTTGGGTGCTCGCCACCGTACACGCGCTGCAGTTCCACATGAAGTAAAAACATTATTCTCAAGCAAGCCATTCGCCTCGTAGAACGCAGAATCTACTCGAGATACTATCTAGTGCCAAAAAAAGATACTATCTAGTGCCTTCGCCCCATCCTGACACCTCAACGGGTTCTTGAGGGAGAGGAGGTACCAGATGGTCACCAGGGATTCACAGTACAATTGGTGTTGTGTCAGAAACTATTGGGTCTGATGGCCGCAGCTTCATCAGCCATCCAACAGGAGTTACTCCACATGCGCCCGATCCAAGCCTGGCTCAATGCCTTTTGGCTACAATCATAAAAAAGACAGCATTTCCTCCCAGTGCTCCAGAGGAGACATGTCCTTGTCTGCACGGACAACATGTCAGTAGTAGCATATGTCAACCGCCAGGGACTTCGGTCCCTGGGGTTGCACCACATAGCCTTTCAACTACTGACCTAGGTAAAGAGGCACTTGCTATCCCTCCAGGCTGTTCATCTCCCTGGAGTGGTGAATTGGGCTGTGGACCTCCTCTCCAGGGAGGGTCCTCACCCGTCAGAATGGCGATTTCACCATCAGGTGGTAGAGCGAATTTGGGAACGGTTTCGGGAGGGCCCGAGTAGATCTCTTTGCCACGGCAGAGACGACTCACTGCCCCCTGTGGTTCTCCCTCCACCATTGAGGCGGTTCTCTTGGTGGCCCCCAGATGGCCCAGGACAATCTGGTTTGCAAACCTTTGCTAGCTGTACAAGGCCAGCCCTAGGGGATCCCGCTGCGCATGGATCTCCTCAGTCAGGCGAGAGGTACTCTCTGGCACCCAGAACCGGGCAGACTCCAACTGTGGGTCTGGCCCCTGAACGGAACCGTCTGTCCACCTTAGCTCTCAGACGCGGTCGTCAGTACACTGCAAAATGCTAGGGCCTCCTCCACAAGGTCGCTGTACACCTGGTTTCAACATATTCATCTCAAGTACCAGTGTTTCCAGCATGGACCACCAGGTGTACCAGTCACTATGTCCAATCTTAAACTGCTGTTGTAAAACCAAGACCATTACAACCAGGTTTGTTGTGTACTCACTTGTTTGTTGCCTCATTCTGCTGAATGGTTAATCTATGCAGCTGATGACTGCAATGAACTCAGCATGTTTATATTTGAAATATTTTGCAAGTGTTGTGTATGGAATTGGTGATCGTACCTTTAAGTGTGTACAGACTAGTTATAATATGGGAATTAGCTGCAGCTCCTGTGCTCAGTGTTAGTGAAGTCCTGATCTGACAGCATGTAAGACCATAAAAACATAAGAAATTTGAGAATGAGAAAAGGCCATTCGGCCCACCCATGCTCGCTCACTTAATGAAAGCGTTGTCCGTTAACACTCAGGAGAGGTTATTAGGGGAAATGAAACCTCTAGGAATTTGTGGCTAAACGGTTCGCCCTTCCTCCAGGCGGCTAGCTAAAGGTTAGAGAGGGTTATACAGTATTATTCATGACAGCATCCAGTCTATTCTTGAAGGATCCCATAGTCTCTGCTTCAACAACTCTGTCCGGCAGCCTGTTCCAATGGTTCAACACCCTTTCTGTGAAAAAGCTCCTTCTCCCCTCGGTTGTGAATATGCCCTTCTTCAGCTTCCACCTGTGACCCCTGGTTCTGTTCTCTTACCTGTGAAAAATAATTCTCAGCTGTTACTTTGTAAACCCCTTGCCAATTTTAAATACATCTATTAAGTCACCTCTGGCTCTCCTTCTTCTAGGCTATACAGATTAAGCACTTTTAGTCTTTCATATGACACCCTTCAATCCTGGAATTAATCGTGTTGCTCTCCTCTGTACTCTCTCCAATGCCTCAATGTCTTTCTTATGATATGGGGGACCAGAACTGGACACAATATTCTAGGTGCGGTTGTACCAGTGCATTGTATAATTTTAATATAACTTCTCTTGATTTGAATTCAACTGCCTTGGCTATATAATCTAACATTCTATTTGCCGTTTTTATAGCTTCTCCACACTGTCTGGTTGGCTTAAGAGATTCATCCACTACTACCCCCAAGTCATTTTCATACATAGCCTCCTCTATTTCGTTACTGTTCATTCTGTACTTGTACTTTTTGTGCCCTGTGTGCAAGACTTTATTCACATTAAATTTCATCTGCCATGTAATACAGACAGCTCTTATGATTTACATGCTACCTTTTATTTTTCAGTGAAAACAAGTTTCACAGTGAGTTAATTCTGTTAAATTTACGATATTAAATAAACCACAGCTAGCACATCGTCATACATTTTAGATATTCTCATTAGCACAATTTGAGAGCTAAATTTAGTGAATGGCGTACATTTCATTTTTAATTTCCTTATTTATTTGTTTTCTCAGCAGTCCCAAGTATTTATGTGCGTTCTGCTTTCACATTCCTTAAAATGGTCAGTTTGAGAAATAAACAGCTGACCCTGTTTATGGTAACAGTACTCTTAAATTACTGTGCCTGCTTCTTTGGCTGAAGAGATATTGTTAGCTCTTCATCTAACTGGGGAATCTGCTGCACAATTAAATCATCCTTAAACTCCTGACCATAAACAATGTAACTACATCTATTATATCTGGGATGCAAGATGCAACAGACGATAAAAATCTGTTTGTGTTGACTCAAAACTTTATTTAGGCACTCTACGATTTGACTGTTAGTTTATTGGAGTTCACGAAAAATAACTTTTTTCAGCTTGATACACAAACCTTTTCACTTCCTTTTTTGGTTTGATTGTTCAGATTTTTGCTGCATCACAGCCCAAAATTATTTTCTTTATTATAAGTTTCCAGGAAATTTAGTTCATGGCCCGTGTGCAACACACAAATCTGAAGTGTATTTTTATTTTTGTTTTCGCTGTTCTTGTTCTAGATTTCTTAAATGCAACTGTTCATTTTAAGCTACATTTTTACACAACAGTACTCGTTTGGTCACTGCTGTTGCATGAAACTGGGGTTCTCCTATTCTGCTGGTGTTAATACCTCTCTGCATTTACAAGCATTTATATTCGATCAAATTGTTAACGTCCTTCTTGCACTTCAGTTTATTAAAACATGTGCCATGCGTTTTTTTATACAGAGTGACGTCATGTCGCTTTCATAAACATTAACTCATGCGTTTAAAGGGAGAGGCAGCATTGGTGTGCCTAAAAAGCAGTTGTCAACACTTTTTTGTTGTCTAATTTGTAAATATTCTAGTCGCAGTCTGGAGCCCTGCATCATAATTTCTCATTTCTCTGAGATTCGGTGGTACAAACAGATTGATACATTGCAATGGTGTGATTGAAGGTTTATCGTCTGTTGCATGAAGGAATCATGTCGTCATAAAGAACACCTGCCAGTGCGTACCATTTGCAAGCATGTCACGTATCAGTACTAGTGCGTGTACCACAGGTTGAAAACCTATGGAAGTCCACCTGGGTGAAAAACATGTTATTTAGTAGTACGTGTTCAAATATTTAGTACACGTATTGATTTGGTCCAATCAGAATAAAAAAATACGCGTTCTAAATAAATGTAAATTAACTATGCATTTTCTACATAGGGGCGGGTCATGCAGCGTAAGCAGCCAATCACCTTCAGGATAAAATGTTTTCAATTTCAGACATAAAATGTGCTTTAAAAAAAATCAAGAATAAAGAAAATTGCAAATCATGGCAGAGAGAGATATTCTTCTACGGTGCAAATATAGCTTTGCGGAGTGCTGCCGACTTCTTGAGACAGACATTGTTGATCGTGACACGGTTCAGTTTGTATTAACGATGTGCACAATCGTTTTTTATTTTCTAATTATATTTATTTCAGTTTTACACCAAAATATTGAGTTACTGTAGCTAATATTAGATTCAATGTCAGATCTTTCAACACTTGTTTAAAATTACATATTAGTTATAGTGGGGTTACCGCTGAATTAAAACGATTCCTAAGACTCTGAAACTGCCGGTTGATGCTCGTCTCGGAGGTTCCGGGTCTATCCATTGTAGGGAGAGTAAATCAACAAATGATTTATTAAAAATAATTGATATGCACAAAAGAAATATAGTAAATACAATTGTATAAACATTAGATACAAGCAAGCAAAGACGCGCAGGTCACAGCATGGCCTAATGCATACGTTTGCATTACAACACAGACGTCATGTGGAGTCAAAGGAAGTGACTGACGATTCAAACAGAAACATTATGCTAAATACTTAAATAATATTTTAGCATTTCCCCTCCTATTTCCCTTACTCTTTTCCAATCAGTATTGATCCACCCTGTTAATACACACCTTCAGCTTCAGGGGGGGAATTTGCCCAAAACCTCTAGAATATTCTATCACACGTCACAATTATACATTTATGAACTTAAGAAAACCTAATGCACTCATTCTATAGCTGAAAAAGCTAGTTTAAACTGGTTTGTTCTCTGCGGTAATCAGTTTTCACATTTATGCTGCAGACATAGGCTTGCTTTCCTTCTCTCTGTACATCTTGGTTAAACACATGTCAACTCTGGCTGTGTGCCCAGACATCACGGTTCGGGAAGCTGCATATGTCTAGCTTTTGAGGGAGGAAAAGGGAAACTGCTAAGTCTTTACTTCTTGTGTTACATCTGTTGTTAGCCTTATCAAAATATGAAAATACTAAACTTTTTCAACTATCAACTTTATAATAGAAATGAAAACTAGAAGCAAATACATAATAATACTTTATGCAGAATGCCATGTCTACACCATCTTTCACTAGACTTTACCCAATGCCAATTCCATATACCATCACAAATTGGGCGGGAATGGCAGATGCAAGGCGACTTTTAATTGGATAATTTATTACACATACTATTTTCTTTTAATTAATTGGTTCTCATTTCATTTTCAGCCATCTGATTGGCCAAATGAGTACACATAGTAATTATAATTACAACATGTACCAAAGTCAAATGAGAAAGTGTACTAAATAATGCATTTTTGACCCGGATGGCCTTCTATAAAAAACACTGATGTAGGCTTGTGACCGGTTGGCTCAAGTGGTGACGTAATAATATAACAATAATAACAATAAACCATTACTTTTAAATCAACCCACAATAATACATTTAAATCACAAATCATATTAAACACACCTCACAATACATTTATCACAAGCAGGGCCTTTCTTTCCGGCCCCTCTTTACAGAGAGGGCTCTCTTCTGCCCTGCCACAAGGCTATATCTAATATCAGCTGAATACACATAGGCAGATTATGAGTAACAGCTAAAAATGTAATGTAAGAAAACAAACTGAATCAAAAAGCAGTTACATGCTGACCCTATTATTAATAGCTATAGTGTTTCAGCATCCGTTTCAGCCCGTAGCTGTGTTTAGAGGTAGTGTTGCCTGTTTCTTCAGTATTTACTACAGTCACTTGATGGTGAATTGAGGATTTGCACACAATGTGGTGGTTCTCCATGTAATTCATATAAGAATACCATCTAAAATCCTTACAGCATGAACATTTGTCTATGTCACTTAACAATAGACTGGGCCACCTTGTGAACATAATGAATGCATAATAATGTAAACTCATTATTTAACAAGCAACAAATCAGTCTGTTGCATTTTAGGCTTTTTATAGTTATTTATTCATGTGTTTAGCATTCAATAGAAAATAAACAAAATCATGGATTGGATTTGTCGTCTACTCTATATACCCAAGCACTCTGTATGCCTTTTTGAATTGCTCCCCCACACTCTGGTTGCTGATAGGGAAGCATCTATTACAACACCAAGGTTCAGAGACCAATGGGATGCTTGCCTGCAGTGCTTTTTGCATTTTACAGTAACCAATTTAGCCTAATATTGAATTTGAGTGTATTATACGTCACAAAAACTACAGAAATGCCCAGATAACAATTAATGAATCCTAAATGACATGATCACAATCGTAAAACTTCTTGTTCTTCACAGATAGATTACACAATAAAGACACATATACTTCAGGACTTCAAAACCTTTGTCAAATAAATGTTACAGCATGTTGTGGTCACTTGGAGTCCCGAGTACCCATTCGGATACACAAACACTCCTCCGAAGCTGAGAGTGTGATGGAGAAACGGAATTCTCTCTGACTGTGTAGCAATAGACTGTGTTTTTCCATGACTCATTCAGAATGCGGTTCTCTGACGATTACCCACACACAGTAGTTTTAAAAAAGAAACTGCAACTAAAAAATTATGAACTTTCTTTTTATAACTAGATATAAAAACTATCCCATAAATGAATTTTTATTCACTTACCTGTTTGTATCTACTTGTCAGGAGTCGGGGAGTGGTATAAGAATGAAATCGGTATTATCATACATACATTTTGTTGTTGTTTTTAGTAAGATATATAATTTTGGGTAGCGGGGTGCACACTGCTTGTAAAGTGAACTCGTATCTTTTACTTACTCTTTGCTAATGAAAATGAATTTAAGATTGTTAAAATGAGTTCTAGACATGGTGCTTCCCATTGGCTTCAAGGGGCTCAGGTAATGCACGCGTGATTGTTCTCTGTGGCAGGCCACTGTCTGTGTGGGAGGCTTGTGCTTGCTATGTGCGGTTCTCTCGTGGACGCGCTCTCCTTTTCTGCAGAGGGGACATTTAACCTTGCTTATCCCTATTATTTTAATATTAGTAAATTTAATAAGGGTAAGATTGTTCCCATCTGTGCTGTGTGTAATACAGAAAAGACCATGCAGAACTATAAACACTCAATAGTGCTTCATTTATAAATACTAAAAGAAATGTAATAAATTCAATGACAACCCTTTCTCAGTGTCTCCAATGGTGTACTGAGCAAATAGAAACCTCAGGTAACACTTACAAAACAGAAGAAGACTCCTTGATGAAACAACACCAGAACAACGTTTGATACAATACTTCCACACTGAAGACACTGAGAAGGACTTCTAGTAGAAATGTTTGTCGTTGTATTTAATTACATTTCTTTTAGTACTTACAAAAGAATGTAAGTCAGCTCCTTGTTCAAATCACTGAAGTGATTTACCCAGCATGGCAGCAGAAATGTAAAAGCTGTCACACAAGGAACTGAACCCTGAAACCAATCAGGTTCAATACACCAGCATGCTTGACCACATTTTCTACATGGCTCCAGACAAACGTAGCAGTTTCTTATTGAAGATGACTTCTTATAGTACAAATTCACTGAACACGAATTCCCTGAGAGTGTGAATTCATATCTCTTGTGCTATCCATATTGCTGCAGTGTGTCTAAACGTGCTTTCCATTTCCTTGTCTTCAGGTATCATTGTGGGATTGCTGCTCTGGTGCTGTTCCTTGGCAGACAGTTCTTGTAAAGCTGGATTCACCTTGTCAAATGGTTCATGTACTGGTGAGTTGCAATTAATAACGTTCCAAACATTTGATTCTTGTTTTCACCTGTGGGGGAGTGTGGCCAGCAAATTAATTGAGAAAAAATAGGTTTAAGAGAAATCTATTTTAACTTACAAAAAAATAATAATTACACAAAGCATATTTTTATTAAGCATACTAACACCAGTGTGATATTTTTATTAAATAGACTAACACCATAAAAACATCAGGAAGCTAGTATTTTAATAGAATGCCATTCAATAAACATTACAAATAAAACTCCTCTCCCTGTTTAAGAAAAAGAAACACAGATGAATGCATGATCTGATAGCAGTAAACAATCATCACATTCATATTTTCAATCAAGAGCAATGTGCTCATCAGTGATCAATAGACTGCATCATAAAAATAAACTGCATCAAATCTGGGATTAGTTTCTAGTGTGAACAGAACAGGCAGCAAAGCCGCATTAACTACTCCCAGATTTGATTGCAGATTCAACTCCTGGATTCATTTTGCTGAAGTGTGGAAACAGTATAAATGGGCTTTGCTGGAGACAAAGGGAAAATAAAAATAAACACAATAAGATCAACATCAGGACATTATGAGGGAAACAAATTTTTGTTTCTTTTTTTATATTACATCGTAAAAGGACCCATGACTACAGCAGAATCCACAACAGGTTCAGAAGGGAAAGAATGAAAGAAAGACAGGCTTCTTAATGGGTTTCAGAGATTCATCAAATATTACATTTTCTTATGTTCATTTGAAAGTTAATACATGAATATAAAAAAACGTAAGAAAATGTATGAATGAGAGGAGTCCATTCGACTCATCTGAGGGCGTCCATTCCTATACACCCACCACTCTCTGTGTGAAGAAATGTTTTGAATAGTAGCCTTTGTTTTCTATACATGAACAGCTTTTCTAAGCAGTATTTTCTTTTTCCAGCGCTCTGTACAGTCCCCTCCTGTGACACCACACAATACCATTTAGTGACAACTCCGAAGACCTGGACTGAAGCGCAGAACCATTGCAGAAGCAATTACACAGACCTGGTCACTGTGTACACCAAGGAAGAAGCAGAGCACCTGTACAATATAACGGAAAATGCTTCGGCTGGACGCATCTGGATCGGGCTGCATCGTGACAACTGGAAGGCTAGTATTAAAAAGAGTCATCTTCTGTACTGCAGCTGGTGCAGGCTCAGTAACATGAGTTACACAGCTAGTGTTTACCAATTGAGTTCGTACCAATTGCATCGAAAAAACAAGCGGAACAAAGTTGGAGACGAGCTGATCTCCAGCTTTAGTACGGTACTAAGGATCAAGCATTGTTGTTGTTACCAAACAGGAACTGAAGGGGGTTCCGAATCATTCTTTCATTCATTCATTATCAGAACCGCTTTATCCTTTTAAAGGGAGTCAGACACGACGCAAGGCGGGATGTCTTGAATCAGAACATTTGAAATATTTGTACCAGTAATGTATGTATTTTACGATATTATGAGCTAATAATCATTTTTACAATGTTACAAATAGGCCAACATTTATACATAAATATTAATTCGGCTCTAACATATATTTAAATGTGTGCACGTAATATTTTTTTTTATTTAAGATATACACTGAGTGTACAAAACATTAGGAACACCTGCTCTTTCCATGAAATAGACTGACGAGGTGAATCCAGGTGAAAGCTATGATCCCTTATTGATGTAACCTGTTAAATCCACTTCAATCAGTGTAGATAAAGGGGAGACAGGTTAAAGAAGGATTTTTAAGCCTTGACACAATTGAGACTTGGATTTTGTATGTGTGCCATTCAGAGGGTAAATGGGCAAGACAAAAGATTTACAGTAAGTGCCTTTGAACTGGGTATGGTAGTAGGTGCCAGGCGCACCGGTTTGAGTGTGTCAAGAACTACAATGCTGCTGGGTTTTTCACGCTCAACAGTTTCCCATGTGTATCGAGAATGGTCCACCACCCAAAGGACATTCAGCCAATGGCAGGCCAGTGGTCGAAAACGGCTCATTGATGAAAGAGGCCAAAGGAGGCTGACACGAATTGTGCAGAGCAACAGACGGGCTACAGTTAGTCAACTGACCCAACATTTGTGTCAAAAGACCCATAAAAGAATGCACAACTCGTCGTACCTTGACACGAATGGGGTATGGCAGCCGACGACCTAACAGAGTTCCACTTCTTTCAGCAAAACACAAGAAACTGCAGTTGCAGTGGGCTAAGGAAGGAAAACACTGGACACTGGAGGATTGGAAAAACATTGCCTGGTCTGATGAATCCCGGTTCTTGCTGTTTCACGCTGATGGGAGGACTAGGGTATGGAGAAAACCACATGAGTACATGCATCCATCATGCCGCGTGTCAACATTGCAGGCTAGTGGTGGTGGTGTGATGGTGTGGGGTGTGTTTTCATGGCACACATTGGGCTCCTTAATAAAAGTGGAGCAACGTTTGAATGCCACAGGATATCTGAACATCATTGCCAATCAGGTGCATCCCTTCATGGCAGCAGTGTATCCATCTGCTAATGGATTTTTTCAGCAGGATAATGCTCCATGCCACAAGGCTAGGATTGTCCAGGAATGGTTCCATGAACATGACCGTGAATTCAGCTTACTGCAGTGGCCTGCCCAGTCACCAGATCTCAATCCAATTGAGCATCTGTGGGATGAGCTATTCAGAGTAGAGATCCACTACCAGCCAACTTGACACAACTGAGTGAAGCATTGGAGTCAACATGGGCCAGCATCCCTGTGGAACGCTTTCGACACCTTGTAGAGTCCATGTTCCGACGAATTGAGGCTGTTCTGAGGGCAAAAGGGGGTGCTACTCAATATTAGGAAGGTGTTCCTAATGTTTTGTACACTCAGTGAATATGCATGGTAAAATACTCCATATCAGGGACGGACTGCCTATAAAATATTCAACCAAGTGCAATGCCATGAAATAAACTAGCAAAGCTAATTCTGTTTTTGATTACAACATTAGATTTATACATGATACAGACAGTTGCAGCTCGTGCGGTGCGGCCCAGGCTGTTTTAAAGGGAGTAAAGGATAACCGTGGTCAACACACACGGGCTGTTTCGACACCGTTCTCATTGGACCACAACAAGAACAAAACAGGGAAGGGGTGGTATTCCGAAGAAGTATCATAGATAATGATTTCTAAAAACACCCTGAGAACAGCGCTGTTTATTTTCTTTTTCAATGTGCCCCCAGGTCCTACTACGTAAAATAACACTTAACTCACATTCTACCCACTGTGTTACAATACCCGTACAGGAAGCAGATGCTTAAAATATAGTGATGACATATATATATATATATATGTATGTTATATGCGCACATTATTATTTCAGCAAAAATAAACTGCCAGTACATTCTGGGACTTTCACATGTCTTCCACTATTGCATTTAGTACGATACTAAAATTCTTAGTCCATAGCAAGAGTTAGACTGAGTTAGTCCCGTACTTAGTATCCTCTAGAGGGCAGCAACAGTTATTTTTGGGTTCGTTGCAATTGAGACCTTTTTTAGTATGCAGCTGGGGACTAACTTCAGCCGCCAAGTTCGTTGCAATTGGTATTTAACTTGCGTACTAGTTTAGTACGGAGCTGCGTACTAATGACGGGATCATCCCCAGTTAGTACGCAGCTTTCAGTTCGTTGCAATTGACCCCTAGTATTTACACTGTGACAGGCTCAGTAAAATTAGTTACACAGCTAGTGTTTACACTGTGACAGGCTCAGTAACATGAGTTACGCACCTAGTGTTTACGCTATGACAGGCTCAGTAACATGAGTTACACAGCTAGTGTTTACACTGTGAGAGGCTCAGTAACATGAGTTACACAGCTAATGTTTACACTGTGACTGGCTCCAGAGTGTTTACATTATGACAGGCTCAGAGTTACACAGCTAGTGTTTACACGGTGACAGGCTCTAGAGTGTTTACACTGTGACAGGCTCAGTAACATGAGTTACACAGCTAGTGTTTACACTGTGACAGGCTCAGTAACATGAGTTACACACCTAGTGTTTACACTGTGACAGGCTCAGTAAAATGAGTTACACAGCTAGTGTTTACACTGTGACAGGCTCAGTAACATGAGTTACACAGCTAGTGTTTACACTGTGACAGGCTCAGTAACATGAGTTACACAGCTAGTGTTTACACTGTGACAGGCTCAGTAACGTGAGTTACACAGCTAGTGCTTACACTGTGACAGGCTCAGTAACATTAGTTACACAGCTAGTGTTTACACTGTGACAGGCTCAGCAGTATCACAGCTCGAGTGTTTATTCTTCCAGGGGACACGGATATTCCTCAGTCCGTAAGTAAGTTGCACTTTGGAGATATTTTTAAAACCATTTATCCAGTTGTGATTGGAAAAGGTAGCAAAGTTATTATTTATTTTGATTTGTGAGGTTTCTTCTGTGTTAGGGTTTGGTGTTAGCTCCACAACCAGGTGATTAAATCTAGTTAAATGGTCCAATTGAAAAGTAGTTGAATGTGCCGATCACCGGTATGAATAGGTAAATCATAACTACACTATGTGCTGTTCAATCTCTTTGTACAAGAAAAGAGAAATAAAGATGGATAAAGTACAGTGAAATTACAGTTTGTGACAAGATAGTGTCAGGAATGAGACCTAAAGAGTCAGGAAGCTGCAGTTAAAGCATTCCCAAAGTTAGGATTAATGGCAGTGTTCCTGTTTACGGTAAAGTGAAGGTACATAACAAAATGCTAGGTTCAAATGAGGTGAATAAACATGTGCAAGCACTTCAAAAATGAAGCCCTGAGGAGAATTCCTCTCCTCTACCATCTTCCCCTACATTTACCAGCAATAGCAACTGATAATCCCTTGCCAGAAACATACTAATCATAATGACGTGCTATTTACTCCTAAATCCTTATGGAGGGACCAGCTCTTTCTAATTGATGTGTTAGGATCCCAAGGCGAAATACGACCCCATCTCCATCAGGTTGACTTTATAAAGCTGAAACCTTTTCATGTTCAGCTTGGGGTTGTCTTGACGGAGAAAATTCACTTTACCCGAAGCTGATAAGCCGATCTAAAGAACATCCAATACCAGAAAATCATCCCTTCATGTCAAAGTGAGACTAGTTTGAATTACCGACCTGAATTGTCATTCCTTCCTGTCAAAGTGAGACTAGTTTGAATTACCAGTCTGAATTGTCATCCCTTCATGTCAAAGTGAGACTAGTTTGAATTACCAGTCTGAATTGTCATTCCTTCCTGTCAAAGTGAGACTACTTTGAATTACTGATTTGAATTTTCATCCCTTCATGTCAAAGTGAGACTAGTTTGAATTACCAGTCTGAATTGTCATTCCTTCCTGTCAAAGTGAGACTACTTTGAATTACTGATTTGAATTTTCATCCCTTCATGTCAAAGTGAGACTAGTTTGAATTACCAGTCTGAATTGTCATTCCTTCCTGTCAAAGTGAGACTACTTTGAATTACTGATTTGAATTTTCATCCCTTCATGTCAAAGTGAGACTAGTTTGAATTACCAGTCTGAATTGTCATTCCTTCCTGTCAAAGTGAGACTAGTTTGAATTACCAGTCTGAATTGTCATTCCTTCCTGTCAAAGTGAGACTACTTTGAATTACTGATTTGAATTTTCATCCCTTCATGTCAAAGTGAGACTAGTTTGAATTACCAGTCTGAATTGTCATTCCTTCCTGTCAAAGTGAGACTACTTTGAATTACTGATTTGAATTTTCATCCCTTCATGTCAAAGTGAGACTAGTTTGAATTACCAGTCTGAATTGTCATTCCTTCCTGTCAAAGTGAGACTACTTTGAATTACCAGTCTGAATTGTCATTCCTTCCTGTCAAAGTGAGACTACTTTGAATTACTGATTTGAATTTTCATCCCTTCATGTTAAAGTGACACTAGTTTGGATTAATCTCCAGGGTAGCTCTAAATGTGTCAACCTGGGCTACTTTGGAAATATATATATATTTTTTTAAACTTAACACGGTAATGAATACATTGCAGACCCACGCTTTTAAATACAATGATCAAACCGCCCGATGTATTTATTTATGTATGCACCGTATTACTTTGAATTAACGTCGCCCTTGAATTAGCACCGCTCTCAATAAAGAAACATAAAGCTATTTTTTTTCTACCCCTGCTCAAAAAATAAAGAAAGAAACGTGCAACTCTGGCTATGTACATGTGATGCCCCTGATAAGACTGCAGCCTCAATCCAGCATGCAATACAAACTAATGTACACACACCTTAGTAAGCAAATTGTATTTTATGGTACAGTCCCGAAAGACAACCGAAGATGAACTACTTACAGCACAGCAGTCCTTCACGCCTTTTTTTTTCCCCAGCAGATTTTAGTGCCAACACAGCAGGGGATAAAATGAGGGCTGTCTGTTTACCTCATCGTCAGCTTGGATGGTGAAAACTTAAACTCAGAGTTTTGCCGGTCACTCTAAGCGCTATCCGAAAGCTGGCTGAAGATATCTTCTTGTAGGGGGTTTAGTTGTTTTGTTTTTAATTCAATTGGAATTGTACTCAGTCCTATACAAATACTGTATATAAAAATAACTTGCTTACTATCTATGAGAAGATTTAGTTTCAGTTTGTCTTACAGAGAAATTACAAACAATCAGGTAAATTACAGTGAGAAAAAAAACAAAAAAACAAGTAGGATATATTTTAGTTTTAACAGAAATCAAACCGATATTCAGAGGTAAAACAACTGCATCACACTCAACTACAGTTCTCTCTCTTCTACTTGTCCCGCCCAATAGCAACCAATACACACTCCTGATTCACTGGTACAGTACTCCCCTGACCACTCAACTCCCACCTAATAGGCTCTTGTTAACTGTCAGTAAATGTACAGTATTCAAGCTCCCAAAAGAGTATATTGCTGCAGATCAGAGGCTCTCATGGCGCCATTTCTAAAATGCCTTAAATCATGTAATAAAACACTGCACCGTTCAAAAGCCATAGTATTTCTGATAAACACCGCCCTCGAATAAACGCTGCCTTTAATTAAGTGCTGCAGCCGTTTAACGGTTTAAAATAAACACAGCGGCGCTAATTCAAAGTAATACAGTATTTATTTATTTATTATTACAAAAGTGCGCTAAGTAATGTTTAATTATTAATCAATATTGCTACAAGCATGCACATATCAACATTCCAAATTCATAAACATACACAAAAAAGGAACAGTGCAAAAACAAAATGGTAAAGCAAGTAGCCTCTATACCAGCGTTCTTCAATCAGCATCCTGAGGGCTTTTTAAAATTACGTTTTGCAGGAGAAAATTATGCTAGGCGGGTTGTCTATTTTTGATACTACTAAATGGCTAGCAGGGATCACTCGAATTCATAAAGGGGAAAAACACAGAAAAACAGCAACACTAAATATAATAATAATATTCAAGTTATATTTACTAACCCCTAAAAAGGAAATATTTCATATATTAGAAAGCTACTTGTTCACAGTTAATAAAAAAATGAGCCCTTAAAATGCAGCATGATTAAAAGTAACTCCCGTAAAAATGGCTTATTTTCAAATAAAAAATACAGAGCTTTAGATTCATTATGATATTTTTCACTTTCCATTGTATTTGAAAATATGTAATTTTAGACCGCAAAGTGGTTAACAGTGTACAGGTGCAGGTGATCAATAATCAGACAAACAACTATAATCCAGGTGCAATGAAGGTTTAATTGTATAATCCAATGCCTGATGGTTAACAGCAGTAAACAATAATAATGTTAATGAAGCAATACAGCAGCGTGTATTGCTTATTCATAATCCGTGGGTTTGCCCCGAAATAATAACAGTCCCGTTTCAGTTCACCCACACGTAACACATACCCAAACACCAACACCAGTCCAGAGTGCGTGCTCTAGTGCTCGTAGTGAATTCAGTTCTTTCGTGACAACAAAGTGCAGTGATGTTGATCCGGGTTTAGAGCTGGCCTTTGGCGACAGCTCCGGCTCGTGTTAGCGACAAACAAAACAAACAAAACACTCACGTATCACAACACCGGTTCTCCTTTTGGTTGTTCGATTTAATCATTCACAAAGGCGCAGATCACCTTACTATGTCCCCTTTTCATACCGTCAACCATGACCCCTTGGTTAACGAGCGCACTCGCTCCTCCAATCCGCGGATGCCCCACCGTTAACCTTCTGGGTCAATGATTTAGTGTACTGTAGCTCAATCCCCTTTCTAGATGGCCGATTTCTGCCAAACCCTGGGAATGAACTGTCGGGCCATCTAGTCCACGGTACTCTGTTCCCTTTACTCAGCACCCTCACAGGTTGGGAAGGAGATCTAACACTAAGAATCATTCGATCTCTGTCACAATGACACAAACTGCACAGATCTCAAAGACATCCAGCTGCACAGAACGTAGTGCACAGCAGTGATAAATTCAGTCCTGTGGCCATGCTTTTTCATTTTTTTTAATTTTTAATTGTGTTCAGGAAGAAGAAGGCAAGGTTTTGTAAAAATAGTTGGGGGCCTTGGTCAGCTGCCCTTCATTACAAATTTGTTGCAGATACAAGGTCGCCGCTATCTACAGGGTATTTGCGTCCCCTAACAAGCGACATTTACAGGAACAAATGATCACTGCACTTTATCTGGTAATAACCCTTCTCCTTCCTTGTTTACAACTCACTCTGTATGTAAGCTGCCCTCAATCAATAAACTTTAGTTTAGTCACACGCTCGGTATGCACATTCATTCCCATTTGTGTCAGTACACTCCATAACCTAACTGGGAATATTTGTTTTACAGTTTACTATTATTATTTAACTTCAAATAATGACTCCTCTCCTGTAACTTCTATCTTTCCTTAAGGCTTGTTTAAATGCTTGCTGTTCACCCTGGTCCACTTCTGACAAGGAAAATTTGAATGTATTTACGCGTGCCACACAAAGTGGGGTGCAGCCCCCACAATTCTCTGTTCAGTCGTCCCCCCCCCGTCCCCTCCCCTCCCCCTCATCATGGAAAGTCCGGCACCATTGTCATGGTGAATTTGCCATGCCACCGCCACTGATTGCTGTGCTTTCAATCCTTCACTTGCATGCTTGTTGCACAGTAATTTTTCAAAAACAAAGCCGGTGTGTGCGAGTGTCAGAATTTTAGAGAAAAAGAAAGGGAATTAGATGTCCATTTTAATTGAATAGTTTTAATAAAATTAAGATTACTAGCATGTAGTTTTAATAGTATTACAGTGATAAATATATGTGCTTTGTATATGTATTATTAAATGCCAATCAGAAATCGTATAATTTCAATCGTATCATTGCACATCATGAGTGCCTCGTGGCCCCCCAAGATTTGGACATTGCCTTATCTGGCCCTCCAGTGAATGTAATTGAATACCTCTGCATCAAAATACTACATTAATATTGTTTGAAACTGAAGACTTTCTTGTGTGAAGAGAAATGAAAGCTAACTTGCTTTAAGAAAGGAACATATTTTATTTAGCATATGTTCATCCACAACTTTAAACACTCAATTATAAATCTTACACAAAAACTATATTTTTTTAAACTATATACAATTCTACCCATAGACCCTGTTTATTTTCTTAGACGGTAAAGCTGAATGAATGCCTTTATTGCCATGTTATCAACTTAATAAAAATGTTCTAAATTAAAGAAAACAATTTAAATACTTATAGTAACAAGAGGCAGAAATGTTACTTTCCAGCAGGTCGTTGAGCTACCATGACATTTAGAGTTAGATAACAATCCCTGCGAGAAACGGTTCTCCTTCCAACTTTTTCCTGGAGGACCACAGCCATGACATTTCGTGGGTCACCTCTACCTCGGTCCACATCTGGGATTCTGACTGTGACAGTCCACCTCTTTTTGCAAGCTTGAACTTCTTGTTATTGTTGGATGTCATGGTGCTCTCTTTGCTGCTTCTGGGAACCCTGTATACTTGTTTCTTGCTGCACCAGTCACAGAGAACCTGAGATCCAAACTCTTCCTCCTCCTGTTCCTGAACAGCACAGATGACATGGCAATTTTGTCCACAACTAGTCCGAAAAAGTTAAAAACTAGAAAACTAAAAGCCTTATTGTTTTTGAAGGAAAACAACAAATCAAAATAAAATAAAACCCCCTCTAACTCAAATTCCCTACTTCCGAGTGGTAGATGGAAGGACATTTTCCAAGTCTTCCTCGATGTCAAGATTTCTGCATCTGCGAAACCAACCCTAGCTCTGGTCCCAAACATAACCTGATATGGAGATTGCTATATTCCAGTGTGATTACCACTATCTTTCTGAAGCTGAACAAAACGCAAGCCGTCTACACAGTGTTCTGATTCATCCCTGCGGCGCCTGTCTCTGACATCCTGGTTTGCCTGTTCTACTGTGGCGATCTTTACTTCAGGCCACACTTCTATTAGATTTTCAATTATTTTATTGGCAGGTTCCTGACCATTGTTACTTTGAAGTCTGCAAGGTGCCCCAATTATGTTAAAAATATCAATGATTACATAAGCTACTTCTTTAGCTCACTTGGTTTTCAAAGAACGGAGAAAGCTGAATTTTGTCAGGTGGTCTTGATAGTTTAAAATGTAAGAGAATTTTCTATGCCTTTCTGTCTGCATGTCGATATGATGTACCTGGCAGTAGGAATTCATACATCAGAAAAACATAGGCTTCACTACTTGCCCTTTCTTAGCATGTTGCTTTTTTAGTTGGCATTCTTTACACATGTGTAAATAAATCTCCAAAACAGCCCTGGTGACATTTGCATATTTTTGGTTCAGTTCTTTTTTCATGCATCGCATTATCTTGTGGCCCACTTTAACGAGAGCAGCATTAATCACGTCAAAATAGTCAGGCACAGCAACAAAAACGTATCTTCAGTAGCATCATTTCCAGAAGTCATCGCTGCTCATTCAGTTACACCCCCTCATGGTAACTAACTGATAGTGCTTGAGATGGCTGTAGTGCTAGAAGACTGTATTTCACTAGTTTCACTTTTACACAAAGGGACGAAGATTCAGATTGGTAATTCAGAGTAGTCTCACTTCGACATGATTTTCTGAATAAAGTGAATTGTTTGTGTTGTGATGGGATCATTCGCAAGACAACCCCAAGCCAACACGAAAAGATTTTTGCTTTCTAAAAATGTCAATTAACCCCAAGTCAATAGGGTCGACCCAATGGCCATGGAGTCGTATTTCGGCTTGGGATCCTAACAGATAATAATTCCAATACACAGCTTAGCTGGAGGGGCACCAGGATCAGGGGGCGGAGAAGCCACCTTCACCACCTCTTAAACCTGCTGTTGCTTTTTTAAACAGACACCCTGGAAGTGGTCTGACGGAGGGATTTCATCATTTCTGCACTGGCAAAAAGGGAGCCCAAGGATGCGGGAAGAAGTGAATGACGCCAACTGTGTAATCATGCTTTACTTAGTGAAGGGTCAATGGGCAGATGTGAATTGCAGCAACCGCTTCCCCTTCTTTTGCTATACAGGTAAGGAGCTCTGTTCTCTTTCAGCTCAGTTGAGTGCATGTATTATACACAGTGTGCCCATAAGCACTGCCAGCCTCTGTTAAGGGATGTGTCATACAGATGTATTTCTACATGTTCTAAATATAATCCCTGTCTGTGTTCTGAAATATCTCTGCTGTTGTTTCCGCCTATAATTATTGATCATGCTTACTGTATGTGACAGTGTATTTCTATCCCTCTCTGCTCTGTGTTGCAAAAACAACAAAAACAACAAAAAAACGTACCTGATAGTTCATGAAACATTATCTGCTTATATCCACTCGTTCCTTGATATGTATAAATGTTGTAACATATACAGTATATATATTAAAACACATGAGCCAGAATAAATGTTCTAATATAATTATAAGTCAAATGCATTGGATTTACAGTGTTTCCTGTTTTTTTAAACAAGTTCCTGGGCTGTTTTGTTTCTGCGTGCTGTTGTAAACTGCCTTAAAAATCAAATGTCCGTCTCAGTGACGTCACACGAAAAAACAAACAAATCAGGCAGTGAAATGCAATCCCGCCCCTATCCAATAATATGTGTTTACAACCTGCACTGCAAAGTATGGTGGCCCATCAAATAAATGAAGTGTGCTATTTACTGTGTTTACCCGATCACAGGTCCAGAATGACACTTCCGTATGATCATGTTTACATGAATACGGTTCTTAAAGGGTTAATAATTCTTTGGTTTTCTTAGTCCCATTATCCTTGTTGTCCAGTAAAAACTAACCCGTTCACTGCCACACTGTTCTAACTGGGGCCATGTCAATGATACAGACCACATGCTTTGAAACAGTTCAAATAAAGTTCCATTACAGGAAGTGTCCAATGGACATTAACGGTTTCAGTGCCACTTAGTTTTAACCTCTGACCGTATTAATGATGCAGACTTTACAAGCTGTATTCTACGATTCTCTCAAAAAAGTTCCATTACAGGTGGTGTCCAGTAGCAGTTAATCTTTCCACATTCTTTTGGACCATCAAGACCCAGCCACATTCCCCACGTGGATGTGTCAGGAATGGAATTAACCCAATCCCTGCCAAACTCAAATACAAAATAATCCATCTTTAGTTACACACAATATATGCAAACACACATTATTTACATATGCAGGGCTTCCATCCTGTCACAGCCAGCAAACTTGTTTCTATCAGACGGATGGGAAAAATACAGTGAAATACTGTATGCCCACAACAAGCACAAGAAGCACCACGCTCAGTTATCCTGCAGATACACTATCATTGCATTAGATCCACCACTGTGTCACCACTCTCAAGCGCAGATCTTAAAAAGAGAGAAAATATCCAAAAATGAAGCTCTTTCTGATATTTGCCAAAGAGTAAAACAAATCCTTTATTATTATTATTATTATTATTTATTTCTTAGCAGACGCCCTTATCCAGGGCGACTTACAATCGCAAGCAAATACAAATATTATTATTTGTTTGTTTGTTTATTTATTTGACGTACAAATCTCTGGACATTCTTTTAATGAGAATTGATACATGCACCACATGTATGCGTATGGACGCAGATGTTTCAAGCTCCCTGATATGATCAAGTACAAATCACATTCAAATCTCTTCCAATACAAAAAATGACATTCATAGCAGTCAATGCTAATGAAATAGGAGGTGGGGTTTTAAACTACATTTCAGGTACAAAGAAGACTTAAGGGGGGCATGATTGAAGTCTTTAAAATCTTAAAAGGTGTTAACCCTATCCAATACTTTAAGCACAATACAGAAACCAGGACCAGAGGACACAATTGGAAATTAAGTGGAGATAGACTTAGGTCACTAAAGTATACTTCAACCAGAGAGTGGTGAGGGTTGGAATGGGTTACCTCGTCATGTTGTTGACGCAGAATCCCTTGGATCCTTTAAGACCCAACTTGACAAAGTTTTGAGATCATTCAGCTACTAGGAACCGGACAAGGTTAGATTGGCTGAATGGCCTCCTCTCGTTCATAAATTTGCATTAAAACAGACGCCACAAGTGTGTCCCATTTGTCCAGAACCAAATACTGCAGAAGCATCCACAGGATCATATCCTAACCCATAACCTTTAACTTAATCCTAACTAACAAAGCATTTAATACTGGACGAATCAACAAACTGCACACGTGCGACTGTCTCCTTCGGTTTAGTTTCCACAGAAGTCACACAGGACAGTGAAGATGACGCTAATAGTAATATTGCATGAAATATTAATATTTGACACTATCTTTTAACCACTATTGTGCTGTATAATGATGCTTGGTAACACAGCTGTACACTAGACCTTCATCTATGGAAAACTGACTGCACAATGAGAGTATTGTGAGTGGAAACACAAAGTGGATACTAACTGAAATTACAAATGCGTTTTCATGCAGACATTGATGAGTGCGCCCAAACCCCCTGGCTCTGTGGTCCGAATGCACAATGTACCAACACTGTCAGAAGCTACACCTGCTCCTGTAATCCTGGATTATTTCCTAATACTGGATTGAGATGGATACTCAATCAAACACGGTGTGAAGGTACGTAAATAGAAGACACCTTTCACTGGAGTTTACTAGAGCAGAATACGCTTCCCACTAGGGCTGTGTTCAAAGGTTCGAAGGTTCGTTTGCTAGCCAGGAATTCAAAGCTAGTTCTAAACCTTGAAGGTTTGCCGGGAGGCAATCAGATGTTTATTCATTTTTTTCTCTGTAACAAAAACCGTTTGACAATGTGTGAATACTATAAATCATACATTAAATGTCACTCACATGCAAAATTTGATCTTTTGATTTGTATAATGCCTATTACTGAAACAAAAGTTGTTGTACAGTGCAGTCCGTTTATAAGAATCGCTGATATAAAAATCAACCGCATATAGTGATCAAAACCACTGGGACCAAATCATTCCTATACCAACCAATGTAAAATAATCTGCTTGTTAGAATCAAGCAATCCGCTTATAAGAATCATTTTGGGGCAAACTGACTACATGTAATACGGTACTTGATCAAGTGCTATGACGTGTACCGCCAATAAAAGCCATTTTTGAATTTGAATTTGATCACATCTCGCGTGATTAGGCACGTATGCAGCATGGATAGTGCAATGATGCAGGAAACACTGCACTGTTTGTAATCAAACGTGACTGCGTCACTGCATTGTGCAGGTATGTTTTTTGTGTTCTCTGTTAGCGAAAGTGTGTTTCAATAAAGTGAATACACGTTCATTGAATACATACAGTGTTATTGTGTGATATGCAGGTAGACGGCGCAGCGCGGTGAGGAGGGGGTGGGAGGGGGGGATTGCAGAGCTTTGCATCTCCGTTTTATGAAAAACTGTGAGATTTGCATCGCAACAGAAAATTAATAAGCCATAGATGTTTAAATGTAGTGGTCGTCCTGACAGTAAAATACTGTACTGTAATGTCATTTTAATTCAAAGTCCATTACACGTAACACCGCACGGCAGTTAAACTAGGCACCCTCACGAGACGATCACTTCTCAAGTATACTGTAGTAAAATAGGATTCTGCAGCCTTGAGTAAGCATACGTCATAACCATGATCGTATAACAAGCTGCTTACCCATGAGGACTTGTTTTGATGTATTGTCCTTAGTAATTGAGCACCATTGACATCTGTATACTGTATTTAAACTGCTGATGGCACGCTTTTGCTAACTGTAATGCAACAGAGTGGCCGAGGACAGTGTAAATTATCAGGCTGGAGTCTTGATTTACAGTTTTAAACTGGTGTTGGTTTTATTTTTCTTACAATGCGGTGGCGAAATAACCACTAATAAAACAAACCAAATAATCCTAGCTCTCAGCTGGAGCTCTAACTAACAGTACTGTATGTGGAACAAACACTAGATCTCTTACTCGAGTTTTGGTTTCGTTTTGTTACTTCTGCTTCCTTACGCCTCTATACCCCCCATCACAAGCTATCGGCTAAGCCATTTCTATCAAGGTGTCATTAACTTTAACAAGCAGTTAACCAATTAACTATTATCCTTAATTCGTTAAGGAAAGCAGCTGTGTTTTTTTTGTCGGCGTGTATACATGCGGGAACTTGTGACATCTAGTGGTCCACCCATTACACTGCCGCCAGGAAACACACTCTTATCATTCTCATACTAAGTTTGATTCTGCACCACAGTAATCATATCGGTCCGCTTTTAAGAATCATCCACTTATAATAATCAAAACACCCAGGACGGATGTGATTCTTATAAACAGACTGCACTGTATTAAAATCCAGCAAGGGGCATTATAATACAGGAAGACACTATCAGATAGGCGAACCCGTCCGATCCTGTCTCCCTAATGATAGTGCCACTGGAGGTGTTATAATATAGGGAGATACTATCAGATAGGTGAACCCGTCCGATCCTGTCTCCCTAATGATAGTGCCACTGGAGGGGTTATAATACAGGGAGACACTATCAGATAGGTGAACCCGTCCGATCCTGTCTCCCTAATGATAGTGCCACTGGAGGTATTATAATACAGGGAGACACTATCGGATAGGCGAACCTGTCCGATCCTGTCTCCCTAATGATAGTGCCACTGGAGGTGTTATAATACAGGGAGACACTATCAGATAGGCGAACCCGTCCGATCCTGTCTCCCTAATGATAGTGCCACTGGAGGTGTTATAATACAGGGAGACACTATCAGATAGGTGAACCTGTCCGATCCTGTCTCCCTAATGATAGTGCCACTGGAGGCGTTATAATACAGGGAGACACTATCAGATAGGTGAACCCGTCCGATCCTGTCTCCCTAATGATAGTGCCACTGGAGGGGTTATAATACAGGGAGACACTATCAGATAGGTGAACCCGTCCGATCCTGTCTCCCTAATGATAGTGCCACTGGAGGCGTTATAATACAGGGAGACACTATCAGATAGGCGAACCCGTCCGATCCTGTCTCCCTAATGATAGTGCCACTGGAGGTGTTATAATACAGGGAGACACTATCAGATAGGCGAACCCGTCCGATCCTACCTCATACGTCATGGCAACCCCCCCCCCCCCCCCCATAAAAGTATATTAACAAACGTTATTAATACATGTCAAAACAACAAAACAACCATCACTATTGGTGTGTCTGTATGAGTTCAAATGTATTCAAATTAGGTTCAGGTATTTCAATATAATATTAACAAATAATAACTGAGTTACGTGTAAATAAGTAAATATACACACACGCATATCTATTGTTTAACTATGAGAAGCCCCTGCTTGTTGGAACCAAGGTTCGCCACAATATATGAGGCTGTGTGGTTGAGTGGTTAAAGAAAAGGGCTTGTAACCAGGAGGTCCTCAGTTCAAATCCCACCTCAGCCACTGACTCATTGTGTGACCCTGAGCAAGTCACTTAACCTCCTTGTGCTCCGTCTTTCGGGCGAGACGTAGTTGCAAGTGACTCTGCAGCTGATGCATAGTTCACACACCCTAATCTCTGTAAGTCGCCTTGGATAAAGGCGTCTGCTAAATAAACAAATAATAATAATACCTCTTCGTAGTAGTGCATACTGATAAATCATCTCCTGATCACTCGTTTTATCACCAAACTCCTGTATTCATGAGATATGCCCCTTTTATTTATTTATTTTTTTCGGCTTCTCTCGGCTCCTATCGGTCTCAATCGGCCATTGAATGGTTTTCTCAGCTTTTTCTGGAGAAAAAATGACTAGAGACCTGTTTTTTACGTCTTTTTGATGATGTCAGACAGGGTCCGACATTGCACCAGAAAGGGAAAATTGCAATGTCGGACCAGGTCTGACATAAGACCTCAAAGGGTTAAATGCATTCTTTTGTTTTGTGGTATCCATTATTGTACATCGAACCCAACTGAGCATAGGTAAAAGGGCCTCTGTATGGTCAATAACAAAATCTGCTTATAAATAGGCCAAGGAATCGTGAATTCACTGAAACGGAGAGACAAAACACAAGGCAGAAACCTTGGACCTTTAATGGTGCACATCAGTGGGGCAAGCATGACCACATTATTGTGCATTTATAATTGTCAATTTGTAATTGCAATGTTCTTTTCTTTTTACTTGCAGATTGCTAATCTCCTGTAAAATGAATCTGATCAAATCAAACTGTCTCGAACTGTCAGAACTAATGACTCGAATTGACTTGAGTCAGATAGGTGACTCGACTCGACTCAAGCAAACTCTGTGACTCGACTCGACTCGAGTCTTTACCCCCTTGTGACTCAACTCGAGTCCCAATTTTTGTGACTCGATTACAACACTGCTACTTACAGCAGCAGGGCTTCTGCCCTGTCACAGTTACATATTGATTTAGCCAATAATCATGATTATCGTGATAATTTACAGACGATAATCGATAGCAGCAAATTGCATTATGGTCCTACACGACTGTATATGTATCAGTAAGTATCTCAAGCAGCATCAATTACGTGTATACGTGTAATTATAAAAACATGATTACTGTTCTATATAACGTATTTTTAAACGGCATGTGGATGTTTTATTCCATTTATATGGATTACCTGTAAAATAATAAGATTTTCAATAAAATATAATTTAGTAGCTACGGTGACGGACACTAGTAAACTATGCAAATTAGTACCATCGAAGGTTCGAACCTTCGTTCGGTAATGTGTTCCGAACCGTTGATGGTCAAAATGTACCCTTCGTTACAGCCCTACTTTCCACTAATTATATTTTGTGTTAGTTCCTGTTACTTGGTAACTTATTCTCGTGCTGTTTTGTTTTTTCAGATTTAACAAAGATCCAAGATGGGAAAACCTGCAATATTCCAATTAATGTAGGTGATCAGTTTGTTAAAAAACATCTATACTGCTCCAAACAATTAAGCGCTATTCAGAGAGGTATATATTAAATAGCGGTACTGTATGCAGATTATGTGTTTTTTGTCAGCAGGTATTAAATGAACCTGTTGAAAATGTGATAATTTCACAAAAAGAAAAGCAGCCTTTCCTTTGTTTGTCCTCATCTATACAATTGAGTATCAATCCACGGCAATGGAATCTGCATTGAGAGATTTAAAAGCTGCTTGGAGGCTCGTTTCTTTCACCCAAGGTGCTGACATTGTTACTGGTGCTGTAAACTGTAACACAACATGCAGCAAAACTAGCAAATGCCACCGATTCGTCACGTACCATTTCCTTATCCTTACCTTCAGAGCTAATCGTCCTAAATTAATCATCTACCGGGCTTGTATACTGGGAGATGTAGTTGTTTGTCAAGCTTAATCAGGGGTAAAATCTTATCCAGGACTACAATCCCACAATTCACTGCAGAGATGTTGCTCACACTGAGATTGACGCATTTCTATGGAAACGAGCAAAGTGAAAATCAGGAAGTAAAATCAAAATGATTATATATGAAACGGAAAACAAATGATCACAGATAAAATGTAAGTGGTTTGAGTTGGTTTGATCACGACAGTTTCTATATTAAACCACTCATTCAGATTGTTATTGATTGCTACTCAATAATTGCGCAGACAAGGGCAAACAAGGGAAAGCTTTGTGTTTAGGGAGTGTTATTCCATTTGAATTGATACCTAGCAACTTAAAACATTTTAAAGGGAATGACTTGGAAAATCTGAGACTCTGCACATCCCTAGCAAGCGTTATAATCCCAAAAAGAAATAATGCCCAACACCTCTCTCTATCTGTTTTAATAAACAGAGGTATCAGATGGTCAGGTGATGGTAACATGCAAATATGTGACATTTCAGACAAAGGTAGGAGGGTCCCAATTATTCACCATACCTGCCCTATTGTCTACCCTTCATACTGTACGCCAGTATAGTGTGTGATCACTATAGACACCCCTTCATACTGTTCACCAGTATAGTGTGTGATCACTATAGACACTAACAAAGGCCTGCCACTGATTATACATATTGGAAATGAGTGCTTGTGTAAGCATCCCAATGTTAAAAAAACAACTGTTTCCATTCTGTTGCTATTAAGATAAATAGTAATATGTGCTTTTCTTTGTTTTTTTACAGACAGGGACATTGAGTCACCTAAACAGTTCCTCAGCCTGGTTTTGTCTCATCACTAACTTCAATTCCACTAACTTTACATCTGGATATCAGGTGCAGGTCAGAATCAGAGTTCTCTTACCCTTATCAGTGCAGCTGAACACAGCTTATTAAACCTGAACCCTCTCCCTCCACCCACGAACTCTCAGTACCTTCTGCTGCACAGGACTAAAGAACATAAAGCCAGTCCACTTCTCCCCGCTCACTCGCCTTGCGAATGACTGCTTTGTTGTTTAGTCAGTTAGAGCACAGGCCTCAACATAGCCTATTAAGCCTGAGGGTGACCCAATTCGACCAGAAACGGCGTGAGATGACAGGAATCAGAAAGCCACATTCCTAAAACTCACACCGCTTGTCCACCTCGGCTCAGACAGACAGCGCCTGCAGCTGAGAGCTAGAGAGCTAGCTGCAGCTTCTCCCTTTTAACAATAAACTTTATTTACAACTAAAAATTGAGTCACAATGCACTATCACTACCTGTGCTGAAGGTCAGCTCCATGCTCGTGCCTCACTCCCATGTTCCTAGCGTCACTCTGACAGGTCAATAGCTTTATGAAAAATATTCTTTATAGCAGTGAGGATGGTGAGGGTATGGAATGGGTTACCTGGTCATGTTATTGAGGCAGAATCACTTGGTTCCTTTGATACCCTTTACTTTTGAGATCAATCACCTACTAGGTGATTGACCTACTAGTCACCTACTAAGACCAACAAACACTTTGTTTCCATTCTTCTGCTGGTCTCTGCCGATGTGCAGAACACAGGGGGTATTTGGCGTCGCATATTCTTCATACGATTCTGTCCACCGAGAGAGGCAGCTCAAGCCATTTTAAAGTGAATTGTATATTACTTTCATACCATAACATCTCTGTGTGTATTCATTTTATATTGAAATAACATTTGTCAAGTGTGGTTTTATTCATCTAGTACAAGAGACAAAAACTACAAACAAATTGGAGAAAATTGTTTTTCTAGTCCAGTTTCGCATGTGCTGCATGACAGGCAGAATCTTTCAATCTGGTTGTATTTATTTTTTTAGTATGGTACTGTATGAAAGGTTCTATTGACTGCTGTTTCTATGATGTCTCAAACAGATTTTAATGAATTGTGCATGTATTTACATACTGGGGAAATAAAGTACAACGAAAAAAGAAAACACCCTTTTGAAATCCGCCATTGAAAAAGAAACACATTTAATCAAAAAGGAAATTGATAAGAAACGATTTAAACATATACACTGAGAAAAATGACTTGAGCTTGCGGCTGAGATGCTGTTCCACAGACTCTGCGCTATGTGAAGAAACTTTGTGCCAGTGTTAGGATCCTTTTCTCAATGAAGTGTAAGAATATCTTGACAAGTGTGACATATTGTAGCTGTAGCATTGTTGCAGTGAGGAGTCAGAATATTTTAATCTTCATAAAAGTGTCATCATTATCAAATACTGTACACAGCCCACAAGCCCCCCTCCTCCCAGTGTGCAGTTTGTACATTTTCAGAAAAAGAAGATAATTCTGGACGACTCCTTAAGGGATTAATGGACTTCCATTTATTCTTTTCTTTCAGCAAGTGGCTGTTGTTTTAAGCTCTGCTCTGAATGACACTTCCTTGTGGAATAACCTGACCAGAGGTGAGAAGTCTGTTGCAGCTGAAGCATACCTGGACACTGTAGAGAGGGCAGTGCTGCAGTTGACTGAGCCTTCTGATGCTCTGTTAAGGAAAAATGTGCGCTCAGACAATCTAGGTAAGGAGGAGTCCTTTACCCATTATCAATAGAACTAGAACATAAAAAGATAGAACTAGAATAGGCACAGCAACAAAAAGACCTTGGTGTTGTAATAGACTCTTTGCTGTCAGCAACTACACAGTGCGGGGAAGCAATCAACAAGGCAAACAGCATGCTTGGGTATACAGACACAACTGTAGAGTATCAATCCAAGGAGGTTATGATGAGGTTGTATAATGCACTGGTGAGACCACACTGAGAATATTGTGTCCAATTCTGGTCACCGCAGGATCAAAGGGACATTGTTGTCCTGGAGTCCAAGGAAGAGCAACCAGACTAATTCCAGGGCTTAAAGGACTGAGCTATGAAGAGCTGAATCTATTAGCCTAGAATAAAGAAGAGTTAGGGGGAGTGAAGTATTTAAAATCTTGAAAGGGAATGACATAGTTAACCTGAACCAATTAAGCACAGTACAGAAACCAGGAACAGAGGACACAGTTGGAAATTAAGTAGAGATAGACTTAGGACAGAGGAAAGGAGACACTTCTTCACACAGAGAGTGGTGAGGGTATGGAATGGGCTGCCTAGTCACGGCAGAAACACTTATCTTGACGTTCTGAGATCAATCAGCTACTATGAGTTTAGATGGGTCTAATGGCTTCCTCTCGTTCATACATTTTCTAAGAGATACATTTCTGTGCTCTTTGGTGACATTCAATTAAACTGTCCAGAGGTGCGGTATATACAGTGTGGAAAGTGCTGGGTCAGTACCCAACCATACAAATGCATTCACATTTTTTAAACTATATGGTAAGTAAAGATGCATGACGGGATTATGGGAATGGCATGGAAATGATGCTCCGGTCATTCCTTCCAAGCAGGTATGAACTTTGTTATTTTCATGTAAAATGTGTTCAACAAAACTTACTTCGTAGGAAACCCACTTAGCAATTCCCTTACTTCAAATTGCCTTTTCCTTCAAGATATGGAGTTGCTGATTATACCATTCAAACACAACACATCAGAGGAACAGTTACGAGCCAATAATAACACACTGGAGATTAAGCTGGGAAAACTTATGGAAGAGAATAAGCAAGGTAATGGCTAATAATATACCTCTAGCAATTCCATTTCCCTGTTAGTACTGCATTTACTTTGTGAAGGATTGTATCTCACTAAAGACAGGACTGTGCAATTGCTGTAAAATAAGACTGTCTGTCAAACGTCCATATATCACACTTGCTTACTTACACCTGTTGGCCGCTTTATTAGGAACACAAGTTATTGAGGGTGTCAGAATTTTAACAGAAGAACCTGTCTGTCTGTACCTCATTTACATACACAGTAAACCAAGTCATCATGGTGATAGTCATGATACTGATAGCTCTGATTCTGTATTTACAGTCTAACTGGGGGGTGTCATTACTGACATACATTTTAAACATTCCATTCAGGTGAA
This sequence comes from Acipenser ruthenus, assembly GCF_902713425.1. Classification (NCBI taxonomy): domain Eukaryota; kingdom Metazoa; phylum Chordata; class Actinopteri; order Acipenseriformes; family Acipenseridae; genus Acipenser; species Acipenser ruthenus. The sequence goes on along the minus strand of NC_081224.1, from coordinate 6,575,902 downwards.
TGGAGGTATATTGGGTAAAACCTTAAAATCAAAAAACCCAATCCTAAACTGCTTGTGTCCACAGGTCAGATAACAGTTGGGTTTGTCTCATACACTGGGATGGAGTCTGTCTTGGAGGGGAGCTTTTACAAGAATCAATCATCTATCCAGTTAAACTCACAAGTGGTTACTGCCACTATAGGCAGAAATCACCACAAACTTTCAGAGCCAGTCCATTTAACTTTCCATCACAATGAGGTAGGTGGAGAACACTTAATGAAAGCTAATCAAGGTTTTAAAATAATAAGAGTAAGTATCTTAATTTTAATTGCTTTTAACATGACTGCTTATGGTGTTTGAAATCATTTTGAATGTTTCTGGAATCTGTTTCTCCAATAATGAGTTTGTTTTTAAAACAAAGATGATAGTTTTGAAGTCCTAATGTAATGCTTCATTCTTGATTGTCTGGAATGTATTATTATTTCTTGACTAGTTATTTGTGGATTTCAGTTGTTTATTTGGATGGAGGCTGTGCTTAATGAACACAGTGTGATGAAGTGTGATGAGATCACTTAGAGCAGAATGCAAATCTGCAAGATATATCTATTATTATTTATTTACCAGCTATTTGAGGATTCCGTTGGGTTATTGTGATGGGGAGGTTCTTGTGTGCTCACAGAAAACAACAAATCTGCAAGATGTTATGATTTATTAGTTATTTGGGGGGTTTCAGGTGTTCATTGATGTATTTTTTTATATACAGCAGGTGGAGAGACAACTCAGAAAAGAAAAGATAATGGCTATTTTTTGTAAAACGCGATTAAAGCGCAATATATAGAAACCTGTAACCTTTACAATGTACAGACAGACAGTTTAAAAACATTTGGTGACAAAAGGACTTGGTAAAATAAATGTGCTGCCCTGTTAAACAGCCCACACAAAATGGTGGGGAAAAAAACCTGTCCTTTCAAAGTCTACTGCTTTTTTACAAACACAAAGTTTCGGTGTATACAGAAACTACCAAGACAGTATAAAAATTAGACACCTGATCTAAACTTAAAAAAATGCCCCCACAAACACCTGCTTAAAAAGGATTATCATTTTCAAATGCTACAAGATTATTTTAGTTCAACCAAAACAAGGAAAGGAGGGTGTAAATGTTAGGGGTGTTAATAAATAACCACACACAAGTCCAGTCACACTGTGTTTCAATACTTTGTATTTAACAATGATAGGATAATGCACGTGGAAACCCCACACGTGCATTCAATTTTACAAATATATTTACAAGCACAGTACACATATACACAAATAACTGCTCTGTTGCCGTCTCCCTCGTGTAGTCCAGGGCTCGTCAGGGCTCTCACTCGCTCACCAGCAGTGTTGTTGTGTACGGGGTGCCTCTGTCTCTCAGCCTTCCCCCTTCCACCACGTCTTCGACTCGCCCTGTAGTGCAGTTCCCATCCCAGAGAAAAGCAACACATTATCCTCCAACCTGTGTATTTTTGTTTCGGTTTCGATTTCTATTTCTGTTTTGTCCCGTCTCTGCCTAGACTTATGTCTTCCAAAGTTCAGCCCCCTGCTATTCCACACTGACCCCTTATGTACCCCAGATCCCGCCTCTATTAATTTGTCACAGCCGATCGCTATTTGATTACATTTCTGACCTAATCCGGCTTTGACATCAGTGTAACCAGGAGCAACTGTGCTTCCGCCGTTCCCAAGATGGCTGTCACAACTGGACTTTGGGGTAAATATTCAAAGATCTTGCAAATTTTCTCATCTTTCTCGCAACTCTGCTTGAGTTGCGAATGTTTTGTGTCAAATGAGTGAGTGAAATCTAAAAGAGTTGCGGACAAACTGCAATTATCTCAGCGCTGCAGAAATTAATAAATTAACATGAATTATCACAGGAAATCAACCGCAACTCTCTCTCTCTCTCTCTCTCTCTCTCTCTCTCTCTCTCTCTCTCTCTCTCTCGCGGTATATAACCATCGCAAGTTTTTGCAAAATGAAGACGCATTATTTGTGCTTGACGAGGCATAGCCGCAGCACCTCTTCAGCTGTGAAAGTTAAAAATGTCATTAAATATTTTGCTCTCAAAAGCGTTTTCTTACAATTCTCAACACAGTTTTATCCATTCTGCAAGTTCTTGCGTGCGCTAAACACAGACAGTCCACTGCCAGGGACATTTAATTACTTTACCATTTACGTGCCATAAAGATGACACTGGCTGCGAAAGAAGGACTGCGACTCTATTGTCATTTTTTATACACAAATGAAATAAGCTTACTTGATTTGAAAAACGTCTTGAACGATATAAGTAAATTGATTGAATGAGTAGTACAGAACAAGCTTCAATATGAAAGTGGAACATTCATTTCAATAAACAACACATTTTTAATTAAAACAAATATAGTAGCCTACTTCACTAAAGTGAAAACTGGCTTCTGTTACTTTTAAATACCACTGCTTCCGATTATACTACTGCTTAATAACAGGAACAACATTTTATTTAGGGTTAGTGTTGAACTTAAACACGTTCATGCCTGCCTGTGCCCCTACCCCCACGCAGGAACACTGCCCTGCTAACTTCCCCAATTCAAAAAATATATAAAAACAATAACAACGGTCTGGTTCTCTCTTTCTTTTTTTTAATGAATAGAATTGAAATAATAGAGAATAAAAACAAACCAAGCTAACAACTATCTAGCCTAAACAGAAATGTATTAATTAATTAATTAATTCATTCATTCATTTATTTATTTATTTATTTATGTACAGAATTTTTTTTTGCAATCTCTATAAACTGCAGGTTCTATTGCATTCACAGCACTGATAATGTTAGATATAGCTAGATATTACTACAGCGGAGACTATGGGTCAAACCAATGCCATGTTCTCTCTTTAACTAGAACCAGAGATTGTCCTGAAATACTTCCTGCGAAATAACTAAGAGGAGTGTAACCACTCTTATGTGATTTCCATGCAACATTGTAATTTGAGAGCAATTTAACTTTTCAATTTAGCTCGTGGTGGTGAATTTACGGAATTATTCATGACACCTCCCCCAAATTTGTGGGAAAAGCACTTACGAAAGAAGTGCTACTTTTTTTCCAAAAAGGACTTGCGGGAAAAAATCTCTACAACTCCCCTTGCGACACACGCAAGACGTTTGAATATTTGGCCCTTTATGCTTAAGGCATGTTCCATCTTGGTGAGGCCCTGCAGGGGCCCCCTCTAGTGCCTCCACCAGTCTGGAGGCCAGATTTCACTCCTTTCATCTCTCATCACCCTGCTACAGAGGTCTTGAATTTAAAGACGCCACAAGAAAAAGTACCCTGTTTAACAGCACAAGAAACCCCTTACCTTTGTTAAGATAAAACACTGTCCTCTTACAGGAGGGATACTTTACTATTCCTGTGCTTTTTAACAAAATGCACAGTGGAAGAAAGCAGTAGCTGATGGCCCGTCCTCCTTCTCCCCTGGATTGGCTCTCTACCTCTATACTTGAGATTGACTGTAACCACTGTAGTATTGGAACCATGAGCTGTTTTATAATTGAACTCAGGAAAGTACTTGTTACAAGTACTCGTTTGTACTCGGTGCTCGGCACGGGCCTGGCAAACATCATACATTAGTAAATGAAATGTAAAAAAGCAATAGAAATTAATCTAGTTTCTCTGAGCTAAACTCAGACACCACCCACTAAGTTAATTTGGCACTTGTGTAAAGTGTACAGTTTGGTTTACTGAAGTTCACAAATATTTGTAATCATGGAAGCCCTTGTAGACACAGAGGGTTGTTAATGTACACAGTTTGTGGTTTAACAGTTTTGCAATGTTCTTTCTAGTTAAGGAAAACCAAAGAGGAGACGATATGTGTCTACTGGAAATACAAAGGGAAGGAAAGCTCTTGGTCCACCGAAGGCTGCACAAAGTTACACTCCAACCAAACACACACTGTGTGCAGCTGTGACCACCTCTCCAGCTTCGCTGTATTAATGGCACTAGACGAATCACAGGTATTTACATCACACAAATGAAACAGTAGTTCTTGGATAAATATTAATATTCCAACAGGTACGTGTTTAGAAGAAGAAACACATTCATTATCGCAAGAAGCAGCAAATGTAATCTGTATTCTAGAGTCTGTAGACAGTTACCTTACACAGAAATCATTTTCACAGCAACTGCACAACCTTGAAAGTCAAAAGTAACCAAGTGTGTACTTACTAGTAATAATTAAAATCGGTTTGATACAAAAACAACAGGTTTCATCAGTAATGTAACTGATAGTTGAGACACATTGTTCCATATTTTCAAAGACCAGCTTTTAATTAACTAAAGAAAAAATTCCATGTAAAAGACATAACACTGAGAAGCCATTACGTCCTAATCACCACATTTTAAAGAATATTTTTTTAGTTTGAATTTCATGAAATGTTTTTTGAGATTAAGCTTTTTGAGTTTATTAAGATTACTGAGTTTTCACACCACTTTTTAACTTAAGCCAAAACAGTCCTTCAAAATATTCCACAAAACAATCCTTACAGTTTTGAGAATAGAGCCTATTGGGGCACATGTATCACAGCCTCTTTGACAAAGTGTAAGCTGAGCCATGTTTTGTGAATTTTTATGAATTTGTGAGATCAACATTTTTACTTTACCAAACTGCAGTCATTAAACAATGAATATCCTTACACCTTCACCTCAGGCCAGATGAGACATACATGGCTTGTTTTAGAGAACAATCCCAAGAATGCCTCACATATTCCCAAGTGGCCATTTTTAGAAACTCCAAAACTTTGATTAAAATGTTATTGTCTTTTTTTCAGATGCAAGAAAATGTTGCCTTGACAGTGATCAACTACATTGCAGTGATCGCATCCCTGGTCTGCCTCAGCCTGGCTATCTTTACATTCATATTCTGCTGTTCAATCCATAAAGCCAACACCACCATTCACCTGCACCTGAGTGTCTGTCTCTTCCTGGCTCACTTCCTGTTTCTAGTTGGGGTGTCCAGAACTGAAAAGAAGGTGAGTCACTGCCTGCAGTGCAGGGTTGTGGTTGTGTTGATATAGAGGGGTTTTCAGGTTACAAAACAAATGGGAAACAGAACAATAGAAGACTTTAAAAAGCACGCGCTTTGACTGTATAGTTTGTAGCAATGCCAGGTTAAAGGTTAGTTTACTTTTCCACATAAAGCTGATGTGGTGTTTTCCTGCTTGAGTGTCTGCTGTTACAGTACATCAGCATCTACGATGAATAACTTGTAATGAATGACAAAAACCTGGAGAAACAGGGAACATAGCTTTCCAGATTTACCATTGCCTCAACAACACTCAAATGAAAGGTAACATGACATGGTTACCTTTGTGAATCTGGGGGAGTTGTGGTCTGAAAACTTCTTACAATCTCACCAGCATGGAGAACAAAAAGGCAAACAGAATGTTAGGTTACATGGACAAAATAGCAGTATTCAAGCCTAGGTAGTTTTAGTTAGACCATGCTAGACTACTGTGTGTTGTTCAGTTCACTTCACTATGAATAAAAGAAGACACTTGAGAAGGAGCAGAGAAGGGCAATCAGGCTGATCCCCTGAAATGATTAGTTTGGTAATGACAGACTTTTTCTGGATGTGTTCACTTCTATCAACCAACGTGTCTCACCACCTGCGTTTGTCCCATATTGAAGCTAGTCACTCCTGCCTTTCTGCAGTCTATGGTATCATCACACGGGAGGCTTTATATCTCTTAACCCTCAGCTGACCTGCCCCCCTGCCTGTCCTTTCTCAGGTGCTGTGTGCAGTCATAGCTGGGCTCCTGCACTACCTCTTCACGGCCAGTTTTGCCTGGATGTGCCTGGAGGGAGTTCAGCTCTACCTGCTGGTGAGAAACCTGAATGTGGTGAAGTACAGCAGCAGGCAGGGGCTGCGAAGGAGGTACCTGCTGCTGGCTGGGTACGGCTCTCCTGCTCTCATCGTGGCTGTGTCTGCTGGAGTCTTTACGGAGGGGTATGGGACCGACACATTGTGAGTATTAATTCAACTTCTTTATCTTTAACAGGTGCTGTGTGATAATGTAATAACCAAACATTATATTGTCTAAACCCCATTATTAGCATACGATTCTCACAACTCTCTTAGTTCACTCTTAATGTTTACAAATGGGTTTAGCATTGTTCAAAATGTGTGTGTTGAATATACAGAGACTATACAGAGCAGTGGTGTCTATTAACTTACAAACTAGCAAACAATCTAACGTCTGGTTACACAGACCCCAATTAGTACTGATTGTGGACTACCTGACCTAAAATAACAATACAGTAGGTCGTCCAAGATGAGTGTTAATCAGGGCCTGTGAAACCAGCCGCAAATGTTATAGCTTTTTATTCTTTGACATAATAATTGTTTTTTGTTTGTAGTGCACTTGCATTTTCTTGTATAAACTGTGCTCCAGTTCCTGTTGGCAATTAACCCTTGTAAAAGCTTCCCTCAGTAAAAGAACAGCAAAGAGTAATAAAGCACAGTGAAAGCATGGCAAAGTATATTTTAAAAAATTGACAAACCAGGCTAAACTTAGGTAAATGCATAATATAATCATAGAAAAATCATGGTAAAAGTGCAAAAATAAGTGGCAAACGTTTACAAGGGAAAGTAGTGTAGGTGTAATCGTTACTGTTATTGTGCTCCTCAGTTGCTGGCTGAGTCATGACAGAGGATTTGCCTGGAGTTTTCTTGGTCCTGTTTGTGTCACAATCGCTGTAAGTAGATATCCATGCCATGTTCATGATGTATGCATAATCTCAAGTGTGACAGACAGCCTCCACATTCCCACAGATTATGAGGCGCTCTCTATAACCCTGTGTCAAAGAATGTCCAGAGTAACTTTAATCTGTGTGACCCCTGGCTGTGTGGTCCAGTGGTTAAAGAAACGGGCTTGTAACCAGGAGGTCCCCGGTTCAAATCCCACCTCAACCACTGAAGAGCAAGTCACTTAACCTCCTTGTGCTCCGTCTTTCGGGTGAGATATAATTGTAAGTGACTCTGCAGCTGATGCATAGTTCACACACCCTAGTCTCTGTAAGTCGTCTTGGATAAAGGCGTCTGCTAAATAAACAAATAATAAACAAATAATAATAATAACTGGACAGACAAAGAGTGGCATACAGTATGGACTTCCGCCTCCACTATTTAACACTGAAAAAATAAACAAGAAACTTGAGCCAAGAAGAAAATGAGCACCCGTCCCTGAGCCCAGCCCCTGTGCACCATCATGCCCATCCAGTGTTGAATGAAAGCCTCTCTCAAGATTCCACATATCCTTATTTAATATTTAAACAATGGTGGTATTCACAGTACATCTGAATAGACCCCTTGAATTCTGTTATTATAATTGCTTGTTCTAGTTTTGTAAAATGAACAGGTGTTGAAGAGATTTAAACTGTACACACCTTTGCCCCGCAGGTAAACACCATTCTCTTCATTGCAATTCTCTGGACTTTAAGATCGCAAATGTGTGGCCTCAACACGGACGTGTCCAAAGTGAAAGACACCAGGTGAGTTTCTGTTGACGCAAAAAAAGACTATGAAAAAGACCTAGGAGTTTATGTTGACTCAAAAATGTTAAAACTTTACAATACATTAGTAAGACCTCACCTAGAATATTGTGTTCAGTTCTGGTCACCTCGTTACAAAAAGGATATTGCTGCTCTAGAAAGAGTGCAAAAAAGAGCAACCAGAATTATCCCGGGTTTAAAAGGCATGTCGTATGCAGACAGGCTAAAAGAATTGAATCTATTCAGTCTTGAACAAAGAAGACTACGCAGCGATCTGATTCAAACATTCAAAATCCTAAAAGGTATAGACAATGTAGACCCAGGGGACTTTTTTTGACCTGAAAAAAGAAACAAGGACCAGGGGTCACAAATGGAGATTAGATAACAGGGCATTCAGAACAGAAAATAGGAGGCACTTTTTTACACAGAGAATTGTGAGGGTCTGGAACCAGCTCCCCAGTAATGTTGTTGAAGCTGACACCCTGGGATCCTTCAAGAAGCTGCTTGATGAGATTCTGGGATCAGTAAGCTACTAACAACCAAACGAGCAAGATGGGCTGAATGGCCTCCTCTCGTTTGTAAACTTTCTTATGTTCTTATCTCTGACTACTTCTGAAGTACACTGCTGAATTCTGTTCTCTGGTACATCATCAATATTGAACCATTTATTTTACAAAAGAATACACAAACAGGGAATACACATTGCATGATTCGCCTTCTAATTAATGTTAATGATCTTCTGTACTGTGGGGGCGGTGGTTGAAAACTGTAAATGGAGAATGGTTTACCCGCCATCCGCCAGGGTAACCTAGGATAGGACTGAGCAATACAAAGCTACAAAGAGCTGGAAGATGCCTGCTACTAATGTAATGGGGGCTCCCTTTATGTTATATAATACAGGGCCACCACTCATTCATTAAAAGAAGTCAAATGAATGCTGAGACGACTTAATATAAAGTTGCTGTATGAGTCAAAGGATGTCACAAATGTCTCTTAACTCCTGACAAAGTTACACAAGCACAGAAAGCCACACAGAATAAGAACACTACACACAACAAATAAATGAATTAATATCAAAATTAAAAATGCATATTAATATGTTAAGATAACAATGTGCAATATAACACAAACATCAATCTACAAACATTGTGCAACCAGATTTCTAAAGTGAAAAAATGCATTGGCAAAGCAATCAGCATTTAATCAACCACAATAAAATTCTCCTTAAAAACAATTTCTTCATAAATGCTGTGGCATCGCAGTGTATTCTTAGCAACTATTAAAAACAAGCCAAGCAATTTATAAACTACACACATAAAACACACACATATAAAACAGTGGCCACAACATATTAATAAAATGCAGAGAACACTCACCACAAACAGTAGGCAGTAGTTCTACATTTTTCTCCATTGTTCCAGGGGGCAATCTGCTTTTCTTTTTTCAAAAGGTGGTGAGTTCCCTAAAATCTCTTTTTTTTCTGCTTTAAAGACATATTACCCCTTACTTGCCACACTAAGGTACCCTACTGTAAATAGTTTTGTTTTGCTGTTCCAATGATTCCTGTTTTCTGGGTGCCACATTCTATTGTGGTTACATTTAATAAATGAATCTATTATTTGTACTACACCCGGTTGTGGAAGTCCACCATTTTCACTGTCTCGATCCGCCCACCATATCCCTGCAACTCAGCTGTGTGACTCACGTGTCCATCTGTGAATCATCCACGCACACTATCACAGTCACATTCACTAGAACTGCATTCTACTGGACAATTTGACCTAGTGTCACATTCACTAGAACTGCATTCTACTGGACTATGTGACCTAATTCTGTGGATTTGTGTTTCTTTAGACTGCTGACTTTCAAAGCCATTGCACAGTGCTTCATCATGGGCTGCAGCTGGATCCTGGGATTCTTTCAAGGATTGGAGTTCTTCAGATTTGTGTTTGTCATTATTAACTCACTGCAGGGTCCCTTTATTTTCCTGGTGCACTGTGTGCTAAACCAGCAGGTAAGAAGCCATTGTCTGCATCTACCTATGCTATGCTACTATCCAGTATTTTGCAGGGATACCCTTGAGTTGGATCACTGGTCCTGCAAGTTGCAATGACCATTATATACTGCTCTGCAACTATTACTGGGACTGATGAATAAATGCATTGGAAGTGAGGCATCTACGGGCAATTTTACCCCACCTGAATAGTCATTCCATCCCATCCCATTTCATCGTTCCATGGTACCCCACAAACTATCTATTAACGACCAATGCAGAATTACTGTGTGTAATTTGTTTTTCATTATATCCCCAAAAATGGTTTGCACAATGGTGACTGCCAAGACAGGAAGCACGCTGAATGGGTTTCTGCAGAGTGACTGATAATACTGGTACCACAGTCAATACAATATCAGTCTTTTCAGTCAATGTTGTAGAAACCCATGTTCCCCAGCCTGGGGACTGAACGTCACGCTGGCATATTGTTGATTCTTTTTCATTATCACCAGGTGAGAATGGAGTATAGGAAATGGTTTGGACGCATCTACAAACAGAAGGACAGCTCAGAACTTACATCTTCTACAGTTCCAATGGAAATCATAATGGTGAGACATGAATACTGGCATCACAAACAACCAAAATTGAAATATCCATGCGGTTTCTTTCAGTTTATCTATCTATTGTGTAAAGACCACTATAAGCTGGTAAGAGATAGTGATGGGTTTCAGATAACACCAGTCAAAAACTGTAATATGCTGGTTAGTTAAACTGTAACCTGAGAATATATTCTGTCTGGACGAACCTGAGTGAGAACATCCCAAGAACTCTGCAAATTCCTTTTGATGTCTTCAAAAACTGTTACAGACGTTTTGGCTTCATCTCTTCAGGGCAACAAACATGATCAGGATCACCAAAATATTCAAGTTTTTCAAAACAACTTTTCAAGCATCATCCATCATAACCAATAACAGTTAATACACAATAACAATTCTACTAACATAAAACAACGTAATGAATCCACTGCTATTCCCAGAGTCACAGCAATCAAACCAGAACTCCCAACATGCTTTGCATCTGCTGTGATGATTCTGAACCCTACAGGTGCAACGAGCTCTGACGCTGTTCTTGTGAACCAGCCTGGCTCTCCAGTGCAGACACTCTGGGAAGTGTGTGTCCGTCTCCACTGCAGGACATTAGCACACTATAATACCCCAATTCTACAAGGTCCATTGGGCAGGATTTTCAAAAGGTCAATTTTTTTAATTAAGGAAAAAAAAAGAAAAAAATCGTAATTATTTGATTTAAATCAGATTTTTTTATTTAAATCATTTTTTTTTAAATTATGGATTTGTTTTTGTAGTAACGTAGTTATAGCTCTACAGTACCTCCAAACTGTAAATTTAAGGATGTTGGAAATAGTGGTTTGAGAATAGTTACATACCAAACTACTCAATCTTAAATGAATACATAAATAAAGCAAATTATTTATCACTGTGGCATCCTCTAAATGTGAACTACAATAATTTAGCAATGGAGTACAGCAGAGAAAAATACCCCTCACTCATCCTAGTCATTCTTTTATTTTACTTTTCTTTCTTTGATTTCCTCTTTCTGTGTCAGTCCAAACACACGCAGTTGTTACTTAGGACTACTTTGCTTTTTATACTGTGTTCAATTGTTAACCCTTTTCCAGTCCATTTATTAAGTGTGTGTCAGGCGCGTCAGGTCCAATTTATCTTCACACGCGCAGTTAATTTTAGACGCGCTGTTTAAAAGTATTTTTTTCCACAGTCAAACAGGTTTAAAAGGCCCTGCATATCAACAAAGCACTCACTAGGCATCTCCAGCCCCGCCCCACCCTTTCATTCACTATAGCTTTCACATATGCTAAGAAATAAATAATAATAATAATAATAATAGTCGTACATACCGATCAATCATCTTCTGATCACTCGTTTTATCACCAAACTCCTCAATAATGCGATCCAAGTCATTATTTTATTACTATAACATCTCAAAAAAGCTCTGCAAATGTCCGTGATATTCTCTGTGCGCTGATTCAGTAACAGCCAGCTTGTTTCCTTATGGCCGCCCCTATCTGATGCCAGGGGCAAGTATGACTATTCATGAGATACGCCCTTTTTTTTTTCGGCTTGTCTCAGATCCTGTCGCTCCCACTTGGCCATTGAATTGTTTTCTCGGCTTTTTCCAGAGAAAAAACGACTAGAAACCCGTTTTTTGCGTTTTTTTGATGATGTCGCTTCGGCGAATATGTTAATGATGAGGCAGGCACTCTATAACGGGGCAAGACATGTCTTCAGAATATCATTTCAGTGCAGTATTTCAGTGCTCCATTTCTGCTCTACAGAATCGGGGCAAACGCCGTTCTCTCTCTCTATTAAATACACACACATACACACACACACACATACACACATGGTATTCCATTGGTTTGTATATAATGTCCTTGCCAATATTTTTTTGAAAACAAGACCTGACAGCCCCACATTGTACTTTTTAACCATTAGACTAAATATTTACAGAATACGTAAAAACTACTGCTATAATCGTGACTCATTCATTAGCGTTATCATTAAATCATAACAAATCACGTTTTAATTTCTATGTTTTCACTTTGTTGTAAATAAAAGCGTGATTTGGGTCTGGAACCAACTCCCCAGTAATGTTGTTGAAGCTGACACCCTGGGATCCTTCAAGAAGCTGCTTGATGAGATTCTGGGATCAATAAGCTACTAACAACCAAGCGAGCAAGATGGGCTGAATGGCCTCCTCTCGTTTGGAAACTTTCTTATGTTCTTATGTTCTAAGTATAACGCTATTAATAATAAACAAATCATGCAGCATGGTCCTAAAAGCAGTTGTTAAGTATTCTGTAAACATTTCATCTAATAGTTAAAAAGTGCAATATGGGGCTGTCAGGGCTTGTTTTCAAAAGATCTATTGCCACGGACGAGATTGTCTCCAAACCAATGGAATAAGTAAAGTGATCAAGATCATTGACATGGATTTTGCCTAAAGGTATTTGTAATGTTGTCAGACTCCCCCCACACTTTATGTACAGTGCACACTTTCACCTTCACACATTTGTATGCATACATTATAACATCTTATAATACTGTAAGTGTTCAAGAAGCTGCTTGATGAGATTCTGGGATCAATAAGGCGGCTGTGTGGTCCAGTGGTTAAAGAAAAGGGCTTGTAACCAGGAGGTCCCCGGTTCAAATCCCACCTCAGCCACTGACTCATTGTGTGATCCTGAGCAAATCACTTAACCTCCTTGTGCTCCGTCTTTCGGATGAGACGTAATTGTAAGTGACGCTGCAGCTGATGCATAGTTCACACACCCTAGTCTCTGTAAGTCGCCTTGGATAAAGGCGTCTGCTAAATAAACAAATATAAATATATAATAAACAAATAAGCTACTAACAACCAAACGAGCAAGATGGGCTGAATGGCCTCCTCTCGTTTGTAAACTTTCTTATGTTCTTATTTGTAACCTTTCTTATGTTCTTTTGTTCTTATAAGAAAACAAATTTCAACCAACATACATAGATGGCATCCAAAAAATAAATAAATAAAGTTTACATTTTTTAATCTGTGGCGTCAGATTTTTACCCACATGCCAGATAATCGTAAATCAGCATTTTATATGTTAAGTTATCTAATAAATGCACATTCTGCACAATTGTAAATTAAGTTTACAAATTATACACAAAATAGATATTCCCATTATTTTTTATTTCCATTTGGCTGCTGCTTGCTGGTGGGAGAGCCATCTTGCTGTATGCTAGTAGTTTCTGTAACAGCAAATTATGCTTCCATTCATTTTTCTTGATCTCGTTAACATGCATTTTTATTAACGAGTTCCCCTTATTTAGTCGTTGAGACAGGAAGTGATATACGTGACCTGCGACAATTAAGCTTTTTAATGAGAAATGCATTCATAACTTCCTCATCGACTCAATTTCAAAGCATTAACGGATTGATTTAATTAACACATTTAGTTTGAAAATCACTTGCGACTAAAGCTCTCGTTATTATACCACGAGTTCGATACAATAATTCTGCCCATTATCTCTGACTGTTTCATCTGCAGTAACCCATCTTTATTTGTCTTTCAGAATGAAACCACAGCAGAGATCAATAACTGCAGCTCTACGTGCAAAGGAGTACGTGTGCAATGGAATAAAGAAAGTCAATAGACATCACTGTTAATGAATGGGTGCCTATGCGGTGGGAAATTGCCCCCTCTGAAATGCAACATTTACATTTTGGCAAAAATCTAACTTAGGTTGTATATACTTCTGATAGACAAAGAGAATGAGATGTGATGCCTTTTATTACACTAACTAAACAAAAAAATAATCACAAGCTTTCAAGACCTCAAAGGTCTCTTCTTCAGGTGGAAGCAGGAAAGGATTTTTGAAAGCTTGTGATTCATTTTTGTTTAGTTAGTCCATGTTACAAAGACCGCAGTAGTGGTGACGTCAGACCCGGAACAGAAACACATGGAGTGAATACGGGGTGAAGCTGAGTCGCAATGGCTGCTCTCAGTATTTATTAAAGAATAAACGGACGGTGAAACAAACACACAGACTTAACAAAACACAAAACAAAAGGGCACAAGGGCCAGAACAAATAGACAGACAAACAAACGGTGGACAAACACTAAACAAACAAGTATCGTGCTGGTCTTCCAGCATGCGTAGCATTTATTTATTGTTTAATTATTTTCTCCTTCTCTATCCCGTTCTCCACTCCTGAACACACAACCCCGAGTGAGAGAAACGTGTACCTATATACACAGTTGTGCCAGGATTCAAGTACTAATTAATTATTCACTTGAATCCCAGCACCTGAACTCATTTGTGCACTCCCTGTGCTCACATACGAATACACATTTTATCTGCATGTGAAGTGATTGTGCAGTCCCTGTGCGTAAATACATATTACAACACTTGTGCTACATAGCCCAATTTATATTCTGTGCACCACTATATCCACATATAACAGACAACATGAAACACACCACATACAGCATAAAACACGAAATACACACAGGGGTGGGGCCACCCCACAACAGTCCAATAAAAGGGATTGCATCTCCTCTTTGTCTATCCTCTCTGGACTAATATAACTACCATTTCATCTATCAACGTATATTTCTGAAAAATCAAATAGTGTTTTTTGCCCAAATCTGCAATATTTTTTACTTGTCTCTGTTTGGAACCAAGTTGATTTTTTAAAGGTGGTAACATAAGGTCATATTGTGATAAGTTTCCTATCCACAAAATGCGAATGTCTCCATTACATGCCCTCCTTCATGGCACCGATCCTTTGCAGGCTTTGGGTAATTATAGGCTTTACATTCTAAAGCACTACTAATTCATTAAGACACTTTATTGTCATTGTTTTTTATTTAGCAAATCACAATTTTAGAGTTCAGCGCAGTGATTGGCAGCAATCTGATTTTTCCATTTCTTCCTCACATATACATAGGGTCCAGGTGAGGGTAAGCCTGGCTTTTTAACAGCATTGTTGAGCATTCATGCCTGCAAAACTCGTTGAAACAACTGGGTCATTACTGAGCATTCACACCTGCAAAACTCATTGAAACAACTGGGTCATTACTGAGCATTCACACCTGCAAAACTCATTGAATCAACTGGGTCATTACTGAGCATTCACACCTGCAAAACTCATTGAATCAACTGGGTCATTACTGAGCATTCACACCTGCAAAACTCATTGAAACAACTGAGTCATTACTGAGCATTCACACCTGCAAAACTCATTGACACAACTGGGTCATTAGTGTATCAGTCCAAGAGTGATGTTAATATATATTGTTAATATATATTTCATTATGTGTGTGTGTGTTTTTTTTTTAAATAATTGCACACATTGTTCTGTAGGAATGTGTAAGCACTGAACGTGCTTGGGCTGAAGGTTTGACCTCCTCAAATGTATACACTGCCCCTGCAGGTGGGGATGATGTAATCTAATAGAGATCAAGCTTTAAGTGATGTCTTACTTCTGTCTGCACCTAAGCTTTGCACCTGATGTGATGTTCCAATGCAAAGCCCTTCCCCCGCCCTCAAGCTGGTGCGCTTTGCCTCAGGATTCTCAACTGTGCAACAGTGCAAATTAAAACATTTTCAATTCTCAGCTCCACTAATGTGAAATCTAAAATTACAGTAATATTTACAACATATACTGGTAAGATATGTCTTATCGCACACTCTGTTGTAAATTCATTGTTCATTTATTTTTGTACTAGATATGCACCTTTATTTACTTATTTATTTTTATGCTTCAGCTAGATGTATTCTTTTTTTCATAAATGTAAAATAAAACTGCTTACCTACTTGTTTTTATGCACCTTTTTTTATGCACCTTTGAATTTCAAATGTCAAGCCTTCGTTTGTTCTCACCACCAGTTATACCACATTTCCATGAACCACAGAACTTGGGTTACTCGAGTTGGCTCCCAATTCTCCAGTCCGGTTTCACTCCTTGGCTGGCCTGAAGTCTGAATTCGGGCTGGGAGGAAATTACATCACTAAATGTCAATCGAAAATGCTGTAGGGGGTGGGAAGATACCGTATAACTGGACATTTTGACTGGTATTAAAGTTGGCGAATTTGCTACCTTGGGTGTTTTTCACTTATCATGTTCACAAGAAAAATTTTGCATTTATACTTTTAATTCCCAAAACATTCAAATAAATGTTTACTGAATGAAATCTGTCTGCTAAAACAATATCTAATTTACAGTAAGTTGTTATAGCATCTACAGTTTCACTGCGGCGACTTGAAGAACAACAAAGAAGGCCTTCTAATCAGTTCTTATATGGCCCTTTAATTTTAAGTTACCGGTAAACTTTTACAATAAGCATAAGCTATCTCTCAGTTTTAAAACTTAGCTATGGTTCACAACATAACACAGTAGAAAGATCACAGTATCATGTACTTGTAGAACAGTGTTGCCACGTGAAAAAACTTATATTACTATAAAGCCGAAACGAAAATGCTTTAATTTGCTTCGAAATAATTTCAAAGTGGTTAATAGACTAACAAGCACTGGTAAAATCAGCTCAGCTTTATATGGTGCAGAACTCATTTATTTTAATGTTTTGTTTTGTTTTGTTTATGGACTTTGCCATACCGGTGCGATGGGTGTCTTAAGTAGTCGTATATACACATATTGACAATAACAATCAACCATTTTGTTAAAGACTTTCTAATAAGTTTGGAGTAAACAATTTTCTCTTTACTTACTTCAACCCTTGTTAAAAGAAAAAAAAATAATAACCCAAAAATGCTTCACATAAAAAAGAACAGCCCTGCTACAGTAAAGGACAGTTTACGCTGCCTCTGGGGTTTCTGATCACATCAGATTAATTCCAGATTTTTGAAATCCTTTGATGGAAATGTCCGGCCTACTTTTAATGTTTTCAAGAAAACTGGCTTTATTACTGCCATTCTTATATCCACTTTGACATCTAGCACATTTTTTCCCTTGTCAAGCGCTTCTCTCCCTGTTCTGCATACCTGCCAGAGGTATATGTACTGTGTGAATCAAATGCGAAAGAATACCTAGATGGATTTATCATTTAAATCGTTGACAATTTGACTGTAATACCGTCTGCAGCAAATTCACGTCTTGTCCTTGCAAGTATCTCTGGGAAAAATCGTTAGTATAACTGTGGCAATGCGCCCCGCCCCTGTGTGCATTTATGTGTTGTATGTTGCGTGCGTGTGTTAATGTCGGTGTATAGATTGGTACACGGGATATAAACGGGTCTGTGTTTCACGTGTATTTAAAAATGTAGATTTGTATTTAGGCACGAGGAGGGCACAAATCACTTCACGTGCTGGTTAAATGTAATATGTGAGCACGGGGTTGCACGTAATGAATTCACGTGCTGGGATTCAAGTGAATAATTAATTAGTAATTGAATCCCAGCACAACAGTATATATAGATGCACATTTTCATTCAGTCGGGGTTGGGTGTTCGGTGAGTGGAGAACGGGAGAGAGAGAAGGAGTAACTAAAAGTGAAAAAGCGTAAATATAAGTGTTATCTGCTCACCGTGTTTTGTTTGTCTGTCTGTTCACTGTCTAGTCCGTTTTGTTCGTCTATTTATTTTGGCGCAAGTGCCGTGCCCTGTTTTGTGTTTAAAACCTTTTATTTTCTGTGCTGTTTATTAAATGCTGAGCGAAACCATTCGCTCAGCTCCATCAAACCACACCTCTCTGTCTGTTTATTTCCTGCATCTGGTCTGACGCCACCCACTCCGGCCGTCTTTGTGACAATAACGCATGTGATAACTCGGGTAACTCGGAGTCATCAAAAAGACATAAAAAACAGGTCTCTAGTCGTTTTTTCTCCGGAAAAAAAGCAGAGAAAACCATTCAATGGCCGAGTGAGACTGATAGGAGCCGAGAGAAGCCGAAAAAAAGGGGCGTATCTCATGAATACAGATAGAGGTATGTGAAAAATACAGCGAACAAGGGGTGGGGCGGGGCTGGAGATGCAGTAATGAGTGTCCTGTTGATATGCAGTGCCTTTTAAACCTGTTTTACTGTAAAAAAAAAATACTTTTAAACAGCTTGTCAAAAATAAACTGCACGTGTGAAAATAAATTGGACCTGACGCGCTGAATAAATGGACCGCTAATGGTTAAAAAGTATTTATATAACGTACCTAACTTAATGAGATTCCTGGGCTTAAATCTTTGCTTCCAGCTCATCAAGGAATGTTGTCATTTTGCGCATTTAAAGTGCTGATGGCAAAGTTCCCATTTCTTTTTTTAAAAAAAAAGTTATTTTTTTCACATTCTAAATGCTTTGTAGATAAATGGCATCTCAATTTTGCAGGTTTAAGAGTTTTGTTTGACAAAGACTCCTGACAAATAGTGTACTGGGGCTTTGGGTCATCCTCAGCTCCAGTAAATGTAAATACCAGTGCTGGTCCTCATGTAGCAAACTAATCTACCCATTTCTAACGCAAATTATTGCACTCACTGAGTCGCCAACTTTGCTTGATGTACATATAAAAAACACACCAGAATACGAAGACGAGGTGGGTGGGAAGCAATTTGAAAAATGTTAAAATGATTGGCGAGTGTACATGATGTTGCATACTATTTCTGGTGGGCTGTGATGTGTAAATTAAACGGGATTGGTGGTGCACAGTCAATAGGATTCATAGCATTTTGGTTAAATATGATGGCGCCAAAACAGACTGTACACATTATTTCCTTTTAGCATATAGTCAGGGCTTCAAATAACTGGTCCGCTGGTCCGCATGTAGACCAAAATGTAAAAATGCAGACTTAATCCTTTCACATGAAAGCACTTTTGCGGACCTCAATTTATTTGTGAAAAATAGTAATGAAAGCAGCTGCCTTTCAAAAAGGATGTTTCACTAATACTGTGAATATGAGCAAGCGTACAACTCAAACTGACCTGTCAAAATGTATTGGTTTGTTGAGTAATATGGCCGACAGTGCAGGTGATCAGGGAAAGCTCCTCCCACTCCAAAGAAAGCACACACATGTAAGGTTCGATTTCTTCTTAAAAATAATGTCAGTTGTCTTCCGTTAACTTTTAATCAAGTTTTATTTCAGGAACAAAGCAAATCAAAGGCAATACATAACTGATCTCACAAACAGGCCTCAGTTGAGGCTGTGTGGTCCAGTGGTTAAAGAAAAGGGCTTGTAACCAGAAGGTCCCAGGTTCAAATCCCACCTCAGCCACTGACTCATTGTGTAACCCTGAGCAAGTCACTTAACCTCCTTGTGCTCCGTCTTTCAGGTGAGACGTAATTGTAAGTGACTCTGCAGCTGATGCATAGTTCACACACCTGAGTCTCTGTAAGTCGCCTTGGATAAAGGCGTCTGCTAAATAAACAAATATTAATGGTGTTCTGAGCTGGCATCAGTGTACATGTTTCTCTTCTGAGCTGCCATGGCACACAGATAGTATATGTCTCAGCTCTCATGGCATCAGAGATGTTCGTTTTGTGAGCTAAGCTAACCTGAGCAATTACCTCATACAGCACATATATACAGCTAGCTTACATAATGTCCTTGACCAAATTTGGTCTTATTTCCCAACCGTGATACATGATGTGAGAACATCTGCATTTCTTCTTCACTTCACCAAGGCCAGCAGAAGCCCATATAACAAGAAGTTACACTTAAGAACAGCTTGATATGATATGAGTGATGTCTAAAATTAAGTTGCTATTTGCAACTTAATTTTAAGAGTTCATTAACCCTGCGTTGATTCTGAGCTTACAGAACAATGTATACACCGCCCGCCAGGGTGTGTGTTTATCTTTATCTTGGGATTGTCCATCACCTACATTCTATCGTACCTATTGCAGGACACTTACAACAAGCTCTGAAGTTGCCGCTGCATGAACAGACCCAGTTGTTGCAGATGGTTCCTTTCTATTTTAAGTGGGATCCAAACTGTTTCCTGATCACCCAGAAACATTGTGTGTTTTATCCCTGTGCAACAAAGAAAATAATTAAACATAAGATAAGGTTTAATTCTTATCATTAGTAATCTATTTTTTAAAACTATGTTAATACAAAACATCTTATATTCCATCGGTTGTATGTTAGTATACCCACCCCCCCCCACCCCCCCAATGTTATTCCCACCCCTCTCACACATCCATCCTCACTAATAACACTCATCCAAATACCATCTTTCTTTATTCTTGTGGAGGATTGTGACAGAAATACAATGAGTTTTGGTTGTAAATCTCCCTCCCGACCTGTGAGGGCACGAAGCAGCAAAAGGAGAAGTCTTTGGACAGGCTGGCCTGACAGTGCTTTCCCCGGGCCGGGAAGTCAGTCAGTCTGGAAGAAGGCGAGACTCTGTTGCAGGAACGTATTGACGCAGAAGGGAAACAACGTAGCAACTGCAGATAGTAGAGACAGCTGCACTCGTTTACCAAGGGGTCATGCGTGATAGCATAAAGGGGATGGAGAATCGCAAATTTTTTCCTTCACTTGGTTCGAAATACAAGGAACTGGAAGGACTGGGAGAAACCCCTTTAAAAACTAAAAAGAGTTTGTGATTCTTTTGTTTGTTTTGTCATTGTCAGTAATTGTCTTTTGTTTTTGTGAATTCACTAGACGGCTAACACGTCTCCGGAGCTGTCGCCTTGGGTCAGGACTACCCGGAGCAACACTCCACCACAGTCACTGTTTGACTGTTATCACCCACCACGAGCACTACTGCATGCACCCGGACTGGTGACCGTGTTTTGTATTATTGTGGGGCGGATAACGTGTGTGTATTATTTGGACTGCAATCCATGTATTATTGTTTCTTTCATGCTTTACACATTGGTGTGTATTGCCGGAGGTTTATTGTTTGGTCACCAAACCGGGAGTTATAAATAAAAGACCTCCTTTTCCAAACGGATTACAGTTTCCTGGTGTGTGATTATTTCTGCACTGCATCACCTCTGCACCTGTTTCCAATCAGCAGCCACTTTGCCACAAGGATCTACTAAACTTTACTAACCAATTCCTTGTACTATCCCCATGTTAGATCAGGAGCTGCAGCACAACACAGCTGACTGGGATTTAAACTGAGCCACTACGGCGCTCAGCGTTTTAATTAACAAAACAAATAAAAGATTTAAACAAAACTCAAAAACACTTTGTAAAATAAAACAGCACAGTGGCCAAAACAAATAGTCAGACAAACAGACGAAACGAAACAAACAAGTACCACTGTGCTGGACCTCCAGCATGAAGTAGCAATTGTTATAATTATAATTATTTTCTCCTCTTGCTCTCTCTCATACCTCCTCACTGTACACCCAGCCCCAAGTGAGTGCTTCGTGCCTCTATATATATACAGCTGTGCCGAGATTCAATTACTAATTAATCATTCACTTGAATCTCGGCACGTGAACTAATTTGTGCAATCCTGTGCTCACATACTATTACATATTTTATCTGCACGTGAAGTGATTGTGCAATCCCTGTGCCTAAATACAACTATCTATGTTAAATCACTCGTGTTACACAAACCCATTTATACCCCGTGCATCAATACATATACACCAACATTAACACACCACACGCAACATATAACACAAAATAAACACAGGGGCGGGGCACACCGACACATTGTGTTTTTAAACTAGTATTTTAAAAGGTATTGGGGTTTTAGAGGAGTGCTGGAGACAGGCTGTATTGGTTTTATTGCTGTTTTTTTTTTTGAGCCCCGTCTCAAAAAAAAGGGAGACGGTGTTGAATTCTCAAATGCTCTGCAACCCCCGTAAACAACAACACACATTCCCCCCATTCACTAACGACATGACCCGTCCCGTTCCCCTTACAATACATGTAACATAGACAGATGAGACAAACTGAACAGACAACAAGTCCTGCAACAAAGCAATTGTCCGAGTCGTTACAATATATTTTTTTAATTTGAAAGTAAAAATATATGAAAGCATGACAACCTTTGTACAAAAATCTTTACTAATATACAATTGAACAAGAACTGTTGAATATTTATTTTCGTTTAATACAATATTAAATGTCATTGTTTATATGATAGTGAAAAATAAATAAATAAATATCAACATAAATAAATAAACACATACATGTCTGTGTATTCATTTATGTATTCATTTATTTCAATATTTATATTAATGTATTTATTTATTTATGTTTTACTTTTACCAAATATATAGACTATCCTTCAGCATAGCTAATTCTCAGAAATGATGTTCCTTTTTTTTTTTAAAAAAAAAAAAAAACCTAAACGCAAAACGGGGTGATGTAAGTATAGGTACAGGGCAAATAATTGCAGATGCAAAATTCAAATTGCGTTGCAGCCAGGCAATTATTTTGCACTACGCCTTATGTAAATTAAGAGCAATGCAATTTACTCAACACGCACAAATAATGAGCCGCAATTATGATACTGAGGGTCTCAATGAGCGCATCGGTCTATTTAGTGGCCGCACTTACAGAGTTAGGAGAACAGAGAGCAGTAGACGCTGTATAACATTTGTGGAGCACGAAAATACAAAGCAAAAAATATATGTCAAATATAAGGGTAGCAAAGTCCACATGAAAAAAAAATAAATAAAAGTTTTCTGAGAAGGAGCTGAGAGTCCTTACGGCAGAAGTCACTCAGCATGAAACAGAGTTGTTTGGAAAAGCTTCAGCCAACACCAGTTATGTGAGTATCCTTAGGAAATGAGATGTATTGGCTAGCCCTTTTCAGCATGTCATCCAGAAATTTGCCTAGCGCTCTGGAAAAGGTGGATTGGGCCATCTCTCCACACATTCCAACTGTGGTCTGAAAGGAAAGCAGCAGTCCTTAGATAGATGTTGGGGACTAGCTCATCCCTCAATTCAGCTATTAGGTCTAGGATGACCAGTGGAGTGAGACGATAACGCTTTAGCACCGCATCCTCCGGCATCTGAAAACAAAGTGACCCTGGGATTGAATATGCAGGGTCTTCTTCGTCTTGCCCTTCTCCTCCGAACGTGTTCCTGCCTCTCCTCAACAAGAGCCAAGTGTCACCACATCAAGTGTAACACAGCAGCCATCTTGAAGCGAATGACTGGTCTCTGCAGGTGTGTGCTTTTATGCATCTCATAGTTACTCGCTTCTACAATGGTTTGCACCTTGTAAGAAGAGGTGCAAAGTTTTTGGAGGGTCAGCAAATGCCTAAGTGCAAGGCAAAATCCTTGCATTACATTATAATGTTGGCGCCCGGTTAATATCCAGATCCTGCCAAATTCCATGCTCTTTTCTTCATTTGAATGCATTTCAATATAGTTATAATGGATTAATGATGGCAAAGTGCAAATTTGACAGCAGGTGCAAAACGCCAGGTGAACACAATTCTTTACATACGCTGCATTTTTAGCGACCGGTAAAATCAGACTTTACGGTGGCTAAACACACGATTTAGCATTATGGGGGTTTTGCACCCCACATCACTTTGTGCATATCCTGACATCACCTTGTAACAGAGATGGCTTTGTGGTGACGGCAGACCAGGAAGAGAATCGACGCACAGGATTGCGAGGTAAGCGCTGCTGCACATTTTATTAATAAATAAAAAGGTTGAACAAAACAAAACCACACACTGACACAAAATAAAAGGCATGATGGCCAAAACAAACAGACAACACACCATGAACAAGTATCATGCTGGTTTACCCAGCACGAGTAGCATTTGTTTACTTTCAGTATATCAGTTCTTACTTGTCTCTTTCCTCCTCTGGACAACCCAACCCCATTCAGCCAAAGCTGCTTGTTTTTATATTGTGGCCAAGGGATTAACTGACTATCAGTTACCTAGTTTATCCCCCGACCACATTCGGCACAGGGTTTCTCATATGTGTTGTCAATAATCACTCACTGTTGACCATGCATTCTCACGAGTTTATCTGGATGTGGCATTGTAACCCCATCCAGACTGTAAATAATAATAACATAACACTGTGTTTTTACACACTAAACCATACATTTTAAATAATAATACAACAAATACAAATACAAAATAACACAAAACATAAAATACGCACAGGGGCGGGGAGTACCCCGTCACATATCTCCCCCCTTGTGCGCAGCACACATGGCCTCAACGGCCACCTCCCACCTTAACCCTTTGCAGTCCATTTATTAAGTGCGCGTCTAATTAATTTTCACACGCGCAGTTAATTTTATACGCGCTGTTTAAAAGTATTTTTTTTCACAGTCAAACGGGTTTAAATTGCCCTGCATATCAACAAAGCATTCACTAGGCATCTCCAGCCCCGCCCCACCCTTTCGTTTGCTATAGCGTTCAGCTATGTAAGAAATAAATAATAATAATAATAATAATAATAGTCGTACATACCGATCGATCATCTCCGGATCACTCGTTTTATCACCAAACTCCTCAATAATGCGATCCAAGTCATTATTTTATTACTATAACATCTGAAAAAAGCTCTACAAATGTCCATGATAGTCTCTGTGTGCTGATGCACTCAGCCAGCTTGTTTACTATGACTGCCCCATTATCTGATACCTGATACCATGTATGACTATTCATGAGATACGCCTTTTTTTTTTTTTTTTTTTTTTTCGACTTGTCTCGGCTCCTGTCGCTCCCACTCGGCAATTGAATGGTTTTCTCGGCTTTTTCCGGAGAAAAAACGACTAAACACCCGTTTATTGCGTTGCTATAATGATGTCGGACCCAGTCCGACAAAGGACCTGTGAGGAATAATTGCAATGTCGGACCCAGTCCGACAATGGACCGCAAAGGGTTAAAAGCCCAAAAGTCTTGGTCAGTGTCCTGGGCCAGGAACAGAGGCATCACTGGGCCCAAAGACGCCCACAGCAATGCTGTCAGCGGAAACGCTCACAGAGGCAAGGCTGGCTCCTCCAGCTGGGGCAATTCTGACAGCGGAAGTGCCACCATTAGTAACGCTGGCCTCAGAAATGCTGTCAGCGGAAATGCTGACAGTGCCACGGTTGGCTCCTCCAGCCAGGGCAATCTTGGCAATGGGAATGCTGCCTGTGGCACCGCTGACAGCGGAGCGAGGTCCTCCTCCAGTGGTAATGCTGGCAGCAGAAAGGCTGACAGCGGTGTGGCATACTCCGCCAGTGGCCACAGCAAATCCCCAGGGGTCAGCAGCAAATAACCCCCAAGTGGTGACGAACAGGCATACCCGGGAGATGGTGCTGGCAGCGGTAAGACTGCTCTCAGTGAGGGACAGTCCGGCAGCAGCAGCACCGCTGCATCCTATGGTAGTGAAACTACTGTAGGTGGAGGTGGTCTCCTCACCTCTCCCCCTTCTCTGTAGTTCCCTTCTCTTGGGCTCTGGCCCCAGAATTTCCTGCAGCGCAACTGCTGCTGCTGGACTCAACACAGCCTCGGGCGATGACAAGCAGGCATCCCTGGGTGGTGGGGAACAGGCCTCCCTCCCCAGGTGATGGCGAACTGGCCTCCCCAGGCAATGGCGAACAGGCCTCCCCGGGCGATGGCGAACAGGCCTCTCCGGGCGATGGTGAACAGGCCTCTCCGGGCGATGGTGAACAGGCCTCTCCAGGCAAGGGCGAACTGGCCTCCCCGGGTGATGCAGGCTCGGCAGCCCTTGGCGATTGTCATTGCCACCCTCGCAATGAGGCTTCTGCTAAAAATAATGAGAACGAGTTACACAACGCTGAATGAATGAGCTGAGGCCTCAAAAGTTTTCTAACTGCACATAGTTATTAATATAGACAAGATATAGACAAGACAAGCCACAAGCCAAGTGCTGTATATATGTATTCCCAGGAAGGGTTTGTATGTGGCTGGACACAACTTTCAGAGCCTGTTGCATGTGTTTTCAAAGGACTATGGTTGGACTTCCTAATAAATGATCTAACCATTGTTTGACCAAGAAGGAGGCACTCAACCACATTGTGTATAGATCTGAAACAATCCTAGTATGGGATTCTGTACGGAAATCAAACAAAAAACATTAAGCTGGCACCCGGCCATATTGGAGTCTCTGAATAAGACAGATTTTAGCTGTTGATTTGCAAGCTTGAATAAAAGCAATAAAGAAAATCAAAGAAAAAAAAACAATATGCCATGTCTGTCAAGAGAGCAGCGCCTTTGTGCAATCAGTACGTTGGAGGCTGGACTAGGGCTGCGTACTGTGGCTCACCATCTTGGGCGCTCACAGCCAGCAATTTCAAACCTGGCAAGACGGTATAAACAGACAAACACTGTTAATGACAGGCCACGAACTGGGAGACCAAGAGTCACAACACCTGCCCAAGATCAACAGAGTTTGTCATTTTTCAATCACATTTAGTGAATTTTATCCAATTATAAGTGATACGTTTCTTTTGATGCTCAAATATAAGTGATAAGTTTCTTTTGATGCTTAAATATAAGTGATAAGTTTCTTTTGATGCTCAGTATATGTGTGTGTGATTTTATTGCATTGGTTTTAAACCCGACACCTCCTTATGTTGGACAAACATGTCCGGCTTAGCAAAGGGCTGCTGTATGATTATGAAAAACTTTTTGGGGTGAAGGTTGGGGCCCCACTATAGAATCTGATGGGATTAAACTGCCTATATTTAAACTATATATTTACTGTATATAACAGTATTAAAATAGGTAAAATGGAACAAAACAGTACAGATGCCACTGTTTGATTTGAAACAATGTCGCACAACTCTCGCTAGAGATCTCGTTAAGATGACGCAAATAATATTTAAATTAGTATATTGCGGCTCTCTTCATTAACATTTTTGTTCTTAGTACATATGACAAAATGTGCACTTTGCAAATTGTCATAATGAAAATGCAAATTGCGGTATGTTTTTGCTGCGACTGGCCCATCTTAGTACAACTACCCCTAAACGTTATAACACCCGTGTTTTTTTAGTTATGTTTTTTTTGTTATAGTTAGTTATACTTATTAGTTTAATTTTAGTTATAGTTATTATTACAGTTAACTAAATATAATTTTAGTTATTATTTAGTTATTACTGTTAACAGAGTGGTGATGACCTTGCAATCTGTCGAGGTAGAAATAACTTGGGCAATGCCAGGCCTCTTCACAGTACACTCCTTAGGATAGCCAACCACAAAAATGTATTGGTCAGTGTAACAGGGGAGATCTGTGCTGTCTGGTGCATGCATGGTTCTGCAGGAAGAGGGCAGTAGCCTCGTAAGATCCGCCTGCCAGTCATGGCGATGACACGGAGAGGTGGGGAAGAGGGTGTGTTGGCTTTCTCTCTCTGTGAATGGCTGAGAGGTGGGCCTTGGGCGATTGCTCGGCCCATAAGTACTGCGCTTGGTTATGCATTCGGGTGGCCAAGATAGGGGTTATCCAGAGACGCTTGCTGAGGAGGCTAGCGTGAACGAAACAGGCAAGCACGGCTGAAGAAGACAGCCAGTGTTAAATAAAGAAAATTATAATTTAAATAAATTGTTACGTACCCGAGGGGGACGTATGTAAATAGGCCATCACGAGTGTATAGTGCATAGCGTAGGACGGAGACCTGAGCTGACTTAGCAGCAGTGGAGGCACTGCGTAAGCATCTTTATTTTGTAGTTTTATTACTGTGTTTTATTTTACCTTTTTCTTTCGCCTTTTGTTATTTATTATTATTTCAGAGCACCTGTGAGTGCGCCAGCATTTGACTGTTTACCGGTATTGGTATTACTTTGGTCCTGTTTACCGTCGGTATTCAGGCCACGGACAGCAGCGCCCTCTGCAGGCTAAAATAAATCAAACAGAAAATAATAAAACTGGGCACCAGTGCGGTGTTTTCAACAAAACCTTCTGTCTCCCATGTGTGTCAGTGAATTGCCCACTACCCTTCCACAATCAGAGATTACCATTTACTAGACAAGTCTGGCTGTACAGCCCTCTACACACTTTAATATTAGTCAAATAGATTCTGTATGCTAGTAAAAAGTAGGCTGTTTATTTCATCTTGATTTTTACTTAACAATTTACAAAAGCTATATTTAGTTTTTTTTACATTAAACTAACTTGAGAAAAACTAATTAAACAATTTAATTTGCAGTTGTAAATGTTTAAGCAGAACCTCAATGCCTGATGAAAACAAGGCATATAGATGGGTTGAATATATAAGCAACTTGCCTGAAACAATGGTACCCATGAAAAAAAACAGGGAATAAAAAATAAAGATAAATCATTTGCCTTTTCTGTAGAATACAAAATGACTCACAGGCTTTCCAAGAGATGTGGAGGAAACATACTGCAGGGCCACGTTTATAAAGCATTGACCTTTATCCTTATTAGAAAACAACACAAAGAAGTACTGTCAGATACATCTTTCATGTGCTAATTTAACAGTCCCTATAGACAGTTCAGATGTTTATTTTAGATTTTATGAATATGGACCATATTGAGACAAAAACTCATATTAAATTGTACATTTTCTATAGGCTTACATTACCATTCCATATTCAGATAACAGTTTTGTCACATAGCACATTTTCATTCCATACATTTAATATCGCACTTGTTTTGTTTGATTAACTTTGATTAAAGAATTTATAGTTTTTTTCGATCTTAATTTTTCCATTCAAGCAGAGAATGGGTGAAATCGACCTTCATGCTTTAAAAAAAAATGCCAGTGAGAAACGTCTCATTTAGCGAAAGCCCTTTAACATATTCAACATGCAACAAAACCATGGTTACCAACATTCTAATTGAAATAACGTCTGGTCACAGCAGAGCTATACAGATAGATAAAGACCCTACACACATTTAAAAATGTTCTGAAATAAACTGCAGAAACCACAGCTATAAAAGTGTATTACACAGACTTTTATAGCACAAATTTACAGGTAAAGATAATATGCACAGAACAAAACTAGAGATAGTTGAACAGAACTAACTTGCAGTTATTATTCAGAGTCTGAGGGCTGCCCCTCTCCTGCTTCAGCACAGCTGGACTCAGAGTCACTGGAAGGCAAGGCAGACGGGCCCGCTTCATCCTGCCGCGTGAGACTGTGGTCGGTCAGGGTATTGTGCACAATATTCATTAAGTGCTTTCCTCTTGCGCCCCATTTTAATATCAAACTAGTCACCGTACACTTATAGCAAAAGCTTAACTACACCTTAACCCGCTAATTTCAAAGTAGGTGCTTTGAATGACAGGCGCTGTAGCTGGCAAATGAAAGTGCACAGTCATTCTAGCACTGCTTCAGTCAACGAGATTTGTCAAAACAGGATGAAAATGACTGACAGTGAAACTACAGTAGCCTATTAGGGACCACTGAGTGACCCCTAGTCATTCAGAGCGGAACGGAGACGGGACAGACAGCAAGTATAAAAACTACACAAACTAAAGATGATTTCCAAATGATTATTTTTGGTAAGAATTTAACCCTGTCCCTGCCAAATAAATGTGTGTGGGTCACAGGTGTAATTATTTTTGTTAAATTAATTGATGTCTGTAGCAGGCAGTATTTAAACAGAGATAAATATTTGTTCGGGCAGTCTGCAGTCTGCGTGAGAAGCTGTCACGGTGAAGAGAACTGTGTGGTTTAAACAAAAGTTAACGCGTGTGTGTGTGTATGTGTGTATATATATCTTTGAGCTAAAATATATATATATATATATATATATATATATATATATATATATATATATATATATATATATATATATATATATATAAAAAGATATGTACAACATATCGAAACGTTGGGCAGCTGGCTCTTTGAGCTAATATATATATATATATAGATATATATAGATATATATATATATATATATATATATATATAACGTTTTTGTTTGTGTTATTATGTTTGATGTCTTATGACTGGTAAACAGCTTAGCTGTCCAGTTTGGTAGTTTAAGAATGGAACAAAGTTTAGTTAGTACTTTATGTGTGAGTTAGGTTTTTGTTTTGTTTTAATTTTCTTTTATTTCCGTAATTAATAATATCGGCAAGAACGTTCTTAAAAACTTCAAATCTTGTGTCTAGGTCTATATCAAAGAGACTACAACCTTTTTAAATAAGTGAAATCTTTACATATTTATCTGCCAGGGACAGAATTTAACTCTATCCCTGCCAATCCCCAACACATTGCTTCCAGGCAGAGATCCGCTCTGCCACACAACTTCCCTATAACTGTTAGACTGAATCTGTTAATATTTTCAAATCCTGTCTTAAAAGAACCCCATTCTTGTACTGATTGCTTATGTTGGATGTCACTACGACACGCATATGGCTTTTTGGTTTCTGCAAGGTTTTATTGTCTATTGTGCTCTGTGTATTCTTGCTACAACAAACTACAACGCAAACGGTCCTGACTCTTTTGTATTGTATTGTACATTTTAAACAAACCATTAAATACAGTCGCTTCTTAATACTAGCAACATTTTCACTGGCCCACTTGAATAACCATTTTCTTACCTCTTATTAGCACTAGCAACAATATCAATGGTTCTCCATTAAAGGAGTGACAACCAAGGTTTTTAAAATCAATTTCTTACATCTTATTAGCGCAAGCAACAGTACCGATGGTGTAGAGCCAGAAAGTGGTACATTGTCAGAATGTTGTACGCGTACCCGTTCAACGCCAGAAAATGGTATGCTGTCAATGCTGTGACTGACTACTGCACAAATCACTACAAGACAAACTGTAGTTCACCCACAAAATCGTATATATATTGTAACTTTTCTTGGTATGCCCTTATAGAATCAGGGTGACAGCCCGTGTTTATTTAGAATAACAAGAGGGGAGAGAGAGCACAGTGTAGGCAGAAGGATGGGGGAGGAAAAGGATCAAAACACACACACACACACACACACTCTCTGAACTGAAACCACAGCTCCTCGGCACTCGGACTCCTGCCCGGCCTCCCTTCTCTATTTTCCGTCACTCAGCCCAAAGAAGCAGTCCGTCTTCTCCCTTTCTTCCTCACTTCCCTCAGTAAGGTCCCAGGGGGAGAATCGCACCACGATGGTAAACTGCCGGTGTCGCGGCCGATAGTAGTAATGGTGTATGTTGATTAGTTCTAGCTCTGTGTCAATCGTTCACTGTCATCAGTTCACCTATCATCTCTTTCTCCCCCTCGTATCCAGCCCGCAGCCCTTTTATACTGCCCCACCCCCTGTCACTCCTGAGAATCCATTTGGAGGAGACTTCTCGGTAGCCTCCACCTCCCGTCCAATCAGCGTTCCAGTCACCTGTCCATCACACAGGTCCTCCAAAGATCTTAAAGGGGACCCCAGCTCTCTTGAGGGCATTACAATTTGTTTACAATTTTAGATAACCCAGTTTGTTGCTCATCAGTTGAAGTCACATAAATTAGCTGAATTGTGAAAAAAATATTAAAAAGAAATGTAAGGGTCAAACTCAGTACATCATACCCTTTTCAGATGGTCGTTTTTTTGTTTTCTGTGATAAAATCATTTGCGCAAGAGCAGTACACGATGTAGCTCATTTTAACTTGAGCTTTGCTGAAGAGCTTGCTGGTTAGCAGTACACGGTGTAGCTCATTTTAACTTGAGCTTTGCTGAAGAGCTTGCTGGTTAGCAGTACACGATGTAGCTCATTTTAACCTGAGCTTTGCTGAAGAGCTTGCTGGTTAGCAGCACACGATGTAGCTCATTTTAACTTGAGCTTTGCTGAAGAGCTTGCTGGTTAGCAGCACACGATGTAGCTCATTTTAACTTGAGCTTTGCTGAAGAGCTTGCTGGTTAGCAGTACACGGTGTAGCTCATTTTAACCTGAGCTTTGCTGAAGAGCTTGCTGGTTAGCAGCACACGATGTAGCTCATTTTAACTTGAGCTTTGCTGAAGAGCTTGCTGGTTAGCAGCACACGATGTAGCTCATTTTAACTTGAGCTTTGCTGAAGAGCTTGCTGGTTAGCAGCACACTATGTAGCTCATTTTAACCTGAGCTTTGCTGAAGAGCTTGCTGGTTAGCAGCACACGATGTAGCTCATTTTAACTTGAGCTTTGCTGAAGAGCTTGCTGGTTAGCAGCACACGATGTAGCTCATTTTAACTTGAGCTTTGCTGAAGAGCTTGCTGGTTAGCAGTACACGGTGTAGCTCATTTTAACCTGAGCTTTGCTGAAGAGCTTGCTGGTTAGCAGCACACGATGTAGCTCATTTTAACTTGAGCTTTGCTGAAGAGCTTGCTGGTTAGCAGCACACGGTGTAGCTCATTTTAACCTGAGCTTTGCTGAAGAGCTTGCTGGTTAGCAGTACACGGTGTAGCTCATTTTAACTTGAGCTTTGCTGAAGAGCTTGCTGGTTAGCAGTACACGGTGTAGCTCATTTTAACTTGAGCTTTGCTGAAGAGCTTGCTGGTTAGCAGCACACGGTGTAGCTCATTTTAACCTGAGCTTTGCTGAAGAGCTTGCTGGTTAGCAGTACACGGTGTAGCTCATTTTAACTTGAGCTTTGCTGAAGAGCTTGCTGGTTAGCAGTACACGGTGTAGCTCATTTTAACCTGAGCTTTGCTGAAGAGCTTGCTGGTTAGCAGTACACGATGTAGCTCATTTTAACTTGAGCTTTGCTGAAGAGCTTGCTGGTTAGCAGTACACGATGTAGCTCATTTTAACTTGAGCTTTGCTGAAGAGCTTGCTGGTTAGCAGTGCACGGTGTAGCTCATTTTAACTTGAGCTTTGCTGAAGGGCTTTTGCTGGTTTTGTTTTTTAGGAAAAGTAGATTTCCAGGGTCTGACTGAGTGCTGTTAGACCATAAGTGTGACCCACAGCACAGAACATGCTTTGATAGCAGCAGCACTTTCCATTGATCTCATTTGTACTTTTTAAGAACGTTGCCTAAATGGGTTTATTTCAATTATTCCTATGTATACCAGTACACTTAATAGTTTCACTTTCAATTATTCATTCATAATGCAGGAAAGGTCTCGGAGCTAACTAATTCAATCTAGTCGTGTTTATTAGAACCGGCAGCAATTACAGTGTACCAGGGGTATTCTGTTAAGGTGTGGGTATCCGAGAGAAACACAGAGGGTTTTGATGTTGAAACGCTGCTCAGGTATCCAGGTTTTATTACCATATTTACAATGGGTTGCATTGGTAGATGCCTGTCAGTAGGGTACCAGCAATGGGATATACACAGATGTACATAATACAAAAAGCCAAACAAAACACTACACAAAACAACTAGGAAATAAAAGGTGGCCAAGCTCAGGCCGAGCGCTGCTCCCACTAAAAGAGAGGTCCCGCTCCAGGAGACTTCTCCCTAACACAAACTAAACAAACTTTGGTGGGATTAAAATCCTCTAAATGAATCCTTACCCTAAAGTTGTAGGTATCCCGGTCTACACACAATGATAACCCGTAGCTCACCCTGGTTACAAGTGAGGATTCTTCCCATTCCCCTCCAGGCCCACCGTATAAACATTATTCACAGGGCAGGACCCAGCCCTGATTAATGTAAGAAAGAATGAAAGATTCCGTTACCCGGGAGTGAGATGACAAAGACAGCACCTCAACAGGCAACTTCAGAATTAGTTTAACAAGCTGCTATTTATATATCTAGGGTGTCATGCTTTAGATCATCTTGCACCTCACAAACCATTTCCAGAAAACACTGCAGTTTTCAGAATTATAGAGGATGTTTATAATGCAATAAAAACCACAAAATGTTACAAACAAGACTTCCCGATAAATGCAGCCTGTTCAAATGATACTTTTGTCTCAAAAATAAGAGGAAGTTTGGGGCTAGGTTATATTTTAACATTCTTATGCAAATATTCAGTATATGTTGACAAATATCAAACTGTAAGCTTGTTCCATCTTCCTGGGAGCAGGTGAACAATCACAGTATTTTAATCTTATACTGTCTCGTTACAAGAATACATTCATTATTAAAGAAAGTTATAACAACTATTTGGATGGCATAACTACAGTAAACAGACAGTACTGGCCAAATTGTGCAAATTAGTTATTGTCTGTCAAGCTTTTAATAAGGTTTCAGGGGCATGTGTTCAAACTCCTGGCTAGGCCAAAGCTCTCTGGCAGATGTTACATTTAATATATAATCAGAACTGTTACCGTAGCAACAACACAAAGGCTAGCCCCCATGTGTGTCATCAGATGAGCAACGTTGCTAATACCACCATTACTAGAGAGTTTCACTTTCACCTGATTTTCCAATAAACTTGAAACTGTAGTAAACAAACACTGCCTCCAGCTCATCCAGAACACTGCTCGCCTGGTGTTCTCTCTGCCTCGCTTCTCCCATGCAACTCCACTACTCCGCTCACTCCACTGGCTCCCGATCACCGCTCGCATCCAGTTCAAGGCTCTCGTACTAGCCTACAGGTGCCTTGACCAGACTGCACCCAGCTACCTCCAGACCCTCATCTCTCCCTACACCCCCACTCAACCTCTCCGCTCCGCCTGCACTAGAAGACTGGCTCTACCTCCGCTACGCTACCCTGCCTCCAGAGCCCGCTCCTTCTCTACCCTCGCCCCGCAGTGGTGGAATGACCTTCCTACATATGTCAGGACTACCCAGTCCCTGACCACATTCCGGCGCCTCTTCAAGACTCACCTCTTCAGAAAGCACCTGTAGAACTCCTCTGTTTTTCCCCCGGGACACTTATCACCCTTCCTTAAATGCGCTTTACTTGCTCTTATCTGCCCCCTATTTTACTGCATTTAATCCTGTACTTTAGAGTACTGTAATCTGTCAAGTGTTATTTAATCTGTAGTATTTTGTATTTAATTATATCCTGATGTAACTATCACTGACACTGTTATCTGCTGTATTATTGAATCGTATTTTGTCATACTTGTACTTGCTAGAACCAAAGTCGTTGTATTTATCTTGCTCTTAATTGTATTATTACTTGTACTGTGATTCTTGAAATGTATTTGTTTACGACTGTAAGTCACCCTGGATAAGGGCGTCTGCTAAGAAATAAATAAATAAAAATAATAAAATAAATAAATATTACCAGAGAATTCAATTTTAAAAGTCCTAACAACTTATTGATTCAGGTCAAGGCCATTTCTCCTCCCATAATACTGTGCTGTGCACCTCATGGATGCACTTAGTAAGACTAAGGTGACCACCAATTCCATAAACCCTTGTGAAAAAGCAGTATATGAACAGTGTACTTAATGTACATTTACAAAGCATATGAGAAATGTGCGGTATTTTAAAGTATATTACATTTTAATACTTAAGCAGAGTGTCCCAACCGGTGTGCCGCCACAGCTACACAAGTGTGCAGTGACATTTTCAATAATTCCTATGTTTGTGTACATGAACCCGTTTCTGACGTGACGACAGATTGAGACTATTCTTGCTCAACCTGTTAACGCAAACCACAGATACGTTCTGCAAAGCCGGCAGTTTTTTTTTTTTTTTTTTTTACAGAATCACAAAACGCAGGTCAAAGCACAGGTCTCAGGCTGCCATGGCGACACGCAGAACATTATACCATTATGCATTTGCGATAATGCATTTGTGTTGCTGTGCCTTTGTGCCAAATAAATATTAGTAAAAATAATATATCATTTATAGTGTTGCACTTATTAAGATACTAATTAATTTACTTTAACATGAACATTTCATGATTACATTTTTATTTTGTTCCGTTCCAGGGTCGAACTAATTGAAATACCGATTAATACCTGTTCATTTTTTTTTCTAGCCAAGTGGTCTATTGTATTGGTGTTCATAGGTCTTACAGTAAACTCCAGATAACTTGGCACTCAAAGGGAAAACAATGTGACAGGTTATCTGTCTGTATCAATACTTCCTGTCTATAGAAACAACAATGCCTATGTTGCAGCTTTAAAAGAAAATGACAGCAGTCCGATTCTTTTTGTTCTTTTCTCTGTTGCAGCTTTCATTTGCCTCAGTTTGAGTTTGCAAATTTATTTCTTTGTAAACAATTCAAAACGGCAACATTTCCCAACAATCTCTGTGGGTTAGCGTCCTTACATTCAATGTAGTAACTTAATGCGATGTTTGTCTGAAATAAACTCTGCAGCTAACCAAGATCATGGCTCCATCAAATATGCCACTTGCTTTTTTTCTCCGTTCTGTTCCACTTTCAACTTTGTGGTGTTTTTAACTTAATAAAAAATAATAATAATAATTTCCAGGGCTCTACATCATATATTTGAAAGGTAATACCAAAAAACATTTTTGTGACAAAGCATTATATATTTACCATAACCTACATATTTCTTATTGCATAGCTACTCTGTTTAAAACAGAAGATATGCAGGAAAAATCCTGTCCAAGTAATTAATTATGTATGAACACCCTTTATTATTAAGCACTAAGGGGAACATTGTTGTCATCGGTATGCACATTTCACAGTAAGACAACAACAAATGTAACATGTACACACGTGCAACTATTCTACATACTTCTTTTGGATATAACAATGAAAATGAAACACTGAACAATTAAATCATGAATCGTTAAATGATTGAGAATACACACAAATAAATTAACGTTATTGTGACGGAAATATAATGAGTTCTGGTTGTAAATCTCCCTCCCGACCTGTGAGGGCGTGTGGCAGGAATGACTGAGTGGTGACGTCACGGCAGAAGAAGAGACAACAAAAACAAAAGGTATGGTGCAGTGGCGCGGGCGCCGTTTTATTTAAAGAATCCAAAAATAAATAAAATATTTAAACAGAAAACACTCGCTCACAGAGCAAAATAAAAGGTTAAACAAAAACAAATCACGAACACAAAATAATAACAAAACCCAGGTCAGGCTGGGCAATCGCCTTCACTGACGCTAGTTAGTTTCGGTTTTTAAATAAATTCCTCTCGCTCTCCGTCTCTCTACTCGCTCTCTCCTCTTTAACACCCACCTCGAGCTAGAGAGCTGCAGGCTTTTTATAACAGGTGACCATCTCCCGATTAGCAATAAATTAAATCACCTAATTAATTCTGCACCTTCTGCACAAGTTTTAATTATTATCTTGTGGATGGGGCTACCCATCCACGCTAAACAAAACAAATTGGCTACGCTGTCAAAATACAAACAATAAAACATACGGCGCTCGCCGACAAATACAGTAAATCATAATACACAAAAACAATAATCTGCACAGGGGCGGAGGATGAACCCTCGTTCTAAAAATAAACAAACAAACAATATACAGGGCTGCTCGCCCTGTTACAGGGCGCTAAGCAGCGAAAGGGAAAGGCTTTGGACGGGTTGGCCTGACAGTTCATTTCCTGGGTCATGAGGTCAGTCAGCCTGGAAAAAGACATGACTCCGTTGCGGGAACATATTGACCCGGAAGGTAAACGAGGTAGCAGCTGCAGGCAATAGAGTCAGCTGTAATCGTTTACCAAGGGGTCATGCATGATCGCATAAAGGGGCCGGAGAATTGTAAATCTTTTCCTTCGCTTGGTTTTTATTGAGAGACTGGAAGGACCGTGTGAGACGCCGAGAAAGCGTACGGGAAAATATTTGTGAGTGTTTTGTTTGTTTGTTCGTGTCTGTTTAGTAACTGTCTGTGTTTTTGTTATATAGCACTAGATGGCTAAAACACAAATCCGGAGCTGTCGCCAAGGGCCAGCACAAAACCGGATCACACTGCATTACAGTCACGATTAACATTGTTATCAGCACTTCACAAGTATAGCACGTATTATATTGTACACCACAAGCACTGAGAGCACTCACTTTGGACCTGTGATCGTGTGTCTAATTGTGTGTGTGTTTCGTACTGTGCTTATTATTTACGGGACTGCAGCCCTTTTGATTACTGTGCAATACACATTGTTGTGTATTGCCAGTTCATTATTATTTGCTGGCTGGTCAGCAGACCATTGGATTAATAATCATTAAATTAACCATTTCACCCATACTTTGTTGTCTGTTTGTTCTTGGGATTACTGCATCCACACCACACCTGCTATACACCTGCTACTAATTACCATTTCCCACAGTTATACAATAAACAAGTCGACGGTAAAATGTCTTAACTCTTAATATCCAGGAATATAACTAGCAAACCTTATTAACAAAGTGTTTCACTTGCCACACATACTTGTACAGGTTGTTTTCTGTGTACATAACAAAATAACAGTACCTGTCTGTTTTGAGCGAATACAAGACTGATCATGTAAAGTGGATCCAACATGTAGCCAACCACAAGGTGAAAGCTTGAACTGAAGGGAAATATAGAGCTATTTGATTCGCTAGCTGCTCCAAAAAAGCAAGCTAAATGTACACGGAGGTGTAAGACCATGGGAAGAGCATTTTTTAAAATTATTGCTGGTTTTCATTCCAACTGAGCTCTCAGTTACTTAACTAGACCCTTAATTGACCTGATAATTTGCTTAGATTATTAGATTATTGTAATTGTTTTCAGCTCTTAAACAGTTGCAGATTTGAAGTTAGCTATAACATTTTATAAGTAACTTGAACTCTGCAACTGTTTAAGAGCTAGAAACAATTAAACATGTCTAATTAAGCGAATTGACAGTTCAATTAAGGGTCTAGTTAAGTAATTGAGAGCTCAGTTGGAATGAAAACCAGCAGACACAGGGGTCCCCGAGGAACAGGGTTGAGAACTGATCTAAACAATGTGGGAAAGCTATAAAAAAAGGCCAACAAAATGCTCGGATATATAGTGAAAAGTGTTAAATTAAAATCAAAGGAAGTAATGTTAAAACTTTACAATGCATTAGTAAGATGTCATCTAGAATACAATGTTCAGTTCTGGTCACCTCGCTACAAAAAGGATATAGCTGCTCTAGAAAAAGTGCAAAGAAGAGCGACCAGAATTATTCTGGGTATAAAAGGCATGTCATATGCAGACATGCTAAAAGAATCAAATCTATTCAGTCTTGAACAAAGAAGGTATTGACAATGTCGACCTGAGACAGAGACAGAATGATTCTTGGTGATAAATCTCCCTCCCGACCTGTGAGGGCGCTAAGTAAAGGGAACCCTGGACTGTTTGGCCTGACACTTCATTCCCAGGATTTAAAGGAAGTCGGTCATCTAGAAAGTGGGCGGAGCTACGGTACACTAAATCATCGGCCCAGAAGGGAAATGATGTGGCAGCCGCGGATTGGAGGAGCGGTTGCAATTGTTTATCAAGCGGTCACGTGTGATGGTACAAAAGGGGGCGTAGCAAAGTGATCTGTTCTTTGTTATGATTAAAAGCTGAACCTGTGTTGTAATCATGAGTGTTTTGTTTGTTGAGTCTAACGAATTCTTGTTTGTTATTATTAGATATCGTTATTATTTACTGTTTTTTGTGTCATCAGACCATTGGAATTACAAATTAAATATCATTGCACCTGGAATATCGTTGTCTGTCTGTTCATTGATCACTGCTGCATTCCTGCACCTGCACACTTGCACCTAACCACTTTGCCACACGATCCAAGGGACTTTTTCAACCTGAAAAAAGAAACAAGAACCAGGGGTCACAAATGGAGATTAGCCCTTTGCGGTCCTATGTCGGACCAGGTCCGACATCGCAATTTTCCCTTTCCGGTCCAATGTCGGACCCTGTCCGACATCATCAAAAAGACACAAAAAACAGGTCTCTAGTCGTTTTTTCTCCGGAAAAAGCCGAGAAAACCATTCAATGGCCGAGTGAGACCGATAGGAGCCGAGAGGAGCCAAAAAAAAAGGGGTGTATCTCATGAATACTGATAGACCCGACACCACATAGATAACACGGACATACACAAACAAGATAGCTGCTTCCACATCCAGCGCTGAGAGAATATCAGACAGTTGCAGAGCTTTTTTGAGATGTTATAGTAATAAAATAACAACTTGGATCGCATTATTGAGGAGTTTGGTGATAAAACGAGTGATCAAGAGATGATTTATCAGTATGCACTACTGGCAGTGGCTCGTCCAAAAATGTAGTGAAGCATGTGCTCCTACGAAGAGATTGCCTGGATTTTGTGGGTCGTTTGGCCCAGGACAACCTCAAATCGGGTCATCACTGGCAACAGCAGCATTACAATAAAAATGCACTAATTCGAACCTTTCGACCAGGAGACAAGGTAATGCTGCTGCTTCCCTCCTCAGAATCGAAACTGTGTGCTAAATGGCAGGGGCCATATGAAGTGATTCGGGCTATAGGAAAGGTGAATTATGAAATTAGACAGCCCGATCGCCGTAATGAACGTGAACTTTATCATGTAAATTTATTAAAGCCCTGGCAGGCAAGGGAGGTCTTGATTATAGCCCCAGGCAACATAGAGGATGATTTAGGCCACTGTCTAGTGACCCCTAGCACTAAAATCATTTTGATGGGGGAACAATTGGTTCCAGATCAGCAACGGGAACTGCGTAAGCTTATTGAGGAGTTCAGCAATGGTTTTTCTGACTTGCCCGGCAGAACTAACCTTGTTGAATATGAAATTTTCTCTCCAGGTGTCACAGTACGGGAGAGACCTTACCAGATCCCAGAAAGTCGACGAAGTGGCGTTCGCAAAGAGGTATGGGCGATGCTCAAACTTGGGGTGATTAAGCCTTCTAGGAGTGAGTGGTGCAGTCCAATTGTGATAGTGGCCAAAAAAGACGGCACCAACCGCTTCTGCGCTGATTTCCGTAAGGTAAACGCTATTGCCAAGTTCGATGCGTACCCCATGCCTCGGGTCGATAAGCTTCTCTAGAGAACGGCTAGGTTTATCTCCACTCTGGACCTGACGAAGGGACACTGGCAGTTCCCCTTAACCCGCAGTTCTAGAGAGAAAACTGCATTTTCAACTCCTGAAGAGCTGTTCCATTTCACAACCGTGCCGTTTGGGCTACATGGTGCACCCGCTGCCTTTCAGAGACTGATAGAACAGGTCTTACACCCACATCGTGAATATGCGGCAGCGTATATTGATGATGTGGTGATTACAGCTCCACCTGGCGTGAGCATTTGGCTAAGATCACGGCTGTCCTTCAGTCTCTAAGGGCAGCCCGGTTGACAGCTAACTTGAGAAAATATGTGTTTTCTGAAACAGAGACACAATATTTGGGATTTTTAATGGGTAATGAAAGGGTGAAACCCATTGTCACCAAAATCCAGGCCTTGGTAGACGCAGCAATCCCCAAAACCAAGACTCAGGTGAGGTCACTACTGGGATTAGCTGGTTATTACCGCCGCTTTATCCCTGGGTATGCCACAGTGGTTAACCATTTAGTGGACCTCACCAAAAAGAGTGAACCAAATCTAATTAAGTGGTCAGTAGAGTGTCAGGGGGTGTTTGATACTATTAAGCGAAGATGCTGCCAGGCCCCCACTCTCATCACACCTGATTTCACCAAAAGATTCATCCTCCACACCAATGCGTCAGATGTGGGTTTGGGTGCGGTCTTGTCCCAAAAAGTTGACAGAGTAGAACACCTGATATTGTATATCAGCAAAAAGATGCTCCCTCAGGAGCGCAACTACTCAAGTGGTAGAAAAGGAGTGTTTGGCCATTAAATAGGCTACTCACTCATGATATTACCTGCTGGGACATTCATTTGATCTTGTCATTCATTTGATCCACGCCCCACTCAAGTGGTTAAGCACAATGAAGGACAGCAATGTACGGATAACTCGGTGGTATCTGGCGTTGTAGCCCTTCATATACCACATTGTACACCATGCGGGGAAAGACCATCAAAATGAAGATTATTTTTCCCGGGAGGGGGGAGTAATGGGAAAGGTAGATTCAGCCTTCGGCTCCACTCTGAATGGTGGGATATGTAACAGAAATAGAATGATTCTTGGTGGTAAATCTCCCTCCCGACCTGTGAGGGCGCTAAGTAAAGGGAACAGAGTACTCTGGACCGGATGGCCTGACAATTTATTCCCAGGGTTAAAAGGAAGTCGGTCATCTAGAAAGGGGGCGGAACTCCTGTGATCATCGACCTGGAAGGGAAACGATGTGGCAGCCACGGATCAGAGGAGTGGCTGCAATCGTTTACCAAGGGGTCATGCGTGACAGTACAAATAGGGGATAGAGCGACATGATCTGTTCCTTTGTTTATGGTTAAGGAAATGACCCGGAAGGACCTGTGTTAAAAATATCGTACGTGAGTGTTTTGTTTGTTTTGTCTCGTCTCTAATTGTAACTTGTTGTTATTAGTAGATGGCTAACGTGTTCTGGAGCTGTCGCCAGAGGCCAGCACGAACCCGGACATCACTGCACCTGTGTCACGATAATAATTGTATTAGCACCATGAGCAATGCAGCGCGCACCCAGGACTGGTGACCGTGTTTGTATATTGTGTGTGTAACTGGACTGTGTTTATTATTTGGGACTGCAAACCCTTTATTTTGAACAATGCAATATACATTGCTGTGTATTGCCTGGGATTATTGTTTGAGGTCACTAGACCTAGATTACAATATTAAAAGCCTTTCTAATTGGATTATTATTGTCTTGTCTGCTGATTAAGCATCACTTCTGCACCTGTACACTGTTAACCACTTTGCTACACTTACACTTGAGGAGGCTGTGTGGTCCAGTGGTTAAAGAAACAGGCTTATAACCAGGAGGTACCCGGTTCGAATCCCACCTCGGCCACTGACTCATTGTGTGACCCTGAGCAAGTCACTTAACCTCCTTGTGCTTCGTCTTTCGGGTGAGACGTAATTGTAAGTGACTCTGCAGCTGATGCATAGTTCACACACCCTAGTCTCTGTAAGTCACCTT
This sequence comes from Acipenser ruthenus, assembly GCF_902713425.1. Lineage (NCBI taxonomy): Eukaryota > Metazoa > Chordata > Actinopteri > Acipenseriformes > Acipenseridae > Acipenser > Acipenser ruthenus. The sequence continues at coordinate 6,533,153 of NC_081224.1, read as the reverse complement.
GGATAAAGGCGTCTGCTAAGTAAACAAATAATAATAATAATAATACATATAGTGAAATGTTTTCAAATATTATTTGTTTTCTGCATATTTTTTAATAGTTTGAAATAATATTTGATGTTGTGCACTTAATATATTAATATTTAAAAACAAAATTGATTTATAGATATTAACACCATAACCGCAGAGACTACATACAACCGCCGCACTCGCAAAATGTGTGGCTCCATTTTAAAAAGGCTTCGATATGAAAGTGAACAAACAAACAATCAGATAAAAACTTAATATTTTTATTTACGAACATCATACATAACATTTTCAGAGCATAAACATTTTTTTCAAAAAGAGCACATATTATTATTATTATTTATTTCTTAGCAGATGTCGTTAACCAGGGTGACTTACAGTCGTAAACAAAAATACATTTCAAGAATCACAGTACAAGTAATAATACAATTAAGAGCAAGATAAATACATGAAAAACTGTAATAAAATAAACTTTACGCAATAAACTTCTGTGTAAACAGGTGTAGAAAGCTGTATGCACATATAAAATTATAAAACATAAATAACTAGTTATAATAATAGCATAAAACAAAAATATAACATAACTTATGCAACGTGAAAGCGATTTGAGTGAAACAGAGTTCAAAGGCTGTCTGTCTGTTCAGGGTTCTATTACAGCTTTCTAAGTACAATCTATGCAGAAAACACGCTTTTCAAATGTACCAGTGCATTTAAAAGTGACATCAAAAGTTCTGTTTTTATTGCATTTAGCAACCTGGCATTGTCTTTTATTCCTTGTGCCAGTGGGTGCAGCGCTGGCTGAAGGTTGAGGGGCATTTGCCAGCCGGCTTTCGTGATTGTGTTGCCGGTGCACTCCTTGTACAAATCCAAAGCGTTGATGGCTGCCAGGTCCAAAACATTATAAAAAACAGGACACAGGCCACCTGCGAGTACAACCTTTGAGAGAATACAGCCGTGCCATTTGATCCAGTATATCCACACCGTACTTTGTTGCATTGTAAAAATGCAACAGTCTCTGGCTTTCGTTTAGCATCAGTCCCGATGGTCACTGATCTGTGCAGAGCTTAGAATACGCACATTTTTGTTCTGCACCATCAACCTCAGGGTGGCACAGTCATTCTGCTTGAGAAATGTAGTGTAAATAATAATAATATATAATGTGTAGAATGACTTTCATCAGTGTTTCAAGCACTCAACAGGATTATAATACGTTATTTCACAATGATATTGATTTTACTACAAAGCCCAGACGAAATTGTCGGCTATATTATATTGATTTCAATATGCCGTATAAACTGCGGGACAGGCGGTTGAAGAAGCAAGTGCTCATTGAGAGGAACGGTAGTTCCTCGTACAAGTTAGAAAAACCTGTTTTGAAACTACCGAGAGTCTCTATACAGCTCCAAGAGTTTTGCTGTTTTTACCATATTGCAGCAGCAAAACTAAATCACTTAGAATTACCATCTGTACCAGTATCAAAAGTCTGAGATATAAGTCGTCAAACTAAGGTACAATTGTTATTCTCCTCCTTCTTCTTCTTCCTCTTCCGTTTACTTTTTAAGAGTGTGCGACTTTTCAAACAGAAAAGCTAAATAACTGGACATCTACCAATCACGTGTTCCACATGTTGGTCAACGTCAAAATAAACCAGGGAATGCAAGCAGTTTGATATCCACACCATTCATATTAAACAATTTATTTCTGTTTTAAAACAGCACATATCGCAGGAAAAAAATAAATAAAAAATGACCGTGGTTTGAACTTGCAATATGATGTCCTTGAAGAGCACACAGCCTTAGCCCGCTGCGTCACTGCGCAGTTGTTGAAATGTGTTAATTATTTAACCACTTCAACTCCAGATGCAAAAATGAAACCCCTTCCCAGGTACCAGATTTTGAAAATACTAATAATAATGTTTTCAAACCTGTAATTGCTATAAAATGTTAACATATGATAAATAAAACATAAATAAATGACTTAAACTGTGTTTTTCATTAACCCTTTATGCTGCTGTGTACTACATACCCATATAGAGATAAAAACTTTTTTTTTTTTTAACAATGGAAACAAAAAAGCTGCTAATAATGATAATAACAATAATAATCAGTAAACAGTAATTATCAAATAAAAATCAAACATCAAAACTTGTGCCAGTATCGACTTGCTCTGTGCCATTTATTGAAATGTTCAATACAACAGAACCCGGGATTGCCTTCGCAACCAATGCACATTTAGGTGATAGGTGTTACAGAAACTTAGTTGTCTGAGAGTGATGGAGACGAATATAATATTAGTGGGTACACACTATATAGGAAAGACAGGCAGGACAGAAGAGGCGGAGGGGTATCGCTATACATAAGAAATAGTCTTGAAGCCCAGGTGTTAAATCAGGACAAAGAAAACAATGCAGAATCAATATGGGTCAGAATACTGGACACAAATTCAAAGGGCATAATAATAGGAGCATGCTATAGACCGCCAAATTCAGACGCTGAGCAAAATAATCTGTTACACAATGACATTTGAAATGCGTGTAGAAAAGGAGAAGCCATACTAATGGGGGATTTCAACTTCCCCTGTATAAAATGGGAAAACCCGGTGGGGAGCATGACGGACGAAATTGAAATGGTGGAAATGACAAATGACTACTTCCTAACGCAATTTGTCAAGGCACCGACTAGAGGGGAGGCATGCCTTGATTTAGTCTTTTCAAACAATGAAGTCAGAATAACTAAAACAGAGGTCAGAGCCATTGGCAAACTCAGACCACAACATGATCTCATTTGAAGTATTTTTTAAAACCCCAAAAGTAATGACTAAAGCTAAGGTTTACAATTTTAGAAAAGCAAACTATGAAGGTGTGAAACAGAGACTAACAGAAGTAGATTGGAGTAAAATAGAGAAAACATCCACAGAAAAAGGATGGCTGTTTTTTTAAAAATGTAGTACTAGAGGCGCAAAACAATTACATCCCAAAAGTAGACCAATCTAAATCTAAAACAATATGGCCAAAATGGTTTAATAGATCAATTTAAAAAAATATTCAGCGAAAAAAGGCACTTTACAGAGCGTTTAAAAGGGACCAAAAACAAAGTACACAGAAAGAGTACTTGGAACTGCAAACACAAATCAAAAAGGAAGTTAGAAAGGCCAAGAGAGAGATAGAAATCAATATTGCTAAGGGGGCTAAAACAAATTCCAAAATATTTTTCCAATATTATAACAGCAAGAGAACATTCAAAGAGGAGGTTAAATGTCTAAGAGACACAAATGGCAAAATCATAGACGAAGAAAAAAAAATAGCAAATATATTAAATGATTACTTTTCACAGGTTTTTACAAAGGAGGACATGGACAACATGCCACACATGTCGACCTGTTCCTATCCAGTTTTAAATAGCTTTAGCATAACAGAGGCAAAAGTGTTAAAGGGACTAGGAGCTCTTAAAATAAACAAATCCCCTGGGCTGGATGAGATCCTCCCAATAGTACTCAAAGAAATGAAAGAAGTTATTTACAAACCGCTAACCAAGATCATGCAACAGTCTCTTTACACAGGGGTTATACCGACAGACTGGAAAATTGCAAACGTAATACTGATCCACAAAAAGGGAGACAAAACTGAACCAGGTAACTACAGACCAATAAGCCTGACTTCTATTATATGTAAACTTATGGAAACTATGATAAGATCCAAAATGGAAAATTACCTATTTTTTTATGGAAACAATAATAAGATCCAAAATGGAAAATTATCTATTTTTTTGAGGATGCAACATTGAAAATGGATAATTGCAAAGCATACGACACGGTTTATTTAGATTTCCAGAAAGCTTTTGACAAAGTCCTGCATAAAAGATTAATTCTCAAACTGAACGGTGTAGGGATGCAAGGAAATGCATGCACATGGATTAGGGAGTGGTTAACATGTAGAAAACAGAAAGTACTGATTAGAGGAGAAACCTCAAAATGGAGCGAGGTAACCAGTGGTGTACCACAGGGATCAGTATCAGGTCCTCTGCTATTCCTAATCTACATTAATGATTTAGATTCTGGTATAGTAAGCAAACTTGTTAAATTTGCAGATGACACAAAAATAGGAGGAGTGGCAAACACAGTTGCAGCAGCAAAGGTCATTCAAAATGATCTAGACAGCATTCAGAATTGGGCAGACACATGGCAAATGAAATTTAATAGAGAAAACTGTAAAGTATTGCATGCAGGCAATAAAAATGTGCATTATAAATATCATATGGGAGATACTGAAATTGAAGAAGGGAACTATGAAAAAGACCTAGGAGTTTATGTTGACTCAGAAATGTCTTCATCTAGACAATGTGGGGAAGCTATAAAAAAGGCCAACAAGATGCTCAGATATATTGTGAGAAGTGTTGAATTTAAATCAAGGGAAGTAATGTTAAAACTTTACAATGCATTAGTAAGACCTCACCTAGAATATTGTGTTCAGTTCTGGTCACCTCGTTACAAAAAGGATATTGCTGCTCTAGAAAGAGTGCAAAGAAGAGCAACCAGAATTATCCCGGGTTTAAAAGGCATGTCGTATGCAGACAGGCTAAAAGAATTGAATCTTTTCAGTCTTGAACAAAGAAGACTACGCAGCGATCTGATTCAAACATTCAAAATCCTAAAAGGTATAGACAATGTCGATCCAGGGGACTTCTTTGACCTGAAAAAAGAAACAAGGACCAGGGGTCACAAATGGAGATTCGATAAAGGGGCATTCAAAACAGAAAATAGGAGGCACTTTTTTACACAGAGTATTGTGAGGGTCTGGAACCAACTCCCCAGTAATAATGTTGAAGCTGACACCTGGGATCCTTCAAGAAGCTGCTTGATGAGATTCTGGGATCAATAAGCTACTAACAACCAAATTAGCAAGATGGGCTGAATGGCCTCCTCTCGTTTATAAACTTTCTTATGTTTTTAAAAACCCTTGCACCTGGAAACCATTGTCTGTCTGTTTCTGTACGCACTGCACGCACCTATTATCACTCACCACTTTGCCACACACATCCACACATTCTGGTCGAGCGATCCTTATTGTGTGGCCAAATTACCGGGACCGAGACAAGTAGTCCAGCAATTGTTGGTACCCAGAATGTTCCGATCTTAGCTATTGCGGTTGTCGCATAGCATCCCGGTCGCAGGACACCTGGGGAGAGACAAGACCTGGGAGCGCCTGACCACCCGATTTTATTGGCCTGGAATATACCAGTTTGTGCGTAATTATTGAACCCAGAGCCCAGTGCCCAGAGTGCCAGTTGGTGACTCCGGTTCCTCTAATTCCTCTCCCTGTTGTTGTGACTCCCTTTGCGCGGATTGGCATAGACATTGTAGGTCCTCTAGGGGATATAGACATGGGTTATCGGTTCATTCTCGTCATTGTCGATTATGTAACACGATACCCGGAGGCTGTTCCCCTACACACAATGAATGTTGACACCATCACAAGGCACAGTATATATCTACTCTGGATCTAACCAAGGGGTATTGGCTAGTTCATCGAAGCCTAAAACAGCTTTTTTAAACTACAGACGGACTGTTTCAGTTCTGCATGATGCCTTTTGGATTGCACGGAGCCCCTGCTACGTTTCAAAGACTGATGGACCAGGTCTTACATCCTCACACAGAATACACAGCCGCCTATATAGATGACGTGGTCATTACAGCCATGACTGGGAAAAGTCATGGGAGAAGGTTAGCTGTTCTGATGTCTTTGAGACATTATTCATTGCTTACTTTAATTTAAATATATTATATATATATATAATTTTATGGCTCACCTGGCATGCAGGGTGAGTCATAAAGCGCAGGTTCACATCCTCGCTGTGCGAAATTGCCTTGATGGATGCTACTATTTTCAGCAATATTTTCTGGGTATTTTGAACTGCAAGTGAGGTGAAAGTTGACAAAGAAGGGGCTACAAGTGAAAGCGGCATCATTGATAGACAGCACCAGCACACCCAGATCCACTTTATCAACAGATGATGGTGCAATACAATGTGTATTTTCCCCCTGACACAACCTTATTAATCCAGTCCATGGACCAAGGAGTGCCTGAAATATGCAGACACCTTTATCGAAAGGAACTGCTGCGAAAACATTTGCTGGGAGATAAAGCAGATGAGCCTGAAACAGTGGTGCAATTTTAGAAATCTTTAGCAATTCTAGAAGCTGCCTGTATGCTTGCCGACACATTGGATGAGGTTAAAAGGGAGCACCTGCAGCTGGTGTAAACTTTGTCCTTTTGATGTGGGAACACTGGAGACACAGGAAGTGAACTGCTAAGGGTGTTGACAAATGGCTACAGATAGTGACCAGATTTTCAAAGCACAAAACCGGGACACATTGTTAAATAATTGATAAGACTAATTAAACCATTTAAATATATGTTATTTAATGGTTATTTAAATAGCCCTCCTCAGTATTTTTTATTAAGCAGCTAGCTAATTTCAATACACTACCAGGTGTATAATATGTGGCTAATTAGTTTAACTTGCCATATTGTGATATATTTGTATTTCTACTTTTTATTGAGTTTAATAATAATACAGTGCTAACCCGTTATAAAGCGGTTGTCGGGGACTATGATGGGAGACTGCGTTATTTGCGTTTTTGTTCCTGAAATGATTTACAATGGCCAAATTAATATTGTAGCGTACGGTGGAAAATGAAGGAAGGGGACTGTGATAGAGAGAGAAAAGATCGATGCTGTAAATCTCCCTCCCGATTAGAAAGGGCGCTGTGTAAGGGGGAAAGTAAGCTGCCTCCTAGATCCGCCACCTCGGCAGTAGGTGCAAACCGGAAGGTGACCATATTAGGAGGGGCGCGTAGCTGCAAGTACTCAGGACGATTCCATTGCAGTCAGCTGCGGGGCAGCCCTCTATTGGAGAAACCATGGCGACGCGTTGACTGCAGGGAGGAGTTTGCTGGGTACAAAGGGGAAGCAGCTACGTCAGTACCTCCTCTTGCGCTGAGAAACTGAGCCACCAGCCAGAGCATTGTGTTTTTTGGATTACGTGGTGTTTGTTGTGTGTTTTCAGAGGCGGAGTAGGAGCGCGGGACTGCAGCCACGGAGCCAGTTCCAGATCACAGAGCACTACCTTCCCTTCACCAACATCAGCACACCCCGTGTGGATTACAGAGCACTCTCATGCACAGGACACTCGGGATTTCATGGTGGACACTTTCTGTTTGGGTTTTATATTTTTGTTTTGTGTGTCAGCCAGCTGTGTTCCCCCCAAATACCATCGTGTCTGGTCTAAATCCTGCCAGAACTGAACAGAAACAAAATTCCCATATTACACATAATTGTAGATTCATATTGAATATAAACTACATGAAAACGCACGGCGCACTGAGGAGTAAGTACGTATGTCTGTGTTAATCACTTACAAAATAATGTTCTTGATTACCCTAGTACCTTCTTTTTATTGCATTTTGTTTTCACTGCAGGTGCCATAAACTAAGTTATATAGGAAGTGGTTGTTTATGTTATTTTGACAAAAGGTATTTAGAGTGTGTCGCACTACAAGAAGTGACTGAAAACTGGGACTTTTTAAAGATTAAGAAAAATTTCAGGACACTGGGACCTTTGTTGGAAAACCGGGACGTCTGGACACCTAGCTACAGATGAATACGCTGACCCTAGATGACGAAATTGTAAACACTGTCACCTTTGACCACGAGCGATGGAATCAGACTCTGAAATGGATAATGACAATGTTCTGAGTCATTCAGAGGCAGAGATGATGCTGTCAAAATGTATGGTCTGGCTTGAGCAATAAGAAGAGAGAGATTCAACAGCTGTTGCTTTTAAAACATGTAGGACAAATACATCAAAATGCTTCAAAAAGCTAAAACAAAGTAAACATTGGTGATTTTTTCATCCACAATTAATACAACTTACCCAGCTTGAAGCTGAATGCCAAAAAATGTGAGCTTGTCATTTGCTTGTTACATTCTTTGTGATGAGAGGTATATATAATTTTCTGACTGAATTATTTCATGACGCAGCTAAACATTTAACACACTATAATGTATTTTGTGTTCACTATTTATTTAATTGCTATGTTTCTCCTTTATTAGTTATTGTAGTACATTACTGTAAAATATACATTTAATGGCTAGAAAGTTGTATTGTAGTTATGTGTTTATCTTCAGGGAGTGGCATTTCCTCTCAATTATTATTATTCTATTATTGGAACAAATCCATTTTCCAAACACCCTCTGGTCCCAAATAGTGTGGAAAATGGAGGTTTTACAGTATTTTTGTTCTGGGCTAACTGGTCTCCTTACAAACTTTATCTTGGTCTTTTTTGTCTTTTATCTTACTCTTTATTCAAATATTCGATCCGTTATCTTGAATAGGAACAATCCCTGACATATGGCATTATTGCATTCCTCTTTCAAGTTTTCTTTTGCCTTTTGGAAACTAGTTTTCTCTGCAAAAATCTGAAATAGTTAGCAACCCCAGATGTTTTAGGTTGTTTGCTTACTGCATTGAACCAAAACTTGCTACTGCTAATAGTAACTGTAATATAGCAGAAATACAAGTAAACCTCATTTGTCACACTTCAGACACACACTTACCAGGAGTTGTTAGATTGGAAACATCACTTTGTAGCCTCATAAGTTTAGAAGAGAACACTGTATCTGAAAAGAAACACATCAGTCAAAGTTATCAGAAAGATAAATAAGATCTATTTGTACAGCTATGGCCATGAGTTTTCCATTGCCCTATAGAATTAACTACATTTGCTTCATAAAGTTGAATGAAACCTCTTGAATAATGTTACATTAACATATTGGTAACAAAATATACTTAACAAAAACCTAAATCTAACATGAAGTACTGTACTACTATTATGGTTTCCGGTAGACTTGCAACATCATTTTGTTGTTTCTTTGATTAAATGATGTTAAATAAAATATCTAAATTATGTTTTTTTAAATTGTCTCAATCTTAATTCTAGGTGATGCAAAACTTTGTCACAGCTGTACAGGAGGCTTCCCCTTTAAGTAAGAGAGCGAGTCACACAGAAATTCTGAGCAAACCGCATACCTCATGGAATAATGAGGAAAACATTTGCATTCATTAGCAACAAAAATGTTAGGTTACAGATGTAATGTCAGTTCCCTGAAAGAGAAGATGACCAACAACAATACTTTTGGGATATGCCTGCCACAGGTCAGGTACTTACTGAGCATTTTATGTCAGAGCTGACGATTGGCCCCTCTTGGGAGTGACGTCCTTGGTCCCGCCTACTGAGGGAATAAGTAGTCACTCCATGGAGATCACTTTCTCTTTTTGCATCAAACCCACAAATGCGAGCGATGCGACCTTGCAAGGTTTGTTGTTGTTTTCTCTTTCAGGGAACCGGGGTTACATCTGTAACCTAACATTCCCTTTCAATTCAAAGACGACCAACAATACTTTTGGGAAAGTATATTAAAGCCGTTGCGAGGGAGCGTGAGCAGAGACAGCAGACGAGGGACGTCTCGCTACCACCAAACTAATGTTTGTGGTGCGAGCGTGCAACATGTGTGCCTAATGAAGGCATAGAGGGATCTACCACATTGAGTCAGTAGAACCTGGTGAATGTATGTGGAGTAGCCCAGCTAGCCGCAGTACAAATTTCAGTGGATACAACTCCTCTAAAGAGGGCCCATGACGTAGCCACTCCTCAGGTGGAGGTAGATCGGCATTGGAATATGCAGTCGACACGGTGTCCACAATCCAGTGGGACAGTCGCTGCTTCGAGAGGGCTTGACTCGGGGTCCTCTCATCATGACAGATGAAGAGCTGGTCAGAGTGATGCAGCGCTTTCAATCTCCAATCCTCCTCCGAAGAAAAAGGAGGGGGGTGAAAAGCCTCTAATTCCACCGATTGGTTTACGTGGAAAGCCGTAACCACCTTAGGCAGGAAAGTGGGATTCGTGCATAACGATACCCTGTTTCCATCATCCCAAATATGCATATGGGCACTGTGCACTGACAAAGCCTGTAGCTCACTAACCCACTTAGCAGAGGTGGTGGCTGACAAAAAGGCTGTCTTCACTGAGAGACACTTCAATTCTATGGAATGTATAGGCTCAAACGGGGCCTTAGTGAGAGCCTCCAATACCACATCTAGACTCCACTTGGGGAGGACGTCCTTTCTAGGGGGACATAACCACCAAGCACCCTTCAGAAAACAGGGTTGCTAGTATATGAGCACCCAGGGACACTGAGTCAATGGGGACATGGCATGCAGATATGGCTGCTAGGTACACTTTCAGCGTAGAAGGGGATCTACCCTCCTCTAGCAGGTCTTGCAGAAACTGTAAAATGATTGCTATAGGGCAGGGGTGCACAATTCCGGTCCTGGAGGGCCTGATCCCTCCTGGCTTTTGTTCCAACTGTGTTCTAAATTACTTAATTAGACAAATAATTGGTAATAATTGGTCAAATTAAGTAATTTAGGGCAAGGTTGGAACAAAAGCCAGGAGGGACACTGGCCCCCCAGGACCGGAATTGTGCACCCCTGCTATAGGGCAATAGATGGGTTCATGACCTCTGGCCATACACCAATTTTGAAAATACCTCCACTTATAGAAGTACAATGACCTTGTGGAGGGGGCCCTACCATTCTGCAGTGTACTGACAACTGTGTCTGAGAGCCCTAAGGCGGACAGACGGTCCCGATCAGGGACTAGACCCGCAGTTGAAATCTGCCCAGTTCTGAGTGCCAGAGAGTGCCTCTTGCCTGACTGAGGAGATCCATGCGTAGCAGGATCTCCCAGGGCTGGCCTTATAGCAGCTGGCAAAGGTTTGAAAACCAGATTCTCCAGGGCCATCTGGGGGCCACAAGGAGAACTGTCGCCTTCTCTCTCCGGACCTTCTCTAGGAAGGCCTAGAGCAATGGTATTGGCGGGAATGCATACAAGAGAGTCCTGGACAACTCTTGGGCTAGGGCGTCGACGCCTAGTGGACTGCCGCAGCGGTGGAGGGAGAACCATAGTGGGCGTGAGTCATCTATGCCGTGGCAAAGAGATTGACTCTGGCCTTCCTGAAATGTTGCCAAATACACTCTACCACCTGAAGGTGGAGTCGCCATTCTGACGGGTGAGGACCCTCCCTCGAGAGGAGGTCCGCCACCAAATTCACCACTCCAGGGAGATGAACAGCCCGGAGGGATAGCAGGTTCCTTTTTGCTCAAGTCAAAAGCCAAAAGGCTAGGCGGTGCAACCCTGGGGACCGAAGTGCTCCCTGGCAGTTGACATACGCTACTACTGACATGTTCGTGCAGACAAGAACATGTCTCCTCTGGAGCATTGGAAGGAAATGCTGGAAAGTGAGGTGAACCACTCGCAGTTCCAGCACATTGAAGTGCAGGGCTGTCCAGCGACCTGACCAGGAACCACAGACTCCTCTGCCTGCCCAGATTGCACCCCAATCTGAGTTGGATGCATCTGTCGTCACTACCTGACGACTGTAGATCACTCCCATTCTTACACCATCACACAGGTGAGAGGCTTGCCTCCACCAGCGCAGTGCTTCCCAGTATATGCGAGACATGGTCAGCCGACAGCATCTTTCGCGTTTGGGATGTAGCCGGAAGGCACTTAGCCACGCTTGAATCGGGCGCATATGGAGTAACCCCAGCTGGATGGCTGATGAAGCTGCGGCCATCAGACCCAGTAATTTCTGACACAACACCAATTGTATTGTCGATCCCTGTTGAAACAGGGCTAGACAGTTGTGAATGGCGGCTATTCTGTCGTCTGACCGGTAGGCTCGCATTGTAAGGGAGTCCAGCTGGAGACCCAAGTAAACTGTACTTTGCACTAGTATTAATTGGCTTTTGGCATCGTTGAGGGTGAGACCCAGTCTCGCCAGATGCTCCGTCATGATCGCCGTGTGGACCACTGCTCTTTCCTGTGACTGGGAGCAGATCAACCAGTCGTCCAGGTAGTTCAACACTCTGATTCCTTGCAGCCACAAGGGGGCTAGGATGGCATCCACATACTTTGATAATGTGGGGGGGGCTAAAGAGAGGCCATCCAGGTAGGCCATGAGGAGACCTGTCGTGTTGGCCAGGCGCGTAACTTGTGCTTCAGCTGCATAAGCTTTCTTTAGGTGGGCCTCTGTTATCCTGCATTGGCAGTTAGGGCATGTAGGGTCCTTAGTTGGACCTCCTACCAGAGGGAATCCACCGTCAGGAATTCTGCTAAACCCAGCGCCCCCGTGCCTTCCGAGGCAGCAGATTCTATATTAAACCAGGTTGTTATTTTTTGGTAAATTGGTGTCTAATTTACACATTTTTAAGGTTTTATTTTATTTAACTAACAACTTAAAACACATTTAAGGGCTTTTTACATGTGATTGTGGAAATATATCTATCAAAATGTTTTTGCCTAAAATAAATTAAGTGGTTCTCCAGACCAGGTATGTTGTGCTAAGAAGGGAAATTATATAAATTACAGAATATATTTTGTTCAGGTAATTTGTGTATGAGCTTTGCTAGGGGTTAGTTGTTGGCTCTACCCCAGGTGCAGAATAAATCTCTTCCCATTGCTATTATGGTGTTTGAAATCATTCAAGTGGCTGTGGATTACATACAATTGCATAACAATTCGTTATTTAAAATACAAACAGAACACTGCTCACCTGTGAGATGTGATGTCTTAAAATACAAACAGAACACTGCTCACCTGTGAGATGTGATGTCTTAAAATACAAACAGAACACTGCTCACCTGTGAGATGTGATGTCTTAAAATACAAACAGAACACTGCTCACCTGTGAGATGTGATGTCTTAAAATACAAACAGAACACTGCTCACCTGTGAGATGTGATGTCTTAAAATACAAACAGAACACTGCTCACCTGTGAGATGTGATGTCTTAAAATACAAACAGAACACTGCTCACCTGTGAGATGTGATGTCTTAAAATACAAACAGAACACTGCTCACCTGTGAGATGTGATGTCTTAAAATACAAACAGAACACTGCTCACCTGTGAGATGTGATGTCTTAAAATACAAACAGAACACTGCTCACCTGTGAGATGTGATGTCTTAAAATACAAACAGAACACTGCTCACCTGTGAGATGTGATGTCTTAAAATACAAACAGAACACTGCTCACCTGTGAGATGTGATGTCTTAAAATACAAACAGAACACTGCTCACCTGTGAGATGTGATGTCTTAAAATACAAACAGAACACTGCTCACCTGTGAGATGTGATGTCTTAAAATACAAACAGAACACTGCTCACCTGTGAGATGTGATGTCTTAAAATACAAACAGAACACTGCTCACCTGTGAGATGTGATGTCTTAAAATACAAACAGAACACTGCTCACCTGTGAGATGTGATGTCTTAAAATACAAACAGAACACTGCTCACCTGTGAGATGTGATGTCTTAAAATACAAACAGAACACTGCTCACCTGTGAGATGTGATGTCTTAAAATACAAACAGAACACTGCTCACCTGTGAGATGTGATGTCTTAAAATACAAACAGAACACTGCTCACCTGTGAGATGTGATGTCTTAAAATACAAACAGAACACTGCTCACCTGTGAGATGTGATGTCTTAAAATACAAACAGAACACTGCTCACCTGTGAGATGTGATGTCTTAAAATACAAACAGAACACTGCTCACCTGTGAGATGTGATGTCTTAAAATACAAACAGAACACTGCTCACCTGTGAGATGTGATGTCTTAAAATACAAACAGAACACTGCTCACCTGTGAGATGTGATGTCTTAAAATACAAACAGAACACTGCTCACCTGTGAGATGTGATGTCTTAAAATACAAACAGAACACTGCTCACCTGTGAGATGTGATGTCTTAAAATACAAACAGAACACTGCTCACCTGTGAGATGTGATGTCTTAAAATACAAACAGAACACTGCTCACCTGTGAGATGTGATGTCTTAAAATACAAACAGAACACTGCTCACCTGTGAGATGTGATGTCTTAAAATACAAACAGAACACTGCTCACCTGTGAGATGTGATGTCTTAAAATACAAACAGAACACTGCTCACCTGTGAGATGTGATGTCTTAAAATACAAACAGAACACTGCTCACCTGTGAGATGTGATGTCTTAAAATACAAACAGAACACTGCTCACCTGTGAGATGTGATGTCTTAAAATACAAACAGAACACTGCTCACCTGTGAGATGTGATGTCTTTCTGGTCTGGATGACTCCTGGGGAAAAAATAAATAAAAGTGAATATTGTGTGTTTTGATTGCTGTTAACGGTGGCAGGTTCAAATGAGAAATATGCTGTCCGGTCTCATATAACAAAAGATGTGTTTTAATCATGGCACATAAACAGACACTTAACTAAACTCATCTCTCTGTGCAGCTCAGGTGCTGTGAAAGCCCTTCTCTCATTTTTTTTCCCAGATATACCATGTTGGGTTAAAGAAAATGACTAATCATCTCAAAACGTGTGCATTGGAAATACTATTGGCAATACCAACTTTCAACAACTTACCACTGTGCCTGAATGTCCTTAATTGTTTCAACTTTGTGTTTACACAAAGCTTACATCATCAGCTACTCTCTGCACTTGGACGACAGCCTTGCATGTTTCACTTTAAACTGTGTTCAAATTCAAACAATACAAAGCTTTTTCTTTACTTACAAAAGCAGGATTTTATTTATTGATCTAATTTTGTGTTGGGATTTTTAGGTTATGGCTTTCATATAGATTGCTGTTGTTAGAAACATTAATAGCAGCAAGCAAGCTCAGTGTTTTGATTGGCTCCTCTGCTTCTCAAAGCTTTAAGTATATGCATGGCATTTCCTATAGACATGCTTCCCAATAACACTGTCTGCAAACAGTTTGTATAGATACAAAAGGATGTGCACTTTTCATTTGAGATCAAATACAATTAAGTATTTTGTGAGTGACTTATAAATACTGGTAATATGGGTCAAAGAAATAATAAAATAAAGTAAAATCTAACAATACCTTAGGCAAGATGGAAATAAGACCCCCATTGCAAAGCAGTTTGATCCAGTCCTGGTTTTACTGTGAGGTTAATAAGACTGTCACAAGGTTGGCTGAGTGGTGACACGTCAGACCCGGAAGAAACAGACAGACACAGTGAGGTTGGTGAAGCTGAGCACTTGGTTGTGCTCAGCATTTAATAAACAAAATAAGCAAACACAAAAACAGGACACGGCACTTCACGCCAAAATAAAAAGACAAACAAAACGTACTAACACACAAAACAAGTGGACGAACGTTTAAACAAGTACCGTGCTGGCACTTCCAGCACGCTGTAGCAATTGTTATTTACTTTATTTCTCTTCAGTTCTCCTCCTCTCTACACCCGTTCTCCACTCACAAACACCCAACCCCGAGTGAGTGAAAACATGCTGCTTTTATGCAGTTGTACCGAGACTCGATTGCTAGTCAATCATTCAATTGGAATCTCGGTACAACTGCACGTGAATTAATTAAGTGTACTCCCATGACCACCCATTACATTTTAACCAGCACGTGAAGTGATCTGTGCCATCCTCGTGCCTAAATACAAATCTACATTTTTAAATACACGTGAAACACAGACCCGTTTATATCCCGTGTACCATCTCTATAGACCAACATTTACACGCAACACGTAACATACAACATATAACACACACTACGCACAAGGGCGTGGCCACATTGCCACAAAGACACATACGAACTTGTTACAGTACTTCCACACTGTGGCGAATCAAGTTCGTAATAAAACCTGGAATGGGTGAAACTGCTATGCTATAGGAGTCGTACTTCCATTTCTGTTTCTGATTAAAGTTTGGATGACCCAGCAGATTCAGTGACGTTTAGCTTTAAACAGTCTGACTGCTTTTGGGATTTGCAGCAAAGCAGGTGAGATGTTTTTCTGTCTGTTCCCCAAAATGTATGTATGTATTTATTTATTTATTTATTACATTTAGAAAGTACAGTACATTATAAAAAGCATTTACACAACACAATACCTGTGTATAAAGGTCCCCAGGCATGTCAACACATGACTGCTACATATTAAATACAATAAATAAAACATTAAAAAAAAATGTTAAAAAGCAGAAATTTAAAAGTTACCTTAAACCCCACTAAGATAAGAAAGTCGTTTTATAAAAGTATTTTTTCAGTCTTGACTTAAAAACTGTAACAGTCCCAGCTTCCCTGATGAACTAAGGCATTGGCATTCCATAATTTTGGGGCTCTGTATGAAAAAGCCCTTTCTCCTGTGCTAATTTTGTTGCCAATAGCCCCGCAACCAGTGATCTAAGACTGCAATTTGGATGATATGGGGTCAGTCACTCCTGCAAATAACTAGGTGCTAATCCATTTAGGGCTTTATAGGTTAACAGCAACATCTTAACGTCCCTAATATAAGTCTCAATATTTTCCCAGAATTCATTATTTGCATTAATTACCCTGTTTTTTTTTTTTTAAACAAACACTGATAAATACACAGGACATTTATAATGAAAATAATAATCAAAATCAAGTGTGACACCGCTCCCCTCAAAAGCTCACAGAGGAAGGAGGTTTTTACACTTTAAAAAAAAAAAAGAGAGATTTTACCTGGTGCTTTGTTTCATCATGTTTCTTAGTTCAGTTTTATTTTCGTACACATTGTCTGCCATTCTGATGTCCTGTTCAAGTTACTAAAATGGTATAAAACTCTTCCAATTCTATCAAAGTCTTCCTTCTGATATAATGAATGTAGTGCTTATTATTTATATGCTTGGGGCCTGTTGTTGGCTCCACCTCCAGATCAATTATTAAGTCGAGGAACTGCAGATTTTTACCCATCCCCCCATTTTCACTTCTAATAAACAGGGTTTCAGCTCAATTTTGAACAACACAGATTGCAAGTGTCCACTTGAGCTCACCAGGTGCCTGGTCATTAGGAGCTGTTGTAGTGCAGTGTGTTGCAGATTTTGCCTCCATAACACTGCTTATGAAGCGGGATTCCTGTCAATAATATTCTAATATTTGGACACTGACTTGAATATGTGGGGGTTGGTCCGTGAACTCCCGGTTAGACTATGAATATGCAGAGGTTGATTCGTGGATGTGGAATAGCACAGACTAATGATATGAATGTGCAGGCTCATGATATGACTACATGGATGCTTAGCAGTGAGCTTGGGCATGGTATTTTAATGTGCACAGATGGAGGATGCGTGAAGGTAGGAAGACGTGCAGAGCTGTTACATGTCATGCTTATGATATGTGGAGGGTCAATTGTGTTATTTGAATTTTTGTGTACAGATGCATGGATAGAGAATTTAAGAAACTGAATACATCAGTGAAGGTGCATGGATTGAGGTTCTAATAATTGTGCAGTAAAACCCCACTATTAGGCCAGTCCAGGGATCAGCAAAATGTGGCCTTAATGGAGTTCTGGACAGACTACTGAGTGTAGATTGAATTTATTCTGACAAACTATTATTACATAATTTATAAATACACAAATATATAAATGCACAAATACAATGCCTAAACACATTCTTTCAGTGTCAAAGTAAGAGTATTACTGAATCCTTCTTCAAACTGTACTTACCTTTTCAACTTACTATCGTTGTAGGTCAATGCTCTTCTTCCAATTAGTATTTTTTTTTACTTAAATGAAATTGAAGAACTAAGGGGGCCAAGAAATCAATAAGAAGAAACAACTTTTTTTTAAAATAATCCCCTGTGTAATCTGTCATTATTAATATGTAACTTTTGTTAACTAATTTCAAGTAAAGGTTTTGCTCTATAAACACTGATACATTTAACAAATAAATTGTTCATTTAGGTTCATGTTTTGCTCTTCCCAGATTAATGATCGACTTGTGAAGCAATGCATGGGGTTTCCCCTGCTTGATGTGCGTGTGAGAGGGTTCTAACAGTTATGTATGTGAGCTTTAAGAATGAAGGGGTATTGGAGGAGGGGTTGTGTGTCATTGGGAAGGAGGGTAGGAGACACTTCTTCACACAGAGTGGTGAGTGTATGGAATGGGCTACCTAGTCATGTTCAACATGTGTTTCTTTCAAAACTGCACATTTGCATATAACAAATGGACGTGCACAACATGTAACATTGATGGAATTATTTGTTAGCTACAATCAGTGGTGTGAACTATGGTCCTGTGAAGATGTACCACTAACCTTACTTCCAGGTTGGGAGCAAGTAATTGCATATGAGAACAGTAGCAGTCCTGACAGATGTGAGGTATGACTTTATGAAAACTACATGTGGCTACATAATGTGTTTTATTTTTAAAATATATATCTGCTTAGTTTTAAATAGAACATCAAAGACCCCTGTGTGTGTCTTTCCCCTTGTAAGTATTTGTAGTACATCTTTGTACAATAAAAGTTACACTTAACCATTTCTCTTTTTTATTTACAGACCTAAGGAGGAAGTGTCAAGCATTTTATCTGCAGCGTTTGCATACTGTGAAATAAAATCAATGGTATTGTGACCAACCAGTTGGCGTTAACCACCTGAGCCGAACTGTAGGAAGCTGGATTGAAGGGTTTTATACAAACCATAGTTTGAGAGCTGCAGCTCCCACGCATTTATATTGCATAACCATAGAGTTGACGAGCAGTTCATTTGTGAAGGAACTGGGTATTAAATGAATGCTGTATGTGAATATCAGAGGAAAGTGACAAGCACAAATTAGAAGGGGGGTGACACACTATTTTTTTTACATTATGTTAATGTATAATTGTGTAACACAGTGTTACTTTAACACTAGAACTGCCACGGCACTCATTTTGACCGTTTCAGGTTTTCACATTTTAATTACTCTGCGTGTCTGAAAGTTATGCGGTTGTCCATTTATGACTTTTAAATACATGTATTAAATACCCTGACAGGATCGCGAAAATAAGGATGTTATAATCCTGCCCACCTAGAACTGCCAAAGCAATCATTTTGACTGCCTTTTGCAATGCATGTTTTTTAATGTGAATATAACCTACAGTATTCTATCTATAACAAAAACATTGTCAATGTAAAAAAACAGTTAGAAAAACACAACAGCCGTTTAAAGTGGTGATATCAAACACAAAAGCCTAAGTTAGGAGAAGCAATTGGGGCAACCTTGTCAAGCATCAAGCAAATAGGCACAATTGGAAAGGTGCTGAGGCCCAACATTCACACAATTGTTGCTTCTAACTTGGCTTCTTTTTTTGATCGCTCCACTTTATTGTTCCACTTTACTTTGAAATGCTCATTCCCTTATCAGTTGGGTTTAACCAGAATAAAGATGCTGAGACACATATGTGCCAAGGAAAGAGCTCAACACAGACTGAAGTGTTCTTGGTTATTCTTACAAGCACTACTACAGAGAGAAAGACAGACAGGGAATGGGAGAGGCGTCATCACAGGCGCAGACAAGTATGCTTTGGGAAGACACATGGACAACATGCAGGTAAGGCACAGGTAGATCAGGGCACACATGGACACACGTTTAGCCCACACATACAAGAATACCTCAAAGAGTATGAAGCAGTGTATTTCCTACAATGAAGATGATGAACAAGACCAATAATGGCAACGAGTGCAAGCGATAATGAGAATGCAAGGTAAGTGTATGGGAAGTGACAGTTGATGGGGCAGGCATTGCAGATCCAGGGCTGGGGTGTTGGAGCCTTTTTTTTGGTTGTGCATTGTCAATGTTTTTTGTTGCAGATGTGACTTTTGAGCTGATAAGGGAATGGTCACAATGCAAAAGTGGAGCGATTGAAAAAAAGAAGCCAAGTTAGAAGCAACAATTGTGTGAATGTTGGGCCCCAGCACCTTTCCAATTGTGCCTATTTGCTTGATTCTTGACAAGTTTGCCCCAATTGCTTCTCCTAACTTGGGCTTTTGTGTTTGATATCACCACTTTAATGGCTGTTGCGTTTTTCTAACTTGTTTTTTGTTATAGATATCACTTCTTTTTTTACTTCATCAAATAATGAATAAAGCGAGGGAAAGATATGCGAGAATGTATGGTAAATAGACAGACAGATATTACAAGAGAGTAATAAGTAGAGTAATATAAGAGAAATGAGAAAAGATTTGAAAGTAAAATAATGGTAGAAGGGACTTTTGGACAGTATTGAAAGTGTAAACATTGTATTCTTTTAGTTGCATCAGTGGTGAAAACAATATGTTTATTTTGGTAGGTATTGATATATTGATATTTACGTAGGTACAAAACTACAATATTATGAATGGTTCAAAAGGTACATATGCATGTCAGTGCTAAAGGGTGGTATACTAACACATTTTAATGCTGGAAAAAAACATTATTCTCCTTGATATAGTGGTGTTATGAACTTAGGCTAAGGCATTTCTAAAGCATTAGATGTCTACATAAAAGCCCATATACATGTCGTTTGCATTTCTTGGCCATGGTTTGACTTCAATAAGTGCATAATTTGCATGTACCCATTTTCCAGTAGCACCCACAGCAAGAACAGACACATAGTGTCCTGAAGTAACACCCTGTCCTTGGTGTATGATAATGGAAGCTAATTGGTCATTTGTCTTTTTCATAGATTCCTTCTTCAATTTCAGTATCTCCCATATGAAATTTCTAATACACATTTTTATTGCCTGCATACCATACACTTTTCTCTATTAAATGTCATTTGCTATGTGTCTGCCCAGTTCTGAATGCTGTCTAGATCATTTTGAATGATCTTTGCTGCTGCAACAGTGTTTGCCACTAGATTAGGAATAGCAGAGGACCTAATACTGATCGCTTTAGTACACAACTGGTTACCTCGCTCCATTTTGAGGTTTCTACTCTAATCAGTACTTTCTGTTTTCTACATGTTAACCACTAATCCATGTGCATGCATTTCCTTGAATCCCTACTGCGTTCAGTTTGAGAATTAATCTTTTATGCGGGACATTGTCAAAAGCTTTCTGGAAATCTAAATAAACCATGTTGTATACTTTGCAGTTATCCATTGTCGATGTTGCATCCTCAAAAAAAACAAGCAGGTTAGTTAGACACGATCTCCCTTTCCTAAAACCATGCTGACTGTGTCCCAGGATACTGTTACCATATAGGTAATTTTCCATTTTGGATCACATTATAGTTTCCATAAGTTTACATATAATAGAAGTAAGGATTATTGGTCTGTAGTTACCTGGTTTGGTTTTGTCTCCCTTTTTTTGGATCGGTATTACGTTTGCAATTATCTAGTCTGTCAGTACAATCCCTGTGTCAAGAGACTGTTGCGTGATCTTGGTTAGCGGTTTGTAATAACTTCTTTCATTTATTTGAGTACTATTGGGAGGATCTCATCCGGTCCAGGGGATTTGTTTATTTTAAGAGCTCTTAGTCCCTTTAACACTTCTGCCTCTGTTATGCTAAAGTTATTTAAAACTGGATAGGAACAGGTTGACATGTGGAGCATGTTGTCCGTATCCTCCTTTGTAAAAACTTGTGAAAAGTAATCATTTAATATATTTGCTATTTTTTTCTCTTCGTCTATAATTTTGCCTCTTGGACATTTTACCTCCTCTTTGAATGTTCTCTTGCTGTTATAATATTGGAAAAACTTTTTGGAATTGGTTTACCCCCTTAGCAATGTTCATTTCTCTCTCTTGGCCTTTCTAACTTCCTTTTAGACTTGTGTTTGTAGTTCCAAGTACTATCTCTGTGTAAAAATGAAACCCCTTCCCAGGTACCAGATTTTGAAAATAATGATTTCCATTACACGAGAGTAGATGTTAAAACTTCATGCTGATTTGAACTCGGCTCTCGCCAAGATAAGCACCAACTAAGACGTAGTTTTACAGTAAACTAATGTGATCCATATGTGTCTCCATCCATTTACGTTTCCTTCCATATGATGATGTAGATATCCTTCTGTCTGGTGTTAATGGCTGAAGTGTAATGCTGGCTCCAGGGATCAGCTTATTTTGCCTCCCTGGCGCATCAGCACACACAACTGCTGCGATGCTGGCTCCGGGGATCAACCACAGTGCGGCCTCCCCAGCGCATCAGAATGACAACCGTCTGGATTGAGCTAAGTAGGGTACATCTCTGGGGTCTTCAAGTGGGCACCTTCCATCCTCAGTGTTTCGTCGACTAGCCCACGACACCTCGAGAGGGCTCGACGGTGATTCTGGCGTCCCAGCATCACCCCCCTCCATCCCCCACTCAACTCAGCCCAGCTTACTTACCTGTACATCTGCATTTTTTTCTTTCTATTGTGCTTGAGATCCCCATCCAGAATCTTTCCGTCTCAACCACAGCCAGTTGCTGCTCCTCTCTGCTGCTTCAGATAAGTTCTTCACTGTGCAACGCAACTCCTGGCCACTGAATCCGACGTCTCTGAGAAACCGGGTTGTAGAGTGTGCCACAAATCCTCGACAACCCACTTCCACTGGGTAAACCCGGACTCTCCATCCTCGCTGTTCCGCTTCAGTGGCTAGTTGAGCATACCGCAGTTTCTTCCTCTCATACGCCTCATCTACAGCATCCTCCCATGGCACTGTTAACTCTACCAGGTGAACAAGGCGTGCTGATCCAGACCACAAGACAATATCTGGTCGAAGGTTAGTGGTGGCAATCTCAGGTGGAAAAATAAGCCGTTGACCAACATCTGCCAGCATTTTCCAGTCTCTAGTAGCTTCCATAGCAGCTTCCATAATAATATTATGTTTTCAAACCTGTAATTGCTACAAAATGTTAACATATGATGAATAAAACACAAATAAATGACCTAAACTGTTTTTTTCATGAACCCTTTATGCTCCTGTATACTACATACCCATATTCAATATAGAGATAAAAACACATGTTTTTTTTTGGTTTTTTTAACAATGAAAACATAAATGCTGCTAATAACAGTATTTTTTCTTGTGTCTTTTCTTTTGTTTTAATTTTCGTAGCAGACCCTGTACCTTTTTTTATGGTCTCTGCTTCCCTTGTGTTGGAGGGATAGTCACAAGTGCGTGTACACAGCTACTTTGCACAGGCATTGTGATGGATCTGGCTGCCAGAGTTATGTTTTGACAGTATTGCCATTTCAAACCAAACAGCTTCCCGTTTGCAACTGGCTTACCTGTAAAGTAGCTGCATGCTCTTCTGTTTGTACAGTTTGTATTTTTCTTGGCTCCACATCCTCTTCATCATTATCGCTGAGTGATAAGTCAGCATCACTGTTGCTGGTATCGAAATCCTCCGAACCAACTTCACTCCCGTTGCTCATTATAGAAAAACCACGTAAGTTGCCATGTTTAGCTTTCGCTAAAAACTATATAAACTACAACTAAACAAGTAAAACTAATAATAAAAATAATAATTTAAAACAGTAATAATTTAAAACAGTATATACTTGTAAAAGTTGAATGGCTTCCTGCAATATATCTCAGCCTTCTAAATGCCCACAGCTAGATTGGAATCGCTACATGACACGCAATTGGATACAAATGTCACCTGACCCTCCCCCGACTTTCATTGCACATTCCACAGTTCCAGCACTGCCTTAGAGAATGAAACCTGAAACGCTAGTCTGAGAAGCCGATCATAGAATAGAATGGGAAACTTGACATACGCAGATACGGCATGGTACTGTAAGTGGGTTTTCATTTGGTGTCCGTGATGGTGTTGAAGTGGTTAAACGCTCTGTAAAGTCCCTTTTTTCGCTGAATTTCTTTTTTAATTGATCTATTAAAGCATTTTGGCCATTTTGTTTTAGATTTAGATTTGTCTACTTTTGGGATGTAATTGTTTTGCGCCTCTAGTACTACATTTTTTAAAAAAACACCCATCCTATTTCTGTGGATGTTTTCTCTATTTTACCCCAGTCTACTTTTGTTAGTCTCTGTTTCATTCCTTCATATTTTGCCTTCCTGAAATTGTAAACCTTAGATTTAGTCATTACTTTTGGGGTTTTAAAAAGCACTTCAAATGAGACCATGTTGTGGTCTGAGTTTGCCAATGGTTTTCTGTATTCGTTATTTGAAAAGACTAAATCAAGGCATGCCTCCCCTCTAGTCGGTGTCTTGACAAATTGCGTTAGGAAGCAGTCATTTGTCATTTCCACTATTTCAATTTTGTCTGTCGTGCTCCCCACCGGGTTTTCCCATTTTATATGGGGGAAGTTGAAATCCCCCATTATATGGCTTCTCCTTTGCTGCACATATTTCTAATGTCATTGTATAACAGATTATTTTGCTCGTGCCTGAATTTGGCGGTCTACAGCATGCCCCTGTTATTATGCCTTTTGAATTTTTGTCCATTATTCTGACCCATATTGAGTTTTTTTTTTCTTCCAGATTTAACACCTGGGCTTCAAAACTATTTTTGATGTATAGCGCTACCCCTCCGCCTCACTAGCTGGTTCTAGCATAGTAAAATCAATGGCAATTACTTCTAGTGGACGGGAGGCTTGAAAGCTGGTCATCGGTGCATGTGTACGTGGGTGTGGTAACTTGGAAAGGTACAGCGGTGACATTGATTAACCCACTTCTCTACATCCCCCCCACATTTCTACCCAGAAACACCTCCTTTCTATTCCGTGGTGTCCAATTTGATCATGCAGACTCCTTAAAACTGTTTCTAATAGAGACTCAGGCAACAACAACTGACACCTCTCACCAGACCTAGTATTCTGCACTGCCCGATAAAGCAGCCCATCTCGCTCCTGGATTTTACTCCACTGCTTCAGTAGCAAACGAGTAGTGCAGTTGATTTGTTTCCTTTCCATACTTTTTGGTTTCTTTTTCGCATTCCAGTAATTCCGAAACTCACTCAAAGCTGAATGAGTTCTGAAACCACTTTATATCTAATTTGGAGTAGCCTGGTAGAGCTGGTGTCTGTGCCTCTGGCGCCATCTGCTGACCGTTTAAACCCTCATTTGTCACAAGTTGCATCTGCTCTACACCTAAAGTAAAACACAGGCCTTCACGCAATTCTGGCTCTACAGTGCTTCCCCTGTATTCAATATGGAACAAGCTTACGTCGCCTTCATCCGGGTCGCCCCCCCTGTGCTTCTCCCCCCACAGGATATCTGGACAGCGCGTCTGCAGCCCTATTACTCCTACCGGGTCTGTACTTTACAATGAAGTCAAAAAGAGCTAACTGAGCTACCCACCGCTGCTCTATATCCCGCAGCTTTGCTGTTTGCAGATGGCATAACGGGATGTTGTCCATCAACACAACACATTTAGACATTATCAGGTAACTTCAAGTTTTCTGACACTGCCCATTTAAGGGCTAGCAACTCCAACTACATGCTACTGAAATTCGGTCATTTTGTTCTGTCAGTCTTAACCGCCTACTAGCATAAGCTACTACCTGGTGCCCACCCCCCTGTTCTTGCGAGAGTGTTGCACCTAATCCTTGGTGGTTGACATCAGTCTCCACTACAAAAGGTCTATTGTAGTCAGCAAAACCTAACGCTGGCGCTTTAGTCAAACACTGCTTCAATTCCATGAAGGCTCGTTTGCAGTCAACTGCCCACAGCTTTCCGAACGACTTGGGGTCAGCTTAGTGACACCCTGGCTATTGCAGACGTTCACCAGGTCATGCAATGGTCCTGCAACCTTGGCAAAGCCATGAATTAACCTCCTGTAATAACTAGCAAACTCAAGAAATGACCTCAACCCTTTTACAGAGGTCAGAGTTTCCCAGCTTCCCACTGCCAAAACTTTTTCAGGCTCGGTGGAGACTCCTGCAGCTGAAACTAAATGCCCAAAATACCATCTGATGGATGCAGACCCTTCCTGGAGAGGTCCGCTGCCCAGTTCACCGCACCAGGAATGTGCATCGCCCGTAGAGACAGCAAGTTCCTCTGAA
This sequence comes from Acipenser ruthenus, assembly GCF_902713425.1. Taxonomy (NCBI): domain Eukaryota; kingdom Metazoa; phylum Chordata; class Actinopteri; order Acipenseriformes; family Acipenseridae; genus Acipenser; species Acipenser ruthenus. The sequence goes on along the minus strand of NC_081224.1, from coordinate 6,507,268 downwards.
CCCATGTCAATAGTCTGAAGGGACCGTAGGCCACCCTGGTGGTTGACATATGCCACCACTGTCGTGTTGTCCATCCGGATCAACACATGCATACCGCTCAGCACCGGGAGGAAGTGGTGGAGAGCAAGGGAGACTGCTTGCAACTCCAGCATGTTTATGTGCAGGGATGTCCAGCGATCCGGCCAGGATCTGCGTACTCCTCTGCCTTCCCAGACAGCCCCCCAACCCAAGTTAGAGGCGTCTGTCGTCACCACTTGGCAATTTAACACTACTCCCATTTGCACACCTTCGCGCAGGTGAGAGGTCGTTCTCCACAGGCGTAGGGCTGCCGAGCACACGTAAGACACAGCCAGCCGACAGTGTCTGTCGCGTTTGGTGTTGAGGTGGAACGCATTGTATGCGAAGCAGACCCAGCTGAATGGCCAATATGGCTGCGGCCATCAGACCCAATAGTTTCTGGCACAATAAGAGGGTGACCTACGATCCCTGTTGAAACAGTGAGAGGCAACCCTTGATAGCTGCAGTCCAGCTGGAGCCCCAAGTACGTTGTGCACCGTGTGCACCATGCTTACCGAGCGTCGTGCGCACCGAGTACCATGCACCATGCAGCACCGAGTACCGCGCACCATGCAGCACTGTGCGTTCGTGCACTAGCACTGTAGCAGTGGGTATCAAGCAGTAAGGCCTAGCCCCATGGAGGAGAGCACGGCTGGAAGAGTCACTCAACAGCAGGGATATGGCAAAGCCTAGCCCCGTGGAGGAACTGTGTACTCTCAGAAAGAAATAGACAACCACTCGCGGGTGACTGCACAGGACACTCACACACGACAGACAGATAACAAAGAGCGGCCTACCATGCAAGCGAGGAGGCCGCTGAAAGACAGAAAGGCAAAAGGCTCAGTCTTTTTCAAATTCATTGATTCTGGGAAAGCGGCGAGCCAGCTTTCAGCATGAATGCAAGGGAAATACAATCGACTCGATTCGACTCAAGGAGCTCTTTTCTATCAATACGCTCAGCTCAACACAGAGGCCTTATCGTACCGTCTTGGGGTGACAGTTTTATTTCCTCGGTAGGCGGGGCCGAGTGCATCATCCCAGGAAGGGGCCTATCGGCAGCTCTGGTATAATGTAATTGGTGGTCGTCTTCAAATTGAAAGGGAACAGGGATTCAAAAAGATTAAAAGGTATTAAGTTTATTTTAAAGCAGTGTGGGTTTTTTGAAGATAGGTCAACCGCAACCGAAACTGAGTGCGCCACAGACATGGCACCGCGGCTAAGTCTGTAAATTAAAAATCTGTTATACAATAAAATCCACTTATGATGGTTTTGTGCTGAATGTAATCTAGGTGTATTGTACACTCACCTGTATCCACTCACCACTTTGCCATAGTCAGTAATTTCAGAGACTTGACGTTTTTATTTGTTAGTCTCTGGATATGTTGTCCAGCTACAGACCCATCCCTAGCTAGGCGCTGTGTGTCAATTCCAATAAACTCTGTTGATGCAGAGAGAGCTGTGTCTAAATACAGACAGGTATTTACACCGCAGAGATAGGAAATGAAGAAATGAAAAAGAGCAATTCAGAATAGTTTTGGAGTTACTGTTGCATACAATGATGTTTAAAACCAGAACAGTTTTTTTTAATAATAACAATAACAGAAATGCAACAATAGAGCGATCCTCTGGATTTCAGTTTCATTTTCTTTTAGCGTTTCTACTTTGTTAGTTACATGCTTTTGTTAACTTTTGTCCAACAATTGTCCATCTTACCTTCCAGAGTTTTTTTGCAGTGCTCGCAGGTGAAATGAGGTGCCCAGGGTTTGTCTTGATCCCCGACAGGTATGCCGAAATATGCCTTGTAGGCCTCACACATCTTAGCAGATGCTTCCCAGAGTACTTTTTCGCTCTTGTCTTGATAAATTGGCCGCAGACATAGCAAAATGCGTCTGCCGGATGCTTGCAGCCTCTTGATGCCATCTCAGAAAAATGCAGATATGTATCCACTTAGGCAGCTGGAACTAAACTGAACTGGTGGGCTTAAGGCCCCTGTATTTATACTACTATTTATATTACTGGAAAGTTCTAGAAAGTTCTAGAAGTTACTCCAAGTTTACTCAGCACTGAATCTATCTGGAATGTTCTGGAAAATAGGTAAATTTCAAAATATCACTGTCCTGGTCACAAAAGCAAAGTTTGTGGGGAATAATAGCCATTTTCTATATTTTTGAGGCATAAGCAATTAGGAAATAACACTTACTACCCAGGAACAAAAAAAAAAATAATAATTGTTACACGGTGTCCAACACAAGGGAAGCAGAGACTGTAAAAAAGGCACAGGGTCTGCTACGAAAATGAAAACAAAAGAAAAGACACAAGAAATATGTGCAGTGGTTGCGAAGGCAACCCAGGGTTCTGTTGTATTGAACATTTCAATAAATGGCACAGAGCAAGTCGATAATGGCACACGTTTTGATGTTGTTTGATTTTTATTTGATAATTACTGTTTACTGATTATTATTGTTACTATCGTTATTAGCAGCTTTTTTGTTTTCGTTGTTCAAAAAAAAACAAACGTGTTTTTATCTCTAGATTGAATATCGGTATGTAGTACACAGGAAAGGGTTAATGAAAAACACAGTTTAGGTGATTTATTTGTGTTTTATTCATCATATGTTAACATTTTATAGCAATTACAGGTTTGAAAACATTATTATTATTATTTTCAAAATCTGGTACCTGGGAAGGGGTTTCATTTTTACATCTGGAGTTATTATTATTATTATTATTATTATTTATTTCTTAGCAGACGCCCTTATCCAGGGCGACTTACAATTGTTACAAGATATCACATTATTTTTTTACGTACAATTACCCATTTATACAGTTGGGTTTTTACTGGAGCAATCTAGGTAAAGTACCTTGCCCAAGGGTACAACAGCAGGGTCCCAGACCGGGGATTGAACCTCACGACCCTCTGGTCAAGAGTCCAGAGCCCTAACCACTACTCCACACTGTTGAAGTGAATACTAGCGCCCCAGCGCCTTTAACATCCTTACCTTCAATAGACTGGACCTGTCCCCAAGCGTGCACTAGCACTAGTGGTAGTCATTTTGTCGGGTCCATTTTAAAACAGCTTCAATATGAAAATGATGGCAGTTCTCCAAGGAATGATAGGATTACAATAGACATTTGGATAACACATATCTAGACTTCAAGAGCAATATTCTATTCAAATACATACTGCTGTAAACTCAGTGGAGGTAGAGATAACAAACTGGCTTGTATACATATAATAAAATAGCGTATTATCGGTTATACTAACAATAAAAGCATGTATTGTAACAAGCCATCAAAATGACTACTTTTGGCGGTTCTAGGTAGAAGTGCTTATAACTTTTTTATTTTTGTGATTCTGACTTTCAAACACAGTCAGGGTATTTAATACATGTATTTAGGAAAGGTCAAGAACAGACAACCGTGGATCTTTAACACACGCAGAGTAATTAAAATTGAAAACCATCAAAATGACTACCGTGGCGGTTCTAGTGCTAGTGAGGGGTCATTGCTTTGGCCCCACACTATGTCCGTGCTTGAGTGCCACATGTTCGATATATTGAGTAGCCTCTGCCCTGGATGGCCCAGTAACCTCGTCCTCTCGGTCACACTGCGTTCTGACCCCCTTTGACTGGCGTTTGTTACCATTCTCCCACCAGACCCCAGCCTCATCTCATTGATGCTCCCTCCCATTTTTTGGTCCTTCTCTCTTTATTTGTTTTTCTAGGACGGAAAATAGGAGAACACATATCGGATTGAAAAGGAAAAACATCACCAATTCGTTCCTTTTTCTTTTTTTCTGCCACGTTTACGTTATTTGCATTAATTCTTTAAATTTTGGCCAGTCTCGGCCCAGAATAACTGGATGTGGCAACCTTATATAAATATACTTTCTCGGTGGGAGCGCTGCAGCAATTCCTCAACCGCTGGTCCAAAGTAATGGTCAGGGGAGGTAGGGGCTGCTTTTGAAGGAAGGAGCCAACTTCCCATGAGGCTGCGACATAATCACATCATGGTCCTCCTCAGCAAAGCTGAAATCCGGTTCTGTAACATCCGGGGCAACCATCGGTGTAGGCGGGGTCAGCTCCGGGGCCAGCGTTATCGGCTGAGCTGGGGCCACAGCAAGGGCTTGAGCCTGCTGCCTGACCAGGGGCTCCCAGCGCTGCGTACGGCTCAGCTGTGTATTGAAGCACTCAGGCACCAAAGCTGCAGACGCACCGAGGACACTGAGTGAGGTAGAATACAGTACTGGTGCACCGAAGCATCGGGGGCACCGAGTGCAGGTGTTATTGACATGCTGTGGTGCTAAGCTCGGGGTAGCGCATAGCATACACCAGGGTGGATACACAGGCTCGAGTGGCTGTGGTAGGCAATCAGGAGAGCAGTACAGGGGAGCACACTGTGCAGCGTGGTGATAACCTGGTTCTGGACCACGTGCAGACACACAACGTGGCAGCGTGTAACGTATGCCAGAGTGGAGCACAGGCTCAAGGAGCTGCGGCGTGTTAGGCAGGAAGAAAAATGTACTGTTTTGTTTTTTTTCTTAACTGCAACGGCAGTAATAGCAAAAAATAGAGGCTTACACACTAGCAATTCAGCTATGGTAGAAACACATTCACCATGCCAGGCGGGTGACAAAGCATGCCAAGTAGGTGGGCTGAAACAAGCCGGCTGATTCAACTTAACAACGGGACTGTGATAAAGAGAGAAAGGATCGATGCTGTAAATCTCCCTCCCGATTAGAAAGGGCGCTGTGTAAGGGGGAAGGTAAGCTGCCTCCTAGATCCGACCCCTCGGTGGTAGGTGGAAACCGGAAGGTGACCATATTAGGAGGGGCACGTAGCTGCAAGTACTCAGGACGATTCCATTGCGGTCAGCTGCGGGGCAGCCCTCTATTGGAGAAACCATGGCGACGCGCTGACTGCAGGGAGGAGTTTGCTGGATACAAAGGGGAAGCAGCTACGTCAAAACCTCCCCTTGCGCTGAGAGGTTAAACGACCAGCCGGAGTTGTTGTGTTTTGTTTTTATTACGTGTTTGTTTTGTGTATTTTGCAGAGGAGCCGGAGGACGGGAGGCTGTAGCTACAAAGCCGGCACTAACCCCAATGCACACCCTCACCGCACAACACAGCACAAACCCCAGAGCACGCCCTCACCGCACAGCACAACACAGCACAGCGCACGCACCACAAACCCTGGAGGAGAAGAGCACATTTTCGTGCACGGAGGATCGTGGTTGAGGAGTGTCGTTTTTGTTTATTTTCCAGAGACTGGACCCTTTCTGTTTTACCCTGATACCATCGCTGGTAGAAAGGTGGATTATTATTTTTTGATTTTGGATTACTTTGTGCTATTTTTGTTGTAATAATAAAATAATTATTTTTGGGAGAATTCTGTTTGTACATTGTACATCCTTTGCACTACACCGCTCACAACCTGTCACAGGGACACAGCAGAGCTGGGTCCCAGTGGAGGAATCAGGCTGCTACTACTTTTTCTTTTTAAACTGCAAGGCATTAAAGAAAAAACACATACACCCCACACAACAGTAAGTTGTGAGGGTAAAATAGCAGACGCCACAGCAATGCGTGTAACTGCTTTTTTCTTCTTCTTTTTTTTTTTTACCGAGTAGGCGGGCTGAAACAAGCTGGCGGATTCCACTCAACAACAGAGCTGGGTCCCGGTGGAAGAATTGCGCTTGTATTTTAATTATTTTCAACTGCAAGGCAGTAAAAGAAAACCTCACATACACGCACACAACAGCAAAGCTATGAGGGTAAATACAACAGACACCACAGCAACGCGGGTGAACTAAATTTTTTAAGCGCACCGAGAGGGCGGGCCGAGACAATCCAGCGGAGTCAATTCCACAGCGGGGCATGGGGGCAATAGCAGAGGAAAACACAAAACAGCAAGCGGTTGAGGTTAGAAAAGCAGACTGCAATCACAAAGCGATGTAGGCTGGTGAAAAGAAAAAGAGTAAAGACAGCGCAATTGTGCAGCGTTTATAGCTGAGTTCACAGAAGCAGGGTTTCTGATTCCAGGGAAGTGGCAAGCCAACTTCCAGCAATGAAATTGCAGGGGAACTCCAGAAAACTCGAGAGAGTGCTGTTTTACACAGTCTCTCTCACAGCAACTGGACAACGGTGTCTAGCCTGGACTACATGCAGTCACACGACCGGGCCAGCGCGTAGCCTACAGTGGAGTGGAGCACCGTCTACAAGCAGAGGGCATCGAGGCACCACGTGCACCGAGGTACTAGACACCTGCGTACCGAGCACCGTGCTCTCCGAGTACTGTGAGCACCGAGCACAGCGTGCACCGGGTACTGTACGTACCGGGGCGCTATGCGCACTGAGAGCACCGAGCACCGTCTGCAACGAGTGCACTAAGCACCATGCACACTGTGTGCACCGAGCACCGTGTGCAACGAGTGCACTGAGCACCATGCACACTGTGTGCACCAAGTACCGCATGCACTGAGGGACCGAAGTACCACAGGCTGAGCGTGCACCGAGGTACCAAAGCACCGGGGGGCAGCTAATGCAGCCATGCCTGTCTGTCCTAACCACATGCAGTCACGCACCTGGTCAGCGTGTAGCGTATACCAGGGGACACACAGGCCGAAGCCGCAGCGGGCATATCTGTGGACGGAGTACAACAAAATAATACAATACAAACAATATTACTGGAGAGCACACTGCTGTTGTTGTTGATTTTTTCGAAGGCCCGATGTACCGAGGTGGGCAGGTTTACTCTACAGCAGGTCTAGTAAAAATACAGCCTGTGGAGGACAAGGCCTGCTGTTTTTTTTTGTTTTGTTTTGGGTTTTTTTACCTAGCTGCTGCACAACACAGGCAAGCGGGAATACTGCGTGTGCACTGCAGATGTGCCAGCAAGGGTATTTAGTCAACAACAACAACAACAAATATATATGTTTTTATATATATTTAAACTGCCACTCGGCAGTCAGCTGAGTCGCTCGACAGCGGGGGTAAGGCAGAGCCTAGCCCCGGTGGAGGACGTGCTCCCATATGAGTGAAGGCTGGAAAAAGACAACAACTCACTCCTTTAAATCAATACAGCACAGGCAGTCGACTCATGTACCACAGATAGGAAAGCAGCAGCCTGCAACGCGAGCGCACGCAAGTTGCTGAAGAAGAAAGAAGAAAAAGGCTGAATCAGGAGTCACTGATTCTGTGAAAGCAGCAAGCCATCTTTCAGCCTGAAAGGCAAGGGAACTGCAGTGACTCAAAAACTCTTTTCACAATATTCTCAGATACCAACACAGAGGGTCTTATCTTACCATCTTGAGAGGCAAAAAGAGACATGGCTTCCGTGGAATGATGGTTTTAAACCCTCTGTAGGTGGGACAGAGGACGTCATCACAGGAAGGGCAGCTCTGGTATATAGAGCTCAGAAAATACCTACTAATAGGCAGGCATATTCCATATGTAATGTTTTGGTGGTCGTCTTCGAATTGAAGGGGAACTATCATTATCTATGGTTGCTAAGGAAAAAAAATACATTTTTTCATGTGTACCCTTTGCACCCCTGCAATAGCACCATTTTTAAATAGGCTTTGCACACACACTCACACACACACACACAAAACATATTACAAATTAAGAGCACTAGATGGCACAGTTGGCTAATTCACTGGTTTGGAATCTAACAAAATCTATCACACATCACAGTTGTCTCTCTGCTTAGAAAATACCTGGGGCAAACCGAGCCCTCTGAAGATCCCTGTAAAACTCCCACCAGACCGCACTGGTTGAATTTCATGACCTCATCACATTGATATCCATACACCATTCCAAGTACGCTAAGTATTTACTGTACCTGTGATGTACTTTGCTGGATGAAATAATACAAAAATGTATCTGTGGATAGCTCTGAATCTGAAACTGGTCCTACACCAAAAATAAAAACTGTAAGTAGGTATTCTTTAATGAGCAGAGGAGTTAAACAAACTGGACAAAACACGAAACACCACAAGGAAACAAGCAGATTGGGTAATACCAATGTTCACAGACTGCCTATATGATAAAACCCATTGAAATGAAGGACCTCAATGACATTACCCGTGGTTTTTATGGGACTGTTGGAAATGCCAAACAGTATAGCATTTCTAGTTTCACTGGCTTAAGATCTGGAATCAACAGACATTTGATTTTCCCCGTTATTGCCATCAAGCAACGACTTTTATATCTGTAAAGCTTACAGAAAATCAGGTAAAGACACCACGTGAACCAAAAAAACTGTTGACATCCCGATCGCTCCAGGCCTCGGCTGCATGTTTAGATGTGCAGTTTACTTTACGAGATGTGGAAGGGAAGGTCTCTGCAGCTTAAAACCAAGTTTCTTTGTAATAAAAACAGACCACAGACCACAGGTGTAAATTCTATCCAAAAAAGACAGCTACCTATTTCCATAACATCAGCAGTATGTGTTTCAAAATGCAGTAGGCCTAGTAGCAGACCAGAACCTTCCCACTGATGAACAACAAATCAACAGCCTCCTTGTCTGTGCACCTTCATAGCATTCTTCAGCTACTGTATCCCCTACTGTAACACCAACACAAAAGAGAAAATACGCAAACTGCAACAACAGAGACCCCTGCTGTGCCAAACAAAAACTGCAATTTCCAAGTCACCTACAGTACCTGCAGCAATGTAACAGGCAACATTTAGTTCCATTAGTAAAAAAGACTATTATTAAATAATAATAATACAAATTCAACTTTACAGTAGTACTTCCAATAAATAATACAGAGACAAAACATATTTCTTATATAATTTATGAAGAAGTTAAATTCACAAGCCCAAACATTGAATTGACGCTTCCCTAGTATTTCTTAGTTTGTAATTATTGTGTGTTTTATAGTTGTGGATATTAAAGTGTAAGCCAATCCCTTTTTTAATAGCCCCTAGTATTGAAGGAAGGGGGGGCTTTGGCTATTACTACACTTAAAAATAAAAGAAAAACTCGATTGGACACTTAACATTCAGGTTGTTGTTTGAAATTGTTTTTCAGTTTTGAAGTATTCTAAAGTAGAACATTATACAGAATTGTTTACAGCTTTTTGCTGTTAAGATATGGGGTTCATTTACATTATTTTAGACAGAGTTTTATAAAAAATATTCATTATTTTAATCCATGAAATGTTTAATGCATAGTACAGCAGGTGCAGTTTCACACTGTGAAAGAAGCATACTTGTATCAACCAACGCAGCTCTTGGGTTTTTAATGTGTGATTTGGTAGCTTGTTGAACTCCTCATAGTCAACATTGTTTGCTCAGTTCCTATACAGTAGGCGTTACATTCATTAACGTATCACCTGAATTAGTAACATTCACAATTGTATTTCTGCTGTGTCCCAATGTGGCTGTATTGCTGTGTAATTTACATATTTTGGAAGCCTGTCAATGATAAAGCAAGCGGGGTTGCAGCTGAACCAACCATTTGATAGTGTAAACACACCGAACCGTCAAGGACTTAAAAGCTGCAACGTCCCACAGCTCTGTACATTTCTATATTCCCTGATCTCTCTCTCTTCCATAGTGTACCTGTGACAGGACAGCTGAGTGGTGACGTCAGCCCAGATGCAGGAACTACACAGACAGGAAGGAACTCGGGTGCAAAGCTCACTGCAGCACCATTTTTATTTGAAACAAAATTAAATCAAATAATTTAACAAAAACACTGCTCACAGAGCGAAATTAAAGTCTTAAAGAAAACAACTCTCAAACACACAAAAAGAAAACACAACATACCCCAGGTCAGGCTGGGCAATCGCCTTCACTGATCCAACAAACCCGAGGTCAGGCTGGGCAATCGCCTTCACTGATCCAACAAACCCCAGGTCAGGCTGGGCAATCGCCTTCACTGAGCCTATGGTTTTTGTTTTTACTTTCAGTTCCCAGACTCATTCTCCTCTCGAACACCCACACAGAACGCAGAGAGCTGCAGGCTTTTATGCTGGTGACCATCTCCCATTTAGCAACAAATTAATCAATTAATTAAATTGGGAGATGGCCACCTTCTGCACGGTTTTGTGAGATGGGGCTTCCCTGCTGCCAAACAATAACCAAAACACACAGCTTTTTTGCAGTCATATTTATACATAAATCATAATAACAATAAACAAATACAAAATAATACATTTTAAACTCAGCAGGGCTTTTCCCTGCCCCCTCTAATAGTGTGCAGGGCTCTTTCCTGCTGCCCTGCCACAGTACTTGTTGGCTTTGCAGTTTGTTTACATGATTTGGGGTTGCAATCTGTCTCTTTTAAATGTGTCCGTTAGACTACTATGGAAATTAGGAGTGATGGGGTGTAATACAAGCTGGGTATTTTGGGGGTTGGAGGAACAGTAGCAATGCTGTTTAATTACTCTTATTTAATTATACCTTATAAAAAATAGGGCGATCTGTGAAATGCAAGATGATTTTAACTCAAGGTTTAACTAAAGGATTTTAATGAGCAATCCGTCTCACAAATTCAGTGGTACCCTAAATATGATTAATTTACTAACAATGCTGGATGAGTGGGTCGATCATTTGTTCTCTATTTTGCCCAAAAAATAATTTTCCTGAGTGGTGAGTGCCAAGACTGGTACAATATGTAATTTTGTCCTTGCAGGTTCTTAGCCAGGAACATATTTTTGAGGGTAAGAGGAAGAGAAAATGTCACACCCAGTCACTGTATGTGCTTGGAGTATCTCCAGTGTTTTAAAAACTGCAGAACTAGTAGTGCAAGTTTTTAAAACTACATGAAGCACGATTAGTGAGTCAGTCAGTAAACCACAACAGGGTGTGTAGTGGGAAGTTGTGTGATTGACACATGCATGTGGTGTGCTCTTTGGCTCTTCAATAACAACGCTCATTCATGTATTTATTAACTGTAACAGTTCCATCTATTTCCGAAGCTATTCTTGATCTTCTCAAGGGTTCCAATGTGATCTGACTTACAGTCAGCACTCACAAATCCAACCCTATACAATTTTGACTTCAGTGACGGTTAAACGCGCGTGACACATATCTGATTATTTCACTATGGCCCGTTCCATCCCTTGTCTGTTTTTCAGGGAACACAAAAGATACAATATCAAAAATACATGCCTGAAAGGATTGTGTTTTAAAATAAGTAGGCTTCCATTTAGATGTACTGTATTGGTTTGTTATATACAGTACTGTATTTTCAACAGAAGTAGTATTTTAATTCAGAATGATATGATTCTGAAAATATCACTTGCCAAAAGAGATGACTGGACTCGTGGACTGTAATACAGTACATAGTTTTAAATCCAGTACGTATTGTAGCAGTATGTAAAATTCTCTGTTAACGACCCAACAACAAAATGAAATCAAAATGTTTAAAAAAAAAAAAACAGTTTCCAGAATTAAAACAGTATCCAAAGTCAGTATTCAAAATTGCAGAATCTACTGCTCGATAAGGCCCTAATGTCACAGTTCACTTGCAAATGAAAATGCACAAAAACAACTAAAGATTAAAAAAAATATATATATTCAAATAAATTGTAACATTGAAGAGATGGGCTTTGTATCAGAATCACATGTGACGGGTAAGTGCATTAATTTATTACATATATATATATATATTATATATACAGACGTGCTCAAATTTGTTGGTACCCCTCCACAAAAAACGAAGAATGCACAATTTTCTCTGAAATAACTTGAAACTGACAAAAGTAATTGGCATCCACCATTGTTTATTCCATATTTAATAGAAATCAGACTTTGCTTTTGATTTTTTATTCAACATAATATTGTAAATAAGAAAACAAATGAAAATGGCATGGACAAAAATGATGGGACCGCTAACATAATATTTTGTTGCACAACCTTTAGAGGCAATCACTGCAATCAAACGTTTTCTGTAGCTCTCAATGAGACTTCTGCACCTGTTAACAGGTAGTTTGGCCCACTCTTCCTGAGCAAACTGCTCCAGCTGTCTCAGGTTTGATGGGTGCCTTCTCCAGACTGCAAGTTTCAGCTCTTTCCATAGATGTTCGATAGGATTCAGATCAGGACTCATAGAAGGCCACTTCAGAATAGTCCAATGTTTTGTTCTTATCCATTCTTGGGTGCTTTTAGCTGTGTGTTTTGGGTCATTATCCTGTTGGAGGACCCATGACCTGCGACTGAGACAGAGCTTTCTGACACTGGGCAGTACGTTTCGCTCCAGAATGCCTTAATAGTCTTGAGATTTCATTGTGCCCTGCACAGATTCAAGGCACCCTGTGCCAGGCGCAGCAAAGCAGCCCCAAAACATAACCGAGCCTCCTCCATGTTTCACTGTAGGTATGGTGTCCTTTTCTTTGAAAGCTCAATTTTTCCGTCTGTGAACATAGAACTGATGTGACTTGCCAAAAAGCTCCAGTTTTGACTCATCTGTCCAAAGGACATTCTCCCAGAAGGATTGTGGCTTGTCAATATGCATTTTAGCAAATTCCAGTCTGGCTTTTTTATGTTTTTCTTTCAAAAGTGGAGTCCTCCTGGGTCTTCTTCCATGGAGCCCACTTTCACTCAAAAAGTGATGGATGGTGCGATCAGAAACTGACGTACCTTCACCTTGGAGTTCAGCTTGTATCTCTTTGGCAGTTATCCTTGGTTCTTTTTCTACCATTCGCACTATCCTTCTGTTCAATCTGGGGTCGATTTTCCTCTTGCGGCCGCGCCCAGGGAGGTTGGCTACAGTTCCATGGACCTTAAACTTCTTAATAATATTTGCAACTGTTGTCACAGGAACATCAAGCTGCTTGGAGATGGTCTTGTAGCCTTTACCTTTACCATGCTTGTCTATTATTTTCTTTCTGATCTCCTCAGACAACTCTCTCCTTTGCTTTCTCTGGTCCATGTTCAGTGTGCTGCACACAATGATACCAAATAGCACAGTGACTACTTTTCTCCATTTAAATAGGCTGAATGACTGATTACAAGATTGGAGACATGTGTGATACTAATTAAAGAAACTAATTAGTTTGAAATATCACTATAATCCAATTATTTATTATCTTTTCTAAGGGGTACCAACAAATGTGTCCAGGCCATTTTAGAATATCTTTGTAGAATAAGCAATAATTCATCTCTTTTCACAGCTTCTTTGCTTTATTCTATGACATACAAAGGCATGCAAGTATACATGATAAAATAGCTTTTAATTTCATCACTTTTCAGGAGGAATGAAGCATTATTTCAATGAGCTGTAAGGGTAGCAACAAATTTGAGCACGTCTGTATATATATATATAGGGATTGATTTTATTCATAATACAAGGGCGATAAAACGTGACTGACGTGTATCAGGTTAACAGATATCTGACTGTGCTGACTGTACTAGTGCGTCTACCTTCATTGAAACGTTTGTAATCTCAATTTGTTGTCTTCTGTGTCCAGGACTTTCCTTTTCTGCTCCCCAATATATATATATATATATATATATATATATATATATATATATATATATATATATATATATATATATATTCTTGTTGTAAATACAGTTCAGGGAGATGCTGTTAGGAAGGGCACATCAATGACTGCTTACTTAGCTGGCAATGGGTATAGTAGGACAATAGTTATCCACAGGATGGAGCTCTGGCTCAGGTTTGCCAGTGATCTGAAGGCTGCCATTCCCTCATTGACCAGCAGGGGTCCTCACAGACCTAAAGAAATGTTTCAATGAACACCTCAACCTCCAATAACATCCCTGAGCCAGTCAATTGAAACAACAACATGAAATCGATATGCAACTACCTCCCACTTGTGTGCAGATTAATGATGTGCATTACAGTAGTTACTAGAGTTTTAAAGGGACTAGTATAGCGTTTATTTCAGTATAGGAAAGGCTGAGATGCTTTGGATCATATCTGACATAAAGCTGATGTTGATTCTAAAACTGCCTTCAAATTAGGTGAAAAGATTAGACATATATATTCTGTACCTCCTAGTCTCTCAGCTCTACCCACTGGACTACACAGCTGCCATCCTTACCAGTCCCTTAGCTCCAACCACAGGATCACTGCTTCACTACCTTCCAACCTCTCAGCTCTAGCTATTAGAGCCACACTGCTTCCCTCACTCAGTTCTGCCCACTAGAGCCACACTGCTTCCCTCACTCAGCTCTGCCCACTAGAGCCACACTGCTTCCCTCACTCAGCTCTGTCCACTGGAGCCACACTGCTTCCCTCACTCAGCTCTGCCCACTAGAGCCACACTGCTTCCCTCACTCAGCTCTGCCCACTGGAGCCACACTGCTTCCCTCACTCAGCTCTGCCCACTGGAGCCACACTGCTTCCCTTACTCAGCTCTGCCCACTAGAGCCACACTGCTTCCCTCACTCAGCTCTGCCCACTAGAGCCACACTGCTTCCCTCACTCAGCTCTGTCCACTAGAGCCACACTGCTTCCCTCACTCAGCACTGCCCACAAGGCTACACTGCCTCCTGGTTCCTCCTCTCTCTACCTCCACTGTACTGTATGGAGCTCCTGCATCTTTCAGTGAGAGAGCCGCTGCTCTGTGTCTGGCAAGTGGCCCCCTGAGGGCAATCAGTGCCGGGCACAGATTAAGTGAGTCAGAGTGACTGTAGTGAGACGAAGCCTGTGCTAATCACTGCTCTGTGTATTCAGCAAGGCTGAGCAGGGAGCAGGGGGGTGGCTGCCTTGTGAGTACTATTGTTCATGTTCAGAAATTTAATGGAACTCTTTTGTTAGCTCCAATTACTTTAAACCAGAGTTGTAATGACTGTAGTCAGTGACTCAACTCGAGTCGCAGTTTTCAGTGACTCGACTCGAGTCATTGTCATTAAATGACTCGACTCGACTCGAGTCCCTGCAAGAAAAGACTCGACTCAACTTGAGTCTCTGCTCAAAAGACTCTACTTGACTCGAGTCATATTCTTTATGATAAAATAGCAAAAAGCCATATTTTGCTAAAATTGTAGTTGTTTTTAAAATCCAAACTACCTCTTACGAATTCAAACTCATGTACAAGCTTATACATGTAAAAAAAAAAAGTTTTGTATATGAAATTTAACGTAATAATGCACTGTACCAGAAGTGAACACACACACAAACAGCCCTCTGGAGCTTTAATAACTGTATTTACTGTTTACATTCCCGTAGTCTTCTGCAGCCGCTGGCACAGATGATCAATGAAGCTGTTGCACGCTCACCTTCGTTACTGTAAACCGAAAATTCTCTGACAAGGGAATCTGATTCCCAGCATCCCTGGTAATCACTTCCTGCCATGTAGTTCAAACTCACTTCATTGTGACCTACAGTACAGGAAGCATAACAAAAGGAGAGGCCAATAAGAGGTCATGGAAATGAATTTGAAATATATTTGAAATGCATTAACCCTTTGGAGTAAAAGCATGCCGAAGCTGTATTCCAGGGCTTGCAGAAGTGTCCTCTCTTGTCTTAGAGTTTTGAAACAAACTATTTAGAGATGACCCAGTTTAAATCACTGCATCAGTAAAAATTGTATTGTTTCTGTTTTTCCAACCTGCTTGTAGACTGGCTATAGAAACATCAGATCGAGTCTCCAGTGTATTCTTAGTCTACTGCGTGAGGCTAATTAGAGAAAATAATGCGAAAAGTATAGAAAGAAGTGAGATTTATTAATGTCTACATTAATTGTATGCACATGTTAAGTATACAATTGAGATATTTTTGTACTGACATGGTGCACTAAGGTCCTGTGTGAGTTGGATGAAAATAATTAGTTATATATATATATATATATATATATATATATATATATATATATATATATATATATATATATATATAATTATTATTACACAAGTCAAAAAGGAAGTTAGAAAGTCCAAGAGAGAGATTGAAATCAATATTGCTAAGGGGGCTAAAAACCAATTCCAAAATATTTTTCCAATATTATAACAGCAAGAGAACATTCAAAGTGGAGGTTAAATGTCTAACAGACACAAATGGCAAAATCATAGATGAAGAAAAAAAAATAGTAAATATATTAAATGATTACTTTTCAAATCCCCTGGGCCAGATGAGATCCTCCCAATAGTACTCAAAGAAATGAAAGAAGTTACTTACAAACCGCTAACCAAGATCATGCAACAGTCTCTTGACACAGGGGTTGTACCAACAGACTGGAAAATTGCAAATGTAATACCGATCCACAAAAAGGGAGACAAAACCGAACCAGGTAACTACAGACCAATAAGCCTGACTTCTATTATATGTAAACTTATGGAAACTATAATAAGATCTAAAATGGAAAATTACCTATATGGTAACAATATCCTGGGAGACAGGAGGCATGGTTTTAGGAAAGGGAGATCATGTCTAACTAACCTACTTGACTTTTTTGAGGATGCAACATTGAAAATGGATAGCTGCAAAGCATACGACATGGTCTATTTAGATTTCCAGAAAGCTTTTGACAAAGTTCCGCATAAAAGATTAATACTCAAACTGAACGCAGTAAGGATTCAAGGAAATGCATGCACATGGATTAGGGAGTGGTTAACAGGTAGAAAACAGAAAGTACTGATTAGAGAAGAAACCTCAAAATGGAGTGAGGTAACCAGTGGTGTACCACAGGGATCAGTATTAGGTCCTCTGCTATTCCTAATCTACATTAATGATTTAGATTCTGGTATAGTAAGCAAACTCGTTAAATTTGCAGACGACACAAAAATAGGAGGAGTGGCAAACACCGTTGCAGCAGCAAAGGTCATTCAAAATGATCTAGACAGCATTCAGAATTGGGCAGACACGTGGCAAATGAAATTTAATAGAGAAAAGTGTAAAGTATTGCATGCAGGCAATAAAAATGTGCATTATAAATATCATATGGGAGATACTGAAATTGAAGAAGGGAACTATGAGTTTATGTTGACTCAGGAATGTCTTCATCTAGACAATGTGGGGGAGCTATAAAAAAGGCTAACAAGATGCTTGGATATATTGTTAGAAGTGTTGAATTTAAATCAAGGGAAGTAATGTTAAAACTCTACAATGCATTAGTAAGACCTCACCTAGACTATTGTGTTCAGCTCTGGTCACCTCGTTACAAAAAGGATATTGCTGCTCTAGAAAGAGTGCAAAGAAGAGCAACCAGAATTATCCCGGGTTTAAAAGGCATGTCGTATGCAGGCTTAAAGAATTGAATCTATTCAGTCTTGAACAAAGAAGACTACGCGGCGATCTGATTCAAACATTCCAAATCCTAAAATGTATAGACAATGTCAACCCAGGGGACTTTGACCTGAAACAAGGACCAGGGGTAACAAATGGAGATTAGATAAAGGGGCATTCAGAACAGAAAATAGGAGGCACTTTTTTACACCGAGAATTGTGAGGGTCTGGAACCAACTCCCCAGTAATGTTGTTGAAGCTGACACCCTGGGATCCTTCAAGAAGCTGCTTGATGAGATTCTGGGATCAATAAGTTACTAACAACCAAACGAGCAAGATGGGCCGAATGGCATCCTCTCGTTTATAAACTTTCTTATGTTCTTATGTTCTTATATATATATATATATATATATATATATATATGTACAGTACTGTGCAAAAGTTTTAGGCAGGTGTGAAAAAATGCTGTAAAGTAAGAATGCTTTCAAAAATAGACATGTTAATAGTTTATATTTATCAATTAACAAAATGCAAAGTGAGTGAACAGAAGAAAAATCTACATCAAATTAATATTTGGTGTGACCACCCTTTGCCTTCAAAACAGCATCAATTCTTCTAGGTACACTTGCACACAGTTTTTGAAGGAACTCGGCAGGTAGGTTGGCCCAAACATCTTGGAGAACTAACCACAGTTCTTCTGTGGATTTAGGCAGCCTCAGTTGCTTCTCTCTCTTCATGTAATCCCAGACAGACTCGATGATGTTGAGATCAGGGCTCTGTAGGGGCCATACCATCACTTCCAGGACTCCTTGTTCTTCTTTACGCTGAAGATAGTTCTTAATGACTTTTGCTGTATGTTTGGGGTCGTTGTCATGCTGCAGAATAAATTTGGGGCCAATCAGATGCCTCCCTGATGGTATTGCATGATGGATAAGTATCTGCCTGTACTTCTCAGCATTGAGGAGACCATTAATTCTGACCAAATCCCCAACTCCATTTGCAGAAATGCAGCCCCAAACTTGCAAGGAACTTCCACCATGCTTCACTGTTGCCTGCAGACATTCATTCGTGTACCGCTCTCCAGCCCTTCTGCGAACAAACTGCCTTCTGCTACAGCCAAATATTTCACATTTTGACTCATCAGTCCAGAGCACCTGCTGCCATTTTTCTGCACCCCAGTTCCTGTGTTTTCGTGCATAGTTGAGTCGCTTGGCCTTGTTTCCACGTCGGAGGTATGGCATTTTGGCCGCAAGTCTTCCATGAAGGCCACTTCTGACCAGACTTCTCCGGACAGTAGATGGGTGTACCAGGGTCCCACTGTTTTCTGCCAATTCTGAGCTGATGGCACTGCTGAACATCTTCCGATTGCGAAGGGAAGTAAGCATGATGTGTCTTTCATCTGCTGCAGTAAGTTTCCTTGGCCGACCACTGCGTCTACGGTCCTCAACGTTGCCCGTTTCTTTGTGCTTCTTCAAAAGAGCTTGGACAGCACATCTGGAAACCCCTGTCTGCCTTGAAATTTCTGCCTGGGAGATACCTTGCTGATGCAGTATAACTACCTTGTGTCTCGTTGCTGTGCTCAGTCTTGCCATGGTGTATGACTTTTGACAGTAAACTGTCTTCAGTAACCTCACCTTGTTAGCTGAGTTTGGCTGTTCCTCACCCAGTTTTATTCCTCCTACACAGCTGTTTCTGTTTCAGTTAATGATTGTGTTTTAACCTACATATTGAATTGATGATCATTAGCACCTGTTTGGTATAATTGTTTAATCATACACCTGACTATATGCCTACAAAATCCCTGACTTTGTGCAAGTGTACCTAGAAGAATTGATGCTGTTTTGAAGGCAAAGGGTGGTCACACCAAATATGGATTTGATTTAGATTTTTCTTCTGTTCACTAGGATGCATTTAGTTAATTGATAAATATAATCTATTAACATGTCTATTTTTGAAAGCATTCTTACTTTACAGCATTTTTTCACACCTGCCTAAAACGTTTGCACAGTACTGTGTATATATATATATATATATATATATATATATATATATATATATATATATATATATATATATATATATGATTATGTGTTGGTATTTTAATAAATAATCTGACATACATTTTTAAATACAGTGTTCTAGAACAATGTTGTTGTTACCTTGGAAACTAATAATAAAATCCTTATCGCTACTTCACACCTTTAAAATTCTTGCTCCCATTAATGTTGTGTTAATTCTGCTGAATGTAGCTCTTAAAATTCACACCAATCCTGCTCCCAGTCCTGAGATTTTGAACAACCGTTAATTAAATAGATTATTTAAATAATAAAGCAGAGAACAGGAAACAATTTGTGTGGCTATTTTAATATCAATATTTAATTAGTTTACTATATACACTCAAAGCTGAAGACGTGTATGGCTATATTTTCGAAGTCTTTAATTGGCTTTTGGATGAAGAAAAACCCTGTTAATATGACAAAGCTTGAACCAAACAACTGTTAATGTTACCAAATGAGAAACAAGTCTTTTGTTTCTCAATTGGTAACATTAACATGATTTTCTTTCTCTCTGTTAAAAAAATAGGAGTTAATTAAAGACTGGAGGCTTTTAAAGGCTTTTAAAATATGTCTCACAGTCTCGTACATATAAATGCTGCAGTAGACCATACTAAAATGAATGGTATATTTAAAAGTTGAATTTTAAACTGCCTAATTCTTAGTTTTAAGGAAACCTGAAGGTAATGTAACATTCCTAGCTAATGTATATATAGTAACTGATGAGCCAACGCACAGCAGAACTTGATCTTGGTTTTAAATCTTGACAGTATAAATGGTGATTTTAATTTGTCTACTTGTACCATTTCATTAAATATCTCTAAATGGTGTTGTTGTATTGATAGTTGACTTAGTTTTTCCTACATATTGTATTTCTGTAAGACCTTATTTAGAGTGGCGTAAGTATTTCATTGACATGCATTAACCCATTATGACCCCCCTCGGGGGATGCAGTCCCCTGTGAAGAGTGGATATATATATATATATATATATATATATATATATATATATATATATATATATATAATTTGTATTTTATTATTTAATTGGATGTGTGTGAGCTCCTTTTTTGAATTTATTTTTGAATTGTATTTATTTTTGAATTGCACCTGATTTGCCACAATTGATTAATTACCTGGCTAATCTGCAGCAGGTGAAAATTGCCTTTCTAATGCGGAGAGCAGAGAGGAGAACGGGGAGAAGCATTACAGCAAAGGCGAAAAATAAACCAGAGAGACTACAGGAAAGCTATAGAAAAAGGCACGGGAAAGACGGGGGACACCTACAAATAATACAGAAGGAGAGGGGTTTGTGTCTTCTTTTTTTGTGAACTGATTTGATTAGATATTTCTTTTCTGGGATACGTGATCGCCCGACTTTCTCGGGAGGATTTTAAATTGCACTTTCCTGGTTGGCAACAATGAAGACAGACTGAAACAGGAATGAGCAGAGCATATGCACACCTGCACTGACGGGGAAGCTGGCAGCTGGATCTGTGGAACAGAGATCAACAGGGCCGGGGAGCGAAGCTGAGCGAACCAGCAGCAAAGAGACTGAGCTACTGTCATCTACGAGAGGGGAGGGTGCTTCAATCACTCCCCTTGCTAAAGTTAAGTGCTGTCTTGCTACCTTTTGTGTTTAGTTTGCACTTTTTTATTGCACAGTTTGTGTTTTTTTGATCACTGAAAGTATACATTGTTTTTGTGTTGTGTTTCTTTTTTTCTTTCTTTTATTATTAGATGGCTTGCTGCCCCCATACATCTTACTGGCTTGGACTATTTGAGCTGATGGACTTTGCAGACCCTTAAGCCCTGGAAAGAGATTGCCTATTACTTTGGACTCCCGTTCATAAATACATATATATTTCTGCCTTCTGTTAGATTTGAATGATATGAATCGATTGTTTTAAAAATTGTTTTTAATTGCTAGAATAATAAAATAATTTATAATTGATGGCAATTTGTGGACACTCTTTTTGCTTGGCTACTCAGATATATTGCGGCTTCCCCAAAATAAAAACAAACCTGTTCTCTTTTTTTAATTGGGCTGTAGATATTATTATTATTATTATTTATTTCTTAGCAGACGCCCTTATCCAGGGCGACTTACAATCGCAAGCAAATACAAATACATTCAAGTGTTACAATATAAGTCATACAATAAGAACAAGAAATACAATAATTCTCAAGTGTGACAAACCACAATTCAATAATACAGCAGATAATAGTGAAAGTTACATCAGGATATGATTAAGTAGTGATAGTTACATCAGGATATGATTAAGTACAAAATACTACAGATTAAACACTTGGGAGATTACAATATTCTGAGGTACAGGATTAAATGCAGTAAAATAGGGGGCAGATATAAACCAAATTAAACAGAGTTATCTCTACTCTATTAACTAAGAGGTTGGTGTAGTTGGCTACTTTAATATAAGTTGTTTAGCAGTGCCTGATACCACGGCTGACACGAATTTTGGTGCAAGTCGGCAGGATTTTGGGTTTAGTGGCATTTTGAGTAGCCATGCAAGGAGCGGTGGCATCAGGACAACCACCTAGGACAATGATGATGCAATTTTTCTATGGGGAGCCCTTGGGGTCCAAAATTTAAAGGGACAGGGTCTGATATTAAGCTTATAGAATGGAAGTTACAGATGCAGGCAATGTTTCAAATACAAACTTTTACTGATGAACAAAAAATCAATTTTGTATTAGGTTCATTGGAGGGAGAAATTTTAATTTTGGCAGAACAAGAACATTAGATTTTTGACCAGCTCGAGCAATTAGACCCTTATTTTTTAATTGCAGACAAAATCTTAAAGAAAACATAAAAACTTATAGTCTGCGCTTGAGAGCTGTTTTGTAGGCTACAGCAGAGAGATCCACGGAGCCTGGTCTGTCAAGATGTCTTCCCGAGGGATCAGTTTGTCCTGGGACTGAGAGATGAGACCTTGAAGCGAGACTTGCGCACCCAGACGCGTCACACGGAAGCTATGACCTTTGCAGATATTAGGCAGGAGGCTTTGTTCTTTGAAGAAGGAAACCCCACGGTCATGTTATAGGTGAGCCTGTTTGTGTCTCTTCTACATTGCAGGAATCAGCTGATTGGAAGCGAGTCTTGAAGGAGGAGTTGACCCAAGCGATGAGGACGTAGATGGAGGTTTTGAGCAAAGAGATCAGAGAGGTGTTGTTTGCCCGAGAGCAGAAGCCATATCAGGGCCGTGGTTCACAGCCAGCCCCCCCCCCCCACCCCCGTATTTTAGAACTGCACTACCAGAACCATCCCCACCTTATTTTAGATCTGGTCCACCACAACAACCCCCACTGAGACCTGACTCAGGAAGCCGATTGGCGCCCCATAGAGGACAGGAGCCATATCAAGCTCCGAGGGGCCAATGGGACTTACAAGGTAGGCCAGTTTGTCGTCATTGCCAAGAACCTGGACATATGGAGTGCCACTGCCCCCTGCAGGTCCACGAGGATTTAAACTAGAGGAACCCGTGGTTGATGGGCCAGCTGTGGGTAAGAAAGAGGTCCCGAATCCTGATCTGATACCCTTAGTGGTGAATGACTGTCCTATAATTGAACTTTTAGTTAATGATGTTGCTAAAATTTTGTCTAGATACAGGCTCACAGGTTTCTTTAATGACCGAAAGCCTTTATAAAAATGGGACGTGATGCTTCGTGGCTTTCTTTGAGGGCTAGAAATGGCTTACGAATACCATGTGTGGGCTACACAATGATGGATTTTAAAGTGGGAGCTATGGAATTAAACAGGGGGGTTGTGATTGTTCGAGACCAGTATCTAGGATCAGGACAGGCGATTCGGGGCATGAATGTACTTTCCGCTTTCCTACAAATCACCATATATGTGTTTCTTTCCAGAAGAACTTAGAAGCCAAGAAAGTCTGGGCTTAAGCTTTTTCTATATGTCAAAGCTGAACAGTTCCAAGAGAAATATGGCCGCATTGGGGTGGTACATCCCGCTTATTGGTGCCCCATTGAGATCCCAGCCTGCTGTGAGAGGGTGGGGAGAGGGGGAGAGTGCCTGATGGAGTAGAAGGGAAGTCGTATTGCTGCTCAGTTGAGCCAGCTCCAGGAGATGCCACTATAGAGGTTGTGAGGACCATTGCTGTGACCCGCCAGGGGAGAATACCAGTTAGAGTGCATAATCTGAGCACCCAGCCCCTCCGAATGCATCGCTATCAGAAATTTGCTGAAGTTTATTTTGTTGATAATGAGGATGTGGAAGATGGGGAAGGCCTACAATTAGTACAGGAAGAGCCTGGTATAATTGAAGTGAATTTGTGTCAACAGGAACTCATTTGAGCTCAGATCTCTCTGAACGCTATTCAGAATGTCCAGAGTCGAACTGATCTCACCGAGGAGTGGCAACAGCAACTGGAGACCCTCCTATTAAAGCGGAGCCATGTGTTTGCCACCAGTGAGGAAGAGATGAGTAGAATTGATGTCGTACAGCACCAGATCCCTACTGGCGATGCAGCCCCTAAGGACCGTGAGAAGATCCCATTCACTACTCCATTGAGCCTTTATGAATCTGAAAGGATGCCATTTGGATTGTGTAATGTTCCGGCCACTTTCCAATGCTTGATGCAATGCTGTCTCCAAGGGCAAGTATCTGAAACCTTACTAATCTATTTAGATGACGTGATAGTCTACTCACCTGACTTTCATCTCATTTAGAACATTTAGATTCTGTGTTTGAGAAATTGAGTCACTATGGGTTAAAACTGCAGCCAGACAAATACCACTTCTTTAAACCTGAAGTCTCCAACTTAGGCCATGTGGTTAACAAGAGTGGCATGGCTCCTAATCCTGAGAAGACTGCTATTGTCCGAGACTGGCCATGCCCACATACAGTGACTCGGGTACGTTCGTTCCTTGGGTTTGTTGGGTATTATAGGCGGTTTGTCCTTAGATTTGCTGCAATAGCTGGACCCTTACATGTATAGTTGGCAGGGAAGTCCCACTTGAAGAAAGGTCAAAAGGAGGCTATCAGTTGGACAGAAGAATGCAGTCAGGAGTTTGAACAATTGAAGAGGTCTTTACTTGAAGTGCCACTTCTTGCTTTTGCTGATTATACAGTGCCATTTATTGTTTCTACAGATGCAAGCAAGAAGGGACTGGGAGCTGTGCTAGCCCAGAAAAAAAGGTGGCGTGGAGAAAGTGATCGCTTATGCTAGCAGGAGCTTGCACCCAACCAATCAGAACGATGAGAATTACAGTTTGTTTAAATTGGAACTGTTGACATTAAAATGGGCAGTGGTAGACACATTGAAAGATTACTTGTTTGGAGCCAGCTTCACCATTTTTACTGATAACAACCCCCTTGCTCACCTAAAGACCGCTAAGCTTGGAGCTGTCGAACAACGCTGGGCAGCACAGCTGGCTAACTATCAGTTTATCATCCAATATTGGTTGGGTAAGGAAAATACTAATGCTGATGTACTTTCTAGATTATCCGCTGAACACCCCTGGGATGTTGGTGTTGAAGGTTCCAGGGATGCAGTAGATGTACCCAGCTTCCAAACTATGACTGCTAGTGTTGTGTAAGCGTGTTGTGGGGAAGTTACAGAAGAACAGCGAGAAGAGGAGCCCATAATGTAGAGGTGGATCCCAATGTTTTGGAGAGACTTGCAAGAAAACGATGGTACGGTGCATGCTCTCAAGTATTTTAAGACACTTGGGGCACCTCCCCTCTAAGGCTTAACTCTGTGACTTCACTACTGATGCAAAGCAATCTTTCCGCCAGTGGACCTGCTTGGACTATCAGGAGGGAGTACTGTGCTGCTGGATTTTGGACCCCGTCACCAGTGAGGTACACTTACAAATTCTTGTTCCCTCTGTAAAGTGAGAATTTGTTTGGAAAATCTACCATGAAAAGATTGGACATTTGGGCATAGAGAAAACTTTGTCTGTAGTTAGGAAGCATTTTTATTGGCCAAATATGGAAAGGGAGTTTAAAGGGTGGAACGAGAAATGTTCCCGCTGTGTACTGTGCAAAACTAGATCAGAACCTACGGCCCCTCTAGTATCTATGTCGGCACAAGCCCCAATGATTTCTTGACATTGGGAAGACCAAGTGACTTGTATCAAAACATTTTAGTTCTGACTGATCTTTTTACTAGGTTCGTTTTGGCAGTACCAACACGGGACAAAACAGCAGCTACAACTGCCAGGGTATTGTGGCAGTACATAATTCAGCCTTTTGGGTGCCCGGAACGTTTTCACTCTGACCAAGGCCCTAATTTTGAACCTCATCTTATAGGGGAGTTGTGGCGATACAATGGTATCAGGAAGAGCAGAACCACCCCTTACCACCCACAAGGTAATG
This sequence comes from Acipenser ruthenus, assembly GCF_902713425.1. NCBI lineage: Eukaryota > Metazoa > Chordata > Actinopteri > Acipenseriformes > Acipenseridae > Acipenser > Acipenser ruthenus. The sequence continues at coordinate 6,481,656 of NC_081224.1, read as the reverse complement.
GACCTGTGAGAGATTCAATCAGACCTTGCTAAGTATGCTGGGTACCCTAGAAGAGGAGAAACAAGCTAGATGGCCACACTATCTGCCCGAGTTGTTACATGCCTACAATAACTCTGTACACTGTTCTACAGGATTTGCCCCCTTTTGTTGATGTTTGTCAACATCACAAGAAGATGAGCTTTGCTTATGACAAAGCTAGGGAGAAAGCAAACCAAACAGCCAGTTTTACAAGCAGACCCCACATTTCCAGTATACCGTCTGCGTCCTGAAAGACGAGATGGCCCCATTCAAACCTTACATAGAAATATATAGGTAAGTGAGGGGAAAATGGTCGGTAGGGGCCTTGTATGATTGCTGTGGTTCTAGGTAATGTGAAAACCCATGCATTAGTGGACACAGGATGTGAGCAAACTTTGATTAGAACAGCTCTCTTGGGCGGTGTGTTGTGGTGGCTACGAGGTCAGGGGGCCATCTCCTGTATCCATGGAGACACGGCGGCATACCCCACACTAAAAGTATATTAATCAGTAGGACCGATGAAACGTCACCTGGCAGTAGGGGTGGCGGAAAGGTTGCCAGATCTAGTTATTCTGGGCCAAAATTCAAATAATGAATGCAAATAATGGCAGTCTCAGCCACACACGTAAACGTGGCAGAGAAAAAAGGGAACAAATTGGTGATGTGTTTCCTTTTCAAGCTGAAATGTTTTCTCCTATTTTCCGTCCTAGAAAAACGAATAAAGAGAGAAGGACTGCAAAATGGGAGGGAGCATCACAGAGACAAGGCAGGGGTTTGGTGGAAGAGCGCTCGGATGATAACTAAACGCCAGTGTGATGGAAATATAATGAGTTCTGGTTGTAAATCTCCCTCTCGACCTGTGAGGATACGAAGTAGCGAAAGGGAAAGGCTTTGGACAGGTTGTCCTGACAGTTCATTCCCTGGGTCGGGAAGTCAATCAGCCTAGAAAAAGACGAGACTCCAGTGCGAGAATGTATTGACCTGGAAGGTAAACGAGGTAGCAGCTGCAGGCAATAGAGTCAGCTGTAATCGTTTACCAAGGGGTCATGCATAATTGCATAAAAGGGGCTGGAGAATTGTAAATCTTTTCCTTCGCTTGGGTTTTTGTTATGAGGAAACTGGAAGGACCGGGAGATTGCCCAAAATAAATAACGAAAGGAGTTCGTGAGTGTTTTGTTTGTTTGTTTGTCTGTTTAGTAATTGTCTGTGTTTGTTATCACTAGACGGCTAAACACAAATCCGGAGCTGTCGCCAAGGGCCAGCACGAAACCGGATCATCACTGCACTACCGTCACGAATAAACATTGTTATCAGCACTTGTTTCACTAATAGCACGTATTATATTGTACTTCACCACAAGCACTGAGAGCACTCACTTTGGAACAGTGATCGTGTGTGTCTAATTATGTGTGTTTTGTACCGTGTTTATTATTTGCGGGACTGCAACCCTTCGTTTTATTACTGTGCAATACACATTGTTGTGTATTGCCAGCTCTTTATTATTTACTGGCAGGTCATCAGACCACTGGATTATAAACCATTAAATCAATCATTTTCACCCATACTTTGTTGTCTGTGCGTTCTTGGAATCACTGTATCCGCACTGCACCTGCTATACACCTGTTACCACTTACCACTTTGCCACAGCCAGTCAAAAGGAGTTGGAATGCAGTGTGACCCAGAGGGCAAGGTTACTGGGCCATCTAGGGCAGATGCCCCTCTCAATGTACCGGACAAGTGGTACTCAAGCGTGGACATAGTGTGGGGCCAACATAATGACCTATCACTAGTGCATGCTTGGGGGCAGGTCCGGTCTATTGAAGGTAAGGATGCTGATGGCGCTGGGGCGCTAGTATATCCACACATCAGTATCAAGGGGCAATTACTGTATAGCCGTGGGCACAGGACAGCCTGTAACACAATTATTGGTTCCCCTGTCTTGTCGGACCGAGGTCATGAGGCTGGCGCATGATATCCCTTTTTGCGGGGCACCTCGGAGCTGACAAGACAAGGGAACGGATATTGGCTCAATTCTATTAGGTAGGTCTTCATACTGATGTGTCGAATTGTGTAGCCACATGCCCAGACTGCCAGCGAGTAGCGCCGGGTTGAGTGCGCCCCGCCCCTTTGGTTCCACTGCAGATTATTTCCACTCCTTTTGAACGCATTGCAATGGACATAGTGGGCCCTTTGCTACCTTCGGACTCCGGGTATATGCATATATTAGTAGTGGTAGATTATGCAACGCGATATCCAGAGGCAGTTCCATTGAGGTCCACTAGCAATAGTACAGATTATGGCGAAAGTAGGGATCCTCAAGGAGATTCTGACTGATCATGGGACCAACTTTTTGTCTAACACGTTACAGCAGGTATATAAAATATAAAAAATACGTCCTATCAGAACGTCTGTTTATCATCCACAGACGGACGGTTTGGTGGAACTCTTTAATCATACCTTGAAGTAGATGCTGAGACGTTTTGTAACGCAAGAGCAAAACATTGGGCATCGCTTCTTCCCTACCTCCTTTTTGCAGTGAGAGAGGTGCCGCAGAGTTCGACAGGGTTCTCCCCCTTCAAGCTCTTGTACGGCCGACAGCCTCGCGGCATCCTCAATCTGTTGAGAGAGGGGTGGGGCGAGCACAAAGGCTCATCCAAAAATGTAGTGAAGCATGTGCTCCTACTAAGAGATCGCCTAGATTTGGTCAGTCCTTTGACCCAGGACAACCTCAAATTGGCTCAGCACCGGCAACAGCAGCATTACAACAAAAATGCACTAATTCGAACCTTTCAACCAGGAGACAAAATAATGCTGCTGCTTCCTTCATCAGAATCGAAATTATGTGCTAAATGGCAGGGGCCATATGAAGTGATTCAGGCTATAGGGAAGGTGAATTATGAAATTAGACAGCCCGATCGCCGTAATGAATGTGAAATTTATCATGTAAATTCATTAGTCCTGGCAGGCAAGGAAGGTCTTATTTATAGCCCCAACCAATGTAGAGGATGATTTAGGCCCCTGTCCAGAGACTCCTAGCACAAAAATAATTTCGATGGGGGAACAATTGTTTCCAGATCAGCAACGGGAGCTGCGTAAGCTTATTGAGGAGTTCAGCAATGTTTTTCTGAGATGCCCGGCAGGACTAACTTAGTTGAATATGACATTGTCTCTCTTTCATGTGTCACAGTACGAGAGATCTTACCGGATCCCGGAAAGTCGACGAGGATGCGTTTGCAAAGCGGTATGGGACATGCGTGAGTGAGGAGTGAGTGCTGCAGTCCAATTGTCACATACTCCATAGTCGAAAAGGAGTGTCTGGCCATTAATTGGGCTACTCACTCCTTACGATATTACCTGCTGGGACATTCATTTGATCGTGTCACTGACCACGCTCCACTGAAGTAGTTAAGCACAATGAAAGATAGCAATGCCCGGATAACTCGTGGTATCTGGGATTGCAACCCTTCATCTACCACATGGTACACCGTGCTGGGAAAAACCATCAAAATGCAGATTATTTTTCCCAGGAGGGGGGAGTAATGGGAAAGATAGATTCAGCCGAGTGTTCCTTCGGCTCCACTCTGAGCGGTGGGATATGTGACAGAAATATAATGAATCTTGGTTGTAAACCTCCCTCCCTCCCTGTGAGGGCGCTAAGCAGAGAGGATAGAGTTTTTTGGATGGGCTGGCCTGACAGTTCTTTCCCCGGGTCGGGAAGTCAGTCAGTCTGGAAGAAGGCGAGACTTCGCTGCAGGAACGTATTGACCCGGAAGGGAAACAATGTAGCAGCCACAGTTTGTAAAGACAGCTGCATTCATTTCCCAAGGGGTCATGCGTGACAGCATATAAAGGGGATGGAGAATCGTAATCGATTCCTTCGCTTTGGTTAAAAACATAAATGCCATAAAACGCCTGTGATTGCTGTTTGTGAGTGTTTATTTGTTTTGTACTAATAAATTCCAGAGTGGTCGCCGAGGGCCAGCAAAAACCTGGAACAACACTGCACGGATTATCACCAGATAAATTGTATCACCCACCTGGAGCACTACAATGCGCACCCAGGACTGGTGACCGTGATTGTATATTGTGGGAGATATATTGTTTATTATTATTTGGGACTAAAACCCATGTTATTTTCCCTGAGCTTCACACATTGTTGTATATTGCCAGGGACTTTTTCTTTTGGTCACCAGACCTGGACTTTTGAAAATAAAAGCTTTGCATCACTCCTGCACCTGTACACAATAAAGCCACTTTGCCACAGGTCTCCATACATTACTATATAGATATATAAATTATATGATCATTAATACACTTATTTGTAAACTTGGTATCTTATACCGATCTCATTCCTGTTTAAATGTAGCTATGAAACATACCACGTCTTGCTGCCAGTATTGCATTATGGAGATGTTGTTTATCAGTTTGCTGCTGCAACTGTTCTGAATAAATGTAACAGACTTTTATACTTCAGTGTGATTCCATGACACATCATTGTGTTATATTTGAGAAACGAGATTTACTTCTACATCCACATAAAAAAGTTGATTGCTGCCAGATTATCTTTAAGTGTGTACAAAATCAAATGCCAGCCAATCTGACCAGTCTGTTCCAATGTGCTTCTAATAATTATTCATTACTTTCAACTAGTAGCCTTCCTTTCTACATTCCATCTGTTAGGAAGTCCATTGGAAAGTGTTTCTTTGCTTATTTTGCTCCATCAACCTGGAATAACCTTCCTGCTGAAATAAGGACAAGTGTTTAAGGATCTGTTATTGCAACAATTTAGCAGATCCTGTATTTTTTTTTAACTCCATTCAGTTCATGGTGTATGAATGTAGTGTATGTTTCCTGTACAATGAATGAATGTGAATTGTAACCTGCTTGTAGTCCTCTGGGACACTCTTGTTCCATCTCAAGTGTCTGTCCTCGACTGAAACATGTAAATAAATAAATACATAAAACATCACAGCCTGCAGCTCAGTGACAAACAGCAGACATGGAGCGCACCTGTCATGTACTGGCTAGAGCAGTCCCCAGAGTCAGCTAAATTAAGGGCTATTATGACTGACTTGAAGAAATTGTGACTGGTTAATCTGACTAGCTGAAAAAATACAACTAAAGACTTAGCTGAAGATTTTCAACTGACTTTTTCAACTTAACTGTGACAAAAAAATAAACTGCCACAAAATAAACAGCGCAACACAGATGAATGTATTATGAACTATTTTAACCCTTTGCGGTCCTATGTCGGACTTGGTCCGACATTACAGTTTTCCCTTTCCGGTCCGATGTCGGAACCTGTTCGACATCATCAAAAAGACAAGGTCTCTAGTCGTTTTTTCTCTGGAAAAAGCAGAGAAAACCATTCAATGGCCGAGTGAGACCAATAGAAGCCGTGAGAAGCTGAAAAAAGGGGCGGATCTGAGCAACACAGACATAAACAAACAAGATAGCTGCTTCTGCATCCAGCGCTCAAAGAATATCACAGACATTTGCAGAGCTGATGTTATAATATTAAATTAATGACTTGGATCGCATCATTGAGGAGTTTGGTGATAAAACGAGTGATCAGGAGATGATTTACCAGTATGCACAACTATGAAGACGTATGTGAAAAATACAGCGAACAAGGGGTGGGGCGGGGCTGGAGATGCAGTACTGAGTGTCCTGTTGATATGCAGTGCCTTTTAAACCTGTTTTACTGTGAAGAAAACTTCTAAACAGCGCATCTAAAATAAACTGCGCGTGTGAAAATAAATTGGACCTGACGCGCCTGAGACACGCTGAATAAATTGAGAGGCACAAACAATTACATCCCAAAAGTAGACAAATCTAAATCTAAAACAAAATTGCCAAAATGGTTTAATAGATCGATTAAAAAAAATATTCCGAGAAAAAAGGTACTTTACAGAGCGTTTAAAAGGGACCAAAAACAAAGTACACAGAAAGAGTACTTGAACTGCAAACACAAGTCAAAAAGGAAGTTACAAAGGCCAAGAGAGAAATGAGCATTGTTAAGGTGCTAAAACCAATTCCAAAAAGTTTTTCCAATATTATAACAGCAAGAGCACATTCAAAGAGGAGATAAAATGTCTAAGAGATACAAATGGCAAAATCATAGATGAAGAGAAAAAAAATAGCAAATATATTAAATGATTACTTTTCACAAGTTTTTAGAAAGGAGGATACGGACAACATGCCCCACATGTCGACCTGTTCCTATCCAGTTTTGCAATAACTTTAGCATAACAGAGGCAGAAGTGTTAAAGGTACTAAGAGCTCTTAAACAAATCCTCTGGACCGGATGAGATCCTCCCCATAGTACTCAAAGAAATGCAAGAAGTTATTTACAAACCGCTAACCAAGATCATGCAACAGTCTCTTGACACATAGATTGTACTGACAGACTGGAGAATTGCAAATGTAGTACCGATCCACAAAAAGGGAGACAAAACCGAACCAGGTAACTACAGACCAATAAGCCTGACTTCTATTATATGTAAACTTAAAGAAACTATAATAAGATCCAAAATGGAAAATTACCTATATGGTAACAGTATCCTGGGAGACAGTCAGCATGGTTTTAGGAAAGGGAGATCGTGTCTAACTAACCTACTTGGGCCGAATGGCCTCCTCTCGTTTGTAAACTTTCTTATGTTCTTCTTATGTTCTTAATCCTGTACCTGCAACTGCCAAGAGCCAATCACAGACTGTTGGCTTGACTGGATCACACAGACATACACAGCATCTTTCAACAACAACAAAGCGAGATGAGGACAACTCAGTAATATTGCTCCATTCATATATAGATTCAGTAGAGAAAGGCTTTGGCTCAAAGTAGAAACATGGTGAGCTAGGAAGCATTTTAGAGTGGTATTTAATGAGAGATTAGATTGGTAGGTCGGACTCTATCGTACACGGACTGTTCAGTAATTGCTCCGTTCATTTCACAGGCAATGTCCAGATTATAAATAGGGGTTTAAAACCCTAACAAGTTAATACAAAATAAAAATCAATTCACTAAATAGAAACTCGTTGTTTTTCTCTTTATATGTATATCATATTTGTTTTTTATTTAAAAAATGTTCTGGACTATTTTCTTAGAATGTCTACCCGATGAATCAGTACAAGTTCAAGGTAAATCTAGGATTCAAGGTGTTTTTGTTTTTTAAAGAAAACAATGATAAAAATTGTTTTCTAATAGCGATAGTGCCCTCTCGATTGTGTCTCTACTCTGTGATAGTTGACCATGACTTTAGTTAACGCCCTCGCCTTCGGCTTGGGAAGTATAACTCCTGTCTAGGTCAACTATCACACGGTAGAGCCATCATTGATGGGCACTATCATAAGAACATAAGAACATAAGAAAGTTTACAAACGAGAGGAGGCCATTCAGCCCATCTTGCTTGTTTGGTTGTTAGTAGCTTATTGATCCCAGAATCTCATCAAGCAGCTTCTTATTTATTTCTTAGCAGACGCCCTTATCCAAAGCCAAAGCCAAAGCCTTTCTCTACTGTAGACTCTACTGAATCTATATATGAATGGAGCAATATTACTGAGTTGTCCTCCTCTCGCTTTGTTGTTTTTGAAAGATGCTGTGTATGTCTGTGTGGTTCCAGACCCTCACAATTCTCTGTGTAGAAAAGTGCCTCCTATTTTCCGTTCTGAATGCCCCTTTATCTAATCTCCATTTGTGACCCCTGGTCCTTGTTTCTTTTTTCAGGTCAAAAAAGTCCCCTGGGTCGACATTGTCTATACTTTTTAGGATTTTGAATGCTTGAATCAGATCACCGCGTAGTCTTCTTTGTTCAAGACTGAATAGATTCAATTCTTTTAGCCTGTCTGCATATGATATGCTTTTTAAACCTGGGATAATTCTGGTTGCTCTTCTTTGCACTCTTTCTAGAGCAGCAATATCCTTTTTGTAACGAGGTGACCAGAACTGAACACAATATTCTAGGTGAGGTCTTACTAATGCATTGTAAAGTTTTAACATTACTCCTCTTAATTTAAATTCAACACTTCTCACAATATATCCGAGCATCTTGTTAGCCTTTTTTATAGCTTCCCCACGTTGTCTAGATGAAGACATTTCTGAGTCAACATAAACTCCTAGGTCTTTTTCATAGATTCCTTCTTCAATTGCAGTATCTCCCATATGATATTTATAATGCACATTTTTATTGCCTGTGTGCAGTACTTTACACTTTTCTCTATTAAATGTCATTTGCCATGTGTCTGCCCAGTTCTGAATGCTGTCTAGATCATTTTGAATGACCTTTGCTGCAGCAACAGTGTTTGCCACTCCTCCTATTTTCGTGTCGTCTGCAAATTTAACAAGTTTGCTTACTATACCAGAATCTAAATCATTAATGTAGATTAGGAATAGCAGAGGACCTAATACTGATCCCTGTGGTACACCACTGGTTTCCTCGCTCCATTTTGAGGACTCTCAAAATAAGTGGCGGTTCCAGTATTCTATGACCTGGTTTGGCGTTGACCAAATACCAGTGATGCTCGCGGCATATTACGATGGCTCTGGGGTCTAGGCTAGAGAATGTAGAGAAAAAGCTTTACATGATGTATATCAACAGTACAGCGGCTCATTGAGGCCATCAGGGAAAAAATCTTCATTATGTCGAGATCATAAGATAATTTGTCTCAGGATCTCGATATTACCCTTCCGTTATCTTCTAAAACGGATGTCATTACTTCTGGTTTCTCGAAATCCTGAGACAAATGTAATGATCTATTTAATATTGTATATGCAAAGATGTAGGCCTAAGTATAACACACAGATGTACAGACAAAACCATAGAGCCCCAGAATATATTACTATCCACGATGTAAAGTCTGTTATAATATATTACTATCCATGAAGTAGAGTCTGACATACTTATGTGACACTTTTCTGCAGTGGATAATAAACTACCTGCCCCCACCCCCCACCCCACCCCGACCAAAATGTAGCAGCTGGCTTAGTATTCCTACTGCCTACAATATGTAGGTACAACAAGTGAATATTAAATAAAGAATTTAAAAATGAATGAACAATTAGCTAATATCTTAATTATCACAAAGGCATACATGTAAAAGATAAGCTGGGTGTAAAAAAGACTTTACTAGCTAAGTAATATTCAATGGCAAACCCATTTGTTTGAAACAACGCAGGGCCTAATTAGCAATCAAAGCTAATTACAGGCTAATTAACAGGAATGAAATGGGTGTTGACAAAAGGGATGTCACTGATTTCCTTCCAAATCATAAACGCTTTCTAATGTGATTAATTCCCTTTACTATGTGTCCCCCATCATAAAAGTTAACAGGTCTATAATGTTTATGGGGAGTAGAAAGAAGTGTGTTAGATGGCCACGATTAATACATAATTATATGTATGCTGGTTTCTCGTCACTGGTATATTTGCTACACAATAAAATATCCAGAGTTTTTGTTGAGGGCACAGAAAAGAGAAAAGGTTACAGTCTTCGAAGTGCTCATTCCTATCTTCTATCTGGCACTGTTCAATTAAAGATTTCATCTTCATTAGGCTGAGTTTTCATTATAATTATAGTATGAATTTCTCCCAAGGTTTAGACACTAATTATTTGCAGCCTGCGTTTAAACCCATTAGTGTGTTTTTTTATTATTATTATTTTTTACTCTTTTTCCGCCTTCCATTATCCAGCTTTGTCCCCAAACTCCCTGTAATTATCCTGGAGAAGGCTGCATCGTAATTACTCTCAGGGTTGGCATCATTATTAGCTTGCTTATGTTCAACAGCACATGGAGCTGACTTTTAGTTTTTTTGAAGTCAAGTGCAGTACCCTCACATTCTTGCAGAGACCAAGAGAAGGGGAGAACTAATTAGTATCTCTATGGAAACTTGGGACATTTTTTTATTTGCTAAAGGCATTAATATGCTTAACCCTCAATGAAACTTACCAGATCCAGTGAAACCTTGTTTTAAGGTCACCTCTGTAAAAAGACGTCTCACAATTTAAGGCACTTTTTTACAGTTCTGACTTGCTCCTGTTGACAGCAATGTAAAGCCACCTTCAATATTAGACATGTGTATTCAGTAGTAAGGCCACCATCTACAGTCCCTATTGTATTAAACCACTGTTAAATTACCTGTCGAATAACATTCATAAACCCTTTTTTAAATGTGAATGCACAATAATGTAATTCATTTGCACATTTAATTGTTGATTAAAAGAAACTAAGACATTGCATAAAAAATAAAAATATGCATTATAATACCAGTGTATTAACCTGGAAGCCTAACAGAACCATTAGCAGATCACAACAAAGGAAACTTAATAGACTCTCTTAAAAGAATGGGTGGTCCTTCCATCCTTAAGGCATGGAGACCAAACTGCTCCCTCAACCACTAAGAAAAAGGGTGCTCCCTCCATTCAGGGCAGGCTTGAGGTATCAAAATGGAACTGCTCCCTCACCCACTAAGAGAAAGGGTGCTCCCTCCAGTCCAGGGCAGGTTTGAGGTATGGTGACTGAACGGCTCCCTCACCTTTCAGGAGTCAATGCAGGCAGTTTGAAAGCTAACGTTCCTGCTTCACACAGCTACTCAAAAATAAACACTGTATATGCTGTGTACAAATAAGTATGTAGAATATTGTATTAGTTTAAAATGATAAACCTTTGAATTGGAACAGTAATATTAAGCACTGCATTGTTTTCTTTTAATAAAGTATGAAATATAAGAATTGTTTCTGAAGGTTACCTACTTTAGATTGAGTTACTAAGAATAGACTTCCCTGAAGACCGGTAAACAGCTGGACCCTACTAGGCTTTTTAAGAGTTCCTTCCTAGCTCACTGTTTATAGCATTTTGTTTCTAGTTCATGTTCTTTTGCTAAAAGTATAAAAATGCCTTTTAATGTTTCCTGCACTCCAAACCCTTTAACAGGGGTTTAAATCTGCCTTCACAGGTCTCAACCTCGCCCCTACTGGACATTAGGTAATCCATGCCACAAAATAAACCACGCAATTCAGCCACTTGATTTCTAGCTTCCTGATTTCTATAGTTGTGGTTGATTGAATTATAGACAGCAGAAACACAAGTAGAAACAGAATATATAAGAGAGGAGCCGGGTCCTATCTGCTCATTGAGCTCAGATCTTTGACAAGTTGGGTCTTAAAGGATACTAATGATCCAGTATCAACAACACGGCTAGGTAACCATACCCTCACCACTCTGTGTGTGAAGAAGTGTTTCCTTCCTTCTGTTCTGTCATTTCCTACTGTGTCCTCTGGTCCTGATTTCTGTGCTGCGCTTGAATTATTAGCTAGGTTTAAGTTTGTCAACTTAAGATTTATTTGACAGTATTCTGCAAATGAAGGCATCAGCCAAAACATGTGCCCACTCAACATGGCTCTGTACAACTTCACTTCAAATGGTTTGCTTTATTTATTTATTTTTAAATTGGAATAAAGATGTGTTACATGTATTTAACAAAAGTAGTATTTAACACCTAGAGTCATTTTAATGCAAATATCAGACAGTGCAGTCTATGCAAGAAAAGGAGGTCCCAGTTGTCCATGTACATCAATATGGTGTGTGAACAACACAGACACTACTGCAAGCCTGGTATTGATTATTTCTACTGCTTGAGTATACACATGCTTTAAGTGTCCCCATGCATTTGTTGGTAGGACAGCCTAACTAAAACAAGATACTAAAAGATATATTTCAAGATACTTCAAGATACTAAAGTATATTTCATTGATGTCAACAGTGACTAAATGCTAAAATAGGGGAACCTCCCTGCTGTTTTTAACCCTATCTACTCCTGTGCCGTCTTTATTTTTCCTAACTTTGGTTAACAAAGAGCTCTAATGTAATGAGAAATCTAAAGAGAAAAGCAGTAGCTGATCGCATCTAAATCCAATAGCGCATGCGAATGGGCTTATTTAAGTTGAATTGTTTCTCTAAAGTCTGTGCATATTCCTTGACAATGTGCTGCAATTATCAGCTCACAGTGCTGCTGAATGCAAGTTAAATTAGCCTCCTTAGATGCACTGCAGTGTGTTTAATTGGCATATGTTACAAATCTTCTTTCTCTGTGCTTGCTGTGAGGGGATGTGTATCTCTTCTTTATAGACGGCAAGATTTTAATTTCCCCATATAAAACACAACTTGGAGGGGTACTTTTATGAATTTGGATGCTTACTAAACAATATGAGATCCGCTTACCTTTTATGAAATGGTATGGAACCACTCAAGGGGAATTTTGAAGATTTTTTTAAATTATCAATGATGACATTTTGATTGAGTTTGGTCGGCTATGGAGCGATGAAGCTTTTTCATTTTGGAAGGAGTGCATACCACAACCAAGCCAATTTCCTCTTTAGCAGATGTTAAAGAGCTACAGGCCTCTGCAGGTGTCTGCCTGAGCTTACTAGATATCTGGCCAGTAGGGTCCGCAGTAGCACGATGAAGAGAAACAGTCCATGATGGTTTCGCCAGAGCCAATGCAACGCTCCATCTGGAATTTCAGCAATGACCGGTGACTTTGCACAGCCAGAATGCGACTGTATCACCTTGCACACCATGCTGCCATGCTTTTACTAGGTGAGCCACAATTATTATTTTTTTTACATTATTGCTGGTCCCCTTTTTCTTTAGTTGAGCATTTTTTAGTTAATGTTATTTCAAGTAATATTTCTGGATGAACTGCTGCATCCTGGTACCTTTTCTGTAGGTCACATGGTCTGATTACAGCTAGATCTACAACACATAAAGTGATTAAGAAGCCTCTGGTGATTGAAGTATAAAACAAGCAAAGAACCAACAAAAAAAGGAGTGATGATAATGTTGGTGCAATAAGTGGTAAGAAAATGCATTTTAAAACCTTGCTTACTGTAGCACTCCTTTAAAGCATGAGCCAGTGTCTCATTTAAGCTTTCAGCTTTTACATGAATTGGTACTCAGCATTATATGAAAGCTGTACGTCCTTTACAGGTCTTTCCGTAACCATAACAAAGGAACAGATTGCTCGGCCACATCCCCTGATATACCTTCAGTCACGCCCCCTTTGGTAGCGAGTGCAATCACGTCTCCTCTAATCCATGACTGACACATTGCCTACCGCAGTAAGGCGCTGACTTCTAGTATTGTGGTTTTGCCCCCTTTTTGGATGGCTGACTTCCGACTCACCCTGGAATGAACTGTCAAAACATCCAGTCCGGGGCACACTGTTCCTGTTAAACCGCGCCCTCACAGGTCGGGAGGGAGATTGTTGACTCGGATTCATTGTCTGTCACAAGCCCTCACATGGCTCATAATGTAATATGAATTCACATTTAATGTAACAGGCAGGTTGTATGAGAGCTTCCCCTCAGCTCTGCGAGAGAGAGAGAGTGAGAGAGAGCACCTCAAACCTGACCTGAACACCCCCTGTCTGCCTGCCATTCAGTCCTGGGCCTCTCGCAAGCAGAAGCTGACAATTGTGCTGAACATGGTGGTGTCTGTTTTGTGAGGTGGATTTTACAAAAGTTCAGTGTTTGGAGACGTTTGGAGATTTTTTTTATGTGTACATTAGTTACAGTGGCACGGAGTTAATGCAGTATAATGAAGATATATTCATTATCCGAGGCACGGGTCAGGCATCTTCATTTTCACAGGAAACACAAGTCTCTTCTGCTGCCTGAGAGAGACCTTGAGATGGATCACATCATTAGAGGTTATAAAACACTCTTCATCCTGCAAGTCAGGGGGCTTCATTTATATACAATATTGTATATCAATTCCTAGCTTTTATATACCATCCCCATATATTCTGTTTGTTATCTGAGTGGTGCTGATTGCAATTACTCAAATCCTTTTTTTTCTTTTCTTATATATATATAATTTGATAAGTCTGCATTTAGGTGCTATATCAAGTTTCTTTATAGATCCTTAGTGATCTGTCACTCCGGATCAAGTTTTTTTGTTTGTTTTGGTGGCAATACACAGCTGTGCACTAGATGGTGCTGCTCTTCTAATATAATGTAGCCTACATTACATATGTATGGCAGGCAGCTGCAACTGAGGAGCAGCTCCTGAACTGAAAGTCAAAGCAAACAGCACAAAATTGTATTCATCATGCGATAAATGTACCTATCAAATGTAAAGTGATTGATTATCACTTGGTATAAATCTGTACATTCACATATTTTTAATATTAAGGATATTACGTGTCTGGGATACATTCTTAAATGTTTTAACTGTTGCCTTCATGTGATGGTAGGTAAAATGGCAGAGACTGTATGTACGGTTTCTGATGTGTTCTTTTATGGAAAATGGTGGTAAGCGAAACTTGCAGTCATTATTTTTATTGGAATAAGTCCTGTCTTTATCTGTGAAAGGAGTGGATTGTGTGTCAGGAATGGGGTTAATACACAGCACTGTGACACTGGGATGCTAAGTTTTTGCTCACATCTTATTTTTACCCAAAACTATTGAAACACTAATTTGTGATACATTTAGAAACACTAAAAGAAACGTAATAAATTCAAAGACAAGCGGTTCAACTAGAAGAAGACATTGAGAAGGATTTCTACTCGAAACGTTTGTCATGGAATGTATTTCTTTTAGTATGTGTGCATCTTGTTTTTATTGATGTATTTCTTTTAGTATGTGTGCATCTTGTTTTTATTGATGTATTTCTTTTAGTATGTGTGCATCTTGTTTTTATTGATGTATTTCTTTTAGTATGTGTGCATCTTGTTTTTATTGATGTATTTCTTTTAGTATGTGTGCATCTTGTTTTTATTGATGTATTTCTTTTAGTATGTGTGCATCTTGTTTTTATTGATGTATTTCTTTTAGTATGTGTGCATCTTGTTTTTAGCTTGTCTTGCTGTTCTCTGTTTCACACTGGTACTCCTCAGGGTTCATGCCTGTCTTGCTGTTCTCTGTTTCGCACTGGTACTCCCCAGGGTTCATCTGCATTCATTTACTCTCTACCATCATGGACTCAATTCATCCCTAGTTGTTGGTATTTTAAAATATTAATAACTGACCAATTTCTGACTGGCGAGCCACACTTCAATTATTTACATATGTATGCACTGTGTATCTGGAAACCCCTCAAAAGTGGTACATTTTTGTAGCACTGAAAAAACATCAGACAAATAGCAAGATTGTGTGATGATGATGGGTCTGTCCTAAAACACACAAAGGACAATGGTCTATAAAATAGAACATTTTGCCAACAAATTGCAGTCAAAAATGTTATAGTAACTGTGGAAGTGGTTGCCACATTCTTATTTTTTCCATGTGAAATTAATCCTATGCAGGCCCACTTGTGTAAATTTGCCCCATCTTTAAACATCATCATATTTGTAATATTTATCTCATCTGATAATGATAAAAAAACATACTGTATACGTAGGATTCGATACATATGAAACATCTGAGAAAGTGGCAAATGACAAGTTCATTTCTGTGAACATACTTTATAGTAGTTCCATTAAAGGACAAACAACTTTCATTTTAAATAGTTCATTTTGGGGCATCACTTGTTGGCACAATTCCCATCTTATAGACCCTTGTCCATTTGCTCATCAGACGGATATTTAAGTTGCCTCACATTGCAGTGTAATGTAGATATGTCCATTGAAATGTATTCTTGCCAGCACTCTAGTCTCCCGCCGTAGGGGTTCAGCATTGCACCGTGCTGCTTTTGCATTACTCGTCCCTGCGCTATAAAAAGCATTCACGCTGCAGACCCCAGTCTGTGGGCGCTGTTGTTTATTCCAGACGCCTGCATGAGTTCTTTGGTGCAATCTATCACATGTACTTTCTAGCTTGGCATTGCGTGGAGAGAAGACGTAAACAACCAGGTTCCACAATCACACAAGTCGGGTAATTAAATTGAAGCTGCCTTGCAATAAATGAACTGCTGCTCAGTCATGTATTATTCATGGGAGGTTCTTAGTTAAATGTAATGTTTTATTCTGTTTGGCCAGGATATGAACCACAGAGAGTGAACCAATTCCGTGTCTGCAGTTTGTTCTCCCTCTCTCCTCCCCTCCCCTCCCCTGTTTTGTCTCTGTCTGTCTTCCTCAATGACACAAACTTTACATAGCAAATAACTAAATACAGAACTGGAATGGGACATTTGTTGCCCGTTTTAGCTGACTACTCCATTCCCTGCTTACTAAATATATTGGTCCCACGCAATAGATAATTGTCCACACTTTAAATTCACAAAATATGTTTAATGAACAAGCCGTTTTTTAACTACAGTGGTACCTACCAAAAATGCAGAACTGTGTCCTGGCTACAAAATAACAGGAATCAACAGGGCCAAGCTCCTGATTTAATTTGACTTTGGGTAACTTCAGTTAATATCAATCACATTTATGTAACTGATACAAGTTTATCTTGGTATCTCTGACAAGATAACTGTCCCTTCTTCAAAATAAGCAATCAAAAAGGAGTTTTGCAATGATGAATGCCAAGACTGGAGCAACATGCTACTGTGTCCAAAAAGTACCTTATTTAAAAATTAATCTACCTGAATTTCAAATGTAGGTGTCTTTTACAATAATTCTTTCTAGTTGTCATAAGAAAATGTACGAATGAGAGTAGGCCATTTGGCCCATCTAAGCATGTCCGGTTCTTAGTAGCTGATTGATCTCAGAACTTTGTCAATCAGTGCGTTTACATGAGCATAAGAATTCCAATATTTTTGGGAAAACTAAGTTTTCCAAAAACTAATTCCGATATCAAAAGTCATGTAAACACAGTTTTTGGAAAATGTATCGGAATATTCCTTAGGTCAGTTTTTGGAAAACAGCACCTAGAAATTTCCGATTCAATTCCGAAAACGAACCAAATGTATATCATGTAAACGCACTTTTCAGAAAACTTATTCTGATAGTGTACTGCACATGTGCAAACTTTGACCTTCATTCCTGCACGTGGTTTTAGAAAACAGAGAAAATAATAATAATATGTAATCAGTCTGCATGCATCCATTTGCTCCGTTGAATCGTATTTTGTCAAATACTTGTACTTACTGTGATTCTTGAAATGTATTTTTGTTTACGACTGTAAGTCACCCTGGATAACGGCATCTGCTAATTATTATTATTATTTATTTCTTAGCAGACGCCCTTATCCAGGGCGACTTACAATCGTAAGCAAAAACATTTCAAGCGTTACAATACAAGTAATACAATAAGAGCAAGAAATACAATAACTTTTGTTCAAGTAAAGTACAAGTTTGACAAACCACAATTCAATAATACAGCAGGTAATAGTGATAGTTACATCAGGATGTGATTAAATACAAAGTACTACAGGTTAAAAACTTGGCAGATTACAGTATTCTGAAGTACAGGATTAAATGCAGTAAAATAGGGGCTGATAAGAGCAAAATAAAGCACATTTACATGAAGGGTGATAGTGTCCCAGGATACAAACAGAGGAGTTCTACAGATGCTCTTTGAAGAGGTGAGTCTTAAGGAGGCGCCGGAATGTGGTCAGGGACTGGGCAGTCCTGACATCTGTAGGAAGGTCATTCCACCACTGCGGAGCAAGGGTGGAGAAGGAGCGGGCTTTGGAGGCAGGGGAGCGTAGCGGTGGTAGAGCTAGTCTTCTAGTGCAGGCGGAGCGGAGAGGTCGAGTGGGGGTGTAGGGAGAGATGAGGGTCTGGAGGTAGCTGGGTGCAGACTGGTCAAGGCATCTGTAGGCTAGTACAAGAGTCTTGAACTGGATGCGAGCAGTGATCGGGAGCCAGTGGAGCGAGCGGAGTAGTGGAGTAGCGTGGGCGAAGCGAGGCAGAGAGAACACCAGGCGGGCAGCAGAGTTCTGGATGAGCTGGAGCAGACGGGTGGCGGACGCAGGGAGGCCAGCCAGGAGGGAGTTGCAGTAGTCTAGGCGGGAGAGTACCAGGGCCTGGACCAGGAGCTGGGTAGCATAGTTGGTGAGGAAGGGTCGGATTCTTCGGATGTTGCTCAGGAAGAAATCGGCAAGTGCGTGCCAGAGTGGAGATGTGCTGGGAATAAGAGAGGCAGGGGTCCAGGGTGACTCCAAGGTTCTTAGCGGAGGAAGAGGGAGAGAGTGTGGTAGATTCCAGAGGAACAGAGATGGAGAGATCCGAGGAGGGGGAGGAGGAGGGAAAGAAAAGGAGGTCAGATTTAGAGAGGTTGAGTTTGAGGTGATGCGAGTGCATCCAGGAGGAGATAGCAGACAGACAGGTAGAGATACGGGAGGAGATGGTGGAGTCAGAGGTGGGGAAGGAGAGGAAAATCTGAGCATCATCAGCATAGAAATGGTATGAGAAACCATAGGATGCGATGAGGGAGCCCAGGGAGCGGGTGTAGAGAGAGAACAGGAGAGGACCCAAGACTGACCCTTGGGGGACTCCAGTTAAGAGAGGGTGAGGTGTGGAGGTTGCTCCACGCCAGGTTACCTGGTAAGTGCGGTTGGAGAGGTAGGAGGAGAACCAGGCCAGAGCAGTGCCAGAGATCCCCAGGTCAGCAAGAGATGATAGTAGAATAGAGTGATCAACAGTGTCAAAGGCAGCAGAGAGGTCGAGGAGAATTAGGACAGAGGAGAGAGAGGCAGCTCGGGCACATTTAAGTGAGTTGGTGACAGACAGGAGGGCGGTTTCAGTAGAGTGAGCAGAGCGGAAGCCAGATTGGAGAGGGTCAAGCAGAGAGTGGTTGGACAGGAAAGCAGAGAGCTGGCGGTGTACAGTCCGCTCGAGGGTTTTGGAGAGGAAGGGTAGGAGGGAGACAGGACGGTAGCTCTGGAGAGAGGTGGGGTCGAGGGTAGGTTTTTTGAGGAGGGGAGTAATAGAGGCTTTTTTGAAGGCAGAGGGGAAGATACCAGAAAGTAGAGAGGTGTTGAGGAGGGAGGAGATGAAGGGGAGTAGAGCAGGAGCAGCAGCTTGAAAGAGGTGAGTGGGGAGGGGGTCCAAGGCACACGTGGTGGGTTTGTGACCCTGGAGCAGGGAGGAGAGGTCAGAGTCTGAGAGGGGCAAGAAGGTGGAGAAGGAGGGTGAGTTAGTAGGGGTTGCAGTGGGTGTAGGAGTTGGAGCGGGAGGGGGTGCGGGGGAGGGAGAGGTGTTAAAGAGTTTGCGGATATCTGAAATTTTAGAAGAGAAGAAGGAGGCAAAGTCATCAGGGGAGATAGAGGAGGGAGGAGGAGGGGGGGGAGGGTTTAGGAGGGAGGAGAAGGTAGAGAATAGTTTACGTGGGTTGTTAGTGGAGGCTTGGATTACAGATTGGAAATAAGCACATTTAGCAGAGGAGAGAGTAGAGGAGAAGGAGGAGAGGAGAGTGCGGTAAAGGTCTAGGGCAGCAGGGAGTTTGGTTCTCTTCCATTTCTTTTCAGCAGATCGCAGTGTGATTCTTGCCGAGCGGAGCGCAGAGGAGAGCCAGGGATGGGGAGGGGAGGGGCGAGCAGGACGGGAGGTGAGGGGACAGAGGGAGTCGAGGGAGGAGGTGAGTGAGGAGAAGAGGGTGGAGGTAGCAGAGTCTACAGAGAGTTGTGAGAAGGAGTCGATAGGAGGGAGGTGAGAGAGAGCAGTGGAGGCAAGGACAGAGGGGGAGAGAGAGCGGAGGTTACGGCGAGAGGTGACAGAAATAAATAAATAAATAAATAAATAAATAAATAATAATAAGTTAAGGATAAAGTAATATTTGTCCATATGTATTTTTTTATTAGCCCATACTGAAGCAGCACATGTTTTCCAGCTTTAAAATTACGTGATAATTTAAAATAATGTCTGCAAAAGAAACTGGTAATATAGAACAGGATGAGCTGTTGGAAATGCTGATTGCACACTGTGGGGAATCTGAAAAGAGGTATAGGATAGTAATCTTTGAATTTATGACCTGACACTTCGATAAAGCACTTGTTATTGGATTGGTCTCCGTTCTATCGCAGAGAAAATGTCAGGTCTGTTCAAATCGTACTTAGGGTATTACAGTACTTTGCATGTGAAAATATCCTGCGTTTTCTGAAAACTTCAATCCATGTATACAGCTGATTTCTAATTAGACTTTCTATCATTAATCATGTAAACACAGAAAAGTGACGTTTTAAGTTTTCGGAAAACACTTCGTCATGTAAACGTACTGATTGATTGAGCCTCAGCAACATGACTAGGTAACCCATTCCATATCCTCACCACTCTCTGTGTGAAGAAGTGTCTCCTTCAGCAGCATGACTAGGTAACCCATTCCATCCCCTCACCACTCTCTGTGTGAAGAAGTCTCCTTCAGCAACATGACTAGGGAACCCATTCCATCCCCTCACCACTCTCTGTGTGAAAAAGTCTTAACAGCTAATTCCTTTAAGCCCTGGGATTAGTCTGATTGCTCATCCACTCTCTCCAGGGCCACGTCCGTTTGTTACTGTTAATTATGTTGTGAAGATTTTTCTGTAGCACTGTACTTGAAATGGATGCTATGAGCCTGATTTAACAAGGTCTTTACACCAAAATGCAATTTGCTCCATTTTATTGTGTGAAAAGAAAAATCAATGTTACTGTTGCAGGTTAATGTTACAAAGCTGGTAAACACCTGAGTCATACCTTTAACTCCCCAATTAAACCTAAGTTGCTACAAGTTTTCTTAACAGTTTTTTGCCAAAATCAGATGTGCCCCCTTTTTGTTGTGAATGCTATGTAGCGTTCATAACGTCTTGTGGCAAAGTGGTTGATTGTGAATATTTTATTTTATTTTTATACTCCAGGTCTGGTGACCAAAACAATGATCCCCAGCAATACACAGCAATGTGTAATGCACTGGGTTAAATAATAACGGGTTGCAGTCCCAAACCATAAACATAGATATCCCTCCCACAATATACATACACGGTCACCAGTCCAGGGTGCGTGCTGTAGTGCTCATGGTGGGTGATACAGTTTAATGAGTGACAATAGTGCAGTGCTGTTCCAGGTTTTTATGCTGGCCCTTAGCGACAGCTCTGGAACGTGTTAGCTGTCTATAAAACACAAGTAACAATTATAAACAAGACAAACAAACATTCACAATATTTTATAAATGTTATGTTTCCGTAGCCAAAGTGAAGGAACTGATTACGATTCTCCCTTATATGCTGTCACGCATGACCCCTTGGTAAACCAATGCAGCTGCCTTTACAATCAGCGGCTGCTACATTGTTTCCCTTCCGGGTCAATACGTTCTTGCAACAGAGTCTCACCTTCTTCTAGACTAGCCGACTTCCTGACCCGGGAAAGAACTGTCAGTCCAGCCCGTCAAAAGAACTCTGTCCTCGCTGCTTAGCGCCCTCACAGGTCGGGAGAGAGATTTACCACCAAGATTCATTATATTTCTGTCACACGCCTTCATAAAAGCTGCCGTTTGAAAATAGACATAAATGAATAAGAGTATTCATTGCCATAACATATGTTCATACCATAAATACTGCAATTGACAATTCAGCATTTAAAGTGCATTTCCGTGACCAGTAGCACACTTTTATTGTAATGAGATATATTTAATACAATATATACAGCACAAAAGTAACAAATGTTATGAAGACATTTCATGAGTACATACAGTATATGCATTTTATGTTGGTTATATCACACAGTTTGAAAGATTATCATATAAAAAGTGTATTTGATATTTAATGGAATTGTTTTAATTCCTATATGTGAACAGAAAAAATGTCAAACACCTTTTGCACTCTTTTCAATACTGCATGGCTCATCATGAGGGAGCACAGTTAACATTGAAACAGGCATATTGGGAGTTTGAGTTCTTGTAAATTGAAAAACAATTAATGTTTGTTTAGCTTTATATTATGAATCTTCATGACTATATTTTGTATTTGTTTTAAATACATATTTCTCAAGAATAATCAAAATAATATGAAACATTAAAAAGGCGAGCCATTTATTTATTTTACAAAAACTGCACACATTGGCTTCACTTCCCGGTAACCTATAGCTGGGTTTCTTGTGAGTAACATATTTTAAAAGTGCATTCTCTTATGTGACAACTCGAAGCAGAATATATTCAATGTGAATTATCAGCATTTAGCGATCAATATTGTTTCTTCTTATGGCTTCTAAAATCATAAAAAAAATTATTATTCAACGTATCTCACATCTTTCATATAGAACTAAGAAATTGTAGCAATACATATTTCACAGGCGGGAGCTAGAGCTGTGTGAAGAATATGGGTTAGAATTTAGAGGCTTAGCCTCAAAGGAGTGATGATGGCCTGCAGGCCAGGAGTGCTTCAGATGATGGCCTGCGGGCCAAGAGTGCTTGAAGGAGTGATGATGGCCTGCGGGCCAAGAGTGCTTGAGATGATGGCCTGCAGGCCAAGAGTGCTTGAAGGAGTGATGATGGCCTGCAGGCCAGGAGTGCTTCAGATGATGGCCTGCGGGCCAAGAGTGCTTGAAGGAGTGATGATGGCCTGCGGGCCAAGAGTGCTTCAGATGACGGCCTGCGGGCCAAGAGTGCTTGAAGGAGTGATGATGGCCTGCAGGCCAGGAGTGCTTGAGATGATGGCCTGAGGGCCAGCATTGCTCATTTTGAACTGTTAATGGCGTGCGGGCCAGGGCAAAGGATGGGGTCCGGACTTTATACTGCAAGAACCTTGTACTGCGGTGGTTGGCCCCATGGGCCCCCGGGACCCCCTGAAAACATAGAAATCCTCTGACTCTGTGGAGAATCCTTGGAGGCGTGGACCAGGCCATGCCCTCAGAGGACGGAAAGGTTCATAACTTTGAAAGAAGGAAAAAAAGACAATCCCTGTCTCCAGGAGCCACTCTCAGAGAAGTGAGGCAAGTCCTCCAAGGCCAAGCACTGGAGTGCACCCGCAGGGGTGTATGAAAGATAGAGTTTGTTAGTATTTTTTATTATTATTATTATTTATTTCTTAGCAGACGCCCTTATCCAGGGCGACTTACAATCGTAGGCAAAAACATTTCAAGCGTTACAATACAAGTAATACAATAAGAGCAAGAAATACAATAACTTTTGTTCAAGTAAAGTACAAGTTTGACAAACCACAATTCAATAATACAGCAGGTAATAGTGATAGTTACATCAGGATATGATTAAATAGTGATAGTTACATCAGGATGTGATTAAATTTTGTTTTAGTATTTAAGAATTGTAAAAGACCATCACTCCTACTGGTACAGTGAGAGAGAAACGATAGCGTCTCTGGGTGAGAAAAGAAACAGCACATGAGCTGTGAAAGAACAGTGTGGCCGTTGGTCTCCTCTGACTCGCTGCAGTGAGGACCCCCCTTTTTAACGAAGACATGAGTAGCTGCGGCTGACTCAAGGCCAGGGAAGTGAGACTAACTATCCCCCCAAAAGGATGGACCACTGGCTCCCCGCAAGGACTGCACCTGTGAAGACAAACAAAAGACTGTGTGCCAATGCACAACAAAAGACAGAAAAGGACAAAAGGACAAAGAGAGAGATGGTTAGTAAGATGGGCTATGTGCAACCCTCCGCTCAGTGGAGAGGAAAAAAACCCTCTGTTAGGAGGAAACCTCTGACGGGAAGGGTGCCCCAACTCCAGGCATACTAGCAATTGATTGGTAAGCAGCTGAGATGTCTGTAGGAAGAGAACGAATGTATGAGTGAACTGCTGCTGATGACCAGAGACCCATAGTTTTTATAAGGTGATGACTAAGATTGGCTTTTGCTGCTGATGAGGCTGTGCCGATCCTGAATGATTGCGGAGTATAGAACTGGGGAGAGAGACCTGCTGTATCGTAGGAGGACCTGGTAGATGGAGAGAGGGCTGATGACATGTATTCTCTTGCTGATGAGAGTAGATTGGAGAGTGATGCATTTAGTTGAATATGAGATGATGGAACTGGGGAACGTGAAGAGGGATTGGAGCTGCTGAAGGGACCAGACTGCGAAACTTAGTGATCTTCAATTATTTGACAGTGAAACTGAGGGGACGGAGCATGGTGGCGAATAACTGCTGTAGACTGAGAAGCTGAAGCGAGGTTGAATTCTGGGATGTTTATAGTTGGAACTGAAGTTGAAGCAGGGGCTGGCTGGGTTGCTATGGCAGGGGGGATACTGAAATGTTTGAGGGGGACTGGGGGCAGATGCAGAAAAAACTGCAGCGGCAGTTGATATTTCTGCTGAAGTGACTTGGTGATCTGTATTGACGATGAGCTGCTGGAACTCCATTTGTTGATTGTTCCAGTGTTGCAGCAAGGTGTATCACATTCTGATGTCTACAGAGATGAGATGCCAACCATCCTATTTGTTAGTTAATACAGGATCGATCAGCAGTTTTCTACTATCATGTCTGCTTGGAATGGAAAAGGTGAACTCACATTCAAAGATTTGGGTTTCACAACTCCCGTCATTCTCCTAATAGTGGAACTCCTTAACTCATAATCAAGACAGATTTCCAGTCTCGTACCACGTCTCTCACCATATATTAATGCTTGTAGTATTTGAGAGGATTCACGGTCATATTAGATGGGGATTAGCGTTAGCCTTGAGTATTGGAGGAAAGCTGGAGCGTTGGAAGCTCTGAAGGAGGGTTTCTTGCTTCTGAAAGATATTTACGTGAGAATCCAGGTTTTTTGCAGTTGAGGCGAGAATGAGAAGGCTCAATATGAATGTTCTGCCTTGGGAATAATGTGAATTGCGAAATTGAAGTGGCCGAAGGGAGATAACAGGTTGCGATTAGAGATTGATTTTGATACTTGGAAGTTGTTAGTGAGCTGACGAATGCATTTCAGGATTGTCGAGTAGGAGGCTGGCTTTGTATTTGACAGTGTCCCCAGTGATTCCGTGGAATTCTAGTTGGGCTGATGGTTTATTTTGAGAGTGGGACGCCTACTGAAGAAAACAAGCATCACGGATTGAAGATTGCTTGAGCGAGGGGTCCGAAGGTGGGGATACAAGTAGACAGTTGTCTTCCTTGCAGATCCCAAACAGGTGGTGGAGGGAGGGCGCTGTGGCCTGCTACTTTGATGGATTTAATAGTGTCAGAAGCTGTAATGTAATGAAGGGAGAATTAATTGTGGGGAATTGTTGAGACTGGAGTGGAACTGCCTCTCGGGTTGGAAAGATGGATGATAAGGCGCTTTCCACCATATTTTGTGGGTCACTATTCCAATGGGGCTAATCCTGAAGACGGGGAACGGAGCTGGGATGGAGCAATTCTTGAATTCTTTGTCCATCTCGACTTGGATTAGAGACTCAGTGATTCTGGGCTCGGAGGAAGCAGAATGAAGATTTTTGCAAATGAATGGGACAGAGGGAGATTATGAAGGGGCTTTCAAAGTAGGGCGCGTCTGTGACCGCGGGGCGGTGCAGATCACATGTGTATCTTTGACCGTGGGGCAGTGCAGAGTGTATGTGTGTCTGTGATCGCGGGGCGGTGCACAGCACATGTGTATCTTTGACCGTGGGGCAGTGCAGAGTGTATGTGTGTCTGTGACCGCGGGGCGGTGCAGAGCACATGTGTATCTTTGACCGTGGGGCAGTGCAGAGTGTATGTGTGTCTGTGATCGCGGGGCGGTGCACAGCACATGTGTATCTTTGACCGTGGGGCAGTGCAGAGTGTATGTGTGTCTGTGACCGTGGGGCAGTGCAGAGTGTATGTGTGTCTGTGACCGCGGGGTGGTTCAGAGCTTGTGTGGGTCTATGACCGCGGGTGGTGCGGGTGTCTCGTGTGTGGAACTTGGCTTTCTTTTATTACTTGCCTTTGGATCAATGGGGAGAGGGCGTGACGTCGGATGGTGGCTGCTGATTGGGAGCCTGAAGCAGATGCTGTAACCAGGTTGTACTCTGGAATGCTGATAGATTGAGGCAGGGCCGGAGCTGCCTGTGCTGGGGCGAGCAATGAAGCCGCTGAAACAAAAGATGTAATGAAAGAGGGGGTGGAAATTGGCACATGAGAGGCTGAAGGAGGAACTGCAATGGTGCTGGAGCAATTGACTATGTTAGCTAAATGAGTGTTTATTGCTGACAAGGTGTTGCTGGTGCTGCTGAGCGAGCAGGGTCGGGAAGCGAGTGAAAAATTTGGCTTACCCGGGGTAAAATTGAAATTATGAAAATATCTTCAGTTCAGTAGCAGTGAAAACTGGAAGTGTACAGGATGGGAAAGTCCAGCAAAATGCAGTGTGAAGCCTGTTTCCAAAAATTAAACCTGACAGAAATAACAACTCAGCCGTTTTAGTATTTGCAAGCAGTCTAAATTAAAACTGTACTTGAAAATGTTCCTTTTCAGAAAAATAAAATGAAAATGAGCTTGGAAAATAGCTTTGAGAATCTAGCCCTTAATGATGCACAAATATCAAAAGTAGAAGCCATATGTGGTGGCTGGACTTGATTTCTGACTACAGGCACTTGCTGTGGACCATTGAGGGTGGCTGATGCTCAGTTGTAGGTCAGATCGTCAGCTGTGGGACTGGAAGTGCTGAACCCGAAGAGACGGCTGCCATTGTTGGAGTGGCGAATACTGGCTTAGTAATGGAGAAGCAATCCGTTTGTCCGTATCATTGAGCCGTGAATTAATTGAGGTAATTCAGACAGCGAGGAGGTGAATGAGGGACTTCATGTCCTCGAAAATGTTGTTATGAAGCTGAATGATAAGTTTGGGTGCGTCTCCTGGTTGCTGCACTTCTGTGCTGACAGGAGGCGATGACCATGACTAGAGAGGAGGGGCTGCTGCAGCCTGTTCTGGGAGCTGCAGCTTGTCCTGTGAGCGAGTTCTGTGAGCGAGTTTTGTGAGCGAGTTTGCGGAAGCGTGCTTGTGAGAAGGGGGCAACCTGGATGAAGCAGATATAAAGACATTATTGAGCAACGCCATACGTTTGCTTCCAGCCAGGATGTTGATATTGTTGTCCTGCAGGGTTTTTAACCACTTCGACACTATGAGTTACGCACATACGTCAATTGAAAACCCACTTACAGTACCATGCCGTACCTGCGTACGTCAAGTTTCCCATTCTATTCTATGATCGGTTTCTCAGTCTAGCGTTTCAGGTTTCATTTTCTAAAGCAGTGCTAGTACTGTGGAATGTGCAATGAAAGTTGGGGGAGGGTCAGGTAACATTTTTATCCAATAGCGTGTCATGTAGCGATTCCAGTCTAACTGTGGGCGTTTAGAAGGCTGAGATATATTACAGAAAGCCATTCAGCTTTTACAAGTATATATAGTGTTTTAAATTATTATTTTTGGATTTATTATTAGTTTTACTTGTTTAGTTATAGTTTATATAGTTTTTAGCGAAAGCTAAACATGGTAACGTACATGGTCTTTCTATTATTATTATTATTATTATTATTATTTATTTATTAGCAGACTCCCTTATCCAGGGCATCTTACAATTGTTACAAGATATCACATTATTTTTACATACAATTACCCATTTATACAGTTGGGTTTTTACTGGAGCAATCTAGTTGAAGTACCTTGCTCAAGGGTACAGCAGCAGTGTCCACCACCTGGGATTGAACCCACGACCCTCCGGTCAAGAGTCCAGCGCCCTATCCACTACTCCACACTGCTGCCCTTTCTATAATGAGCAACGGGAGTGAAGTTGGTTTGGAGGATTTCGATACCAGCGACAGTGATGCTGACTTATCACTCAGCGATTATGATGAAGAGGATGTGGAGCCAAGAACAATACAAACTGTAAGAACAGAAGAGCATGCAGCTACTTTACAGGTAAGCCAGCTACAAACGGGAAGCTATTTGGTTTGAAATGGCAGTGCTGTGACGAAATACTATCAAAACACAGCACTGGGTACAGGCAATGCGGCAGCCAGATCCATCACAATGCCTGTGCAAAGTAGCTGTGTGCACGCATTTGTGACTATCCCTCCAACACAAGCGAAGCAGACACCGTAAAAAAGGTACAGGGTCTGCTATGAAAATGAAAACAAAAGAAAAGACACAAGAAATATGTGCAGTGGTTGCGAAGGCAACCCAGGGTTCTGTTGTATTGAACATTTCAATAAATGGCACAGAGCAAGTCGATACTGGCACACGTTTTGATGTTGTTTGATTTTTATTGATAATTACTGTTTACTGATTATTATTGTTATTATCATTATTAGCAGCTTTTTTGTTTCCATTGTTAAAAAAAATAAACGTTTTTATCTTTGTATTGAATATGGGTATGTAGTACACAGCAGCATAAAGGGTTAATGAAAAACACAGTTTAAGTTTAAGTTTTGTGTTTTATTCATATGTTAACATTTTATAGCAATTACAGGTTTGAAAACATTATTATTATTATTTTCAAAATCTGGTACCTGGAAAGGGGTTTCATTTTTACATCTGGAGTTGAAGTGGTTAAGAGTTTGGCGAGTGGCCAATCCTTATAAAATAGCTGCTCCAGAAGGCTGAGCCTGCTGGCGGGGGTGTTTTGTAGTGCCGGGGCAGCAGGTCTTGGTGCTGGGTAGAGGTCTGCATTAAAAGTAGATGGTCCATCGGAGAAATTAATAAGATATTTTGAGGAGAATCAGGCAGGGAGGTTTCCTACAATGTATGCAACAAAAAGCAAAACACGCAAAAAAACAAAACACAAGAGAAGGAACATAGATTGTGACGTGGCTTAAATAGGCAGATAGCTTTGATAGGCAGGAGAAAAATAGGAAGAAAGCAGCTCCAGCTCCCGCCCCCAAACTCCACTTTAAAGTTAACATTAAGCTGTAAGTTGTATTGGACTTATGTAGTTAGCTCTATGTGATTATGAAGGTCAGGTATGCACACTTACAGAAAACCTCGCTAAGTAAACAAGAAATGCATTTCGTTACCTTTACTGTGCCGACTCTTTTGACATTTTTAATCACACTTAATGGGTCATAAATAAACTGGGCAGTACATTTCTCAACATTTACTCGGGAGCGTTCACAAGGAGAAAATAAAAGTCTTCTAAGGATCGAGGTGTAACAATGTTTTCTGTTACTACAATCACCACTCATTTCACTAAGAGCACCAGTGTTGTTCTATTTTAATTTTAAAACATGATATCTGGTACTGCTTTGAAGTTTCAATTTGATCAGCCTTTTTCACAGGAAATACATGCACTTCCTCAGTCATTTCCCCCCAGCAGTGTCTTCTGTGTTATAGCATATTACTGGCTGCTAAGCACGTCAGTCAATAGGGGAAGCAGCTGATTGGTTATTGACAGGAAAGAAGCATTGCATAGGTGGGGACAATTTCATCCTACAGGTGAAATGACCCAGGAAGTACAAGACTACCTGAAACCACGTGTAGTATCAGATATCATGTTTTAAAATAAAATACATGTTTACAATAACATGATCATTCAATTTTGAACCATATATAATGGCAGTAGTGTGGAGTAGTGGTTAGGGCTCTGGACTCTTGACTGGAGGGTCATGGGTTCAATCCCAGGTGGGGGACACTGCTGCTGTACCCTTGAGCAAGGTACTTTACCTAGATTGCTCTAGTAAAAACCCAACTGTATAAATGAAAAAATAATGTGATATCTTGTAACAATTGTAAGTCGTCCTGGATAAGGGCATCTGCTAAGAAATTAATAATAATAATAATGGAAGTGCACAACAGCACAGATTTATGGAATAGTTTGGTTGCTACAATCAATTTACAACAACAGATTGGGTTTCCTATCACAAAATGGTGCATTTGATAAATGAGTTGTTATAGTGTCTAATTCAAATAAAATGTTCCTTTTCATATATAATACTCATTTAGGAGATATTTCTTAACAGGTCATTACCTCAATCATCAAAAAGATAGGAATGGGTTAATTTTGGACACCACTATACACATACATGGGTCACATGAGGTGTGTGCAATGGTTTCACTTTCACAATCCTCTATGCAGAATCAGCCCTTCGATGGCTCCTGTGTGTTTAATTCTACTTCACCGCTCCCTCACCCCTGTCTCACAGTCCTATTTTCCTCCTGCCTCCCCCGCTGAGACCCAACAGCCTCCCCCCCCCCTCTGGCTCCTCGAGATTGTTAAATATTGTAAAGCTGTGAATAATTTAGGACTTGGTAGCCAAATAGTTGATGAGGCGGGGGGGTCTCAGTTGAGGGATTGGCCCCCAGCGGCAGTGGAGCATTAGTGAATCGGAGCGCACCGTGATGGGTGACAACAAGAGACATTTCAACCCGGTGAAAACACAGCGGGCGGAGTGCTGTCATTGTGCTCTATTTATACACACAGACTGAGTCACTCTCTCCCCAGTACTGTATAATGCAACCCAGACAGACGAGGCAAAATATGCCTCAAACATATCATTACATTTATTTGAGCGGAATTACCTAGTTAAAAAAAAAAATGTTTGACAAGCGTTTGAACTAGAAATCTTTATGAATGTCTCTTATAAAGACTTCTGATCAAAACATTTGTCAAGTAACAGTTTTCTGTATTTATATTTACAGTGAAACCTTTTAAAAGGAAAATAAACAAGACATTACAAATGCTAATTAATAAGCTTCACATTTCATATTAATAGTTTTTTTTAGAATTGCAATTAGATGGTGTTTGCAATCATTTGGAATGGTTTTCTTTCAAATCTGCCTTAACCTGGCTTTGAGCTTGTCTGGAGAATCGTAAGTGCCCTGACTGAACAGCCTTCCACCATTCCAGAATTTGAAGATCACATGATTTCAGTGGAATGAGGGAGGCTGTTCAGTCTAGGCACTTAGGATACTCCAGACAAACTCAAAGACAGATTTAAAAACATTATTACGCAGTTTGGAGTCAGAAACACACAGAAATATTGCAAACAGCATTCAAAAGTGGTCTCATTTGGTGTTTTTTAACCCTTAGCGGTCTATTTATTCAGCGCGTCTCAGGCGCGTCAGGTCCAATTTATTTTCACATGTGCAGTTTATTTTAGACGCACTGTTTAAAAGTATTTTTTTTCACAGTAAAACAGGTTTAAAAGGCATTGCATATCAACAGGACACTCAGTACTGCATCTCCAGCCCCGCCCCACCCCTTGTTCGCTGTATTTTTCACATACCTCTTCATAGCAGTGCATCATCTCCTGATCATTCATTTTATCACCAAACTCCCCAATAATGGGATCCAAGTCATTATTTTATTACTATAACATCTAAAAAAGCTATGCAAATGTCTGTGATATTCTTTGAGCGCTGAATGCAGAAGCAGCTATGTTGTTTGTTTATGTCCGTGTTATCTATGTGGTGCCGGGACTATCTGTCATGAGATACACCCCTTTTTTATTTATTTAGTTTTTCCGGCTTCTCTTGGCTCCTATCAGTCTCTCTCGGCCATTGAATGGTTTTCTCTGCTTTTTCCGGAGAAAAAACGACTAGACCGCAAAGGGTTAAAACCCCAAAAGTAATGACTAAAGCTAGGGATGCACCGAATTCAAGTTTTTGGGATTCGGCTGAATACCGAATCCATCTCAAAAGATTCGGGCGAATACCTAACCGAATACCAAATCTACAAAAACTGTCAAGAAAACTGAAGGAAACTGTTGAATGAAAAACAGACTGGCAGCTACTAACAAGGGATGCGCACAATCTAGTTTTGAGCCTTTTAGTTAATTGTCTTTTTATTACCGAATGGAAATATATCCCTGAATAAGATTTCAATTTGAAACTTACACAATTTACTGCTAGTCTCCCCCACCCCACAACAGAAATGTCAAAATACAGAACCGTTTTTCTGAGGATGCAACATCGACAATGGATAATTGCAAAGCATATGACATGGTTAATTTAGATTTCCAGAAAGCTTTTAACAAAGTCCTGCATAAAAGATTAATTCTCAAACTGAATGCAGTAGGGATTCAAGGAAATGCATGCACATGGATTAGGGAGTGGTTAACATGTAGAAAACAGAAAGTACTGATTAGAGGAGAAACCTCAAAATGGAGCGAGGTAACCAGTGGAGTACCACAGGGATCAGTATTAGGTCCTCTGCTATTCCTAATCTGCATTAATGACTTAGATTCTGGTATAGTAAGCAAGCGTGTTAAATTTGCAGATGACACAAAAATAGGAGGAGTGGCAAACACCGTTGCAGCAGCAAAGGTCATTCAAAATGATCTAGACAGCATTCAGAACTGGGCATACACATAGCAAATGACATTTAATAGAGAAAAGTGTAAGGTATTGCATGCAGGCAATACAAATGTGCATTATAAATATCATATGGGAGATATTGAAATTGAAGGAATCTATGGAAAAGACCTAGTATATGTTGACTCAAAAATGTCTAGACAATGTGGAGAATCTATAAAAAAGGCCAACAGGATGGAAGTAATTTTAAAACTTTGCAATGCATTAGTAAGACCTCATCTAGAATATTGTGTTCAGTTCTGGTCCCCTCGCTACAAAAAGGATGTTGCTGCTCTAGAAAGTGCAAAGAAGAGTGACCAGAATTATTCCAGGTTTAAAGGGCATGTCATATGCAGACAGGCTAAAAGAATTGAATCTATTCAGTCTTGAACAAAGAAGACTATGCAGTGATCTGATTCAAGCATTCAAAATCCTAAAAGGTATTGACAATGTCGACCCAAGGGACTTTTTCAACCTGAAAAAAGAAACAAGGACCAGGGGTCACAAATGGAGATTAGATATAGGAGCATTCAGAACAGAAAATAGGAGGTACTTTTTTACACAGAGAATTGTGAGGGTCTGGAACCAACTCCCCTGTAATGTTGTTGAAGCTGACAACCTGGGATCCTTCAAGAAGCTGCTTGATGAGATTCTGGGACCAATAAACAACCAAACAAGCAAGATGGGCCAAATGGCCTCCTCTCGTTTGTAAACTTTCTTATGTTCTTATGTATGTTACACTCAGAGTCAGGATTTGGTCAGTCACCAATACAAATAACCATTTCACTATTTGAGCGTTTACAAATTATCAAAGAACGAAATGAAAGGTTATTTATTTTGTTCAAATTGTGAAATGGAAAATACCAAACAAAAAGAAAAAACAGACAGCTTCTCCGGTCTTTAAGTAAAGCGATAATTAAACTGTGAAATGTGCTTTGAGCAAATGCACAGTTTCCAAACAGATTTTGAAGATGCTGTTCAATCTGCGAATAGCAATTAATTGTGGGGTGTTAAAAATGGGCATCAAGTGAAATACAAACTTTAATAAAAAAAATGTTATTGAATGAACATGAAATCAGTCAATTATATTTATGAGATACACGTCATTGATTCATTATTTATGTATTTATTACTTATGCAAGAAGTTAACCCATTGAGACCGTGGCCTCATTTGCAAGGGAGTCGTGGTAAGCAATTTAGGAGGATAGTGACCTCAAACATTAAACTTCAAGCGACTTTGAAATAACGTTGATAATGTTCTTGCCTTGTTATTTACAAAATACAGTTTTAGAGGAAAAAAAATAACACAATTAAAAATTGATTGTTTTATTCATATTATAAAACTACTGTATACACAGTATTTAAACTGCAAAATCAAATGTCAGTCCATGTTTGTTTAACAGTTTTTTAAGCAAAAGAAAGAAAGAAAGTATGCTTATTAAACAATTTTAATATTTTCATGAACCATATGAAGGGGTGAACTACCACTTTTTAGAAAACAAGGTTTGCAGACAGAGTCGTGCTCATGGAATAAAGACAGACTGCTTTTTAACAACAAGAAAACCTTCTTAAATGTTTTTATTTTAGATGATGACAGCTTTGGTAAATGATCATTTTCAATTACACTAAACGCCTTCACGCCCACAGAAGCACGTCTTTGTTTGATAAAACCTGTTGCACTTGCAAGAAATTAAGCCTTGAATCTTCAAAATCTGTTCAGGAACTGTGCTCAAAGCACATTTTGCAATTTGATTACATCGCTTTACTCACAGACTGAAGAAGCTGTCTGTTCTTTTCTGTTATGTTCTTTGCTTGTTTGATATTTTCCATTTCACAATTTGAGTAAAATATTTTGCTCAAAGACCAAAATAAACTTACATTTCATTCTTTGATAATTTTTAAATGCTCAAAAAATTGTTATTTTTGTCAGTGATTGACCGAATCCTGACTCTGAGTGTAACATATATATATATATAATCAAGCAACATAATGTTCTTATATGTGGAGAAGATAACAGCCAACACCCCTTTAATAGCCATGGCTTTGCTTTTCACATTAAGAACAGTGTAAATCTATTGACTGACATGCTTTCAGCTAGTAACACGACCGATGTAGTGCACTGTATCTTTAGGATCATGTGTCAGCAGTGGGTGGGATTGTGTGAGCTATTTCCATCATTGCACAGCACCATGAATTAAAAGATTCAAAGCTGGTGCAGTCCAATTGGAGGCTGGTGTTTGGTGCCGCTCATGAATAGTGAATCTGGGGTGAGGGTAAGGGAGCAATGCTGGGGTTGGGCTGGGGAAAGACTACCTGTGGTTCATGTGCTTTATACATTATATTGATACCTCACTCCAGAGTTTGAAGATGGGTATAGGCACAAAGCCTGTGGTTTATTTAGATGTATTCAACACTATTGGTTATACTACATTGTAGCTCCACTAAAGACTGCAGCTCATACAGCCCACGTGATACTAACTGTATGCTGGTTGAACAAATACAGGTCTCAAATAATTGTTTGATTGTTGAAATCTTAAATCACAATTGTATTTACTGTTTGACATTTTGTGTAGTTTTTAAGCCTGTTACTTTATTAATGTTTTATATCCACACCCATCTCCAGTGCATGGGGTTGGCAGTGTCTGGGGAAGTGATGACTGAGATGTAAAGAGTGAAGTGGACCAGACTAGATGGATCAAACTGCTACAGCCCAGAGAACTTAAACAGGGAACAGATAAACTGAAAAAAATTAAAGCAAGGAGACAGGAATTGCTAGATCCAATACACTGTACAGTTCTGTGTCCAGGTATTCCCAAATGGAGTGCTGGCAATCTGTTTCCTCATTTGGCAATTCGCTGGCACTGTCTTTACATTTTTCCTACACAACCCCAATCTTCATCATTCAGTTTTCTGTCAGTGGCAACAACTTTTTTGTCTCCAGATTCACTTTCAGATAAATTCTGTAGTAATTCTAAGCATTGATCAACAGTCATGTTTGGCGACTCACTTTCACAGCTCAGATAAGAAGCCATGTAAACTAAAGGCTGCACACTGTGTCGATCTATTTATTGAACTGTTATTAGTTCTGACATATTTAGTAACCTGAGTGAATCTACAAATCTAAAAATAGATCACAGGCGATACCCTACCTGCTTACATGACTGCCACTCAGTAGACTCCTGACTGAAGTACAACTAAGGTTGATTGAAGTACAATAGACATCTCAGATTACAGACGCCACCCCAGCAGATCTGCCAGCGATCTTTTGAAATGTGATTAGATAAGACGAGTCCTGGTTGATAATTACAAATAATAAAACAGAATAGGGTACTGTATAAGCAAAATACATTTATTTCATGTAGCGGTTAATTTGATCGGGTCTGGTAGTTCTAGGTATGCAGGAATTATATCTCCCTTATTTTTGCCTCAAATTTTGTCAGGATAATTAAGACATATATTTAGGAAAAGTCATAAATGCACTGCCCCGTATCTGCCAGACAGGTGGACTAAATTTAATTAAAAAAACCGCAAACAGTGACCGCCTTGGTGACATTTTTAGTCAGTGATTTTAAACATTTTTATTATAGAATTGATCAGTTGACATAAGCATTTATCACAGCATTTAACTTGCTTGGTTTTGGTGCTTGACTTGGACTTTTCCCATGGTTATACTGTGCTTGTTTTGTTAATATGCTGTACTATATCTCTAGGTGCTTGTGACCAGGCTGACTGGTGGTGGCGTCAGGCCAGGAAGCAGACAGACAACAATAAATGTGAGTGAATGCGCTGTTGCGCCGGTTTATTATAAATCAAAAGGTTTAACAAAACAAAACACTGCACACACACAAAACAGACACAGAATACACAAGTATGGCGCTGGTATAAACCAGCACGAATAGCAATTGTAATGATTAAGCTTTTTAGTTTCTCTTTCACTCACACCTCGTTCCGCCTTTGAACACACTAACCATGTTCAGCCAAAGCTGCAGGTTTTGATATTGTGGCAGAGGGATTAAATGGCTATTAATTACCTAGTTTATGCCACATATGCATGGTCAACACCTAGTTTGCTGTTACCACACATTCTCACAATTTTATCTGGATGGGGCATATTAACACCACCCGAGCTGTCAACAATAACAATAAAACAATGTGTTTTTACACACAAACAATACATTTGAAATAATAATAATAATAATAATAATAATAATAATAATAATAATAATAATAATACAATATGCACACAGGGGCAGGGTGTACCTGTCACAGTGCTTACCCACACTTTCTTTATGCTTTATTACACTTTGCTATGCTTTTACTTTGGGAAACTTGTATAAGGGAAGTGCTGCTTTGAAATTTGGATTCCCATCTCAGCTTGTGCTGAGGTAGTCAGGGAGGTGGGGAGGAAACTCAATAGCACGGTTTGATTAGTAAGTGTAGCTGACACTGATTGAAGGGATGAGGTAAACAATCCCTCCTTAGTCCAATATCTGCTTGACTTTTGAAACATTGCATTCACTTTTTTTGTCTCTTGGACGACATTAGCTGAGGTACTATAACGTATTGATTTAAATTTCCAATTGAAAACGGTAACGCTGCAGCTTTCTTCTCCCTACCCTCTCCAGTGCAATAACAATGTCTGTTTTATTTTCCGAAATACAATAACAATGTGTGTTTTATTTTCTGAAATACAATAACAATGTGTGTTTTATTTTCCAAAATACAATAACGATGTGTG
This sequence comes from Acipenser ruthenus, assembly GCF_902713425.1. Classification (NCBI taxonomy): domain Eukaryota; kingdom Metazoa; phylum Chordata; class Actinopteri; order Acipenseriformes; family Acipenseridae; genus Acipenser; species Acipenser ruthenus. The sequence goes on along the minus strand of NC_081224.1, from coordinate 6,444,864 downwards.
TTTTATTTTCCGAAATACAATAACGATGTGTGTTTTATTTTCTGAAATACAATAACAATGTGTGTTTTATTTAATGTGTATTTATTTTTGGTTGACATCAGAATGAACACCACTGTGCGTAGGTTGTATCAGGACAAGTTCGACTAAGGGGATCTTTTTGCCAACACTCCGTGCTGTATGTAATGTGAAAAGCTTATACCGCCACGGCAAGGTTATTAGTTAGGGTCTGCTAGAGCATGTAATGGGTTTGTGAAGAGAGGGAGAGCGGTACTCTCTGATAAAAGAAGAAAAAGATCTGCACTCAGCTCGCCACAACCACAGGCTAAATCCACAGCTCTGCCTCCCCCCTCTGTAGCAACACAGCTCTTCAGAAAACCATTCACTCGAGATTCTCTTAATCACTTAGCAGCTTACAAATATGCGGGTGCAGTACTTGGAATATTAATGCAAATACACAGGGAGCTAATTCGCTTATGCCTATTTCTTCTTGGGATGCCTGGGTTACAATCTGGAGGATGGTGCAGACTGGATTCAACCTGGGTTCAAAGCTGCCCAGGTCACAGGTCAAATGAGTTTCTCAGTTGAATGTAATGTAATTTAATAACACAACTGTCAGTCTCAGCCTGAGAGCCAGGACTGCATAGCATAAGCTATGAAGAGAGGTTCCTCACTTCTGTCTAGAAAAAAAGGCAGGAAAGATGTAAGTGAAGTTTATAAAATCGTAAATGGTACAGATAAAGTGGCTTAGGAATGTCCTGCATCCTGTTTGGCTGCTAACATGCCATGTGTTTAAAGAAGTACAACCAGTGGTTCAGAACTCATTTCAATCATATCAGGAACATCACAGTTTCAAAATAATAATGAGCCTTTTTATAACTCAATAGCACACTGAAGGTGTGGGTTGTCCTGATTCAATGCACACCTTCTCTTGTGTTATTGCTTACTTAACCCTGGTCATATTTAGCACTGAGAGTCAGGCAAGAGGGCATAAATGGAAGTTGAATAAAAGAATGTTTAAAATAGAAGGGAGGAAGCACTTTTTACAGTTATAAATGCACTGAATAGCCTTCCAGGTGAAGCATAAAAAACACTAGGAACATTAAGTGAAAAATGAAATTCTGTTCTATTAAATTTCTTAGTAGGGGCAAGTGGTGTCCTAAGAAGGGATATGCTTTCATGGGCTGAAGGGCCCTTTCTTGCTCTGAAACATTTCTTATGCTCTGCGAGGGGAGCTGTCCTGGCACCTGTTTGGCTACAGAAGGTCTTGAAATTTGCACTAGCATTGCACCGAGTCCAGGGTTAATTGAAATGTCCAGGTGCCCGGAGTTTGAACAATCAGGACCCTGGTAAATCTAATTACTTCTCATCATAGCATGAATAAGTCTCACCTGTGTCTGTAGGTTTACTAATTGTTCATAAGGGATGAGCAATTAATTTGACATCAAATTCCTGGCTCCTGATGATTTAGATAATTTTAAATGAGGGTAGTTGTGAAACGCAGGACTAGGTGTATGGCAAATGCGAGTTTCAAGCCGTATTGCAGCCAGTTCCATTGTCCATTAAATTTCACAAAATTTACCATTACTAAATAATACATACATGAATGATATTAGTCCAATAGCAGTCCCATAATCTAGATGCCCTCTTTTGGTGTATGTGAAAGCTGAGAGACTGACTAGAGAATGAATCTCACTGCCTGTCTTGTCAAAGAGGTGAGTTTGGTGTCTGTAGAAGACAGCTAATGAAAAGGTACACTGTTTTGTGTGTTGTACACCGGTTTCACAGAAGTGTTTTATTGATTCTGTAAAGCCATGCCGAGTACTGCAAAAAAAAAAAAAAGAAGAGTTTAGTTAAGAGGAAGCTCATCTGCTGTGATTCCTAGTTCTCAACCCTGCCAGGCAATCACACATCCAGATCAGCCATCACAAGTCAGAGCATGGATGCTTCACAAAATGGAGAGGCACTTGAGCAATTTGTCTGGGACGCCTAGCTAAAACAAATTGTCTAAAGTGCAGGAAGGATTTAAAAGTGTCAGAACACCCTGTCCCTTTTTACAACATTCTTGCTTCTGCATAAATATATATAAGTATTGCATTTTTTCAAAAACTTCAAGTGCTCAATCTTAAAAACTATAAGGAGCATATGTATATAAATAACTAACTAATCAAATCAATAAAATAACTCAAGAGACCATACTGATGAACCATTTACCCCCATCACCATTCGAATAAAGAAAATATGATTTTAAGTTTTAGAGTAACAGATTTCTTAAAGACCTACACGCTTTAGTTGTGTCTTGCTAGTTCTTTAACAGTTTTTTTGTGTGTTATGCAAATGGATTTACTGAAACAACTGCTATACTACTGATATGTTTTGTGACTAGTACTACCGTTCCATATTACATGAGACTTCTAAGATATAGATTATGGGCATGATTTTTTGAAAAAAAAATGTTACCACTGTGGCAGCCTAATCCCATTGTAGCTGCCCTTCTGCTAACCCTTAAACAATATCATGGCCATTGTAATGCCATTTTACAGAAACATAATAGAAATTTGAAACTCAGTTAGCAGTTAATGCACTAATTAAAAAATAAAGACAAAGAAATTGAAAGGCATGGTGAATTTAATCAGAAATCACCTCGCATTTCACGGTAACTTCTCCTAGATTTAATGACTCCCGGAGACAGACAACTAAATGACCAGGAAAAGCTGCAGCATTAGTCGCTGTCAGTTGTGCTGTAATTTGGGACGTGCGCAGGGGGTTCAAAGGTTGCAGCCCTCATTGCTGACCCCTGTGAGCAGAACTGGTGATGGCAAATGAAATCTGCTCTGCATGTCACAGCAGACATCATTGCCTTGTCACATTCCATTACATACAGCTAACAGAGGCCATGCAGTGTATCATGCCTGTCACTTTGTGATGGTGTATTCCATTTGTCTGTTCTGAGATAAAAATATAGGAAACGAAGTCAAGCAGAAACATTTCAGCACTCTCCTTCATTGTTGCAATGTTTCTTCTCACGTTGAAAAGGACATTGTTTGACAATGGTGTCATTACTTTATTCCCCGTGTTATAAATAGAACTTATGATGTTGGCTAGTGCCTTCATCTGTATAATGTGTGGTTTGTAATTATCTGTTTCATCCTGTGTTTGAGTGGATCTTCTGTTTATCCAGAACTTCAAACAGGAAAACTGCAAGTAGGCAAGTAGACACATGTTTTGTGTAATGCCTCCTTCATTGATTGTAAGGGTCAGTTTATTGTATTGAGTGGATCAATGCTGTAGCTAGTTCTTCCATAACTTCAAAGGATCCCTCCTTTATTGGGGTGTGAATGATGTTACTTCACTCAGGTTCGTTTAGTCCTTTTAACACAGACCCAGACACAGGATTTTAAAGTGTTCAGCACTTCCGTGCAGGATTTATTAAATTGTACAGAAACATGAGAAAATAAAATAAACACAAAACCAAAACTTAACTCAGTTTTGTAGCGCTTACTAAACACTTTTCTTGATTTCCCTTGCTAACCACCGGACGGCTAAGCCATTTACCAGTCAAAACAACACTTTAACACACCGTTTTCCAAACTACACACACAACAAAGAGGTCTTCACTCGACCTTTTTCACACTGGTTTCATTTTCATGACAGCCCCACTTCACACAGACTGGAGACTGCCCCCAAACAACCATTTCTCCTGGTTTAAATACCTGCCTGCTAATTGCAGGCAGCTGATAATTATTACAGATTGGAGCCAGGTGACTCTCATCCTGGCACCCTCCTGTGGCATTCTGTAGTCTTTTGTAACCCCTCCTGGACTACATTTTTTTCCTCTTCCTCCCCCCCAGTCTGTCACATGGGGTCATAATGGATATAATACATAGTTCTACGTCTGTTCTCATAATGAGTGGCTCCCCCATCATTTTTTAACCTTCAATTATAAACTGTTCCACTATAAGAAACTAAGTGGAAGAGAGAGTAGGCTAGTTTGTTCATCAGTGTTTGAGATTGTACTCATCTGCTTCTAGACTAGATCTTGCAATGCTGTAGTTAGTTCTCCATAATATCAAGTAGACAACGGTTCTGGCTAATGTCTATGAATTTAATTATGGTAAGTATTTGGACCCTCCCTGTGAAAGGCATGTATGGATTAGTACCTACTATTACACCCTTAGATTCAAGTTTATTTGTACATTTTTACATTTATCTAGAGCAGTGGTGCGCAACATTTTTATATGCAGCCCCCCCTTACATAGCATACATTTTGTTGCGCCCCCCCTTACAAAGCATTCATTTTATTGCACCACCCGTACATAGCATAGCATATTTATGGGACTTGAGCACTAAGAGTATGAGGGCCACGTCCCAGGAGGATAAAGAAGGAAGTAGGACAGAGCCTTCTTTCTTGAGGCAAGATATGGTGCATGAGCTGCGAAAGAATAGTGTGGCCGGTGGTCCCCTCTGAACCTGCAGAGTTACTGGAACTCTAGGTCGGGGGAGTGAGACTCACTATCCTGTCAAAAGATGGACCACCGGCTCCCTGCTGAACCCGCACCTGTGAAGACAGACAAAAACAGCATGCCAATGTATAACATAAAAGCAAGAAGAGACAAACAATTACAAACAAAATAACAAAAAATAGACTGTTAGTGGAACAAGCTATATGTCAGCCAGCGATCGGATGTAGGAGTTAACTGCTGAAGAGGACCAACGCCCCATGGTATTGATCAGGAGATGGCTGATGCGGGCTCTGGCTGCTGAAGAGGCTGCGCCAAACCTGAAGGAGTGTGTGGTGTAGAATAGGGGAGAAAGACCTAAAAGAAGGAATCCGGCAGAGGGCTTCGGCCAAGGTGTCGAATATTTTAGGGCTGCTGCTGCAGCCAAAGGTAAGTTGGGTGGAAAAATTGTATTTACCCTTCCAGCAGATCCCAAACAGGTGTCTGAGGGAGGGATGAATGGGCATGACTTTAAAAGTGGTTGAAATATCCTCTTTTGCTTGCCAGGCTCCATGGCCTGCTGCTTTAATGCATTTAATAGCCGTGAGGTAATGAAGGGGCAATTAGTGAGTTTAGACTGGAAGTGGAACTGCGTCTTGGGGTGCAAAGATCGATGATTAGGCGCTTTTATTCCTGATATTTTGCGGGCCGTTATCCCGATGGGGCTAATCCTGAAGATGGGGCTAATCCTGAAGATGGGGAATGGTGGAGCTGGGAAGGGGGCGGCCATGAATCCTTTTTCCACCTCGGCTTGGATTAGAGACTCTGATTTTGGGCTCGGAAGAAGCAAAACAAAGATTTTTGCATATGAATGGGACAGAGGGGAGATTAGAAAGGCCAGTGGAGAAACCGAACTGCAGGCAGTCAATTAGATACGCCATGAATTGAATTGCCTATCTGGGTGGTGTTGGAGTGCATTGGCTAGGGCTGGGATGTTGATGGGGGTAGAGACTAAAAAAAGTGCTGACTGTTATTTGGCTGGGCAGATGTTCTTGGAATGTGCATCCTCGCAAAAACTGCAAACATGCAGGAACCTGCAGAATGGAGTAGAACACACTGAAATATTTAAATTATTGCAAACTTACCTGGTTCCAGAACATTTGATAGAACGGCCGTATTTATCTTTAGATAGGGATCGGTAGGGGGGGAGGAGGGCAGGAATTGGAGCCGAGATGCGGTTGCTGAATCTGGGGGGGTGTCGGTTCATGTGGATGGGGTTGCCATTGCCCCTTTTGGGCACTGGACAGATGAGTGCGCGGTGGATGCGCATACCCTGCACCCGTTTGCCCTGACCCCACTGAAAATGCGGTTGAATAGACCTATGTTGGGGGCGGACCAATCAATATGATTGTTGTTAGCCAATACAGCGCCTGCTTTTGCAGAGAATGTTTTATGGTAGCCCCCGTATCTCACCGATAGTTCTACAACATAAAACATATATTGGTCCATCTCTTGGCGGCGATGGGGGTATGCAGCACACAGAACGTCTCGATAAATGGAAAATGCGAAAACAAACTCGCCAAGGGACAGATTTTTAAGCAGGCGGGGGTCACAGGATTTCAGCGTGACTGATAAATCTCTGCAATGAACTACTCTTTGATTAATGAATTCAGATGCAATGATGAGAATGGTAACCAAGTTGATATATTTACCTTTACCTTCAGGTTTGTACGAAAAAAGGGGTCAAAGCCAGATCGGGTAGTCAAAGGTTCAGGAGTCGAAAATGAAATCAGGGAAGTCAGACAGGCAAGGTTTCATTCATGATAATCAATTTAATATTCTGTTTCTCTTTCTATACGGGCAAAAAGCAAAACTCAATGTGACTGGGTTTAAATAGGGAATCAGTGATGATAGAGGCTGTGTGGTCCAGTGGTTAAAGAAAAGGGCTTGTAACCAGGAGGTCCAGGGTTTAAATCCCACCTCAGCCACTGACTCATTGTGTGACCCTGAGCAAGTCACTTAACCTCCTTGTGCTCCGTCTTTCGAGTGAGACGTAATTGTAAGTGAATCTGCAGCTGATGCATAGTTCACACACCCTAGTCTCTGTAAGTCGCCTTGGATAAAGGCGTCTGCTAAATAAACAAATAATAATAATAATAATAATAATAATAATAATAATAATAACAGTCGTTGGAGGGGGCCAATCCTGGACTGTTGCAATCTTCTCTGGGTCAGTTGCTACGCCCTTCTGGCTAACCACATGACCGAAGTAACGCACCTCCTTCTGGAAGAGTTTACATTTTTGTGGCTGCAGCTTTGGACCATGACTCTAATTTCAGAAAAACCTGCTCAAGGTGAGAAATATGTGTATAGAAATCAGGTGAATATATACTAATGTCATCAAGATAGATTAAGAGAGAGTCATTTACCTGTTCTCCCATGGAAACGCTGCATAAGCCGCTGGAAGGTCGCAGGGGCATTACACAGTCCAAAAGGCATTCTCTCGAACTCATATAATCCTAAGGGGGTAGTAAAGGCAGTTTTCTCTCCATCACGGGGGTCTGCCTCCACCTGCCAATACCCACTGGCCAGGTCGAGGGTAGAAAACCACTCGGCCTTCTTCAGGCTTGTCAAAAATTCCTCAATGCGGGGCAATGGATCCCACCTCAGCCACTGACTCATTGTGTGACCCTGAGCAAGTCACTTAACCTCCTTGTGATCCATCTTTCGGGTGAGACGTAGTTGTAAGTGACTCTGCAGCTGATGCATAGTTCACACACCCTAGTCTCTGTAAGTCGCCTTGGATAAAGGCGTCTGCTAAATAAACAAATAATAATAATAATAATAATAATAATAATAATAATAATAATAATAATAATAATAGACAGGTGAAATTAGTCAATGATGATAGGCAGGTGAAATTAGGAAGGGGCGAATCCCTGGCTCACGCCCCCCGACTCCTCTAAAGTTAACATATGAATCTGAAAAGCCCCCCCTTACTAAGAACATAAGAAAGTTTACAAACGAGAGGAGGCCATTCAGCCCATCTTGCTCGTTTGGTTGTTAGTAGCTTATTGATCCCAGAATCTTATCAAGCAGCTTCTTGAAGGATCCCAGAGTGTCAGCTTCAACAACATTACTGGGGAGTTGGGTCCAGACCCTCGCAATTCTCTGTGTAAAAAAGTGCCTCCTATCTTCTGTTCTGAATGCCCCTTTATCTAATCTCCATTTGTGACCCCTGATCCTTGTTTTTTTTTCAGGTCAAAAAAGTCCCCTGGGTCGACATTGTCTATACCTTTTAGGATTTTGAATGTTTGAATCAGATCGCCGCATAGTCTTCTTTGTTCAAGACTGAATAGATGCAATTCTTTTAGCCTGTCTGCATACAACATGCCTTTTAAACCCGGGATAATTCTGGTTGCTCTTCTTTGCACTCTTTCTAGAGCAGCAATATCCTTTTTGTAACGAGGTGACCAGAACTGAACACAATATTCTAGGTGAGGTCTTACTAATGCATTGTAAAGTTTTAACATTACTTCCCTTGATTTAAATTCAACACTTCTCACAATATATCCGAGCATCTTGTTGGCCTTTTTAATAGCTTCCCCACATTGTCTAGATGAAGACATTTCTGAGTCTTTTTCATAGTTCCCTTCTTCAATTTCAGTATCTCCCATATGATATATATAATGCACATTTTTATTGCCCGCATGCAATACTTTACACTTTTCTCTATTAAATGTCATTTGCCATATGTCTGCCCAGTTCTGAATGCTGTCTAGATCATTTTGAAGGACCGTTGCTGCTGCAACAGTGTTTGCCACTCCTCCTATTTTTGTGTCGTCTGCAAATTTAACAAGTTTGCTTACTATACCGGAATCTAAATCATTAATGTAGATTAGGAATAGCAGAGACTTAATACTGATCCCTGTGGTACACCACTGGCTACCTTGCTTCATTTTGAGGTTTCTCCTCTAATCAGTACTTTCAGTTTTCTACATGTTAACCACTCCCTAATCCATGTGCTTGCCTTTCTTTGAATCCCTATTGCGTTCAGTCTGAGAATTAATCTTTTATGCAGGACTTTGTCAAAAGCTTTCTGGAAATCTAAGTAAACCATGTTGTATGCTTTGCAATTATCCATTGTCAATGTTGCATCCTCAAAAAAATCAAGCAGGTCAGTTAGACACAATCTCCCTTTCCTAAAACCATGCTGACAGTCTCCCAGGATATTGTTACCATATAGGTAATTTTCCATTTTATTATAGCTTATTATAGTTTCCATAAGTTTACATATAATAGAAGTCAGGCTTATTGGCCTGTAGTTACCTGGTTCGGTTTTGTCTCCCTTTTTGTGGATCAGTATTACGTTTGCAATTTTCCAGTCTGTCAGTACAATCCCTGTGTCAAGAGACTGTTGCATGATCTTGGTTAGCGGTTTGTAAATAACTTCTTTCATTTCTTTGAGTACTATTGGGAGGATCTCATCCGTCCCAGGGGATTTGTTTATTTTAAGAGCTCCTAGTCCCTTTAACACTTCTGCCTCTGTTATGACTCTCCCTGGGGGGGTGCCCCCCTTACTGACTCTCCCTGGGGGAGTGCGCCCCACACTTTGGGCACCACTGATCTAGACCGTTTTTCAAACTGTGATGAAATTTGTTAAGGAAATACCCACAACTTTTATTCATACAGTAGTAAAAAAAAATCGTTTTAATATTTTCATTTCTTATAAAGGAGTTAAATTATGTTTTTTTTTCTGACTTTTAATATTAGGAAGCAGAAATTAGGATCATCTCCACATGTGGGCTGAAAGTTTCCTGTAGTTCTGGAATGTCCTCTAGCATTTAGTCTAATCCGAGCCAATTAAGGTGGATTGAAGACCCTGCACCTCTCCTCCGCTCTGTAAACCTCCACAACCTCCTTGCAAAGGTCACACTGTCTCTCTCGCACTTTACATTAAATGAGCCCGGCTTCTTCATTTTCAAATTATTTTTAGATTAGGTTTGAGAGCTTGTCTGTTTTTGATGATTTCCCAGTGGACATTTTTGTACAAGTACAGAGTTGAGTACAAACTCAGTTACTGTTGTGTTTAAATCTGTGAAACAGAATGACAACCATCGAAAATGCAGACCTCCCCCTCATGTTCTCCTTTCTTCTTTTTCTTTTTTTATATTTCTGTAGCTTTTCTATACCATCATGTTGTACCTTAAAGTAATTGTAGCTAACAAAATAGTTCTACCCATTGTGTATATTATATTGGTCTCAAATGTGCAGTTTTGAAAGAAACTCATATTACACTATGTAACACAATTTTTGTTCCTGGGTAGTAAGTGTTATTTCCTAATTGCTTATGCCTCAAAAGTATAGAAAATGGCTATTATTCCCCACAAACTTTGCTTTTGTGACCAGGACAGTGATATTTTGAAATTTACTTATTTCCAATGAGAAAACGGGTGAATTTGTGTCTTTTCGTTCACATAAAGTCAGAAAAAAACAACATATGAATCCAAATTAACATGTATTTATACTAAAGTAATACAAAAATGACTACAAAAGATTTAGAAGTGAGTAGTTTTTCGAGATTTATGATTATACTGTAAATCACTTTCACGAATCAGCCCCCAAATGTAGTCTCCCATCATGTTCTCGTTATACTGTCCTTGGTAGCGGCGTTCAAAGTCCAGTATATCCTGGTGGAAGCGCTCGCCTTGCTCCTCCGAGTACGCTCCCATGTTCTCCTTGAATTTATCAAGATGAGCATCAAGGATATGGACTTTGAGGGACATCCTACAGCCCATTGTGCTGTAGTTCTTCACCAGAGTCTCAACCAGCTCCACATAGTTTTCGGCCTTGTGATTGCCCAGGAAGCCCCGAACCACTGCGACAAAGCTGTTCCAAGCCGCTTTCTCCTTACTAGTGAGCTTCTTGGGGAATTCATTGCACTCCAGGATCTTCTTTATCTGTGGTCCGACGAAGACACCGACTTTGACCTTTGCCTCAGACAGCTTAGGGAAGAAGTCTTGAAGGTACTTGAAGGCTGCCGACGCCTTATCTAGAGCTCTGACAAATTGTTTCATAAGGCCCAATTTGATGTGCAGTGGTGGCATCAGCACCTTCCGGGGGTCCACCAGTGGCTCCCACTTGACGTTGTTCCTCCCCACAGAGAACTCAGTCCGCTTGGAAGGGTCCACCATGCAGAAGTAGCAGTTGCTTGAGTGGTCAGTGGGTTCCCGACAAATTCTTGGGATAGCAAACTTCATGGCTCTCTTTTCCTCTCTGTACCATCCTACAAAAATACATTTATTTCACCCATGACTAATGTGTAAGAGATTCTTGCAACATTTTTCATATATGATATATTTTTTCAATAACATTGAAAATTGCAAAACATTTTAAAATTAAAAACTTTTACAATTTTAAAAATTTTAACAAATTTTATAATATAAAATTCCGAGCAACAATTGTCCATCTTACCTTCCAGAGTTTTTTTGCAGTGCTCGCAGGTGAAACGAGGTGCCCAGGGTTTGTCTTGATCCCCGACAGGCATGCCGAAATATGCCTTGTAGGCCTCACACATCTTAGCAGATGCTTCCACGGAGTACTTTTTCGCTCTTGTCTTGATAAATTGGCCGCAGACATAGCAAAATGCGTCTGCCGGATGCTTGCAGCCTCTTGATGCCATCTCAGAAAAATGCAGATATGTATCCACTTAGGCAGCTGGAACTAAACTGAACTGGTGGGCTTAAGGCCCCTGTATTTATACTACTATTTATATTACTGGAAAGTTCTAGAAAGCTCTAGAAGTTACTCCAAGTTTACTCAGCACTGAATCTATCTGGAATGTTCTGGAAAATAGGTAAATTTCAAAATATCACTGTCCTGGTCACAAAAGCAAAGTTTGTGGGGAATAATAGCCATTTTCTATACTTTTGAGGCATAAGCAATTAGGAAATAACACTTACTACCCAGGAACCCCCCAAAAAATAAAAATTTGTTACACAGTGTTATCATTTTAAAAGATGACTTCTGGTACTACAGCACACTCAGTTAATGGAACATCTGTTTGCAAAGCCATGACTTACAGGAAGTCTGTTACTGCTTTACTTCCTCGTCATTTCACCCCATCCTCTGGGTCAAAGCATGGTACTGGCTGAAAGCATGCCAGTCAATAGGGGAAGCAGCTGGTTGGTTACTGGGAGGAAAATGACCCACTTGGGGTCTTCTGAGTGGCACATCCAGTAAAGGCGCTCCACGTAGAGTGCAGGATGCGCTCTATAGTCTGGACATAGCGAGTTTGAGTCCAGGCTATTCCACAGCTGACCGTGGATGGGAGCACCCAGGGGGCGGCGCACAATTGGCCGAGCGTCACCCGGGGGGAGGGAGGGTTAGGTCGGCCAGGGTGTCCTCGGCTCACCGTGCACCAGCGACCCCTGCAGTCTGGCCGGGCGCCTGCGGGCTTGCCTGTAAGCTGCCCGAGAGCTGCGTTGTCCTCCGACGCTGTAGCTCTTGGGTGGCTGCATGGTGAGTCCGCAGTGTGAAAGAAAGCGGTCGGCTGACGGCACATGCTTCGGAGGACAGCGTGTGTTCGTCTTCGCCATCCCAAGTCAGCACAGGGGTGGTAGCGGTGAGCTGAGCTTAAAAAAAATAATTGGTCATTCTAAATTGGGAAAAAATAATTGGCAACGACTAAATTTATGAAAAAAAACCTGGTGTAGTACCAGATATCTCTTTTAGAATGAAAATACATGTTGGCTAAAACATGTTTCTTTCAAACTGCACATTTGAGACCTTAATAATGAATGGATGTGCATGGTGGAGAAAATGTATGTAACTATTTTGTCAGCTACAATTACTTTAGGCTGTTAATGGGGTCAAAAGAAATACAAGGTAAGGTCATCATTGGGGGAGTTTCCATGTGTGTTCTAATTTTTCTCGAGACATTGTTATAATGAAAAACGGCTCAGTTTATTTTACTCGACAAGACCCTCTTTTCACCTGACGTCATGCAAATGAAGGGGAAAGGAGGAGGTTGATATGCAAATTAGCCATGTGAAGCGTTCTTGTGCTGTTTTCGCACACAGCTCGGGAAAATGTGGTTTCCATGCACAGAGAACAGGTACAGGAGAGAATCTCACCTGAAAATCCATAGTCGTCAGGTGACATCTTGTTTGAGTGAAACTCTAAAGCAGAGTGTTAAGTTAATGTAATAAAGCTGTGATTTGTAAATACAAATGTATTGTGGTTTGTACTATTTTCTGCTATGTACTGTACAGTGCTTTGCAATACTTTTGTATAAAAGGCGCTATATAATGCAATAAATAAATAAATGCCTCTTGCCTGGTAGTTTAATAACATGTTTTACTGCTCTTGCCCAAATTGTTTTTCAGGTGTCCATTAGTGGGGTGGCATATCGTTAGTAGTGAATAATATTTCAACTAATTTATCACACAACTTATTAATTAAGGAAAAAAGAAAATAATTAACCTGGAGGTATATAATGAAACTGTTTGACCCAGCTATTGCAGATCACCATGGCTGAAAACCGACTGAGATGTAGGATTATAGAGATCTGTGCTGGACACCTTCCATGTATGCTGTCAAGGCTGTCTGGATTGGGGGCAGTGGACGTTTTCACGTGAAATGGGGGTTTCCATGCTCATGGTAAATGAGATTTACCCTATCCCTCTCTGTGGCCGTTATTTTCGGCCATAAACCTGATTCTGTCGAGCTGTTCTCCCTAACGTGCACACGCATTGCCACTTCACGTGTAAATAACCACACATAGAAACTCCCCCTTGATGTCCAAATATTTATTTCTTAGTAGACGCCCTTATCCAGGGCAACTTACAATTGTTACAAGATATCACATTATTTTTACATAAAATTACATTATTTTTTACATACAATTACCCATTTATACAGTTGGGTTTTTACTGGAGCAATCTAGGTAAAGTACCTTACTCAAGAGTACAGCAGCAGTGTCCCCCACGACCTTCCGGTCAAGAGTCGAGAGCCCTAACCACTACTCCACACTGCTGCCCTGCACTACTCCACACTGCTGCACTTCAAATATACAAAACAAACACACAAATCTTAGTACCTCGAATTTCTTTGTTTCTATTTCATTAGATTTTTTATTTTTAGTAAACTAAATCTATTGGGCTTTACAGACTGCAATGCTTACATTTTTATTCAGTTTTTGTCATGTTTTGGTTGTCTGCATGGCTCTTCAGGTCAGACAGCTCTGACTTAGAGGTTTAATAAAGCAGTAGATTTTGTATTTGTTGAACATTTAATGGAACACCGTTATTTTTATTACAACACAAAGTTGATTCAGTTAATCTGTGATTCCATTAAGCATGTTTTCACTGTACAACAGTCTCCAAATCTCCAATGCCAATGCAGTAATGTGGCACTACCACAACAACCTTGTGATTCTGTGCCTTCACAGGCGGTTTTAGCACAGGGGCAGCTACAATGGGATGAGGCTACTGTTGATAGACTGGTATCTAGACTTACCATCGAGAGGATTATGAACCAATCCACAGTGCTGGTAATCTTTTTCGTTACCCTGTCAATCCCAGACAATGTGCCTTCGTATCAGGTGCACTGCAGCAGTTATTCTAGTTGCTGTGGTCTACTTATTGTTCTGCTTGGGTTTCTGCAGGGTAATACTCTGTAATCCAAGCTGGTAAATTAAGACCTGCAAAGGGCATCTTACTATTACTTTATTTATTAGGTTTCTGGACTTTTAATGGAAAGTACCAATATTATCACTGGAACCCCCTTTTCAATTTCACTCCAATGATCTAGCTGCAAACAGACGATGTGACCTACAGCACATGAACTGATTAGGTACCAGGAAGCAGCAGTCTATACTGTAACAAAATCCCTAAATTAAACAAACAAAAATAAAAACCGGCTAATAACCCAAAGATCTGCATCAAAATGAAAGAAGGACCAGTGATGAGAGTATTCATGCTAATAAGTTTTTTAAAGCCTTGGTTATCAGTCCTTAAAGGCATTTACTTTGCTTGCTAAGACATTTTTAAACTTCGTAACTTCCATGCACACAGCCCCTCGTTTATTATTCTATTTATAGCCACTGGGATCAGGCACTAAATTAGAAATTAGATATTAGACACTTAATATGCAAAGCCCTGTCTCTGACAAATAACACATCTTTAAAAAATGTATGTTCTCATTTTTATCAGCCCCCCCTAAATTACTACAGGGTTTAACTGTGGAATAGCAGTTAAAGGGCCAGTTCTCACAAAAAAAGTATTTGATTTTCATAATCCCTACATGTGTCCTGTAATATATGAAAGCGGTCTCTGCATTTTGCCATGTCTAATAGAGGGCTGATGGTAGGGGGTTGGCTTGCAGGCATTTCCAAGACTACTTAACCCTCTCTGGGTTTTGCTGAAGATTTTCTTTCCCAGCTAGAGCGATGCTCTTTCCCAGCTAGACAGACCCGCTTAACCTTATCTTAAGGGATTTATTATTTTCTTTTAAATGAATAAACTCTTAAACCGTTTACAGACACATTGACATTTTGTGTATATAATGTATTTATTAATATTACTGTATAAATACTGTAGGTTACCTATATAAACTCACCATTAAAAAATGCATAACATGTAATGTGTTCGTAAATAAGTGTGACCCTTTTGAAATGAGATGCCATTAGTGGTGTGTAGCAAGGGATTGAACTCGCTATTAATTTTAATGTTGTAAACATCTCTCTACACAGGTTCTTTTTTAAAGTGGGTAAATGAATCTCTCTTTTTATTTCAATTCCTTAAATAAACTTTACATTTCGTTACATGATGTTCGTGGTTGTTGATGCTTTTTAGTTTTCTCATACGGCGCAGTTTGTAATTAGCCATCTGGTGTGCAGAATCCAATATTTTCACATTCCTTTGCCGGTTATTAGTTTAACAAGGATCTTCTGGAATTTATTGCATGTTTAAGTTGCTCTCTAAGCAGCATTATTGCTTCTGAAGTTCAAGCTGTATTTTGCTCTTGTTGCAGCAGTGTTTCTTTTAACCCTAGTTACAATCAACTAGAGCATTGCCCCTCACATTCATTTAAAGGAATGCTAACAAAGGCTTTTATAATCCATTATCTTACTTAGTCTTATACTGATGGCAGTATTATTAACTCCCCCGCTTAATCAAAGCTCTCTCTTTGAGTATCAGCACAATTGTGCGTCCACCAAGGCTCAGGGAGTTTCAACGTCAGACTCAATCCTGAGAGACTGTAGAGAATCTCATGTCTTGCAAGCCAGCATATGTGACATAACTTCTAATAATGCAGAGCATGGATATTACATTACCTGTTTCAACCACAGGGGTCAGGATTCTTCCCATAGGGTGCAACTGTATTGAACTGGCATCTCAGGCCATTGAATGAATGGAAAGGCACTCCACAGACCATACGGTTGAAAGACGTACGCCTTACCATTCCACTAAAGAGCAAGCAAAGGTCTTGCAGTACTTAGGCTGATGTCAGGGTTATTAAGTCATTAGCCACTAGGAGGAGACCCATTACAGTTTGCCATTACATGTGCTAAGTTTCTTTTAGTATTTCTAAATGTAGCCCTATTGAGTGTTTATTAGTCATGGATGCTCAATAGGTCATAATGAAAGATTCGCAGCAGTCTATACTATATTGTATACTATAAAGAATTTTAAGCCTCAAGTTAACTGCCTAAATAATTATTGGTGCCACTGCAGCAAGAAAAAAAAAAATAGCATAAAAAGTTTTTATTTTATTTTAAAAGAAACCTCTACAACACGGTGCATAAGAAGCTAAAACAGAGCGTTCTGCAAAGAACTCTAACATTTAAGTGAGATTCTTACAACACTTCTATACTGTGCTTTGGTGTCTTGGTTTGATTTTCAAATTGCTGAACATTTACTTTCCAGGAGACTTGCAGTTTTTCTGTGTTATAACCCTAAAGAAACACATTGCTACCACTTTAGAAAAAACGGAGGAGTATAATAGAATTAGGAAGGCGGCAATTGAATATTTTAATATTTTACAATATGTTATATATATTCTGAAAGTTTCATGCCCGACAGTATGATTGATCTTGCCCATTGTGCACAGACTATAATTGTTTAACTCTTTCTATGCTGAATGTTTGCATTGTTCTTCTATTCTTACTGAACAAAATAACCATTGGGATCCCATTATAAACCAGTATATCACATTGAAGAACCTCACTAACAGACCACTGAATTACTAGCAATGGCAACACAATGGATTTGTAACAAATATTGCATACAGTAAGTACAGTGGCCCTGATAGTCTGTGCAGTACTGATATTGAATGGTACCATGGTATGGCAATGGATTACATGCCATAAACTTTAAATTGAACTTTAAGTAATTGATAAGCCATTCGGTTACTGTATAATTGTATCATGTGATGTTTATTTCAATACTAGTGTTCAAACCTTGATATAACGTCTTTAAAAAAACAGACACAGGAGATGGAAGCTACCAGTTTAAAAAGCACTTCTTTATTTAATCATTGGTCCAAGGTGAAGTATAAACATTTGTTGTTGAAAATCTTTAAAAAATGTGCTTTGATTAAAACAAGTTACAGCAATATGAACCTAAGGGTCATATTTTTGCATAATTCAATACAAACCAAATAAGTGTAAAAAATGTATATAATTACAACACATTCCTTAACTGTACGGACAATATTTTGGTTTGCTTTTATTTCATTTCTTGTATTGAAATAGATGAGGTGTTACTTCTTGTCACTTATGTTTATAGTAGGTTGGCTATTTTTTTAAACTGTTTGTGAAATAAACAAGCTTTAGACTATGCACCATTTCTTCTCTAGTTAGCTCAACATTCTTCAAAGCCTTTTATCATAATTATGATACACAGGAGACAGAAAGTTTATCTGAGACCACCTCACCGGTGTCTAATTTTTATTTGGTGGCACAAGGGGGCACTGTTGCGCCGTGGAAGAACAATACCAGCAATGGTAAAGTTCGTCTCCATGGCAGATTGATAGAAATACCAACGATGGTAAGTTTCTCTGATCAGTCCAGTTATGGTGCACACGCAGGTCTCAAAATAATATTCAAAAACAGAAGGCAAAAGAAAAAAGGAAAATAAAACACAGTAACAAAACTACAAACAAAAGGTGCTGCTTCTTGCACCGTCCCGAAGCCTCCGCTGTCCGGTGCGGCTCGGGTTTCAGAGATACTTTGCTGTTCCCTTACTAACACTCACGAGGTTGCCCAGGATTCTCCAGCTCAACTACAATAACGTCCCCGTATGGAGACGTGAAATTTAAGTGGTATTATCAGAGCTGTCTTCTTTAGCCGGGCTTGCCTGCCTCTTTCTCTTGCTCCAGACACTGATGGTCTTTTCCTGCTTTTACTCCAGGTTTATGAACCCAGATCCTGCTGTTGTTTCTCCTAGAAGGGCAAGAGTGAAGGAACAGAAAAGCGTCACTTTTATTGGTCGAGCGACGCCCCAAGACCCGCCTCCCGACCACTCAGAGAGAGAGAGAGAGAGAGGCAACACACCTTCACCCAACTTCTCTGTGTCATTGCCGTGATTGGCAGGCAGATCCCACGCCTGATAGCCAGCACAGGTCTCTCTTATCAACAAGGTGACTACCATTTATCCTTCCACAAAAACCTTTCATATTAATTTCCTGTGTTACGCTACCTGACCACACCTAAGATGCATTCCTTTGCCTCTCAGTCAGAGCATGTGAGCGGAGTGGAGCGGAACCAAACCAATTTGCTCCAGCTCCCGCCCCAGTGCAATTTCCTGAGCAGTGCATGTGGTAGCAGTGCCTAATAAAGTAAATCTGCACATAACATTGATGGTCAGGATACATCACTTAAAAAATGTTAATGTGAAGCCCCGTGTGGTAAATCTTTGCAAGAATTTTTTCAGTCAGCGAGGGGGTGATGTAAAGACTGTCCCTCCTTTCCTCTTTACCCTGCATGTAGCGACAGTACCGAGACTTCGCAAAAACTTTTTTTCTGAGGATTAACTCAGGGTTACTTATGACGAAATAAATTTTTAAAAAAATCCCAGATTGAATTACATTTCATTTTGCGTTTTTTGTGGTTTGGTTTCATATAAAGCAGAGATTAATAAAGATAAGAACATAAGAACATAAGAAAGTTTACAAACGAGAGGAGGCCATTCAGCCCATCTTGCTCGTTTGGTTGTTAGTAGCTTATTGATCCCAGAATCTCATCAAGCAGCTTCTTGAAGGATCCCAGGGTGTCAGCTTCAACAACATTACTGGGGAGTTGGTTCCAGACCCTCACAATTCTCAGTGTAAAAAAGTGCCTCCTATTTTCTGTTCTGAATGCCCCTTTATCTAATCTCCATTTATGACCCCTGGTCCTTGTTTCTTTTTTCAGGTCAAAAAAGTCCCATGGGTCGACATTGTCTATACCTTTTAGGATTTTGAATGTTTGAATCAGATCGCCGCGTAGTCTTCTTTGTTCAAGACTGAATAGATTCAATTCTTTTAGCCTGTCTGCATACGACATGCCTTTTAAACCCGTGATAATTCCGGTTGCTCTTCTTTGCACTCTTTCTAAAGCAGCAATATCCTTTTTGTAACGAGGTGACCAGAACTGAACACAATATTCTAGGTGAGGTCTTACTAGTGCATTGTAAAGTTTTAACATTACTTCCCTTGATTTAAATTCAACACTTCTCACAATATATCTGAGCATCTTATTTTAATCTTGTTTTTAATTACTGTATTGCTTTTAAATTTTAGACATACATTTCAGTAATCAGTAGAAGGAGTCGCTCTCTGTGTCAGTGTGACATAGAGAGTGTGTGAGTCCCTCCCTTTACTGATTAGAAGACAGAAAAGTGTGAGAGACTCCACAATCAACTGAGAGCGAGATATCATTTTTGGAAGGCCAGGTAAATTCATAATAGCCTCTGACGCGGACAGGCAGAGGAGTGGGCCACAGAATGAAAAGCAGCAGAGCGGACTGGGGAATTAAAATTAGCGGAGCGTGCAGTGAACTGCGGAAGTAAAAGCTGTGAAGCTGAGTGGATTCAAATATGATTGAGCAATGAGCGGGATTTCAGAACGCTCACATGCTCTGCTCTCAGTCTGGAAGAGCAGAAGGAAGAGGTGCTGGGGCTCAAGAGGTAATTTCTACTAGAAATCACCCCTCACCCCTCCCTCCTGAGCATTCCTTATAGAGTCTCTTCTAGAGCAGTAGAACACTGTTCTGCCAGACCCCTCACCACTCCCTCCTAAGCATTCCTTATAGAGCCTCTTCTAGAGCAGTAGAACACTGTTCTGTCAGACCCATCACTCCTCTCTCCTGAGCATTCCTTATCAAGCACTGTACCTCCTCTCTCTCTCTCTCTCTCTCTCTCTCTCTCTCTCTCTCTCTCTCTCTCTCTCTCTCTCTCTCTTAAACCTTGCAATGTGAAATCCCAAGAGGTTCACATGGTGAAATTAATTTAAATAAAATAATGAAACAAAGTCAGCTTCCCGGTAAATTCTATGATGCGACCAGTGAAGGGCAATGATATATTAGCAAAGTCTCTGAGGAACCCAGGGAAATGATGAATAACCAGTGGTTGGGTTATTTAATACAGTGTACAGTATATACAGCAGTGCTCATAAGTAGAAACATATTTCGGTGTCAGATAGTATATCAAATCTGTCTGAACACATTTCAAGAAAATAAGTTTAGTGAAAACAAAAAGCCTTGATTTTATAAAATGACTGGCTTTGTATTGTTGTTACAAAAGTGGGACAGAAAATAAATAAAGTAAACCCAGTCTAGACTACTTGTTTCTGTTAGCTGATTTTTAATAATTCTTATATCTAGTACACAGTTACACACACACACAAACACACAGGCCATCCTACGATAATCCATGAATGCCCATGAAGTATCCTCTCCGTATCCACATTTGTTAAGTGCTAGTAATATCAACGTGAATTAGATCATTTTACTTTTAAGAGATAGGAGGTCTGCACTGTAAATTGTACCATGTATTTGGTAACATAATAGATTTATTTCCATAGATAGATATATCTTTTTTCCCCAATGAGAGGCAAATGTATATTCTGAATGTTGTAAAGCTAGATTTTTTCTCTTTTTGAATTGATTCTGTGGCCTGCAGTGTGATATGTTTGATGGATTACCACAGTGTGGTGAGGGAGACAGCAAAATCATTCATCAGACATGGGTTCCCGAGGCAAGAGAACAACACACCCAGGAACTCACTGCAGCCACACACTCGCTCAACTGAACACCCCTACAGAAGAGCTTGACAGACCCTGCTGGGCTCCTGTTCCAATGCTTGCGTTTTACCTGGAGAAACACCCTGCAGACCCTTTGCAAACCACAGCACTCCCTTACAGAAAACCTCACAGAGATCCAACAGCCCCTACACAATCTTACACAATCTTAGTCTGTCTACCCGATTGGGTTTGGCATCGCCCTGGTGTGGGGCGTGTTTTCCTGATATACCATGTGTCCCTACAAGCTACCTTCTTTAACGTGTCGAATTTAAGCATTGCTGTGGATTAAGTCCATCCTACTGCATTCTGATGGCGATGGCAGCTTTCAGGACTTAGCATGAATGGTTTGACAAAGGTATCTTCCATGGATATCCCCTGATATCAATCCAATTGAGCACGTTTTGTATGAACTTGAATGATTTGTCATCATGATCCTCTGCCTACCTCTCTGCACCAATTGCTAGAAATTGGTTAACATCCCTCCCTGGAGACACCGTCCAGCACCTTGTGAAGTCCATGCCATGTCGTGTCAGCGCTGTGATAAGGGCATACAGGCTGTGATAAGGGCATACAGGCTGCACCTGGTACAACTATAAAAAATACCAACGCTGTAAACATACACAGTGCTTTGTAGCTGTGTTACATTATATTCAGCACGTTTCAACACTGCACAGCAACGTACATGTAAACCTTATGCTAACTTTCCCAAAGCAATATTGAGATGTGTAAACTCCCATTATATTGTGACCGAGACAGTGCGGTGATAATAAGCGGAGTGTGACATTAACAGGAGTGATTATTACGCAGGCTTCACTGTACAAACATCTGGGGATGACAAAGCCCTTATGGTTCATTTTTAAAAATCACTGTATAATCCCAATGTATTACCCTGAAGAAATCCTAGGTAGCATTACCTGCAAAGGCTAAAACATTACTAATTTGAAGGTAGCGTGTAATGTTGTAAACAAATGAAAGAAAGAACAAAAGAAAGAAAGAAAGAAAGAAAGAAAGAAAGAAAGAAAAGGAAACTGAGTTCAGGAGTACTGTTGGAAAGAAGAGTGCGGGGAAAGCAGAGCAGATACAACACTACACTGTTGTTGTGGCCAGATAAAATGGCCTGGATGTGTGTTATGTCATACATTATTTACTTAATGACCTCCCTCTGATCTGTGCTGGAGGAAAAGATGCAGATGCCTTATAATACATTTTGATAAGCTAATATGCATTTAAAAACTGCAAAGGTCGCTCCTTCAGATGAAACTGAGGTTTAAAAAGGTCCTAGGAAATTAAAACATAAAATTGAATTTCTTTAGGCTTGATTGATCTACAATACCTTCAGTTTCCACTTCTCACCTGAAAAGGAGACCTTTGGAGTTTTGAAAGCTATTTTTAAATACAGCTATTAAAATGTTTCACCAAAAAATAAAAAATAAATAATAAAAAACAACAACTTTGGACTAGCATTTTTTTAAATTTGCTGGGTAAAAAAATGTCAGCTTCAGTATAATTTTGTTGAATAGTTTTGTTCTGTCATATATGAGTTCAAACTTCACAGCGCCTGTGCTTAATTACATATAAGAAAGCAATTAGGGGAAATCATCTGGGAAACATCATGTATTGTATTTACAGGCAGTAATGCCAGTGTTAGGATAGGGGACTTCAGTTTCCAGCACTCAGGATCTGCCTTCCAGTCTCAGACACTGAAATTTGTATTGGAATTACCTTTTTTAAAAAAATGCAGAAAAAGACAAAGAAAAGAACTCCATTGTGAAATCTAAACTTAATTTTTTGAGGCCCCCTGGGAGTGGGGGGTAGGCGGGGGGAGCAGAGAAATCCAGTAATATCTTTAATGAAAAAAAGCATCTGTTTGTTGCTGGGCCGAAGCAGCAGTTTGTGTTTGTAATAGATTTGTTGAGAGGCAGCGGGCGAAAACCTCATTACGCTGAGTTATTTTTATAGATCTCTTATTTTGCAGGCCGCGGTTGTGTTTTATTTATTTCGAGTTAGTGGCATAATGAGGTCCCTGAGGTACTTTGGAATTCCAAAAGTTAGAGAGAGAGAGAGAGAGAGAGAGAGAGAGAGAGAGAGAGAGAGAGAGAGAGAGAGAGAGAGAGAATGGTGGAGAACAAGGGAGTTATCAAAAGAAAGGAGAGAGAGAACATAGGAGCTGGAGAGGACAGGGGGAATAGAAATGAGGGTGAAAAAAGAACATCAGGCAGAGGAGAGTTAGAAAAGGGAAAACTGGAACCTATGATAAAGGCAGAGAAAAAAAGTTTGCTGTAGGGGTAATCATCGACTAGTAGAATAGCAAGGTGACAGTCGGCCATCTCACGTGATTGTGAAGTACATGGGAAGCATGCGGTCAGCCTCAGAGACTGGTGGTCCATTAATTGCATCTCTTGTGATTCTGAAGTACATGGGAAGCATGCAGTTTCCGATGAGCGGAAGTACAGTTGAGGTTGCAAGCCATTAGCATATAAATGAAATGTTAGCACATTAATAAAATAAATAAATCTGAGCCGTTTCAGAATATAGTGTACAAACAGCAAAGTGTTACAAAACAGTACGTTCACAAATAGAGCTCCAGGCATTATTCCATGTGTGACAGGGTTAAGCTTTCTTTAAAGTTTTTGGTTTTTCATTACACTTTGAATATTTTATATTAGCATGTTTTGAAAGCATGTGTGAATTAGTGTAAGGTAATCGCAGTGTAATTGTGTGACAGTCTGGCTAGCAGTGGTGACGTCACGGACCAGGAAGTAGAAACCAAAACAAGGGATGGGCGGGTGAAGCTGAGTGCAGTAGCACTCAGCGTATTTATTAACAAACAAAATATTTAAACAAACCAACAAAACACAAAACAAAAGGGCACGAAGGCCAAACGAATAAACAAACAAACAAGTAAGTGTCGTGCTGGACAATCCAGCACGTTTAAGCAATTGTTTTTCGAATGTTGCTCGCTCTCTCCGCTCCCCGTACTCTCCTCTGTACACCCAACCTCAAGTGCAGAGAGCTGCAGGTTTATATACTCTGGCCGAGGGATTAACTAGTTGGTAATTATCTTATTATCCCTCGGCCAGAGTCTGCACGCGTTTGGTAAGGATGCATGACTGTCAGCTAGTTAAATAATCAGTAGCTGATCAGCCATGCATCCTCACGGGGTTTTTAAATATAAAATAATAAAAGACGCGGCGCTTTTACCCGCGCCGTAAACAAAAATACAAATAATAATACATAGGGGCGGGACACTCCACCACAAATTGTCATGAATGACCAAGTTGTTAAAATGGTGGGGGTGGAGCAGATGTTATTATTATTGTGTGCACTAAATATTTTTTATATATTCACAGTTATTATTAATGTGTTTAATTTTTATTATTATGATGTGTTTGATTTTTATTGTTATAATTATTGTGTGTGAAGTTTCTTTTTTTTATCACTGTGTGGTTTGTTTTTGTTGTATTCACTAATTGTTAATTAACATGCTTGAACACCACACCTGAAACCAGTTTGGGATCCCTGACTCCCGACTCCCACAGTTAATCATCTCCGGTGTTTTCACCTGCCCTAATCTATCCCTCACAGACAATAAAAAGAGTGCTTTGACTCACAAACGGGGGAGAGAGAAAAGTGAATGAACGGTGACAAGGGAGGAGGAATATAGACCCGCAAGATCGACCCAATATTAATGGATTAAGTAGGGGAGCTGGTGGACAAGAGCATGGGAGCAGAGCTGTAGAAAGGAAAGAACAACATTTCGTGGATGAAAGAGTACGAAGATTGAGGGAGACGCGACTCAGGCAGCACACAGGGAAGTACAATAATAAAAAGAGCCGTATTGGTGCTCATGTTGTGACTGTTATACCCCCTCCCATGATAAACCGGGTGGAATTGCTTGGAATAAGCCAAGACTGTGTTTTCTTTCTTCCTTTTTTTTTGTTTGACTATGCAGTAAATCTGTGTAGGGACTGAAATCTGTGCTACACGTTGTGCTGAAGACTGATTTTCTGGGGCTAGAGTGTGCGCCGGGATCAGAGTTGCTGCAGCTGGAATTGTTATTGCTGCACGGGAGAATCCGTGAGCGTTCCTGGAGACTAGAGTGAGCTGCACTGAACATGGACTATTCTTTCTAGAGCCCTCTGTAGGCACGGGTGTAACGAGTTGGACCTTTTCTCAGCTATCAACAGAACCGGGACAGAGACTCGTGAGATTGAGATTGATTTTCTTTTTTTTGTTTTTCTCTCTTGCATACTAAGACTTCTAGTTGGTTGCGTTGGATTTATCCAAGGCGACTTACAGAGACTAGGGTGTGTGAACTATGCATCAGCTGCAGAGTCACTTACAACTACGTCTCACCCGAAAGACGGATCACAAGGAGGTTAAGTGACTTGCTCAGGGTCACACAATGAGTCAGTGGCTGAGGTGGGATCCATTGCCCCGCATTGAGGAATTTTTGACAAGCCTGAAGGAGGCCGAGTGGTTTTCTACCCTCGACCTGGCCAGTGGGTATTGGCAGGTGGAGGTAGACCCCCGTGATGGAGAGAAAACTGCCTTTACTACCCCCTTAGGATTATATGAGTTCGAGAGAATGCCTTTTGGACTGTGTAATGCCCCTGCGACCTTCCAGCGGCTTATGGAGCGTTTCCATGGGAGAACAGGTAAATGACTCTCTCTTAATCTATCTTGATGACATTAGTATATATTCACCTGATTTCTATACACATATTTCTCACCTTGAGCAGGTTTTTCTGAAATTAGAGGCATGGTCCAAAGCTGCAGCCACAAAAATGTAAACTCTTCCAGAAGGAGGTGCGTTACTTCAGTCATGTGGTTAGCCAGAAGGGCGTAGCAACTGACCCAGAGAAGATTGCAACAGTCCAGGATTGGCCCCCTCCAACGACTGTCCGACAGGTGCGTTCTTTCTTGGGCTTTGCAGGCTATTATCGACGGTTTATTCCAGCTTTTTCGAAAATTGCTGCTCCCTTACATGCCCTGTTGACTGGAACTGCCACCTTGGGAAATAAGACGTCGCCTGTAACCTGGACTGATCAGTGTCAATCCGCCTTTGTCCAGTTGAAGATTGCCTTGGTGAGTGCTCCTATCTTGGCATATGCAGATTTTCTTGCTCCCTTTCCATTATATACGGATGCCATCTTAGATGGGCTAGGGGCAGTTCCAGGTTGCTGGAAGCTATGGCAACAACAAGACCCTGATATACAGAAGATTCTTCAATACCTTGAACATGGAGTGAGCCCAGAGGTCTGTGTACGTAAGACTCTTTCGTATACCATTCACCGTCTTTTACAGGAATGGGATCTCTTACAGTGCCGGGATGGGATGTTGGTCAGACATAAGTTTGAACCCAACTCTGAGGTAGAGCACCACCAGATCGTGGTGCCTAGGGAGCAGACACACAGGGTCTGGGAGAAGTATCATAGTGCAGCAGGCCACCTTGGAGGAGCAAAGACCTTGTCCATCCTGCGGAGGACCTTCTTCTGGCCCCGGATTGGGGAAGACGCTAAGAGGTGGACAGCTGAGTGCTTCCGGTGTGTGTGCAGTAAAGCGGGACCGGAGGTAAGAGCCCCCCTTCAGTCTGTAGTAAGTTCATTCCCCCTAGAAGTCGCTGCAGTTGATTATTTAGCATTAGGTCGACCTACTGATACATATCCTTACATCTTAGTAATGGTTGACCTATTCTCTAAATTTGCATGGGCAGTGCCAACTAGAGATCAGATGGCTCAGACTACAGTCAAGGCTTTGTGGCAACACTTGATTCAACCTTTTGGTTGCCTGGAACGTATCCATTCAGAAAGAGGAGCAAATTTTGAGTCTGAGGTTATGGCCCAATTATGTAGGATCTATGGATGTACAAACAGCCGCACGACCCCGTATCACCCTCAAGGGTACGGGGCTTGTGAACTTATGAATAGAACTTTGCTTACGCTGTTGGGTACGTTGGGTGAGGATGAACAACAGAGGTGGGCAGAGAAACTCCCGGAGCTAATACATGCATACAATAATACAATTCACAGTACCACTGGACTAACCCCGTTTTTTGTTCTTTTTGGGCAACAAGCACAGCTTTCGGTGGATCTGGTAATGGGAACAATTCCCATTGTAGAACCACGTGACCTAGAAGGGTGGGTCCAAGTCCACCACCAGACCCTCCTGCGAGCCTATGATGTAGTAGCAAACCGGTCACAAAAACAGAGGGAGAAAGATGAGACTTGTTACAACCGTAGAAGTAAGCAGATCACGTTGTTGCCAGGTGAGCGAGTACTGTTGCGTAATTTTCGCCGTAGGACGCATGGGAAACTGGCACCTCATTTGGAGACCGATTCCTTTTGTTGTAGTAATGTGTTTGAGACCTGATAGTCCAGTTTATAGGATAAGGCCAGAGGGCCAAGATGGCCCGGAACAGACAATACATCGTAATAATTTAAGAGCTTGCCCCTCATTTCCAGTAGAACCTCACACACCAGCATGCCCCCACCCAGATTCCATTAGGCCTCTTATGGAGTGGGGAAGGAATATGTGCCGGCCTGTGGGGCAACCAGTTCTAATTAGATCTCTTGTACCTGAGCCTGCCATTGCCCAAGGACCTGAAAAATGAAGATCCAGTAGAACTACCCCATGAGGGGGAAGCTCCACTGCGGAGGTCTCAACGGGAATGTCTAGGTAAACTACCCCAGAGATACTGTGAGTAGTTAAACTAATTACATCGTCGGGAAGACAATGGGTAACGTGGGGGATAATGTCATGAATGACCAAGTTGTTAAAATGACTTTGCTGCCACTAGCATTAGAAAAATGCCTTTGTAATTTTAGAAAAATGTCTTTGTCATGGTCATTTTAAAAACAGTTAATACATAATATGTTTGAAGTACACTGGAATTCTGAGTGCTCTGAAGTTGTGAATTATAAAATGATAAAGTCTAACAAACAAACTGAAACAAGTATTCAGTAACATTTTAATGTCATTAATATTATTTACTGTATCTTAATGTTAGTATATGTAGGTGCATATGATTAAATGATGCACCTATATACTAACTTTAAAATGTGGTTGCTACTGTAGCATTCATTTGATGTTGTGGGCCCCGCACAGCCTAAGGCCAGCCCTGACTGTAGCATATGGCTGAGTGGTGAATATCTGCATATAATAATTAGAGCTCAGATGTGTCACCTCTGCAGGTGCATTCTTAGCCCGGCACCCGTCAGGCTCTGTGGTGTGATTGTTTAGCCTGTAAATTGAAAATCCAGTTCCTTTCTTTCTTAGCTACAAGATTAGCTAATAGAATACGTGCCAGATGCTCGATATCTGAAGTCTATTAGAGGTGAGATTGAGGACTCATTAGGGTGTGTTCCTTGTTTAGTTGGAGCTCCGATTTAGTTTGATTTGAATAATTGTCGTTGACTGAGTCCTCAACCACATCTCAAATCCGCCAGTGTAATGATTTTTCTTGTTTTAGTCTGCTTCAGGGCCCTTTACAACCTGTGCTGTTGATTTATGAAAAAGGCTGCTGGCTTGATGTAGCCTGAGATGGGCAGTATTGAAAATAGATGTAATTGAAATATGTATTTTCATTATATTTGTATTTTTTAAATTTGTAATTCAAATGCTAATGTTTAAGTGTTTTGTATTTTGTATTGAAAAGTACCCGTGCCTGAGTATTTTGTAATTTCTAAATACATTGTTTTACATTGCTGCTATGCCACCCGGAGCAAAGTCCATTACAGGATTTGAGATGCAAACTACCTTTTCGCTGTGAGAACGCAACAACATAGAGTTCTATAAATGTTTTGTATACAAAAAAATATATAATAATTCTGTCCCCGTATGGATTGTATCTAAAAAAAGCACATCATTATCAGATTAAAAGCTACATTTTCCCCTACAGTCATGAATTCCAACCAGCAGCCCAAAGAAACTGTTAACTCATCAGCACATCAGATAAGAAAAATATATATTATTATTATTATTATTATTATTATTATTATTATTATTATTATTATTATTATTATTACTATTAGGTTTTATCTATAATTGTGTTCAACATTTAAAAAAAACTGATATCCAAAGCGAATGAAAGTAAAGTTTAAAATAAACTTTACTTTTCATTTCATTGTAAGGTCAACATTAGTTTTTTGGCTGTATCTATATTTTACAGTAGCATCTTGGAATTGGTGTCCCTTTTTTCAGAACATTATAAAGTAATTCAGAAACCATACAAACTTTTTGTTTTTTTTCCAACACGATATATATATTTTTTTTTTGTGATCAAATTTGTATTGATTTTTAACAGTACAGAAAAAAACAACATCACACATATTACTGGTATGTTCTCCCTCCCCTGGCGGCCCCCTGGAACGTAAATTGACCTAGAAAATAGGCAACAGGTAGACAATGAACCCAGACAGTGCCACAATTCTTAGCCAACGTAATGACAATCAAACAGCAGACAGTAGTTTAGTTATCTCAGCTGCTTCTCCCCTCCAGAAGGTGGTGTTTTTTGCCCTATTTATTCTAGCGGTAGATAGTTCCAACATAACTATGACACCCACTGCCGTATAGGCAGTCTATGAGGAGGGAGCCGGCGCTGTACTATCAGTTTCTTTGCCGCTGTTAAACTAGCAAGCCAAATTTTCCGCTGACTTTCCAGCAACTGAAGTTTTGAATCATCATTAAGTAATAGTACAACTGGATCTAATGATAAGTCTCTCCCAGTTATGCCAGACAGCATAGATGTCACTGGCACCAAAGATTGCTAACCTCTGGACATTCCGAGATCATGTGTATTAGAGTGTGAGGTGTATTAAGAGTACAGAGTTTACATAGAGGGTCCGAGGTGATGCCCACAAGGTATCTCTTACGAGGTGTCCAGTATGTCCTGTGGCACAATTTAAAATGAATTAGTTGGTGATTGGGATTTTTAGATGCATTAAATATATTATCCCAGATTGCATACCAATCAAGTAGCCCATCTTCTAAGGTTAGAACGTTCTCCCATAATTTGAACAATGCTAGCGACTTATAGGAAGCTTTTAGGAGATGTGAGTATATAGTGGAGACTAGCCTCCTTATCTAATGTGGAGCTAGAATTATACAAATTGGAAAAAAAGGAGCGGAAGGTTGCACTAATCTCCTTGGGGTCACAAATGAGCATTTTGAAGGTGAAAGGATTGATTCAATAGATGCACGAGATTCCATTTGTTTTCATTTTAGTGCAAGTAATCAGCTGGGTTTACTGCCTTGAAAGTAATATGTTTGTCTAAATAAATTCTGCTCATCTTCGCAAAAAATCATTAAGCTGTGCCCTGGCATGCTTGCAGCTTTTCTTAATTAATTTGGGTGTAGTTACTTTTTTGTGCATTTTCAAGCCACTGACATTGTTTTTCTAGATCATTAATTTGTTTCAGTCTTGATTTCTTAACGTGAGAAGCAAAGGAGGACGTGTTGTCTCTTCTAAAGCCTTTTGCAGTTTCCCACACCGTAGCTAGGTACTTCACTGAGGGCTGTTCATTTCCAAAAACTCTACCAGCTTAGTTTGAAATCAGGCAACGAACTCTGAATTTTGCAGTAAATTGTCAGCGTGATGATTTTTGCACTGTAGGGAGAAATTCAAATTCACACTATATAGGAGGAGTAACGTTAACCTGTTTAGTTAGTGCCCAAAGAAGGGCTAGGTTGTGTTTCTTTTGTTTGTTTGTGAACTCAGTTTGTTAATAAACTTACGCCATAGCGTTTAAAGAATCCTTCCAGTGTACCGTGTGTAATTAAAGGAACAGACACTTATCTGAAGAACAACACAGGCTCCGGCTGAAAAGGTCTAAATACATTACAATATACTAACAAAAGCAAGTGAGGTGATCCATTTAGGGAGCATTTTTTGCAGAAAGACGACAGGATCGTCTCCCTCTCAGTTCGGTGCTAGCCCGCAGATTCTGATATTGTTGCGCCTGGATCTATCTTCGAGGTCAGCCATTTTTAGATGCAATTTGTTGATCTCGGAAATTCAATGCATGTCATGCTCCATTGTCCTTGCTTCTGACTGTCAACCATCCACCTTAGGAATCAATGTCCGTTCTGAGAGATTGTATAGTATCTCTGTTCTCCCGAAGCAAAATCTTCACCCCTTCCAAGATCTCAGAAACGTGGGGATACTGGGTTCTTGCCATCGTATTTTAAAACAAAACAAAAGACATTTGTTCCTGTGCATGAAGTGCTGGAAACTAAGAACTCCAATTCCCAGAATCTAGAGCAGAGTAGGAAGTTGAGTGACCTGGTAAGGGAGGGGCTGGAGGATAAAAGGAGCCAGCACAGTGTAATCACGTGGCTGTAGAACGAGGAGTGCGGACGCTAGAGAGAGAATCTGATCGACTGCAGTATTCCCTTAGCGACCAGAAGTCAGCAAACAAGAGCGCAAGCAACACCACAGTGAGAAACCCTGTTTCAACGTACTTAAGTGTTTAGTCGTTGTAAGGACTGTGATACAAAGCTTCGGTGTGAACCTGTAAAATGAAAATACTGACTGAGCAACGTGCAGCACTCAAACTTTATAAAGGGACTGTTTTAAAATGCATTCACCTGTGTAGAGTTTGTGTGGAGTGTATTAAGAAAACAAAACTTGATAACTGAGTAAAAACAACCTGTTTAAACAACAGTAAAGACTATTGCAACGTGTGCACTTGATACAACCTTGTGTTTATTGGCAAGGACGCCGTTGTGAAGACTACTCAAGTATGATTACAAAAAGGACTGTTTAAACCATAACCAGAACTGTGTTTATGGTTTTCATACATAGTGCACCAAACTGAAGTTCCCCACTAGAGAACTGTGTGTATTGTGACCATAGACGTGGGCTGGTCACGAATGGTAAATATGTGGGTCCTAGCATATTATGGTATACAGGACCGGGGCACTGGAAAGTGCCGGATTGAGCAGGGAAAGACTACATCTCCCAAGAGACAATGCGGGAGTTGTAGTTAATAGGGCCTACAAAAATGGCAGCCACCAAAGAAACTACAAGGGCCAGGGGTACAAGGGTTTAATTGAAATGTAAACCAGCACAGCTGCAGGTGTTTAAGATGTGTTAGTTTTGTAAGTGGCAGGACTGGTTTACAATAAAAGGAAATTATCTCCTTTGTTCAGGGTCGAGCTGGGGGAGGCTTATGGTGGTTGCGGTTAGACTGTGTGGAGAAAGGAGAAATTAAGGAAAAGACAAAAAGAAATACGGTGCAACAAGTTTAAAGCTGGTAAGTAGCTTAGCTACCCAGTGGATAAGATAGATAAAGGGGGGGGGGGGGGGGGAGAGTGAAGTCAGATCTCCAAACTGAGATAGATATTGTTTAGTTTTGTTTGGTATAAATAAATATACAGGCACTGTACTGTTTTATTTAATTTCTGTGGTCCTGTGATTCTGTCTTACACCAAAGAAGACAGTGAAGACGGTCCTGCAAGTGACAGACTTACCCCGGTGTGTCACAGTATTTAAAAAGAGGACACTGCACAAAGAAAAACAAACATGACTGTGACGGAGAGCGAATGAATCTGAATCAACAATCTCCCTCTCGACCTGTGAGGGCACTGTACAACAGGAACTGCAGGCTTCGTACTGAATGGTTGGGCAGTTCATTCCAGGGGCAGTCGGAAGCCGGCCATTCAGGAAGAGGTCGGCGTTGTGGTACCTGGAGTCATCGCCCTGGTACGGTGAGCGAAGTTTCAGTCATGAATTGGAGGAGACGTGATTGAACTAGCTATCGGAGGGGGCGGGGCTTAGGGTACTTTAGGGGGACGTGATGCTGTAATCGCTTCCTTTGTTGTGGTTAATGGGAGGAGGCAAGGACGGAACCTTGAATGAAGTGTGGTTCCATTGATAAACTGTTGTGTTTGTTTTGCCAGATGGCTGATACGAAGCCGGAGCTGCAGCGAGAAGCCAGCCCGGACCTGAACGCACAAGAGCACCAGCACTCAGAGCACCGCACCTGCACCAGAGCACACAGTCTGGAGACGTGTGGTTGTGACTGTATTTCTTGTTTTGTGTTAGAATTATTATTTCGGGACTGCAACCCCTTTATTTTGTCGCTGGCAATACCCATTGCTGGGTAGAGCCAGCTTTATTATTTGAGTCCAGTTTTCGCTGGCAATACCGATTGCTGGGTAGAGCCAGCTTTATTATTTGAATCCTCGTCAAGGAAAATTAAAGAAACCTGACCTGTGAACTTTGTGTTTGTCCTTTGTTGGAGCACCTTGAATCACCTGTACACCGGAGCACTACAAACCACATTGCCACAATGACACAGACTGTTTATTAGCTTTTGTTAAGTCATGTATTGTTTCAGCCAGCTGGGGGAAGTGACAAAGCGGATCAGGTTGACATTCCACGTGTACGCCAACTGAGGGCGCATGTCGATCCTGAAAGGACAAGGGAAAACTGAATTAACACCAAGGACAGGGAGAATGTAATTGGAACCTAATACTTGCCTGTTGCTCATACCTGGACCTGCAGTAATAACATGTCTCTCAGAAGAGACTACAGACCTGGAGTTACTTACCTTTTAACCTGCAAAAGAACAGTACAACAATTACATCGTCAGTCCCAAAAGGATTACCAATAAGATAATTACAGCTATACTTACCGGTGGAAATCAGGTGATCTTCTACTCTTGGATACAGCCTTCAGCCAGCCAGGATCCGCTGGAAAACCCAAACTGGACTTTGCCAAGTGCAGTAAAAAATATTGGACTGTGTAGTATTTTTACCACAGTTATATTTCTGTTGCTATTTTAAGTTTAATTTTGACCTGCTTTGAAGTTAGCTCAAACAGGGCTGCATTAGGGAACTCATGAAGTTTAGTTAGTGCCCAGAGTGGCGGGTTTTGGTTTATTTATTTTGGTTTTCAATACACTGCTGTAAATAATAAAACTGCCCTGTTGCAACTGCAATTTCTGTTCCCTGTGTGCTCTCTTGTGCTACCAGTTGGGTACCACACCAAACAACAACACACAAATAGTTAACATATATAATGTATTCTGCTTAGAGATACATTCTGTGACCTGAGGGACCTTACAATACTTCTGAAATCAATACTGGTGTTTGGACAAATTACAAGACATTGTTTCACCTCAGTTATTGTAATGACATAATACATATTTATTCTCACGGTCTTTATAGGCAATAATGGACACTACTCTCAATTATTTTCTCAAAATAAATATTTATAAATAAAATAATAGTTCTTCATTCCATTATTATCATTAATAAAGAAAAAAAAACATACCTGATAAATTTAGTTCCTGAAATACTATCTGCTTATATCCACACTTTTCTTAATATATATGTTTTTATAACATTTATAAATATCAAAAGACTAAATGCAGAATAAATGTTCTAATATAAGTGAAATACATCGGATTTACAGTGTTTTCCTGGTTTTTTTTTTCTTAGCTGTAAACAAGTTCTTGTCAAGTTCTTACGCGGCAATCTGATTCAAGCATTCAGAATCTTAAAAGGTACAGACAATGTTGACCCAGGGGACTTTTTTAACCTGAAAAAAGAAACCAGGGGTCACAAATGGAGATTAGATAAAGGGGCATTCAGAACAGAAAATAGGAGGCACTTTTTTACACAGAGAATTGTGAGGGTCTGGAACCAACTCCCCAGTAATGTTGTTGAAGCTGAAACCCTGGGATCCTTCAAGAAGCTGCTTGATGAGATTCTAGGATCAATAAGCTACTAACAACCAAACGAGCAAGATGGGCCGAACATTTGAATAATTCACATTTCATCTCAGTGACAGGCAAAATAACAGGTAAAAAAAAAAACAGGAAATGGAATTCAATCCCCTATCCAATGATATGCGTTAATAAGCTGTACTGCAAAGTAGTGTGTTTTTATCGTGTTTACCATTTCATGTGCCCAGAATAACACTTCAGTATGATCATGTTTACACAATAACAGTCCTTAAAGGGTTAAGGAAGTAGAGTTAGACTTCCTTGATGAGTACTGCCGAGTGCTGAAGCCCATTGCCACTGCTATAGATTGGCTTCAGGGTCAGAAAACCTGTACCGATGGTGATCTGTCACAAAGACGGCCGGAGTGGGTGGTGTCAGACCAGAGCCAGGAAGTAACACACAGACAGAGACTTGGGGTTTTGGTGAGGCTGAGCGCGTGATCGCGCTCAGCATTTAATAATTAACAGAACAGAAAATAAAAGGTTGGAACACAAAACAGGACACGGCACTATATGCCAAAATAAAGACAAACAAAACGTACTAAAACAGACAGACGAACAAACACGGTGAGTGAAAAACACTTATATTTACGCTTTACTTGGTTTTACTTTCTCCTTCTCTCTCTCCCGTTCTCCACTCACCGAACACCCAACCCCGACTGAATGAAAATGTGCCTCTATATTATTATTATTATTATTATTTATTTCTTAGCAGACGCCCTTATCCAGGGCGACTTACAATTGTTACAAGATATCACATTATCTTTACATACAATTACATTATTTTTTACACATTATTTTTACATACAATTACATTATTTTTTACACATTATTTTTACATACAATTACCCATTTATACAGTTGTGTTTTTACTGGAGCAATCTAGGTAAAGTACCTTGCTCAAGGGTACAGCAGCAGTGTCCCCGACATGGGATTGAACCCACGACCCTCCGGTCAAGAGTCCAGAGCCCTAACTGTCCATGTCCAGAGCCCTAATTGTCCATGAACCACTGTTGGAGGGCTGCGGTTTGACTGAGACTGATATACATAGAATTAAGCACCACTAAATCAGGAAAACAGAAAAACTAAAACACTACTAATTAAAAATAAATAAATAAAGGAGACTACAGTGTTCTCCTTTAACAAAACAAGTTTCTGGAAGAGGTCATCCGACAGTTGACGTCTTTGGGGGTTCAAAATCAGCCAAGCAAAAGAGAACAGACGCACAACAGGAGCAGATGAAGGAAAAATGGTATTAAAGTGTACAAATAATTTTTTTATTAATTATTCACTTGAATCCCAGCACGTGAATTAATTCTGTGCAACCCCGTGCTTACATATTACATTTAACCAGCACGTGAAGTGATTTGTGCCCTCCTCGTGCCTAAATACAAATCTACACTTTTTAAATACACGTGAAACACAAACCCGTTTATATCCCGTGTACCAATGACTATACACCAACATTTACACATGCAACATACAACATATAACACACAAATGCACACAGGGGCGGGGCACATTGCCACATGATCTCATCCTCACTCTTTTTGCTGTGGAGTCAAAATTACAAGCATTGCCGGCCACAAACCTACGCCACTGCTCCCATCTACTGCAAGCCATCATAACTGGATTCAAGAAACGATTTTGCAGTTTTCTTGAGCTGAAGACTGAGGTTAATGAATCAATTTTGGCCACAATCACCCATCCATTGTTTAAGATGCGCTGGAAAAACAGAGATTCCCTCAGCTTATGCTTCATGCTGCTGAAGAGCTGGGTCTAGTATCTGAGTCTGCTTGTGGGAGACCTGATGAAGAGGACGACTTCTTTTTTAATGACAGCAAAGAAATTCTTTGTACACTTTAATACCATTTTTCCTTCATCTGCTCCTGTTGTGCGTCTGTTCTCTTTTGCTTGGCTGATTTTGAACCCCCAAAGACGTCAACTGTCGGATGACCTCTTCCAGAA
This sequence comes from Acipenser ruthenus, assembly GCF_902713425.1. NCBI lineage: Eukaryota > Metazoa > Chordata > Actinopteri > Acipenseriformes > Acipenseridae > Acipenser > Acipenser ruthenus. The sequence goes on along the minus strand of NC_081224.1, from coordinate 6,408,444 downwards.
ACTTGTTTTGTTAAAGGAGAACACAGTAGTCTCCTTTATTTATTTATTTTTAATTAGTAGTGTTTTAGTTTTTCTGTTTTCCTGATTTAGTGGTGCTTAATTCTATGTGTATCAGTCTCAGTCAAACCGCAGCCCTCCAACAGTGGTTCATGGACAATAATGTTGAACATCTGCAGTGGCTGGAGCAGAGTGACAACTTAAACTCCATCAAACCACTGTGGGACGTTTTGAAATGCCTCAGGCATCAGACCACCGACCCTTGCTGAAATGAAGGAGAATTGGTATAACATTCCACCAGATATCTGGGTCATTCTATAGAAAGGGAGCAAATGAAGTGAAACATCCAGATTTAAATAAGAAAAAATCTTATCTGCATATAACATAACTCAGCTGAAATATTAATGTATTTTTTTTATATTTTTGTTCAAATTTCTTTTAGCACATAAATCTGTCATTACCGTAACACAACCAAAAACTGCTGTATAAAGAGAAAAATACATCAAATTGATTAAGCATTATAACATCACACATTAGTGAAAATATTTATTTCATTTTTCAAAAGAAACTTGATTTTCATATTTATTGACTAATAAAATTGAAGTTAAACTTAGTTTTGGCACTGAGATCAGGTTTTGTACTGATATTTTTAATTAAAACATGTTAGCAATGATTAAAAGCATATCAAACCAAAATGCCCCCCTCAACCCTTTGCTAATATAACTTCGACTCCTGCCAATCTGGCTGCAGTTTTATTTACTATAATAACTATTGCTACAGTAATGACATTACAGTTACGGTACTGACAGCTTGTTACATTAATGACACAAAGATATAAACATTGATTTAAAATAAATATGTAAAGAATTAAACCATTTATAATGACACTAACCAGGTTCCAAAATACTTTTTATTGGAAATCGTAAAACTTTAAAACACCCTGGGGCTGATGTAAGGTCATAGGCATAGTGCAAACAATTGCGGCTGCAAAATCCAAATTGCCTAACGGCCAGGCAATTATTTTACACTACGGTCTGTGTAAGCTTAAGAGCAATGCACATTACTCAACACGCACAAATAATGAGCTGCAATCATGATTATGAGGGTTGCAATGAGCCTGTGCATCAGGATATTCAGCAGCCTCACTTACAGCCCAGAGGTGAGGTGAGCTAGAAGTACAGAGAGCAGCAGGCGCTGTATGAGATTTGTGAACCACGAAAATCAAACTAAACAAAAAATATATATATGTCAGAGGAAGGGCAGCAAAGTCCTCTCTGTGCATGGAAAAGAAAAGAAAAGTTCAGTCCTTATTGCTGAGGTCACTCAGCATGGAATTGATTTATTTGGAAAATCCTCAGCCAATATCAGTTATGCTACCAAAGAGGCCATACTGTCCTCAGAAGTGGAGAAAGTCAATGCTGTCAGTGTTACCAGAACAGTCAACCAGGTGATGAAAAGGTGAAATTCAGCTATTAGGTCTAGGATGACCTGCGGAGTGAGACAATAACGTGTTACCACCACATCCTCTGGCTTCCCAAACAAAGTGACCCTGGGTTTGAATATGCAGGGTCTTCTCTGTCTTGCCCTTGTGTGGTTTTCTACAGCTCTTAATTACTCGCTTCTACAATGGTTTGCACCTTGTCAGAGGAGATGCAAAGTTTTTGGAGGGTCAGCAATTGCCCAAAAGTGCAAGGCAACATCCTTACATCTCATTATAATGTTTAGTATTCCAGATCCCCATCCAATGCCATGCTCTTTCCTTCATTTGAATACATTTCAATATCATTTAAAAGGATTAATGATGACAAAGAGCTCATTTACTAGCGGGTGCAGAACGGCATCATTCTTTACATACACCACATTTTTTGTGTCCTCTAAAGTCCTAGTATGGCCGCTAAACATGGTTTGCACGTGTGCAACACCAATTGTGGCTGTAATATGGGTATTTTGCAGCCACAGATCACTTTGGACGTAGCATTACATCAGCCCCATTATGTACTGAAGAAAAGTAATACAGAGGATTAGCACTGTCACGTTTTTCACACAACTTAACTAATAAATGAGTGCTCTAAACTTTTATGTAACCCCCTGAAAAAAAAAAATATATAAAATAAACACAGTTGTTGACAGATGAAACGGGAGCTGTAACAGTCCAGAGATGATAGACAAAGAGAAGAAGATGTGATACCTTTTATTGGACTAAATAAACAATAATTTATCACAAGCTTTCAAGACCTCAATGGTCTCTTCTTCAGGTGAAGGTCTTGAAAACTTCTGTTCACCCTTCTTTTATTTTGTGCCTGAGTTCGACTCTGTTGGCTATTCAACGGTAATTTCCGTCTCCAGTCTAGCAATAGCTGATTTACTACACTATTAACTACAACTTCATTTTTGTTTTTCAATATAGTCATGCACAACAGGACTAAATTAAAGTGGTTTATTAACATGTTCAAAAGCTCAAAGGATGAAACTTACAACTGTTCAAAACGTGGATTGTTCAACTTTTCAAAAGATGGAATCGTATACTCTTAAAAATGTGAATTATTCAAATGTTCAAACGATTGAAACGCATAACTGTTCAAAATGTGGAATTTAAAAAAAACCCCGTGTGGAGTCTAGTTTGTGCAATCAACACAGACATGCCACTTCAGTACATGTGCAGTGCACTTGCTACATAAGAACATAAGAACATAAGAAAGTTTACAAACGAGAGGAGGCCATTCGGCCCAACTTGCTTGTTTGGTTGTTAGTAGCTTATTGATCCCAGAATCTCATCAAGCAGCTTCTTGAAGGATCCCAGGGTGTCAGCTTCAACAACATTACTGAGGAGTTTGTTCCAGACCCTCACAATTCTCTGTGTAAAAAAGTGCCTCCTATTTTCTGTTCTGAATGCCCCTTTATCTAATCTCCATTTCTGACCCCTGGTCTTTGTTTCTTTTTTCAGGTCGAAAAAGTCCCCTGGGTCGACATTGTCAATACCTTTTAGAATTTTGAATGCTTCAATCAGATCACCGCAGTTGTGTTTGTGTTTGTGTCTGTCCCAAAATTTCTGCAACTTTATTATCACTTTCACTGTTACTATCAGTAACCTCACTGTGATCACAGTTTCATCACTGTCTTGATCTGGCGCATTTTCGTGTCAAGATTCGTCTTCTGATAACTCCTGAAAGTACTGCAAGGCCTATGTTGTGTTGGTCTATTCATTTTCACGAGACGTATATAAACGTGAAGCTTTCAAGTTCAGCAGCTTGATCGTGTGATCAATATCACGTGCCCTAAGCCAAACCCACTGTTTACACTATGATGGTCAAAATGACAGCTCCGCTAGTTCTAGATATAACGTATTATATTCGTAGAAAATACTTTTGTGAAATACTGATGAATTTATATTTAAAAATAATTTAGGATAAAGCATTCCTAAAAAGTGTCATTACCGTAACAGTTCTGTCATTACCGAAACAAAATAAGTTGTTACGGGAATGACTGTTACGGTAATGACAATTTTAAGCATTTCTATGAATTTATAAAAAATCTGAGGCCTACACACTCTGACCTTGCCTAACTTTGAACATATAAATCATGAAATAATTCTAACCTAATAATTTGTTTAGTAAAACATTTAATCAGAGCAGAATAGCATGTACAGTAATGACGCATAATAAACCTAATCAATGATTTTCAGACACTTGAAGTGATTATTTTTTAAAGAAATGTTTGAAACTGATCTGCTCGCCACATGGCCATGATGGAAATGACACAATCGCTTTTCATGATCACATGATCAAAGTGGGGGCCGATGGCATGTTTTCACTAGAGGGCAATACACTGTCTGTTCCGGTAATGACATTGAAAACTGGGGACTGGTTTTCAATGGCTTTTTATTCAAAAATATAAAACATATTTAAAAATAATAGTTCAACATTATACAGATACAACATTCCTTTGAAAAAATAGTCATGTTTTAAAAGGATTCTGTGAGATACTTTTGTTTTGATGAGAAAGTACACTGAACAAAAATATAAACGCAACATGCAACAATTACATGCAACTCCCTACTGGCTGGCCTCCCTGCGTCTGCCACCCATCCGCTCCAGCTCATCCAGAACTCTGCTGCCCGCCTGGTGTTCTCTCTGCCTCGCTTCGCCCACGCTACTCCACTACTCCGCTCACTCCACTGGCTCCCGATCACCGCTCGCATCCAGTTCAAGACTCTTGTACTAGCCTACAGATGCCTTGACCAGACTGCACCCAGCTACCTCCAGACCCTCATCTCTCCCTACACCCCCACTCGACCTCTCCGCTCCGCCTGCACTAGAAGACTGGCTCTACCTCCGCTACGCTCCCCTGCCTCCAGAGCCCGCTCCTTCTCCACCCTTGCTCCGCAGTGGTGGAATGACCTTCCTACAGATGTCAGGACTGCCCAGTCCCTGACCACATTCCGGCGCCTCCTTAAGACTCAACTCTTCAGACAGCACCTGTAGAACTCCTCTGTTTGTATCCTGGGACACTATCACCCTTCATTTAAATGTGCTTTATTTTGCTCTTATCTGCCCCCTATTTTTCTGCATTTAATCCTGTACTTCAGAATACTGTAATCTGCCAAGTGTTTAACCTGTAGTACTTTGTATTTAATCACATCCTGATGTAACTATCACTATTTAATCATATCCTGATGTAACTATCACTATTATCTGCTGTATTATTGAATTGTGTTTTGTCACACTTGTACTTTGCTTGAACAAAAGTTATTGTATTTCTTGCTCTTATTGTATTACTTGTATTGTAACACTTGAAATGTATTTGCTTACGATTGTAAGTCGCCCTGGATAAGGGCGTCTGCTAAGAAATAAATAATAATAATAATAATAATTTTACTGAGTCCGAGTGACTGGTCTCAGACGATCCCGCAGGTGAAGAAGCCGGATGTGGAGGTCCTGGGCTGGCGTGGTTACACGTGGTCTGCGGTTGTGAGGCCGGTTTGACGTACTGCCAAATTCTCTAAAACGATGTTGGAGGCGGCTTATGGTAGAGAAATGAACATTCAATTCTCTGGCAACAGCTCTGGTGGACATTCCTGCAGTGAGCATGCCAATTGCACGCTCCCTCAAAACTTGAGACATCTGTGGCATTGTGTTGTGTGACAAAACTGCACATTTTTTAGTGGCCTTTTATTGTCCCCAGCACGAGGTGCACCTGTGTAATGATCATGCTGTTTAATCAACTTCTTGATATGCCACACCTGTCAGGTGGATGGATTATCTTGGCAAAGGGGAAATGCTCACTAACAGGAATGTAATCAAATTTGTGCACAAAATTTGAGAGAAATAAGCTTTTTTGTGCGTATGGAAAATTTCTGGGATCTTTTATTTTAAGCTCATGAAAAATGGGACCAACACTTTACATGTTACGTTTATATTTTTGTTCAGTGTATATGAGCTGGAAGTGGGGTCGCTGAACTTTCATAAAAAAAATCACCCTTAAAGGTTACTATTGCATATAAATAATTGTGTATATTTGTTAAATTTTTATGAAAACAGCTAAGAAATAAATATGTTTCCTGCATCCAACATTTATACACATGTGTATATATATATATATATATGGCCAGTGTTAGTGACAGGGCCCGAGCTGACCTACATACACTCTATTAGATATTGGGTCCCCCGGTGGAAACAAGGACCCACTGCATGCTTGCTTAATGTAGCTTGAAACTTGGTAATTGTTAACTGTTTCAGTTCTTTTATTGACATAATCATTTCATTTAAAATTGTATTTTCCAAATACAAGTGTATTTTGTATTGAAATTACAGTTTTTCCAAAGTAGTTTGTATTTTGTATTTGGATACATTTACTTAAGTATTTTGCCAAGTCTGGATGTAGTCAATTTGAAGCAGTCTGCAATTTGTGCAGCTGACATTAATTATTATGCGTCTGTCTTTAAGAAGTCCTGGAAAACGACTAATTGAAGTCAGTAAAGCTATATTCTGTGGATGTAAATGTGCGCTGGCAGATGCATTAGCCCGTGGGTGGGTGTTTTGGGGAACAGTTTGTTGCAACAGTCTGCAATAGTGCATGTTATGTTCCCACACTGAGTTGTTCAGGAGTCCTAAGCTTTCACTGAAAGACAGATCTATACAAGAAAATGTAAGTTGTGCTTAATAAGGAATAGGAATGTATATAAAAGCTAGTTCTAGTATAAGAAAGGAAGTATGGTAAATCAAGCTATTTTTGCAGTTGTACCATGTCTTTCCTTTACCACAGTTTACCCTCGTTTGCCATGTTTATCAGTATGCTTTACAATACCTCGCTATTCTTTACAATGCTTACCTATGTTTTACCATTCTTTATTACACTTTGCTATGCTTTTACTGTAGGACACATTTATAAGGGAATCTGTTATAAATTGAGGGAAGTCACTGTGATTTAATCTGTGTATAAAATATGGTTACGGTTGAATAAGAATACAATAAAAAATACGGTTTGGTGATAAAGTGTATGAATGTAATTTGTAATCCACACATTGCTGGTAATGCATGGCAGTGCCACATCAGCACCAGACACTGTGCTCCTGTCCAGGAGTTTGATTTTGAATAGCCTCCATTTTTTAATAAACAAGAACCAACAAGATTCTGCACAGTGGTGTTGCTAGTGCTAATAAGGGTAAGAAATCAGATTTTAAACCTTTGCTTATTTCACCCACAAGAACAGCTTTCAGTCCACAGTGCTTTAATTGCACTTAAAACAAACTAAAGTGACGCGAAGGTAAGACAAACTCTCACAGGAAATTAGCATTTTAAACTTCCACAGGAGAGGAGATAACTACTTTATAGAAGTCATTATTTCAGAAGTATTAACTTGGATTGAGCTAGATATGACAACTCAGCAGCCTTCAGGGGCAGGTATAGGGCTTCTATAACTGCTACCGTAAATGGTTGTAGGAAAATTCAAGCCCTACATTGGTCAATTTAACATGTTTCCAAGCATGGTCTTATCATGAATATATTTAAAGCAAAATAACACCCATGTTTGTGTTTTATTAAGAAAGAGTGCGTCCTTGTCTTCATGGAGGACAATGTTCTTTGGCAGCCTGGTTCCCTTTCTTGCATCATGCTGTACTCAGATTTACTCACTGAACTGCCACTGTCAAGGCAAATTCTGCCCGGTCATTATAGAAAAATAAGTTTTTAGCACATGTAATTACAATATGATTCATACAAATACAGTGCAAAATATGAACACAAATATATATTAATTAGGGTAGAAATAGAGTTGCCACTTTTTCTACAGACTAAACCCAGACATATTTCTCAGTCTCGGTAGAAATTTCTCCTAGATCTTGCTATAATCAATAATCATGCAGTATACACAGTATTGTGCTCTTGATATTTCTAGCAATCAAACTTGCAAGCCAGAAAAATAGTAGCTGTACCTTAGAGTCTAATCTACCCTGAGACAAGTAGCTGTGGTGATAAGTAACGCTGTGGTAAATCAATGCAATTTCTGACAGTCACTGGATTGCTTAGCCTAAAAAGCCTGTTTGTGATGGTCAGAATTATTATAGAGCCGTTATGTCATGGCAAATTTCTCCCCCTGCCTCACATAATAAATATTAACAACCGTTAGACTAATTTGTAAAAACTACAAATGAGTCAGAATGTCTACAAATGTGGTTCAGGTTATTCAATGTTACAAATAACTGATCTACAGTTAAATATGTCAAGCATATTATACATATACACACGCATATACAGTGCCTATAGATTGTCTACACCCCCTTGATCTTTTTTCACATTTTGTTGTGTCAGTGCCTCAGAGTTTCATGCATTTGAATGAGGATTTTTTCCACTTATCTACACAAAATTATATATTAAAAATACAAAACTGAAAGATCATAATTGGATACGTTTCCACCCCCCCTGAGTTAATACTTGGTGGAAGCACCTTTGGCAGCAATTACAGCTGTGAGTCTGTTGGGATAGGTCTCTACCAAATTTGCACACCTAGATTTGGCAGTATTTGACCATTCTTCTTTACAAAACTGTTCAAGCTCTGTCAAGTTCCTTGGGGAGCATTGATGGACAGCAATCTTCAAGTCATGTGTGGCGGAGTGTCCTGCTCCTATATATATATGTGAACAGCAAAGGGCGTTTTTTTTGTTTGCTCGTTTTTTTCAATAAGTGTTTAAAAATAAAAAAAATAATAATGGAAGGCTGCGGGGAACTGGAGGACCTCCTCGGTGGTCTGGAGGACCAAGCCTTGCTTGCGGGGTGTACAGGCACACGGTAGCGATCTGCCCCGGGACGAGGAGGAGGAACCGGCCCAGGAGAGGAAGGCAGGGAGAAGGAGCAGGAAGAGAATGGGGAGAGGTAAGCTGCAGCAGCAACAGCAACCGCAGCAACAGCAGGAGGAGGTCTGGGATGATGGCTGGGAGGTTTATGTGTGGAGGCTGTGTGGTCCAGTGGTTAAAGAAAAGGGCTTGTAACCAGGAGGTCCCCGGTTCAAATCCCACCTGAGTCACTGACTCATTGTATGACCCTGAGCAAGTCACTTAACCTCCTTGTGCTCCGTCTTTCAGATGAGACGTAATTGTAAGTGACTCTGCAGCTGATGCATCGTTCACACACCCTAGTTTCTGTAAGTCGCCTTGGATAAAGGTGTCTGCTAAATAAACAATTAATTAATTATTTTACCAACCTGCTGGTTCCGTCTCAACCGTCGTGGGAGGACAGCTTACTGCTCCCACCTCCACCAGCAGAGGGTGAATACCTGCTGGTTCCGCCTCAACCGTCGTGGGAGGACTGCTTGCCCCTCCCATCTCCACCAACAGAGGGTGAATACCTGCTGGTTCCGTCTCCACCGCCGTGGGAGGACTGCTTGCCCCTCCCACCTCCACCAGCAGAGGGTGAATGCCTGTTGTTTCCATCTCAACCGCCGTGGGAGGACTGCTTGACCCTCCCATCTTCACCAGCAGAGGGTGAATACCTGCTGGTTCCATCTCAACCGCCGTGGGAGGACTGCTTGCCCCTCCAACCTCCACCAGCAGAGGGTGAATACCTGCTGGTTCCACCTCTACCGCCATGGGAAGGACTGCTCCTGCTCTGCCTCGCTCCGCCCAAGGATTCCTGCCTTGCACCGCCAAAGGGTGCCTGCCTCACACCGCCCAAGGATGCCTGCCTCGCACCGTCCAAGGATGCCTGCCTCGCACCGCCCAAGGATGCCTGCCTTGCTCCGCCCAAGGATGCCTGGGGTTGCCTGCTGCTCTGCATCGCCTGGGGTTGTCTGCTGCTCTGCATCGCCTGGGGTTGCCTGCTGTTCCGCATCGCCTGTGGAGCCACCAGTTGCAGGGTACGAGGGAGAAGAGGAGCTCCCGCTGTCGCCTCCATGGCCAGGGGCTCCCCTCCCGAGTTCGCCTCCCGAGGGTCCGCTGCTGCTGCCGTCGCCTCCCGAGGGTCTGCTGCTGCTGCCGTCGCCTCCCGAGGGTGCGCTGCTGCTGCCGTTTCCTCCCGAGGGTCCTGCTTCACCTGGAGTCACCGGGGGCTCTGCTTCACCTGGGGTCACTACCAGTCCTGCCATGTGGCAGGAAATACTGTGGCTGGAGCTCCATGAAGGGGAGCTGCCGGCCATGAAGAAGGGGGGGGAGGTCAGGAGACCAGCTCCCCCAGCAGCAATTTTGCTGCCGGAGAAAGGGTGGCCAGAGGACCTCCCACTGTGGCCGCCACCTTTGGCCCGTTGCTGCCCCTGTTCCTGGGCTGGGACTGTTAACCGGGACTTTGGGGGCATGTGTGGCGGCATGTCCCGCCCTTATATATATGTGCACTGTTTTGTTATTATTTGTATTATTGTTTGTGGCGCGGATAAAACCTCATGAGGATGCGTGACTGATCAGCTACTGATTATTTAATTAGTTGACAGTCACGCATCCTTACTAGTCACGCTACTCTTGCAGACGGTGACCATCTCCCGAGTTAATTCATTGATTAATTGTTGCTAATCGGGAGATGGTCACTGTATATAAACCTGCAGCTCTCTACACACGGGGAGAGTGTACAGAGGAGAGTACAGGAGAGCGAGCAAGGAGAGCTAAAAACAACTGCTAAAAACAACTGCTAAGCGTGCTGGTTTTTGCCAGCATGATACTTATTTGTTTATTTGTTTGGCCCTTGTGCCTTTTCGTTTGGTGTTTTGTTTTTGTTTTATTATTTTATTATTTAATAAAATAGGTAAGCGCCGTAGCGCTCAGTTTCACCACCACCATCCATTGTTTGGTTTCTGTTTACTTCCTGGTCGTGACATCATTACCCACACGTAACTGCAACAACAGCTCGGCCACATCATGCCACACATTTTCAATTGGATTTAGGTTGGGGCTCTGACTGGGCCACTCAAGGACATTACCTTTTTGTTCCTTAGCCACTCCAGTGTAGCTTTGGTTGTGTGCTTTGGGTCGTTGTCATGCTGAAAGGTGAACTTCCGTCCCAGTTTCAGCTTTCTTGCAGAGGGCAGCATGTTTTCCTGAAGGACTTCTCTGTACTTCGCTCCATTCATTTTCCCTTCTATCCTGACAAGTTGCAGCAGCAAAGGTCATTCAAAATGATCTAGACAGCATTCAGAACTGGGCAGACACATGGCAAGTGACATTTAATAGAGAAAAGTGTAAAGTACTGCTCTGGTCACCTCGTTACAAAAAGGATATTGCTGCTCTAGAATGTGCAAAGAAGAGCATCCAGAATTATCCTGGGTTTAAAAGGCATGTCGTATGCAGACAGGCTAAAAGAATTGAATCTATTCAGTCTTGAACAAAGAAGACTATGCGGTGATCTGATTCAAGCATTCAAAATCCTAAAAGGTATAGACAATGTCGACACAGGGGACTTTTTCGACCTGAAAAAAGAAACAAGGACCAGGGGTCACAAATGGAGATTAGATAAAGGGGCATTCAGAACAGAAAATAGGAGGCACTTTTTTACACAGAGAATTGTGATGGTCTGGAACCAACTCCCCAGTAATGTTGTTGAAGCTGACACCCTGGGATCCTTCAAGAAGCTGCTTGATGAGATTCTGGGATCAATAAGCTACTAACAACCAAACAAGCAAGATGGGCTGAATGGCCTCCTCTCGTTTGTAAACTTTCTTATGTTCTTAAGTGCCCCAGTCCCTGCCGATGAGAAACATCCCCATAACATGATGCTGCCACCACAGTAGGGATGGTGTTCTTTGGGTGATGCGCTGTGTTGGGTTTGCGCCAAACATAACTCTTTGCATTTAGGCCAAAAGGTTCAATTTTAGTTTTGTCAGACCACAAACTTTTTTCCCACATGGCTACAGAATCTCCTGAGTGTTTTTTTGCATACATCAAATGGGATTCAAGGTGGGCTTTCTTGAGTAATGGCTTCCTTCTTGCCACCCTACGATACAGGCCAGATTTGTGGAGTGCTTGGGATATTGTTGTCACATGCACACTTTGACCAGTCTTGATCATAAAAGCCTGTAGCTCTTGCAAAGTTGCCATTGGCCTCTTGGTAGCCTCTCTGTTCAGTCTCCTTCTTGCTCAGTCATCCAGTTTGGAGGGACGGCCTGATCTAGGCAGGGTCTTGGTGGTGCCATACACCTTCCATTTCTTAATAATCATCTTAACCATGCTCCAAGGAATATTCAGGGCCTTTGATCTTTTTTTATACCCATCCCCTGATCTGTGCCTTTCAACACTTTGTCCCAGAGTTCTTTTGAAATTGCCTTGGTGCTCATGGTTGAGTCTTTGCTTTGAAATGCACTACCCAGCAGAAGGAACCTACAGGAACTGTTGAATTTATCCTGAAATCATGTGAATCACTACAATTTAACACAGGTGGAGGTCACTTAACTTGGTGTGTGATTTTGAAGGCGATTGGTTACACCTGAGCTAATTTAGGATTGCTATTACAAGGGGGATGGACACTTATCCAACCAAGCTATTTCAATTTTTATTTTGAATTAATTTTTTTCACTTGGAAGTTGTGGGGTAGAATGTGTAGATAAATGAAAAAAACTATTTTAATGCATTTTAATTCCAGGCTATAAGGCAACAATATAAGGCGCTGTATGTGGTTTAATTACCATTATATATTGTAATCAAACCATATTTTATGTAAATTTGTATTTACTGTAAAGGTTATTTATTTAAATCACATGCAGATCAATGTAATGTAAAGCATCCAGAGATGATAAATAACAAAAGCAAGACAAGTATAAACATTGTGATTAAATACCAATAAAAAAAAACAATAAATATATTTTTGTTTTTACTCTATTGCAGTGGTGGCCAATACACCAAGTATTGAGATGTGTTTTGGTGGATCTCAATGGGCTCTGCCATCCACCAGCACTAAGGTGAACACGAGTACAATAAATAAAACCCTTTTGACCAATTGGGAGTAACTAGCTTTAAGCCAGTGGTGGGCAATACATTAAGGTAGCAATGAAAAACAAAACTCCATAAAACAGAATGCAAACATATCAGCATTTTCAACTTTAAGAAAGGACGAACTATACTTATGAACAAATGGAAACTTAAGCGTTTTTGTATCTGAGGAAAAGGGAGTCCTAAAAGCTGCTGTGTATTTTGTGACATTTTTGTGCAATACAAATCACCCCATAAAAGTAACAATGAACCTGTGGCTAGCGAGGGGGTGGAATGAACATTTTATTAAAATGAAAGAAAAATCTCAGTCAAGTAGACAAATGTGTCCCTTTTTTGATTTCTGCAAAAACGCAACAGGATGGCATAAAAAAGCACAAATACTTCAAGTTTAGTGTGAACTTTTGCATGCTTTGGGTTTGGCCATTTTTTTTCTAGCTCAGGCAGCACAACGAAGCTGAGCCTCAAGATTTTGATCAAAAAACTTCCTGCGCTTTTTCGGCTTCAATGTCAGTCAGTGCTGAAAACATAATGGCAAAACAGCTTGGATATTTTCATCCAAATCAGTACTACTGGACGGCACAGAAGGCTGTCCTCCATATCTTGTTACTCGCACCACAAAGCGATCCATTGAAACCACCAAACAAACTCACAACTGTACACTACCAACCAACGAGTTGAGGAAGCTTGTTGTTCCGCTTACTGAGGGATGGAAGCCATAGTCCAGTTATTAGAACCACCTACTGTTTGGAATGAATGTTTTGTATGTGTATGTATTCACAGTCAGGAATTATATTTTTTTTAAATAAGCAATCAACCATGTTAAAACTATTTTATGCTTATGTCTTGATGCTTGTTCAGATTTGGACCAAGGTCCACCAAAACTCTCTTGAGATTCACTAGTGGATCACGATCCAGTATTGGCCACCACGGCTCTAATGACTCTTGATCACAAAACTGAATTGTCACGTTACTCGTTTACCACTACAGTGCAGGGCGAAATGTGGCATGGAGGCGGCATATGCCATGACAGCGCCATATTCACTTGGATTTTCAAATTCAGAGTGAAGGATCCTCAGACCTAAAAACCCATGTATGTTCATTGCCCCTCATTGCAAAATCATTTATGCACTTAATGTATGTCAAAGAAAATATTAAAGGAGGATTGGTGTTTCTTATGTGTTTCACTCAAAACCGGACATTAGGGTGTCCAGGCTTGTTAATTCCTGCCACCCATCCACAGATGCCAATTCCCGGACTGTCTGGGTCAAACCCAGACAGGTGGCAACCCTAGGTACAAATCATTATAAATATGTTTTTAAAAATATTTTCTTCAGACTATTATATAAGCGTGTATAGATAAAAAAAAAAAAAAAAACAGATACAAACTCAATTTATTAACAACATGGTGCTTCATTTAAGATGCATCAAATGATTAGCCTGGTCAAAAATCATCATGTGACTCGCCCTCATGACATTTGCCACTGGAAGCACTAGCGGCTCCTGGGGGTTTGTGGTGTTGATCGAATACCAGTTCTCACACCACAGTAGAGCACTTTGGTGGGCTTTAGGAATCTTTGTGAACCCATAGTTTTTATTTGTTGAGAGGCTGAAAGATTTACAAAGTTTAATAAAGAAAGACTGCTGTTGTGTTTTCATGGGCTCGCTAGCTGTTCTCACGCGCAGTGCCTGGCTTCAACCCTCCTTGAGCTTGTGTTAGTTACCAGAGACTCAGAAACAGAGCTGAAAACAGTGAGGTCGGTGCATGGTTTTAATTACTACAACTTATCAATCCCAGCATACCTTGGTAAGTTTAACTCTAGTGTAATCTTTTTTTTTTTTTTTTAATGGATCATTTGAGCCTTTTCATTTTATGTAGAAAACACACAGACAATCATAATGTAGGAAAATCCCCCACAGCAGCAAACAGCGACTACCCTAACGACTACTCTGTATGTTACTAAAAGAACATCATGGAATGAATTATGTGTTATTGTGTCCAATAATTTTTTCCTTTAAAAAAAAAAAAAAAACTAAATTGAAAAGATAAATAAATAAATCTGAATCAAGTTTTTGTGTTTTTCCAATTTAAAAAAAAAAACCTGTTCACCTGTTTTCTGTATTGCTGGTTGCAATGAATCAAATACATTCAAACCTACTTAATATCGCTTCAAAGGGACCGAGCATCCCTTATACAAGTTTACCATGGTATTTTTGCACAGTATTTTTGCACCTTTACCATGCTTTTTCCATGGTAATACCATGTATTAACCATAATTTACCCTGGTTTGCCATGTTTATTAATGTGCTGTTTTTTACATTGCTTTCACTATGCTTTATTACACTTTGCAATGCTTTCACTATGGGAAACTTTTAGAAGGGATAAGTTCTGACAACGATGTATGAATTTAAACCAATTTAAAAGGCTCTCTTAGTTCTACATCCTCTTACTTTCCTGTACGCATTCTTTAGCAGTACAAACACTTGAGAGGTGTGATAGGCACTCAAAATTGCATCCCCTTTTTAAGAATCTTTGGGTGAATTCCAACAAACTATGCAAAGAATGCAAAACTAAGGTTTTCAGCACTTTTAAATAATCTCAACTTGGTTAAGATTTATGTTACGGTTCTAGAATAATTGGATGTAATCTATAATACATTGCTGGTGAAATGTCATGGCTCACAGTTTGTGCAACTTCTTAACTTTTTCTACCTAATAAAATGTGATTGCTTAAGGGCTATATTTTTTTGTCAGCATGTGTCAAATTACTGAAAGTGAATGTTATTTTGTATAGATATTCTGTGCTAAACAGATTCATATACAGTCAATTCTTGTTAATATGTATTTCAAGGTACCAGCAAAAATATGTGTCTTATCAGTAATTTGTATCATCAGGAACCTAAAGCCAAATGAGAAGTGTCAGTATTTATTGAAGTTACAGCAACAATGAAATCAAATTTCAATTACAGAACAATGAAAAGTACTGTGTGTTTTACAGAAAATACAGCTTTTTAAAAAGTACATGAACTGCACTTATCAGACATTTTTAAACCACAAAAGCTAGGCATCCTCAACATCAGGATATTGAGCAAATCAGAAACACTGACGACTTGCATCCACAGTTTCCTCTTCATAAGCCTGTATTATTGTATCTTGTTTTTTCCGAATGGTTGACAAAGTGTTCGTGGGAATGTTGAAATCTGTAGCATCATCTTTTTTATTCTTGTATGGTGATGCATTATCCACCGCTTTCAACACCTCAATTTTTGTCTGCAAGGATAGTGCACATTTTTGGGTTGACTCGACGGTGGGTGGCAACCAGAAGTCAGCCATTTTGGGGAGAGCACGTAGCTGTGAGATTACTGAAGAACTCCATTGTGGTTAGCTGCAGGGCAGGCTGCGATTGGATAAACCATGGCACCGGGCTGATCACAGGGAGGAGTTCGGTAGTACAAAGGTGATGCAGTTACATCTTACACTGAAACGTACTAACCAGCTGGAACTGTTTGTTTTGTTTTTGTCTTCTTGTGTTGCAGAGGAGGAGTAGCAGGCAGGAGCTGCAGCCACGGAGCCAGCACAAACCCCTGAGCACTACCCTCACAGCACTGCACAAGACACGCACCACATTCTAGTTTTGAAGATTACATTTAGCACATTTCATGCACTGTGGATTACTTGTGTGGGATTATTGTTTATTATTTGGGACTGAAAACCCCCATGTGCACCCCAATACCATCGCTGGTAGAGGGGTGGATTTATTATTTACTTTTTACTAATTAAAGCATGGATGTTTTGAAATATAGTACTGTTTGGAACTTGGTTATGTCACCACACCACCATCCTGTCGCATCGAAATGCATTATAGGATCAGTAGTCATCCCCAAACATCACTAAAATACAGTCCAGAGGCACTAATGTGGATGCAAGTTAGTTAATACATTTCTCAATATCCTTTAAACAGGTGTTCGAACTAGGGCATTTTGTTTTATTCACATTTTTCTTCCCTGGGAGGCTCCAAAATAGTTCACACTTAGTCAATAGGGCTCCAAATGAGTTCACACTCACAGTCAATTTGTGTTAAGGGAATTTATATTATTAGAAGTAATTTACAATAAGCGGCTGCTAAATTTTGCAACTGTGATTGTTGTCAATTTTTAAAAGTTCAACTGGGTAGCTATAAGGTGAGCATGGATACTAAAACTATCAGTGTTACACCATTGAGTTGGTACAGGCTAAGAGGTAGGACTGGGGACAGATCTTAAATGTATCTGTACATTGCCCACAGACCACACTTATTATAACTGGCTCCCAGAATGCACCAGATCACTCCACTTTAAACACATTTTACAAAAAGTTCTTCAGTAAGCCCTCCCTTGCAACGTGTCACTCAAAATAAAGAACAGCACTTCAGGAGGCCAGAGCAGCCGGTGATAATTCTCCTCAAGAGACTGAAGAACGGCCTGCAGATTGAGCATTTATGCAGAGTTACTGGCAGTAGAAATTTACACTTCAATTGAAATAGCAGGCCCATTAATTGGTAACCATGGACTTCCCCAATATGTAATTAAATTAGGGGCTTTACATTATAATTCTATTTAACAAAGTGGCTGTTCAGGCTGGGAACTCGCTTTTTGAGCTAGATTAAAATCGTAAACATCAAGCATTTTAGGCACCCCCATTTACAGAACATTCGTCAGTCAAATGGCTAGTATCTCCTTCATCATTTGATAAACAAGTCGTCCAATGAGCTAGAAAGGGCTTGTATCTTACCTCAATCCATTCGTCAGAGTTCGACTGTTCCTCCCCAGCCTCCACCTGTTTTTTAGGCCTCGTCTAAGGGAGAGGGCAGCTATCCTGCCCCCCTGCCTATGGCTTCTGCAAGCACAATTATGGGCAGAGGTACCTCGAAGGGCGAGACCAAAGGCTAAAGATGCAATGAAAATATATAACGTTGTATTTGTTAAGCTTTAATAAACATTGTTCTCTATCGCATGAGTGTTCTTATGCCATTAAATGAGAAACCCCAATAAGGGTAACGCATTATATCTGGGGAACTTTCCACTGCAGTGAAGCGCTGCTATTTCTGTGGCGTATATTTGTTCTTGTTTGGTAGTTAAACTGAAAAGGGCTCAGCAGAGGTGCTGCCTCACAAATCTTTTGGCAGGTGGAGTGAAACAGGCAGGATAGCAGGACCCAGGGGAATTCTTTTACTCTACACTGCCCACTCTCAATCAATCAATCAATCAATCAATCAATCTTTGTTTTATATAGCGCCTCTCATAGTGGACCACCATCACAAAGCGCTTTACAAGATATACTAAAAAACAATGCATAATACATTAAATACAGAGATTCTAGAACATTGTGGATGCATATAGAATCATGAATATAAGATACAGTTAAAAAAAAAAAAAAGTAAGAAAGACACAACAGCTAAAAACAGATATCAGGCTTAAAAAGCATGGAAAGCAAGAGAGAACGAGTGGGTCTTAAAGCGAGCGTGTGAAGAAGTGTCTCCTTACCTCTGTCCTAAGCCTATCTCCACTTCATTTCCAACTGTGTTGTTGAAGGTCGATTCACTAGGTACCTAAGCATTTGTTTCATTCTATAACGGGTCTGAACCACTCGGACGGACCATATTTTCAATTTGTGTGCATCGTAGTAGTTTGTTCAGTTACCATGGGCTGTACATACCCGTTAAAATAGGAAACTTAATATATCAGTTGGTTACAAAATAAAAAGGCGGTCCTTAATGTGTCAATATATTGGTGACTCCATATTTACACAACATAGAGTAGCACTGGGAGTACTGGGAGCACTGGGAGTCCGACCCGCTCCATGCAATTTGACCAACCACAATTTCATGATACTGAGAAAGACTTCTAGTCAAAACTTTTGACATTGTATTTACTAAGTTTCTTTTAGTACCTGTATTTCTACTGAAGAAATTGAGATTCTAGTCAAAAAGTTTGTCATTGAATTTATTAGGTATCTTTTAGTATTTCTATAGAAGACATTAAGAAAGACTTCTAGTCAAAAGGTTTGTCATTGAATTTAATAGGCTTCTTTTGGTATTTCTACAGAAGACATCGTGAAAGACCTCTAGTCAAAACGTTTGTCATTGAAATTACAAGGGCCTGACCAAATCAAACCCTGATCGATCTTGCGAAAGAGTGTTTATGTGATAATATCGCTGGTTTCCATATCGCATTTTCTTTATCCCGAAACCAAAACTAGCCATTTCCAATCCGCGAAAGGGGCAGAGAGTTTTGCAGGAGTAGGAGGGACCGCCGAAAGCAACATGAAAACAGCTGTTGACCAATCCCCAGCCTGTATTTGTGACCTTTTGAAGGGGCGGAAACAAAGCGGTAACATGCGAAAAGCCAGATGAAGACAGACAAAAAAAATATATATATATATCTGTGTTGTACTACTGTTTCGCTTGAATATCAGTGAATGCTATTACATAAAACAACTATTACGACTAGTAATAATAATAAAAATATGTTTATTAATAATAATAATAATAATAATAATAATAATAATAATAATAATAATAATAATATTATTAACAACAATTATCAGCTTTTATTTTTATTGTGTAAAATATTGAAAAATACGGATGCGAGTTTGAAAGAAACACACACACACACACTTGTCAATTACCTCGTTTCCACGACGTCTGCAGCATCGTGCCGCATTGTTCTGTCACTGTTATGAAAGTATGCCACATTGTTTTCATGATTTTTGTAAAAATCCATACCGTGCCTTGGCTTGTGTCCGCACCATGCAATGCCAGCATCCTCATACCGGACTGGCATGGTGCTGCCCAGAGCCCTGTTGTGCACAAGGCTGTATAGTAAGCTATAACTGCACAAGAACAAAGATTAAAAAAAAAAAAAAAAATTGTTGGTTAACAAAGAAACTCTGTGCAAGTATTATAATGTTAAAATGCTGATAAAAAAAAATAAAAAAAACTTTGAATAGACATCCAAAAACCAATGTAATGCTGTCGCCAGGATACATATTATACAATAAGAAGTCGAATGAAATGCTATCCAGTGCTGTGGGGAAAAAAAAGTTGATTGCAGAGTCGGATAGTTGTATTATTATTATTATTATTATTATTATTATTATTATTATTATTATTATTATTATTATTTCTTCTGTCGAAAACCAACAAAAAATTTAAAAACTTCATCTTGATGTTTCTGAGATTAGACTACCATTATAGGTATTACGTAATTTTGTTATCTACACAGATTTATATGTTTCGAGGGGACCGCTTGGCATGCTGACATGGTATAGCTTACATAGTTTGTTTACATTTGCTTGCCTCGTGTTTTATCAAAGTTCAGTGTAATGGAGCACTGTGCCTTTAAGAAGTAGGTGACGTCACAGATGACGTGCGAGTATGTCCATGGACTTAAAAATAAAAATGTCCCATAGTCGTAGCTACAAAGATAAGAAATGAAAGAAAATATATCTAAAAAGCTTTACCATCACTGAAAGAGACACTGCTCCACACAAAGCTCTCCGTGAGTAGAAAAGAGTTTATTGTTTGTACGTATTAAAGAAATAATACGCTTTGCTTTATTAAACATTTAACTCGAACTGGTGTAAAAAAAAAAGTGCTAAAGAAGAAAACGGTCTTGTGTGTGTTTCGTTTAAGGGTGCAACAAACACAACATATATTATGATAATACGAGGCATAATACATACATTACTATTTGATACTGTAAATTATTCATTTTAAATTATTCAGTGTTGTGTGCATGTGTTCGATATATGTGGAGCAGCATGTACTGTTTTTTTTTTTTTTTGCAAATATCAGGATTTTTAATGTTATTTCTTTTACTATTTGCTTAATACGCGATAGCTTCGACAACTTCAAAGTTGACTATAAAATCCGGTCCTGCAAAAGTCTTGCGATGTGATTTATAGCTGGAATTGAGTAGATTTGGTCAGGCGATAGCAAACTACTCCCCCTTCTCAACCCACTTGTAGTCAACAAGCGATAGCTGCGTTTTGAAGGGTGAAAACGGCTTGTTTTGGTTCCGTGAGATTTCGCTTGGAATTTTTCTTGTGTTTTATTACCGCAAATGCTTTCGTGTCCTCAATCGCTAAGTGCTAACTTTGATTTGGCCCGGCCCTCAGTTTCTTTTAGTATTTCTATTGAAGACCTTGAGAAAGACTTCTAGTCAAAAGGTTTGTCATTGAATTTATTAAAATACCTTTCTAGGCTAGTCTAGCTGAACCAGCCGTGACATGTCATTCACACAAGGACAAAACTGCTAAATACCCTAAATACACACAAAAAAAATAATAATAAATAAAATAAAATACTCTAAACATTTCTTCCAATTCTGAAGTGCTGAAAGATGAGAAGTTTAAAACACTGGTCCCCCTCACTCTATACCCTCTACCGCAGCAGCCCACAGTAGTAATGAAAAACGACTGTGTGAATCAGTTCAGAATGGGTTTCCTTCAAAACCAATAACATTCCAATTTGTTCACTTCAGGTCAATTGTATCTGAACTTTATCCTTCACACAAACCAACCGAGATTACTCGGCACAAATGCAGTAGGCCTGGATTCAATTGCATTGCAGAGACAGCCTCGGGTACTCAATCTTTCTGTCGGCAGCTTTTTCAGCCTTACGGCAGAAGTAATGGTAGACTTCTAAAACAACTAAACTTCCCCAAAAACAAAGAAATCTATAGGAGTTGGGTAAAAACATGAATGCTTGAGATGCATAGGAGTAGTGGAGGCAACCATTTGTGTTTTCAGAGCTTGCAGCGTTGAATATAACTGTGAGGACACTTGGTCAGGACATTTTTTCTAAAATTGAGATTATCAATCTGGGGGTATATGGGTGGCTGTCTGTATGTCCATCTTATATTTTAACAAAAATCTACAGAGGCACTTATCCAGTTCTGATGCAAAGTAACTTCGTACAAATGTAATTACCAGATTCTGCTGAGTCAACGTCCAGGGCTGTCGTAAAGGCAAAAGGGGGGGGGGGGGGGGGCGTTGACTCAGGCAGGGGTGAAATTACAGGCATTATTGCAGAGGAAGTATTTTTAACATTAGGTAGATAGATTACGTTTACAATTGGACATGCTTACAATTCAAGGTAGAGAACAACACACAGTCATGATAAAGAATCAAGATGTGCAGTTAACATATTTAATGACTGGTGTAATACAATTCAAAGCTGCTGCAGTATGCCACTGTTTTGTCATTCCAGCGCAAACTCACATCATGAAAAACCACATTTGTAGATGGAAATCGCTAAAATAAATGTTGTTACATTTAAAAAATATGTAAACACATGAAATGTCTGGTCCACTAAAATAAAGTGCTTTACATAATATCTGCAAGTACATTGCAGTGAAAACACAACACAAAATAACAAATTAACATACAAAGTAGCACTATAGTATTAAAATGTTCAATTCAAAAAATGGTGCCTGAGTTACAAGCGCTTCTAGTGTCTAAAAAAAAAATTCAAAAATATGGTGTGGCGGAGTGTCCCGCCCCTATATATTTATTTATTATTATTTGTATTTTTGTTTGCGGCGCGGATAAAAGCGCTGCGTATTTGTTATTGTTTTTATAATTTAAAACCTCGTGAGGATGCGTGGCTGATCAGCTACTGATTATTTAACTAGCTGACAATCACACATCCTTACTAAACGCGTGCAGACTGTGGCCGAGGGGTAATAAGATAATTAACAGCTAGTTAACCCATCGGCCAGAGTATAAGAACCTGCAGCTGTCCGTGCTGCGGGGTTGAGTGTACAGAGGAGAGTACGGGGAGTGGAGAGAGCGAGGTGAATAAGAGAAACAACTGCTAAGTATCGTGCTGGGGTAAAACCAGCACGCTTATTTGTTTATTTCTATTTGTTTGGCCAACGTGCCCTTTTGTTTTGTTGTGTTTTGTTTAAATATTTTGGTTTATTTGTTTTGTTGTGTTTTGTTTAAATATTTTGGTTTATTGATTTAATAAAATCAGCTGAACGCCGTTGCGTTCAGTTTCACCCGCCCATCCACTGTTTTGGTTCAGTTACTTCCTGGTCCGTGACGTCACCACATCTCACCACTGCAAGCCATCCTGCCACATATGGATTGTAGCGTAACAACAGGAAAGCGTAATCAATCAGACTACGAAGTCTGTGTCATCTGATTCGAAATAACCGAACGCCACGTCTTTGTTATCTGAACCGAACATAACCCTAACCCTAACCCTGAATCATTCAATGCACAGAGCAACTACTTCTAGGCAGATATTTCCCCTCAGGCATTATTTGTGCATTTGAAAATTGGACTTTCAGCTAAAATTTGCGGTAGGGTAATCGTTCAGATCGAGGCGTTAACTCGGCAGAATGGGGTAATTGTTTTTTTGTTGTTTTTTATAATTCCCTCAGTATTTGATGATGTTTGTTTTGGGTCATGATGCTCCCAGTTTGATTAGTGTTGACACTGAATTGTCTTCCTCATTCCTTTTACATCATGTGAACTCAAATAGCCCCCCATACATTTCTATTGACAGAGTAGGGGGTCCTGAATGGAATGAAGGCTGCTCAGTACCGATAGCTCAATATGGAAACAACAGAACCCAGAGCTTATTTTGAATGCTTGTAAACACCATAATGCAGAAGAGTTTATAACATTAGAAGCTACTTACTGAATCTGAAGGATCTTTGATAACTCAAACTCTTTGTCTGCTTAGCAAGACAGTAATTGACAAAGTGTTTGCAAGATGTACCAATGGGGGATTTTATTAAGAACAGATAACGATTGCACTTGGCTGTTAAATATCTGCATATTCAATGAACTAATTGATTTAGATGAGCATCTAGAATGACCACAAGGATTTAATCAAATAAACGTGAAAACCCAAGCAATTATGTAACTGATTTACTGTAGCACAGTTTTACTGGATACCAGTGCTTGTTTATTAGTTAGTAAGCCTGGTAATACTGATCTAAGCAGGAAATGTAAAAAAAAAAAAAAAAAAAAAACAGTATAAAATAGCCCTTTTTAGTAGTTTTTGTTATCTCTGTTAAATATTTTTGTGCTACTGATGTTTTTGGTGCACCATTGAAGCATGACACGCTCGATTTGAACCTCCACTTCTGGACAGACCAGACTGATGCATTACCCTTTTGAGCAGTTAAAACATTAACGAACACAGCCATCCCAGTCTCCCGCTGGCTCTTTTCCTGTGCTATTCCCACCTCGTCCTGTGCAGCATTTACCTCCCTGTTATGCATCTGTTCTGCTGGCACTGAGCCCTGTTTCTGTTGTCTATCATCTCCTAGTAATAATAAGCTGTTTTCAACACCATCGCCGGCTATTTCTGAGCACTATTGAGGAAAGATTATAAATGGACCTTCCGATTCTGATTCTGGGTCGCAGTCACTAAAAGCTGTGCAGAGAGCTGCAAAATGTATTCAGACTCCTTTTTTTGTTTTTAAATAAATATTTTTCTTACACCTTTGTACTAACATCTGCATTCCACTTAAAGATACATCTATTTTCTTACAACTTAGTCCTAGCAGCGTTGTCATGAACAGCTTTAAAGGAGTGCTAACCCAGATTCCTACCTGTTATTAGCACTGGAACATTATCACAGCCCCCTTTAAAATGAGTGCTGAGCATGGCTTTAAAATCAATGTACTTAATCCTTACGATAGCAATGTTGTCGCTTCCCCTGCTAAAGGAGTGCTAACCAAAACTTTGAAAGCCATTTTCTTATCTCTTTTTCAGAACTAGCAACATTCTCACACACGCCTTTAACAGAGTGTAAACCAACGCTTCAGGATTCATTTTGTTATGTTTTGTTTGCATCATTGTCACCGGGCCCCCTATGCATCTGAGGAAAACCTGAAATTGAATATTGGAGCAAGCAGCGTGATCACAAACCTCACAAAGCAAAGGTAAAAACTAAATTAAAATGAAGATTTTTAATGAAAACAAATTATGAAAAAGGAGGGGGGGGGGGGGGGGGTGCTTATAGTTATGTTGTATTCAACTGCATTAAAAAAACACCCTTAGGGAACAAACAACACATTTGGTGAAAATAATTATAGTTACATTATTCTTCAATCCCATTGTAGAAAAAAAAAGTGTTTTCTTTAGTGACGCACTGAATTCTAATCAGTGGGTCAATGCCAGGCCTTCGGTAAGGAACATGATCATATTTGCTGTAATGTACCGGTATTAATATCTGGTAAATGTAACCCTGTTTGCCATTGAGCGGTTTGTTGTACTGTACCTATAGTGATGACCACCTGAAATACCTCATCGTTACAGGTATGCTTTTAGAACTACTGGTGCAGTATGTATTATAACTAAATCACCTACAAAAAATGCCTTGGACTTACAAGTCTGTAGTTTGTTAGTTAAAGGAATATCTTAAATTCTCACACCGTTGTCTCTCTGATAGAGCCAGTTTTAAAAACATAAGAAAGGCTGTTGGGCCCATCAGTGCTGGTTCTTTGTTATCACACCATTCACCCGACTAGAGGGATCCAATATACAAGGACAGAATCGAGTTATTTCTTAAAATGTTCCCAGCATTTTAAATCCTGCTACATCACCTGGTAGGCTATTCCATGCATGTATATCTTTCTGTGTAATAAAAGGCTTCCTACCTTCTGTTCTAAACTTACTTTTACTCAGCTTCCATTTATGCTTTCTTGTTCCATTCACTGTGCTAAATTTGAAGTAGTGCATTGGGTTAACTTTATCTACACTATTTAAGATTGTACAGACTTCAATCAAGTCCTCTCTTTCTCTTCAAATTTCTAGGCGGAAGAGATTTAACCCTTTTAACCTTTCCTCATAGCTCAAGTCATTAAGCCCTGGGATCAGCGTAGTTGCCCTTCTCTGTACCTTCCTGAGTGCAATTGTGTCTTTTTTGTAGTGAGACCATATTGCCTAGCCATTTTTTAAGTACAATTCAACAGAAATAAGCTTTAGATTTATCTGTGAAGCCGTAAGGATTGGCACCAGGACAAACAAAGTTATTTTAGAAAAAACAGGCTTTATTCAATTTTGTGGGAACAACTGCTTCACCTATTGAACATATGTCATGTCTTAAATCACAGAAGAACTAAACAGCATTTAAACTCAGGAATATACCAGTGTGTCACAATGTGCTCCAGTCATTGTCCAGTAGCCAGTGCCTTGTCTACCCCTAGGAACCTGCTTTCAAACACACTTTCCACGTCATGTGACCTGGAAGGCCCAAACACAAAATAAGGATTTCTAAATCAGACACTTTCCAATTATTATTATTACATTTGTGGAGAGCCTTGCTTTTCACAAACAAAACAAAATAATAAATATTAAAATAATGATTAAATCAGAACCAAAATCAAATACTTAAACAATTCTGTGTGTTTTAAACCAGTCATGTGACCCCATAGGACATATCCCATTTTACAGGAAACAAAACAAAACACAGGGGTTAACTTACATTTAAACTGAAATATTTACAAAGATATTTATACATACCCACACATTCAGTATGTATTATATATACATATAAGAAAACAGAAAATACTGTTCTGTGATGTAGTTGTAGGTAACAGTATAATAATAATAATAATAATAATAATAATAATAATAATAATAATAATAATAATGATAATAAATAAGCAGTTATCTAATCAGTTATGTATATGTGAGGCAGAAACTAGTTTTAGGGATAGTCACCCTGTCACAGAAGGATGGACACATTGTCAGTTTACATGAAAAATAGTTCTGTCAATAATTAACAAATTACCAAATTCCCAAAGCATTGATGCTAGAAATCTTCAAATAAATACATGAATGTGATATAATCTCCTACAGTTTTGTAGGTTATTAGGTAACATATATGTATTTTTTGTTTATGACTGTAAGTCGCCCTGGATAAGGGCGTCTGCTAAGAAATAAATAATAATAATAAAATAATAACATATTCTCACTTGTTCTAAGATGTGTGTTAATCTAGCGCAGATTTAGAATTTAATAGTAAGCAAGTTTGTACCTGTGAGAATGCGGAATGTGCTCTAACCTTGACCTGGAAGTTAAAGGTTTCCCACAATCCTTGTATTGTACTCTGTGTGTGTCACAATGATCTCCGAGACTTTGTTTCTGACCACTTTATTAAGGCCTGTACCTAATATAAGACTGGGCCATCATTTGCCCAATGACACCACGTGGTGTAGACCACAAAGTGCTGGAAGGTACCTTGGATGTTGTTGCATTCAGTCATTAATATATCACACAACTTGTGTGGAGAATTAGGTAGAGGATCATGGTGACACATCATTAAACTTTCACAAATATGCTCAACTGGATTGAGATCAGGGCATGGTGGTTACCATAGACGTTCACAGAGGTCTCTGTCATGTTGCTCAAACCATTCATCCAAAATCCAATCACGGTGGATGGGTGAGTTATTATCTTGAAGCTATCGCCTTCAGGGACCCAGTGCAGCATTGTTGAGTGGATCTGGAATGATGCATAAAGGAAACTACTGCATTTCTTCAGCCTAGAGTAGTCAAGAGACCCAGGGTATACCACGAGAACATGCCCCACACCAGGGTGATGCAAAGCCAATTTGGCTGATAAAACCTAATAAACATGTTCCTTTTGTCAAAAAGTGAGGGGGCTCCGGCGCCCCTGCTACACACCGATTGACAGGGAAGCTGTTTTCATGTTCTCTGTAAATGTAATTTTCAGTTCATTTTGAGAAACTGTCAAACGTCAGATGGGAGCGATGCACACAATTTAGCAGAACCCTCCTCTGTGTTAATTTCTCCTGAGAGATGTTCCAGCTCTCTTACTATCTCTTAACTGATAACACGAACAAGCAGGAATGAGCTCCAGTGCTGCTGTATTTAATGAATCAAAGCACAGCAGGGTACGGAGACGGGATAGGGAAATCCCTCTGATAGCAACATGTTTAAAGGGGAATAAATTGCATTTGAACCCCTTTAATAAAGTTTAATGTTAAAAAATGTAAGTGACTGTGTAATACGATGGGGCCTGTAGACCACAAGACAGTCCAGGCAGAGTTGTAAGTGAAAAACAAAGTCAAACCGTGAGGGGATTGCACTGAGAGATTATATATATATATATATATATATATATATATATATATACTGTATATATCGCTGGTGTGTTCTTCAGTTGCCGCGTCTGTCAGGCTGATGGCAGACTCATGGTTTCCTTACTCTGCAGTCGTGTCAGACAAAAATAATCCCTCCTCCCTCCGGCATCACAGACTCCTCCTGTGTTTCAAGGACCAACTCTGTATGACAAGCCCCGCCCCTGTAGCCAGTGGAACATGACTTGAGTGTCAGGGATATACATACTAGCGTTTCCACCCCTCACCAAGTTGGCGCCCCCCCCCCATAAAGGTGACTTGCATCACGGTTACTTGTCACATGATCTGGGTGAGGAAAGCCTTGGGTTGATTTAATACCTTCTCCTGCTGGGAGGCTGAATTGCAAATCGAAACCCCTTTGACTCATCACAGAATGCAAATTGGTTGTGTAAATTTAGAAAAAAGTCCAAAATGAATGGGACTGAAATGGATTCAGGAACATTTTGAAAATTACTTGTAGTGATGGCTTTCTGCTCGAGGTATTAATTATGTTATTAAGTTTTCTATTATGTGTATGTATGTGCCTTTTATAGTTAAGTTGTTTTTAATCACTATGTTTAAATTGTGTGTGAATGTGTTTTTATAGTCGTTTTAATGTGCTTACTAATTCAGTTATTTTAATATGCTTTTATATTAAGTTTCTATACAGGATTGTGTAAGTTTCGAGTTATTTCATTTCCCATCGGCAAAACCAGCTACGTGAAGTTGTGCATAGCCTAACACGACTCAAAGTCACAGATGTCTGAGCTAAACGCCAAAAGGCAGGAAGTTAGCAGAGCTAGTGTGAGATGGGGGGAGGGGAACTGAAAGACAAGTACAACTTGGAAAGCAACCCCCCCTTTCCCCCATAGAGGGAGTGTGCAATGATAGAGTGGAAACCCCTATCATTAGACTGAAGTTAGACA